>NW_024609951.1:1200000-1911671 GCF_016920785.2 Ixodes scapularis | reverse complement strand
GTTGGACCCTCATGGTGGCCTTTGTCCGCTCAGTCCTTTTTAGTGATAGATAGATGATTTTATTTTTCAGCCACCTACATTCTGACGAGCGGAAGGGCGCTGGGGCAGAGGCGAGCGGATTCCTGAAAGTTTCGTCGAAATTCGGCAGATATTTCAAGCTGAAGCTGCTCTTTCTAACATTTACGCTGTTGGAAACTGTAAATACCTCATTGCAGAAGCCAACGCTGAGATTTGACGAACATAAAAAAAGTTGTAACATCCGTTAGGGAGAGTTAAACGAAATAAGGAAAAGGTGTTCTCCGTATCGAGCAAGACGTGTTCAGGGGCAGCTGAGCTTGACGTTGGCGAGCCATCTGCTCCAAAACAAATGGAAAGAAAGACTCTGCGCCGATAGGATAATGAATTCGGAGGTCATGAACACCCGTGCTTTTGTGACATGTACCGACAGGGGTTTTATGAGGTAGTTGACGCGGTAAACTCCTCGCTGGACAAAAGGTTTCCGCCTTTCAAAAGGCAGACATGGCTCACATTGAGTGCTTTGTAGCGGGTGAAGAAGACAGCAGATACCTCGGCGAGTTTGATGGAACAGATTTTGAACCTAGACGCCTTGAGCTGCAGCGTGGTATGCTCATTGATATTGCGAAGAAACGGATTATACTAATCAGCAGAATTCAGGATGTTGCAGGGGTATTCTCGGGCGCTGACGGCGAAGAGTTAACGGCGCCCTTACCAGAAATGGCTAAGCTGGACAAAATTGCATTCACCATTTGAGTCACATTATGCACGCCAGAAAGATCGTTATCCTGTCTCCGTCGCATAAAACGTATTTGATGTCAGCCATAGGACAGGCCCGCTTAAACCATGTTGTACTTCTGCTTGGCTACACAGATCTCACCCGAAGAATAAACCTTAATGGCATTGCAAATTGCTTTAGTAAGCTCAACCGTACGACGACACACAATTTTTTTATTCAGGGCTAAGCCTTGAGAAAAATTGCACTATCCGTATTCTTATTTATTTCGTTTATATAACATGGACACTTACACGCTCGTCTTTCAGTTCTGTTCCGTTACTTCGTAAGTCGCATGTTCATCTCTTATTGTTGCCTTTCATATGATAATTTGTCGGCGTTTGTTTATCTCCGCCTGAGTTCGTTTTTTTTTTTTTTGTTATTGTATGACTGTTGAAATTATATGCACGAAATATACCTGCAGTGACGCCTTGTTTGCTCTTGTATTGTCTAAATGTGGCATCTAGAGCGGCTTTCCTGTATTTATAAAAAAATAGTCTCTGCACAATAATGCCAGATATGAATTGACAGCAATGATGACGCGTTTGACTGTTTTCGTGAGAACAAAAAATAAAGTAACTGACGATGCCTGAGCGCCTACGCGTTAGCGAAACTGCTCGGAAGTAGCGTCTCCTCGGGGGATGTGAGAGGCGGAGGAGGAGGTAGGATTGGAGAGAGAGAGAGGTGAGAAAGGGCATTTTGTTAAGGAGGGCAGTGTGGAGACAAGGTTGCAGCGAATCCCTCAGCCCGCCCCCCCCCCCCCCCCCCCCCCCCCTTTTCCCGGAAAATTGAAATCTCTCCGCCTATGATGCTACTGCTTCCTTTACGCCTGAATGCGGATGATCTCTCTTATGCCCGTGTCCCACTAGAGCGACAGACAGAGACAAAAGACAGCGACAAGCCTCAAACCCATGCAGCATGCTCGTGATGATACCTTTGGCAGGCGTTTAGTCGTTCGGTGCTCGCAAAGTAAGCACGAGCGATTGCAAGCCTGCCAAAGATACCCTCGCGTGCATGAGGCTCGTGTTTGAGCATAGCCTCTGTTACTCTACAAAGCGTCTCAAATAGCGAAAGACTCTGGTTTGAGGCTTGTCTTTGTCTTTTGTTTTTGTATGTCGCTCTAGTGGGACATGGGTATTAGGGAGAAACAGAGCCACCGAGCAGGAAGACTTCAGGATATTCCAAGTGATGTTTGGTACAGGGGGCTGGCAGGCATTGCGCTCCTTCGTAGGGGAATCACATTATCATGTCACACAACCTGTTACGTCAATGAGGCACCTCTAGCGAAGATCAATATTATAAATGAAAAGTTTACTACTTACAGTGTAATGTATATGTATTATCATGAACATGCACCACACAGATTCTCTCTAATATGTTTGTAATGCGATTTTATGTGCACCTCGCATATTCAGTAAAACACTTACTGAATGACAGAACATATCAATCGAACAGTTTTTACTGTTTCTTATGCTTATCTACAGCTTGGAAGCCTTCACTGTAAAACATAAGTAAACGTATAAAATGTCTACCTTAGTGTCATGCTAAGCAGACAGCAGCTGGAGGGTCAAGATTTTATGTGGGACTGATCTTCATTCGTTTTCCAACCCTCGTGAAATGCATTCGTTCACATTCCACGTTTTTCGCGGAAGAAGAACTGTACCAAAATATAGTTTTTGGGGTCGCGTGTAAAGTTTTAAGGGCGAAAATGCTGTACTGAATATTTAGGTTACAAATATTTTAGCATTATAACGCTCATATATTTGATTAAAACACACTGTATGCCAGTAGCTCAGTCAACGAGAATAGAGGACTATATAGTATCAATATTGTACAAGTTCCACGTGTGTAATACTTGGCACAATCATCGCTGGCAAAAGAGGGCGTTCTATAATAAATATCTATAGCATGTGCGTGATGGTGCCTTCGATTTATTATGTGCGTTCGTTTTCTTGTAGCTCCATTTTGCTAATTAAAAATCAAAAATGTACTTCCGCAAGATGGGACTTTCTTTATTCCACACCTGTACTACGTTTGAACGTGCAGCCGACGCCACCGGCTGTTAAGACCAATCAAGCAGTGGCGAAAACAAAACGTACCAATGGCGTTCGTCAACCTCATTGTGTCTATGTCATCACTGGCTTGTCCAATTAAGCGCTAAGTGCGTCGCGAACTTGTGCTTTAAGCCTACGCGTATATGATTGTGTAGTGATTTCCAGATTCCGGCTTTGTGCAGTGCTTTGACTTATGCGAATGGAACTGTTAGAAATAATGAATTACTTAGATCAATTTTCTTGGAGGGTAGATTAGTCAGGAAATATTTTGTTGAGAACAAAATGGGCTCGGACAAAATGGTACAAAAAGCAAGTCGATGTGTATTCTTTGAGAATCAACAGTCACTGTTCATGCTGGCGGTGTTTTTTGGTCTCTCAGTTTGACTATAAAGCTGGCAGGTGTCACCTTCTTCACTGTGACCCACCTACAGTGTAATGGTTACTGAAGAGCTGTTTTCAAAGAGGAATAAACGGTAGTTCCAGTGTGTGGTTGTCCACAAATTAAACATTCTTAACTCTACAGCATCATACTACGTCTGTAGACCGGCCGAAAATATAGTACCTGTCTCAAAGACAACATACGCGAGATCTGACTAAACCAGGCTCGCCATAAGGTCAAAGACTGAACGAGAATACGCCAGCCTTTAGGCATGATTAAGGCAGGAGCCTCGAAGATAGATGAAGTCGTGGTGCATGGGAAATCTATTCATCGGCATGTCACGCCAACCGATGTGTCCAGGCGATATTTATGAGTACCAAGCTAAGGCTGGGTGACAATAAAAAAAATTAACCTAAATAACCGCTACCCTTGAATCGATTTATCGGCTGTGTTAATTGCCTTCCAAATAGTTTTAAAAATGTCGGCATTTTATTTTTTACTCTTGCTGTTGTGTCCTCAACTTTGCGGGGCAATGTACAATTTCGAATTTATAATCAATACGTAGTTGAGAGCACCAAAAAGACATTTACACTCTCAAATTATTACATCAACCGCGGAGGCAAAGAGGCTTCTTTATATCCTTCGGCAATAGCAAACTACCTTGATTGTTCGCAAAAGTCTCCGGTGCGCTAAAAGGACATTCGCACGGTGTTGAAGTGGCTGGGAAACATATAACCTTCTTGACTCGCTTGGAGTTACAAATCTCACCCCTACAGTTTACCTTAGGTGAAAATTTCACCTAAGGTTTGCCTTGAGACATATGTATTCGTCCATGTCACCTTGGTGAGAAAGTTGAAGTTTTTACTATTTTTCTTTATGTTCGTCAAAATTTTGCCGATTGACCAGTTAAAGCAAAAATCATCGATATGAAAGCAAGACTCGAAAAATTGGTAGGTTAACCGATCAAGCGCATACTTCTAAGCCAAACTAAACTAATTTATGGAATACACATAATTTTCTTATCCCGAGATGTGATTTATTTAAACTAAATTAAAAATAGCTTTCTCAAAATACAAAAATGCAATCGAATAAACTGTATGCCAAAGTCAATATTAAAATATTAGTAGTACTCCTTAGGGGTGACGTCACATGTTGTTCAGCTAGAGAGCCGATGAAGCAGACTACGAAAACGTATTTTGCGTATTTTCCTTTGTTTTGCTCATGTTGGCTTTTCCAGCACTCACTTTACGCCATCAAATTTCTCATGGCACGTTGAGAAAAAACAGCATTTTCCGAATTACAACATTTGACGTAACGTTTTCAGTGCTTCTAGTAGAGCCTCTCAGAATCTCAAACAAATATTGACAAAAACAAAAACAAAAACAAATAATGAATTTGCTAGGAAAAAAAACAAAACAATCGTGACTTGTTGCTTACGTCACTATTTCACATGTGCCTACTAATGTGCTCAACCGATTTTGAGGCAAATCACAAGATTTTCGCCACTGGTTGTCCTGTCTTTTTATTCATGCAACCTTCGCATCGCTGACGCATTCACTTATATACTGGCGACGAAGCGTTCTTTTAAACGTTGATTAGTGCTAAGTCAATTCGGTATAGTTTGTTCTATCAAACGAAGTTCTCCAATTTGCCTCAGGCTCAACGTGTCTGGAAGAGCACGAACATGACACTCGAACTGCGAGCTATTTATGCATCCAACCATCGTCAACCCCCCTTTGTGCGCTGTCTTTGTGGGGTGCTAGGCCCAAAACGTAGTGTAAATGCCAAATCTTTTGTCAGCGCCGTTTTCAGGGTAGAACCGCCCAATGCGGCGGCACGTCACGTGCCGTACAATCGCAACTCGAGCGCGCTGGTTCTACCACGGCAGAGCGACGCCGCGCTCTCCATTGTCGCGGCTGTCGTCACAACGAAGCTCCTTATCTGACTGCGGTCGGATGAGCGATCTCCACGGGAAGGCCACGGATTCTGGTCAGCGTCGTATTCTTTTATGAGACGTGTGTGCATGTATTACGTTTGCACGCTGTTTTTGCTTCGTTCCCGTTTTTGACCTTGTTCACGAAGGAGTTGTTTTTTTACTGAACGCACATGCGTAAAACGATTACCGTATTTTTCCCGTCTCTATGTCGAATTCCCTTATTAAGAGGCCATTTTCACGAAAAAAGTAATATATAAGTGAAACCTACCCTAAAAATAAAAGGTGTTACCATTGCATTCTTTTTCACAAAGAAAACACCTCAAAACTTAAGTTCGACGGACAGCGCACTAACGTCGAACTCACGGCCCCAGCTTTTACGAAAGGCTTGCTAACGGTGGGATGTAATGTATTCAACGGTTAAAGTACGTATCAAAAACTACAAAAAAAAAAAAAAAAAACACGGAAGTTTAGCAGTGGGGCCAAGAAAACCCCGATTACGTTCTTTCTTTCACTGTATGACCCCGCTATCAAGCTGATCGTTAAAGTTGATACCTTAGGTTTACGTCAGTGCGCTGTACGTCAAACTGAAGCTTTGCGGGAGATTATGTGTGACAAGGGGTGTAAGAATATACGTTTTTATTGTGGTGTGTATATGTATTTATTCGGTGGGTGCGGTCGAAACCGCGTTAATAAGACCGCATATGTGGATTGTGATCGCAATATATTAGGTATATTATTCTCGAGGGGGAAGCCAGTTTCAGTATTCTTGCCAACCGGAATCGAACGAAAGAAAATTTAACTAACTCGCAAAGTTATGAAGGCAAGATTCGTACTTACAGAAAGGAAAGACATATACCTCACATTTGTAAGACGCAGCATCTAAATTTAAAAAAGAAAAGAAAGGAAAACTGTTTTTTTTTTTTTTATCGTGAAAAATACGTAATATATTTTTATCAAGTGGTCGCGAGTGCTTCGCCTCGGGGCTGATAACCTACGATCGAGTACAAACTGTCGCTCTTTTGATAAGTGGGATCTGTTCCGGCGACACACTATGTGCGCGCCTAACCCCTTACTCCGCGAAGTTGCGCTTGGCAGGAATTCCTCAATGGAGCTACCGATAAGCCACCCTCCTTCCCATGCGTTCTAACTCGACCAATCGCGTCTCTAGTTTCAGTTTCTCGACCCAGTTTTATTTTCAAGAGGCAAGCTTGCGGCACCGTTAGACGGCCGGCGGTGTGTCCTTGACACGGAGCGTAGCAGTCGACATAACAAATGTATGTGGGTGACCGCACCGAAACCGTGTGCGGAGTAGAAGAAAGTCGTTTCCTTCCCGAACGCTATCCGTGTTAAGTGTCTGTCAACACTGGTCGATGACGTCACGCGCCCCCGAGACAAGGAATCTACCCTCTTCCTTCGCGGCCGCAAGATAACGTCATCGAGTTGGAAAGGGGCCACATCGGCGCAACTAGCGTCAGTTTTTGTTTTCGCTTTCTCTGTTTATTGACTGTTCGCCAGCTGGTCGACACAGTCGGGCGGCTGATGTGAGCGTGACTTCAAGAGAATTGCTGCTCGCGAAATGGGACTTACCGAACTCCTGGTCGGAGCCCGCCGACGCCTGCGACTCCTCAGTGAAGGTGCGGAACCGGAGGGTAGATCGAGATGACATTGGCGGGATTTGGACGTTGGTTGTTTCTCGCAGGCGCTTGCCTCTGCGCGCTCGCGGGCGTCGGATCCGCGGTCAACATCATCGATGGGTTTCTGGGCGGAAGCCCCGACGTGTTCAAGGACGCCAGGCTTGACCCCGTGAGTACTTGCAGTCCCTGGGGCCCTAAACTCGTCAGACATGAAGTTGTGGCCGAAGTTTAACGAGCGAGTCGTTTGGACTCTCGCGACGGTGACGCCGTGCTTTCGTCGCCGAAGTCTAATCGGCCGCTTCAGAAACCTTCAGTTCAAACTTTGTGTTCGAGCAGCCTAGTGTCAGTGGTAGTTGTTCTGCAATAGTCCATTCCAATGATCGCTTTCTGCTCGCTGCCATTTTTGACTACTGGGCCGTGGAACGAGATCTGAGCATGCTCACTAGCAATCTCTCTTCTTTTGATTATCAAAAGCCGCGTATAATTCCACAGCACAGCGACTCGGCCGTTTATGTCTCGGTGACGTGCACTGCAAGGGTGCACAGAAGACGCTGCAATAAACACCGCATTTTTTAGTCTTATATCCAGCCCATACTAAATTTTCTTCGTACTTTTTTATTCTTACAGATAACGACAACCAATATGCGTGACGAAGCGCATTGCGCTGGAGAAAATGGCGTCTTTAAGCTCTTTACGTCGCTGTGCACCTCCATTTGGTTTCTGAAACCTGAAAGGTCATACGATCGATGCTTCAAATCATCGCGACATTTGCAAAAGCGCAAAGTGCGCGTGTTATCAAGGGTCTTTAGATTCCGTCTCACTAAACTGTGCAGTACAGTAAAAGCTACAGGGGAGAGAGCGTATGCCAACCTGTTCAAAGAGAGGGAAAGAAGGAACGAGAGAGAAGGGCTTGGATTCCCCCGTCCCTCCTTTCCCTCGTCTTGAAGCGGTCGGGATGCACTCTATCTCCTGTAGCTTTGGCTGTACTGCACGGTTTTGGTGAGACGGAGTGTAGTCAATACCTCGTGTATTTCGTTTCATCGTAAGTCAAACCGTAGTCCAATGCTAGAAGGTGGGCAGGTCCAGTCCCATCGATTAAAAGCGCAAGGCCACGGAGCAAGCAGTCTGGCTGATCAGATTAACTGTATATCACACACGCGAAGGATGACGGTGCTTACCGCTACTCGCTTTGCGCCATCAGTGTCGGACAGGACCTGCGCGTCACCTCATATTCCGAAGTTCAGATAGCGCAATAATTTACGTTAACTTGCCAAATAACCACCCAAGGGCGCTTTTGCAATTTGTGAATTACTGTTCTCCTACCTCCTCGAGAGAAAAAAGGTTGGGGTACACTGTTAGAAATAACTTACTTAATAAGACCAAGAAAATGTAATTTCCTTCGCGCTTAGTAGATGAATAACGGCGATTATCCAGAGGCTTACCGCATAATGCATGTGTAAATCCTGGAACATATCTGCCCCCCACAAAAAGTAACGGAACATTACACGAAATACTGGATATGCGTAAAATCTCTTTTCTTCAGAAACCGGGGTTACTAATTTACGCAAAAAATAGTTTAATTGAAAGTAATATTGAATTGTTTGTGCGATAGATGCCAACTTGAAGTTCCTTTAATATATATATATGTCTTTTTTTTTTTTTGAAAGGGTTCGAAACTTTTTTTTATTTGCCAAATTGTGTGAACTTCCGCATGATCATTGGCACATGTACGATCTCCTTAATAGGCAGGCTAATCTTTTTACACATAGAGGAGTGCTTCACATAAAACTATACTACAAAACAATTAAAATATTAATGAGACAAGAGCCACCCCTATGTGTTCCCGTCATCTTTCAATGTTCATTATATTTTATTTTGTTTAACCTCACTGCGTCGTGATTCTTGGAATCCAGATAGCAGATTGATTTTGAGAATGGTGCTTAACGGTAATAGTGACCCCTTTAAACACCTAGTCAGTAATGGCATAACAAATAATTATTTGCTGGGGCTCCTCAGAAAAAAAGGAAGACCGCCAGTTTATTCGTCTGTAGGAGAAATTATTTTAGATACGGGAAGGGGGAAGGCGTTCGGTTGTTGGAGTCGTTATCAGGAAGGGCAAGGGGCACTACCGCGCAGTTCCAGTATCGGATTCGGGCATGTATCCAAGGAACCTTGATTTGACCAACTGAAGCGGTCGTGGGGGGGAATGCTTATCTGGGCACGCTTTTGACAAGGTAGCGGGCTTCATTTAGAAAGCGAGAAGACTCCCCGCAATGGATGATTTATCTCTATCGCCATCTTGTTCTGTGTAAACAAGCTTCAGACTCAAAAGAACACCGGACTGAGATCAAGCGAACCTTGAAATCGCAAGGAGCAAAAGTATGCAGGTAAGCTGGTCAGGAAACATCATAACCTAAACCCTGAAACAAGAGTCGTCTTTCCGTTATTTTATTTCTCCTTATCTCAGGGTTCCGATTATGGTGAAGTCGTGATTCTTCAAAATAGCAAAATAACTGGCTTATGGACTTAGAAGAGTGCGCGGGGGAGTCCACTGCTTGCTGTACTCCGATTCACCTTAAGATGTACCGGAGCCAACGTTACAGTATCAAAGTAACGGAACTTTCCATAGATGCTCCTTCCCCGAGCGGTACCCCTCTATTCCACCAGGTTCAACCCAGAGCAGTATATGTAGAGAGTTTGGCCATTCGTTGGAAAGTATAGGAGACAAATGAGGAGGCGCCATCGGCCGAAAGCGGGCTGGGCGTGTTCCAGGGCGTCTTCAGAAATTCGAACGTGACCAACCAGAAGCCGGAAATAATACCCTGGCGGTGGTCGCGAGAAACAAACCTGATAACTGCATTGGAGTAACTCTCAATGGCTGAAAATATGGTACACGTGATGTTTCAATCACGTTCATCCAAAATGATGGTGGAAGAGTGCGACTAGCGGAACGATCGACATAATTTGTACGCCAAGCGCCGAGGGCCGGGAATCTGCCGTGCGAGCGGTCACACTCTGTTCGCGCCAAACAGAGTTCAAACAGAGTTTTCTTACATCTTTCTGCGTGATCATGATCAAAACAACACGTGCACCCTATTTTCAACCACGAAGAGTTACTCCACTTCACTCTTACGCGCTTATTAAAATCATATACGAACATAGACCTTTGATCAGAACTGTTTCTCGCTACCAGCGCTAGGGATTCTTTTCGGCTTCTGGTTGGTCAAGAGAGCATGCCAAGCCCTCTTTTCGGGTCTGCCGCACGCCCTAGCTCTGCCCGCGCCTCCCATTGACCAAACTCTACATATACGGCTCTGGTTCAACCTACCGCTCTTCGACTACCCATCCTTTCGGGGACATCTGTTATGGTAACTCTGCAGAGTAGTTCATAGTATGCACATGGTTTGAAGCACAGCGTCTTGATGGCGTTTCATCGTACGCTGTAGAATGCACATATTTGAAACGCGGCCTTAAAATGGCGCTTCAAATGGCAGGTGGCTGACTCGAGAGGCATCAGACGCCCCGCCTTCCATTGAAATTTCACGACTGAGTTGATCTAGTGACGATCTAGTAACTAACTTGTAACGTTAACAGCAGCATTTTGTACACGCAAGAGTTTAGTTGATTTGAAGTGCCGAGGTACGAAAACAGGGTGCATCCCGTGAAATAGAGTACAAGTGTATGCCATACACTCTAAGAAAAAATGGAGGAAAAAAGTAGCAACGGCGCGTCTTCCTCCCTCCTACCGACGCGCCCCCAAGCGGACACGAGAAAAGGGTAGGAAAGAAACGTTTTTCTCCTTCTCCAGGCAGACGGGAGAAAGCTTTCGCCCTCCCGACTCATCGTCCTTCGGTTTCGTTTTTCGAGCAGGTCGCGCACGTTGTTTAATAAATAGCTGCTGAGTTGATTGAGCTTCAGCGGCAGCGAAGGCCGCCAGTAGTTCCGTCTTCTAGTCTAAACGTGCAGAACATTTCGGTTGCATTGACGTTTTTATCACTAATTTTATCAAACGAGCGAACGAAGCCGCTGGAAACAGCGAAGTTCCGGAGCAGTGCCAGCAGCGCCACGTACACTGGGGGATGGCCGTCTCCGGATTGCGGGACTTGATCGGCACGGAACTACCGTGCTACAGTAACGAAACCACGCGGAATTAGGGAATTGTAGTAGACCGTTCATGCAGCTCCCTAAGCACCCGGAAAGCGCTCCGTAATCCGCCACAAGACCTTGAACTATGCAGAGAAGGCTGGCGGCGCGCATGCGCAGCTGCGCCTTTTTATTCGGGGATACCGTAGCGGAGGGGAAAAACGACCTACTACAACTCCCCTCTGTGTCGACGTTTTCGATGTTATGGAAACCGCAGGAACTGCGTCCAAGACAGGCAGGTTTCGCTGCCGGCTGCCTGGGTGCCTTCCCCACTGAGTTCTGTTCTGTTTTCCGATGCCGAGTGCAACCGGCGTTCAACGTGGTTTTGTGTTTGTGCGTGTCAGAAACATAGCTGCAACATCATGATGGCAGTGTTGTGGGTTGTGAACAGAAGACTGGAATTATCGCCGATGTGACCGTGTGTTCGCGTATCAGTGGTGTAGCAAGAAGATGAGATCGTAAAGTGTTGGGCATTGATGCCGCTGGTCGGGCCGTAATCGGAGGGGGCGGGGTGTCGCAGGTTGACGTTCCGCTTTACATTAAAAAGTTTAATACCACTTGAGGGATTACGTGCAATCGGTCAACGTGCGGATAGTCATGTTGGAACGCTGGTCTGAACAGTAGAAGCTCCTATCGTACAGGGGCCAATGTGACTGTCGGAATTGTCTCGTCCCCGAGAGCGATTGCGCTCTGGGGCAAGGACTGAACAGTACGAAATCGTGACGGAAAGTACGTATATTTACAGTATGGAATTTCGGCATTAAAAAACAATAGTAAGTAAAATCGAAAAAAAAAAAGCTACCCTTTATTTTGCTGTTTTAATATACTACGGTTCCTGGAGAAACTGCTCTCCGTGGCGCGCTGGGATGAGGGCTAGAAGTTTTCGGGCTCGCCACGGCGTAGCGGCGTAGCTCCGTACACTTAACACCTGCCGCAAGTCGCGGCTTTGACTGCATTCAAGTTGATCGAAAAGCGATTTCTCAGCCCGTGAAGCATCACTTCCAGCTGAGTGAATATCCGATCTACAGAGATTAATTCAAGACGGCAATTGCAGCTTTGCGCGAACAGCGCAAATAGAAAAACCAATAGAAATACAGGCTACGACGTGCCGTGTGGGGGAACAAACTCATAGCTTCGAACGCTTCGAACCGCATTCGAGCGGCTTGATTTATTGGCTTTCAAATAATTACGGCATGATCGAGCGTTTACTTTTTAATAAGAGATTCATCCCCTGAGCCATTCAAGATACTCTCCGAGGTATGACATTGCTGGGAAAAGATCAACATGCTGGGAATATTTTTTATTGCTTAGGGAGTCACCGAAAAGTTCCGTACATTCAAAACGGCCAGTATAAAAGACGGAAACGCAGAGCACGGGTGTAGTGTTCGTGTTAGTGTGGTGTTCCGATATATTGATATTTGTGTGTACCGTGTTTGTGCTCAATGTGTGTTCACCTGATGCTTGGAATAAGCGTAATGTGTGTATAGTAGAGGATCCCCAAGCGCAGTAGTAACCTGAGAGAAGCAAATTTTTTTTTTTTTGAACATGAATTGGGCGGTATTTAGCGCCACCTAGCCTAGCTACTTGCAATTACTCTGCGTGACCCCGCCATCTGGTGGCTAGCGATTTAATCTTCTTTCACGCTACGCGATAAACAGCGGCTTCGAGTTTGTTCTTTCGAGAGCGGCTTTTGGTTTCGCGGATTGAGTTTGCCCTTCTCCGTGATGTGCGGTTGACGAAGGAATTGTGACTCGAGGAACACCAAAGGTAAGATGCAAAGTGCTCGAAGTAACTGGGTATCGGTTGTCTCCGTTGAACATCGCAGTGCTGTCGACGAGAAGACTGAGTAACTGCTTTCGAAACGCAAGTTTCTGTACCTGTGGGGGAATCTAGCTTCGGAAATAAACACAGTTTGCGGAAAGCTCATGTTACGCTTTCATGTGCTGCTGCTCTCGTCCCGTACAAGAGACGTAGCGTCCTCGTCAAACCTTATTGGGCTCGATTTGCTCGATTGGGGGCCGCCATGTTGAGATGCAAGCGACGTAGGAGCTTAGCTCCCCTGCTTCAGGGACGACAGTTTCTCCCTTTCTAAAGGAACATAGGTTACAAGACCGTTCCTCCCCTAAGGGAGGACTATCCATACCCTTTTCTCTAAGAGTGTATGGTATGCTTATGCAGCATTCATGTCTAATCCATGCCCTCTGATTTCCTCTGTATGTGAAATGGAATGTTCAGACTTCCAGCCTTGTTATATACGATGTGCTGGAAGTGGGTCATCTCGAAGGAGCAAGTCGCGACCCAGTTTTGGGAGGGGGGGGGGGGGGGGGGGGGCAAGGAAAGAAATCATGGGCGTAGGAAGATTCTGGAGGCTACTTGACGCCAACAGAGGTCAAGCCGAGGAAACTTCTGCTTCGGAGGGACCCGCCCCCAACGATGACCAAGACCAAAATACGCTATTGGACGAAAGGACAGCTGCGTTTGCACCAACAGCTGTTTTGGTCACCTTTGGGGGTGTTCCCACCGACCGGGACCTCTGCTCTGACTTTGCTTGAGATTTTCTTATTTGGCTTGCTTGAGCCAGTATAATAATAATATTAATAATAATAATCTTTATTTTATGTGTCCACAAACAGCTTATGGCTTTTTGTGTGAATTACCACATATTTTTGGACATAACACAGAAAAGAAAACATATTAAAATAAAACAACACAGAACAAAATGTGCTGAATTCAAGAAGCATGCACAAGCTTAGTTAACTTGACGAAACTATGCAAGTAATATGCGTTCAAGATTGCGACTAAAAGTTGACATGTCGCTAAATATGTCTAGCCGCCAAGAATGTATATTTTTATATATGCCGCTTGCATTCCTATCAACAGTGACGTGTCAAAAATGTGAGCGGGCAGAAGAGGCTGTGACTACGGCTCGAACGTGGTGGGAGAGGGAAACAAATCAAGCTTAACAGAACAGCGGAGTCGACGATTCCATTCGCAACCTTATACAAAAGTAAGATATCCCAATAGCGTCGTCTCTCAAACAGAGAAGATAAACCGAGCTTCGGGAGCAGCCCTTGGTAACTATAGTGCCGCTTACGTCTAAAGAATCGATCGTAAACAATAGCGATAAATCGATTTTGAACTCGCTCGATAGAGCATGATGCAGTATTACTAAAGAAATTGCAAACAACAGATCGAAACCGAGGGAACGTAACATGCATTCGAAGAAAATGGTCTGGTGTAGCGAGAAATTTTTCCCAAGTTTCTAAGGGAGGCATTACAAGTGACGAACACACGGTGATTATAATTCGACGCCGTATCTATAAAAAAACAAGATCACGAATAACGCTAAGACGTTCGATGACGTTGCTATCGAGAACATAGCAAAACGCAAGTGGGTCTCGCTGTCTACAAGGACTAATTGTTTTTGTTTTCAGTTCGGTCAGCAGGGGGTTATTATAGTGGCAATACTTACCCAGTTCAGACACATCATTCTGAAGAAGTGCGCTCTCAGAATGCAAACGAACCTGGGGAAAGTTTTATATCATTTGCAAATAATGTCAGTTTAAAATTTTTAACCGAAAGCACAATGTCATTCACAAGGCGCAAAAGCAGAAGAGGGAATAAATTGGTCCCCTGGGGCACACCTGAAGACGAAAAGAAGGGTTCGGATATAAATTCCGAAACACGAACGAAATTTGTACGACTGAAAAAGAGTATGTCGCCTGCTCTTCTTCCGACCCCCATAAAAGAAGGCTAGAGGGACATAGTGTACATCAGGTGTCTTAAACACTCCACCCGCTGTCCGCATGCGGCCCGCGACTCGCTAAGGAGCGGCCCGTAGCTAAACAGCGATGCGTCCCAGTTCCCGTGTCTCAAGAGCTAGAAATGACATGCGCCCTAGTCATCTCCTCTCGCCAATTCATTTTCGTTCAGAAAATATCTCAGCTATTTAAACATATTAACATTGCTGATACTCATATGTCTTCATTTGCCCTTTGTTTCGCTTAATTTTTTTTTTGCTTTCCACCTTTTTGTGACATAAAACAAATCCGCTACTAGTCTGCCAGCGCGAGCTCCTCGTCGATGAATGTATCTCGGCTGTGAGAACTCTCGATCAACAGAAACAACTGCCAAAGACAAAGCTCGCGATCGTGGCCTTAAAAAAAAAAATAATATCACCATTAAAAGACAGGTTATGGCCGGTTCAGAGTTTTGCAACGAAAATCTAAAGGAAAGCGAGACCTTGCAAATTAACTGATTTGACAGCACGTTGGCGGGGCGGTGTTACTTCAATTCTGGTTATCATATCAGGTCAGGGTCTAAAGCAGTACAATAAACGAATCAAATCTAAAGATGTAACTGGCAAAACTGTGAATTTACACGAAGCACAAAGCACGAGGTCTCTTCTGAGTCTTTTGAACCCTCCCCCCGCCACCCCCTCCCCCCCGGCTCACCTTAGCCCTCGACTTTTACAGGGTGGGTTTTCTGGCACCCACACTCAAATGAGTTTGTTTGAGGCCACTGGTTTATATTTAAGGATAAACCGGGTTTTCTGAGAAATGCGGGCTTGGGGACGAAATATTGCGCTCGTCTGTTCATCATCGGTCACAGGCGGCCTGAGCGCTGCTTCTCTCAAATCGATCAGCAATTCATTGTGGGCCCGAGTTACTTCCGCGTGAGAACCATTAGGGAAGAGCAACTAATGCAGTGCAGAACAGGTAACGCCACCCAATGTAACAGCATGTTGCAAGAGAGCTTCCCTCTTGTCGTCACACACCCTATCGGAGCTAATCAGACGGAAAAGTGTCTGTCAGGCGACCTTCCCGTGGGCGTACGGGGTGCGGGGTGGCGAGACGCACTTATAAGCCGACACGCGGCACCGACGACAGGCCACTGCAGTAGGGATGCTGTCGATACGGCGCATGCGTAGACGGCTCACATCCTTTCAATGTGGTGTCTGGGCACTTGAACTCTCCACGCCAGAGGCCAGATTCGCGAAGAGCTTCTTGGGCAACGACAATCCAGCTAAGAAATATATATATATATATTTTTTTAGTTTCCGCACTTTGTATGAAGTGGAGAAATCGGTATTCATGAACGCGTTCTTAAAGTAAGAGGAGGAAAGCGCAGTTCTCGTACGCGAGAGCGGGCTGTTCCTATGGCGACACGATCAACCAATCGGAGAGTTCAGCATAGTTAAGAGCACGTAGATTTTGAATAACACTAAACGCCAGCGGTCTTTTCTACAACAGTGTTGGCAGGTTGGTTTATATGTATCAAATTGTGCTCATTTTTTTTCTAACTGGCGCCGAAATTTGGTGGTTGGGTATATGGCTAATTTTGGAGCATTTCTAGAGATACGGCGAACGTTTGTCGAACTTTGAGGGTCAACTAGTTAATGTTCAGACTTTAATCAATTTAGAAAAAATATTGTTTCTCTTATTGTTAGTTGAGAGGAGAGAGAGTGGAGATAAAGGCAAGCTTTTACTAACTTCGGGGTTTCCACAATGCTCAGAGACGCAGTGCTTGTGGAGTTCAAGTGGTCTGCCCACAGCTCAGAGGAACAGACCAAACAAACAGACTACACTGTTACCACAGGGCCGATAGTGCGTCTTCCACCCGGATGTAGACTGAACTCTCCAAACGCTTTTTGGCTCCCATTGTGAGAATGCTTAGGAATCAATGTTCGTTAAAATGAGAAGTCCGTGGCTTTAGCTTTGAACAGTCGACTACCTTGCAGTCGTCGCCCACGCCAAGAAAGGACAAAACAACAGGGAGTTTTCGTAGATAGTAACTCCTGTCCCGCAACCTTGTCCGCAACCCGCTACAAGATCCTGGACTCCGCAGGGAAGGCTTGCGCCGATCATGCGAATCCGAAGAGCGTAGCAGAGGTGGGAAAACGATCTACGCAATCTCCCTAATCGGAAATAGTGTTAACCGGAATCGGGACGCTCATATTCCCCACAAAAGAAAGAGGTGTGTGGGATATTGGTAGGAACCGTAAATACGTTTGAAAAATTACAGATAAAGGGTATGTGTTGTACGATTTTCTATCCTTCCGCAGTTGTTTTTTTTCTCTTTTTTTCTTTCAAATTTTTTAAAGTGACATATTAGCTGCGATTGGTTTACCTGCAGGTCCCTCAAAGATTCAGAGAAGCGTGGGCCAAAGTGTACTTCCGGTATGTGTATTGATATACGACCGGAAGTACCGCTGCACCGGTGCGGGACCTGCAGGTAAATAGAACGCAGCTAATGTGCACAAATTATGGCGCATCGGTGGGTTGAAAAATATAATATATCTTGTTTTGCATGATTGGGAAAAATTGTCAATAAAAGGCTTAAACGTTATTCTTTTTAGGCTTGGCTATTTTGGCTTTATTTTTTAACGGCTTTGGTTATATTTGGGCTATACCTTCAAGCCATTTGAGGGCTTATTGGTGGGATCATTTAGCAACGATGTCCGCAACGCTTGTCCATGGGATCCTGTCCGTGCAGTGAAGTTTCAACTTTCAAATTTATTGTTTCTCTAGATGGGAGAGGGGATTGAAAAAAAAGCAGGCTGTTGTTGCTTGACAGTTTCTTCTTCCCACCAGCAACAAAAGAATCTATTTTACATACTAGTGGCCTCTAAAACAAGGTTTACTTTGGAGCAAAACACACAACACTAAACAGAAAAAAACAACAAAAAAAACTGACATACATCACGAACATTTTTTGCAGGTCGGAGGTCCCATCAAGAATAGGTAGAAATAACACTTGATAAACAATGAACGAATATCCTTCTGCCTATCAACCTCAATTTAAACAGGTCAGAATGCAGGGGCCGGGCTTGCTGCCTTCGTTGACTAATCCGAACTCGATCGCTACGAAGTCATCACAACTATGATCGTTGGTAAAAACATACGGCCCAAACCGCTCGTGTTCAATGCGGCGCACATTGAAACAAATCGCCGCGGTGGTTTTAGCGACGTCGGAGGTGCAGGAGCAAGCCGACGTCATATATGAAACGTTTGAAGTATGAGAATGTCAGGAAGAGCCACGTAAATAACTATCCACGCAGGGAGCTGACAAGCGAGTGCTTGATCGAAGCGCTGGAACCGTGGTGTTGGATCGCGTCTTGGTACGCGCTTCGGGACCTATCATTTACGGTTGCAGCTCGATGCTGACGTGACACCCAACAAAGGAAGGTAGGACCGGCGTTACGTAGCTCCTACCAGCTGCTCTAGCTCGAGAGTGTTGACGTTCCGTCGCGTGGGAATAAAAAGTACACATTAATAAGAAAGCTTGCGTACCATATGTTGCGAAGGAAATCCATACGGCGTTTATTTCAGCTCTATATCAAACAAAAGAAGGAAATATAAACAATAAGATCTTTCCCTTTTCGACGAGAGCGTCCGCCACCGCTGCCTCTGAAAACAAGGCTTTGACGTCGGGAAGAGACTAACGTCTTAACCGAAAATTGAGGTCAGCGATCAAATTATTTTACGGGGAGGGTCCACAAAAAGATCCCATGGGCATATTTCATTCGACAAGCCAGCCAGGGGTAGACGGTGTTGACCAGGTATAGTCGGAGTGACGCTGCGTCGGAGTTCCTTGCTAGGCCCAGTGCCGAGATAGCCTTTGGCGGTCGCTTCGTAGGTGGGGGATCATTGCTGTTGTAGCTTTCTCGAATATATGTAAATCCAGCGTTCATCTAGTTCGTGGTCGGTTTCGAGCAGTACTTTTTTTTTCTCGCAGCTTGATGTCGGGGCGCGCGTTAAGAGCACGTAGAAAAATAAATGTTGCTTGGTCGTCGCGACGAGTAACTGAGCGACTCTGTCGACCATGCTGATTTGGTCGTAAAAAAGTACGCAAGACAACCTTGGAACTGTCGTAAGATTCTGGCGTAACTCACGCAAACGTTAACGAACATTTCGCTTAGTGAATACGGATTTGCGCGTGGATTTTGTCATACGCACTTTTTTTTTGGCGTAAAATCAATTTGTGAATCTGGCCTCAGGTGTGGACAAACATGGGCTTTTTGCAAACAACGAGTTATTGTATAGCAGGGGCCGCACCCAAATGGGCTAGCCCCCCCACTAAGTAGAAAAAGTTTATATATATATATATATATATATATATATAATATATGGGTGGTTTCATCTCAAATCGTGCAGGCAAAGAGGGTCGAATTTTTGATTTCAATGAAAAAAATATATGTTATGGCGCCGTTTCTAAAACCGCAGTCGACACAAACCGCAAGTTCGTCGGATTTTTTGTTCTCGACTTATGAATCTTTAAAGAGGCTGCGGCGAAAAGCAGTGTTTCTCACACCCGTCGTGGGTCAGATGTTTCGCTTGATACCCCGCCAGGGATTTTCAGTCCACATTATCTTTTTTGAAGCACTCTGTGGACACATTTAAAAGGCTCCAATACCATAAAATAATTTTAGGCCTTTTGCTTTTTTTCTGTAAAAATGTCAAAAACGCCTCCTCGGTCCATTGTTGACGAACTTTGACAATGAATTACTGGCAATCTACTTGGGTTACACTGATATTTTTTTATGTCCACGGAGAGCCCAAAACACGCTCTTTATATTTAGTATAAAATGCTTTGGCTGTATAAAATATCCTTTGCGGTACGTTTACGTTAATATTATGCAAAAACCAAAAAGTAACATTTTTGAAATTGATTTTCTCAAAAAACCCATTCTTTATTTTTTTATTTTTTGTTCAAATGTAGATATGATAGTTGTCTACACGAAAATCAAGCCTAGAAAGGGTATATATTGTTTGCATGTTTTATATTTAGGCCTCAATATCGGAAAAAGACGTCTTTGTTTTGCAAGACCTAAGTCAGACTAGCGACCCATGCGTCTTTATGAATTGTGAAAAAGTTTTCTTAAATTTCCTTCTGCATTTTGTAATTAATTATAAACGGATTTTGTGGTATTGAATATTTATCTATGTTTTGATAAGACCGGGAACCATGAGATACATATCTAACCAAATCAGCAGGCCTAGTAGACTTTCAATAACCAAAAGGCACAGACGTTGTATTGCTTCGATTTATAAACATTTCAAAGTAAACTAGCACGACTTGCTATTAGCTGTCATATTACTAAGAGAAAGAAAGTCACCACATCGTCGATATATTATATACAATTCTTTACGAAACCAAGCACTGGGGCTTGTTCACCGCACATCGCACATGTCACCAGGGAATGTCCTTTCACTTCCGTAATACACAAAGGTGGTGACACAGAAACGGTCCGAAACACACAGAGAGTGTGTCATGGAGAGGGGTAGGAAATAAAAATAAATAAATAGAAATTAATTTGCGCAACTCCGATCTTAACGAAAATTACGTTAAAAAAATAAAGTGTTTACGTTCGAGCGGTGGCAAGGCGATAGGCCCACGCCTGGTGGAGAGTCAGACAAAGAAGTCGACGGCACGTAAAGGTAAAACAAACAAAAAAATCAATAATTTAATCAAGACGGGAAAACTCAGCCGCACATGGCAAGAACAAAAACCAGCTCCCTCGGGCATTCCCTAAACGGGACGCAACCAAATGCGTGCGAACACGCTCTCTACATCACCGCCAGGCCTCTACGCCATGACGAAATAAACCCAACAGCTGAACAGTGCTAACAAACAGTTAGTAAGAAAACATTGGAAAAAAAGCGTTCAGAAAAAACCGAACCCCAGAAACAAAGTTCAGCGGGGCGAAGAAACACACACGAGTCGGCCCCACGACATTGAAGCCTGGCAGGATGACGGCGTCCAGATGATGCTCGAATCTGTTCCTCCCTCTATTACGCACATCCACGACGGCTCTGCGGAACAGTGTCTGTACGAAAGAAAATGAAGAATAGATTCGATCAGGCGATGTGCGAGAAGGTAACCGAGACTATGCTTCAAGCTTCATATCGGGAGGGGAGCTTTCGAGGTAGTTTCTGCAGTTACTCAAACTTTCTCTTTCCCCTTCCTTTTTTTAAAAGAACACGTCAGCCGGCGCTAACGTTTCATCTCGGGAGAAGCCCACTCTTCACAAACGGTTTAGTGACAAGGAGGCTGACTTCGACCCAGCTAGTCTCCGGGCAGCATACAAACACAAGTATATTTACCAACACGCTCGCTTTAATGTCAGTCTCCGGGCTTTGCTGTTTCCAAAAGAGATAACCCTTTATAAGGACAGAACGAGCGGGTTGGTGGGGATAATTAAACTTAAACACTCCCTTCTCGTTTTCTTCCTCAAGTTTAATAGATAACCCTTCGGTGCTACCGGATCTCCCCGGAGAGAGAGAGAGAGCACGGCCGTTTCAAGGTAAGGATAGGGCGCTCGAAGCTAGGGCAAACAGGCGGTATCGTTTCACGCATGCACGGATGGCTGGTTTCAAATTTTCCCACACCCCTAACGAAACCGACCCATCTTCGTGTGTGTGTCAGCGGGATTTCTGTCCCGCCCCGCCGGTTTTAGCGCGCACGCGGCGTTGTTTTGGCTGGCAGAACAGTTGTTGACCGTCGATATTGTAAGGCCGTGGTGTCCTCATCCTTTCAGGCAACGATTCCTTTGCTTTCCCTTGTGCAATACTCTGGAAGACTCCTCCTGGGTGGCTGTCACTGTTCGCCGCGTCAACGACACAATCGTACCATTTCACTCCTCGTGACACAGGGTGCGCTGCTCGCTTTACTGTCACGGGCCGTCCTATTTAACAAAACGAGCGCGAAAGGTCGTGGTCATCTGCTGGCTCCTAAAGGGCGGGACGTTCATGCAGGCCAATAAGGGCCCCAAATCAATAAGACGTCTGCCGACTCCTACACGTTAAAAATTTACGACACCTGCTTGTCTGTTAAGAAATGTTGCTTTCTCTTTTTGGAACTCCTCCGATGTAGGTTGCCGCCTTAATAAAATTTAAATAATCAATAAATATATCAGGGTGGGAATACTGTATTTCATTTTTATGTGGGAACGTTGAAAAAAAGAAAAAAACTATTTCCAAGCTTGTGAAGACGCGCAATTCGCAAGTCCATTTCGAGCCGTAAAAACACGTTTTTGTACGATATTGATGTTTAAATGTAGAACATACAAACAAAATATATCCTTTCTAGGCTTGATTTTCGTGTAGACAACTATCATATCTACATTTGAACAAAAAATGAAAAAAAATAAATACTGGGTTTTTTGAGAAAATCAATTTCAAAAATGGTACTTTTTGGTTTTTTCATAATATTAACATAAACGTATCGCAAAGGATATTTTATACAGCCAAGGAATTTTACAACAAATATAAATAGCGTGTTTTGGGCTCTCCGTGGACTTAAAAAATATCGATGTAACCCAAGTAGATCGCCAGTAATTAATTGTCAAAGTTCGTCACCAATTGACCGAGGAGGCGTTTTTGACATTTTTACAGAAAAAAAGCAAAAGGCCTAAAATTATTTTATGGTATTGGAGCCTTTTAAATGTGTCTACAGAGTGCTTTAAAAAGGATAATATAATGTGGACTGAAAATCCATGGCGGGAGATCAAGCGAAACATCCGACCCACGACCGGTGTGAAAAACACTGCTTTTCGCCGCGGCCTCTTTAAAAATTCATAAGTCGAGAACAAAAAATCCGACGAACTTGCGGTTTGTGTCGACTGCGGTTTTAGAAACGGCGCCATCACATATTTTTCATCGAAATGAAAAATTCGACCCTTTTTGCCTGCACGATTTGAGATGAAACCACCCATATATGTATATATGGGTGATTTCATCTCAACTCAGGCACAGATTTAGGGTCGACTTTTTAATTTTGACGAAAAAAATATATGTTTTGGGGCAAGTCCTACAATAAAAGAAGACGCAAACGGTTATTTCGTCGGATTTTCTGTTCTCAAGTTATGGACCGTTGAAGCGGTCAAGGTGGAAATTGATATTTTTCCAGCCTATCGGAGGTGCCATGTTTCACTCCATCCCTTTCCCCTACTTTTTACGCTACATCAATATAACTTTTTGGGAACACTCTAGACATAGGCTTTTTCATGCTAATTAAGCGTCTAGGTCATAACGTTCTTAATGATTTTCTTTTTTTATTTTTCAAACCGCCTCTCTGTGACGATATTTGACGAAGTTCAGCAAGCTGTGCTGTGTGACCTAATCAACATATTTTTATGGTCTTTATATCACCGTAAAGCACCAATTATGCTCTTGTTTTTGAGTATAATTTCAATATTTTGGCACAAGTATATAATGGGCTACATGTGCCTGAAAAACGAATATTTCGAAAAACTAGCACGTTTGGAGTCGATTTTCTAAAAAAAACCCACTTTTTCTTTTTTCATTTTTTATTCACAGTTAGTGAATATAGTAGTCTATCAGGAACTACCAACAGAAATTGTAATATATTGTTTGTATGGCCGCTATTAAAACTCGAATCTCGTGCTATGAGCGTTTTGAACGGGACTTCGTACAGGCGCTCTGCTGAGAAGAATTTTGGCCTATATAAGGTTTTCTATTTATCGTTAGCAGTTACCTAATATCCAACCATAAACATTAAAAAAACATTTTGAGTAGTGCTCTTAGAAAAACGTTACTTAGAAGTCCGTATTCACAAGTGCGAACGCATCTTTTTCGCCCAATACGGGGGAGTGCAGATCGTTAGAGAAGTCTTCTGAGGCCTTTTGCTTTCGGCTCCGAAATTTTACAGATGCCACCCCAGTCAGGCGGCGTGCATAGAATACTTTATCTTGAACATCACGGGGCTACCGCCTCTATCTTCGTCGGGGTCCTGGAGCCTCTAAGGAGCCTCTAAGGATTATGCCTTTGGATGCGACGGACACGGAAACCTTGATTGTCGGGAGAACAGGCGTTTCGAGGTTAGAGTTCACGTCGCAAGCCCCCCTCTGTCTCTCCAAGCTCCCCTCCTCGTCCTTCTAACACAACCGTGCCACTAATCCGCGGGCACTAAAAGAGACGCCGCTGCTGCGTGGCTCACAGATTACGCGCGAGGCAGAGAGCGAATGTTTAAGTATGGATCGACGGGAAGATTGGGCACCCAAAGGAAGCCGACTCTTCGCACGTCGTCTAATTGATAATAGCCTTCTCGGTCCCTTTCTGGCTCTTTACTTGAATTCCTAAGCCACGGCGGAAAGCTGTTACTCATTCTACCTCCGTGCTGTCTGAGCTGGATGAACTTAAAACTGTGCCTGCTTTCAGAAAGCCAGAAGTGTTCGTTACTGCCATGGCTAATACATTATTCAGTTCAGATCGGAAAGTATGCACCGACTATTCAAGGAGACACAAGAGAAGAGTGTTTTACGGACGCCATTTTCGTCAAGTCTCGGAGGTAAACCTAAGTTGTTCTACCGGCTGAGGACGCCCAGCGCGTAAGCCCTGGAGATGTTCTGTGCAATAACTGCTACAGAATGTTCTTGGGTCAGATTGAAGAACATAAGCAAGGACAGGAAATGTTGTGATCAAGCTCATCGTCATCATCCCTGAAACCAGCGGACAGATCATTCGTTGACGAGGAAGCCCTGGTCCAGGAGTCTCTGAAGCAATTGCTGCTGCCGAAGTAAGTGTGCCGCCACTTAAACTCCCTTCTAGCGTGACCCCACGAAGTCGTACTGGCTATGTTAAGCGAAAAAAATCCGAGATAACCGCGGACTTCAAAAAGAAAATTGGTCTAAACTAAGTGACGTGTGCGGAGAACCTACGGGCACAGACAAAGAAGATCCATGCTCCTCGTGCTCCGACTGGGTCAGCAATTTACGAGCAGCCTACGTCAACAGCGCGTCGCAGCTAGAACGCTACCGCCTCTTAACTCTCTTTCCATCTAACCTCAAAAAGAAAGATATCCTGAAAGCAATTCCTGAAGTGACGAAGCATGCTTTGGACAAATCAAGAAAGCTGAAGAACAATGGGGGTCTGGGCGTCACCTGACCCATACCAAGGACATGCTCTCAACGAACACGATGTCGCTCTTGCGTTGACTTACTGCACATCAGATGCGAAAGACTGCTCAAGACAAAGCCCGAACAAGAAGGATGTCGTAAGGCTTTTTGTTGATGGTCAGGAAGTCTTCGTCACGAAGAGATTTATGACGAGATCTATTAGGGAAACCTACAAAGAATTCAAGGCGGCCAATCCCGAGTCAAAAATGGGCATAACAAAATTGTATTCTCTTCGGCCCAAGTGGGTTAAGAAACACCCGGTACATGAAGAGTGTGTGTGTGTATGCTGCGCCAACTTTATACTCTGTCTGACATCTCTGTCAAATGCGGCGGGGAAGACCATGACCTTTGAAGACGTCCAGAAAATTTTTCTTTGTGAAAATCCTTCCCAAAACTTCTTCTTGCTGAGGTGTGAAGCCTGTTGGAACCGGAAGGACATTTCCCTCGAGATGCTAGGGATGAGCGCTGAAGATGAACTGGAGTTGGCACTGTGGGAATCTGGTGGCGAGTTTGTGAAAAAACATTCGGAGGCCACTGCTTTTCTTAAAGAACTCAACAAGTGGACGAAGAAATACATACTCCACTATTATATTCGGCGCACAACAGAGAGCAATATGGCTTGAAAAAGCATATGTGAAGCCACGTGTCGTTGTCCTCCACTTTGATTTCGCCGAAAACTGGAGTATTGTGCTCCAACGTGCAGTGCAGAGATACCACTGGAAAACCAAGATGGTGACAATCTTCACCTGCGTTGCGACGACCACGAAGGGAACACTAAGTTTCGGCGTCGTGAGTGACGATACCTGTCATGATTCTGCACACGCGCTCTTTGCGCTCACAATGATTAAAGACAGGATCGAGGAGCTCTTGCCCGTTTTTTTGGAGCTGATCTATGTTTCGGACGGCGCTCTAAGCCATTTCAAAAATCGGCACCAATTACACGAATTTCAGAAGTTTGTTGTCAGCAGGTGGATATACTCGGCGTCAGGGCACGGCAAAAGCGCGTGCGATGGAGCGAGTGGTGTGCTGAAGCATCATGCGTCACTGCATAACTTGAAAACAACTGAGCTGAGCTCCATAACTAACGCGCGTACGTTCGTTGAAGCTCTCGGCCAGAAAATCAAGGGGATAACGCTTCTCTTCATCGACCAAGAGGAGCTGTCGAGTTATCGGGAGCTTAAAAGGAAGGGTGGGAGAAGGTAACCCCATCGAAAGGCATCCAATCTTCTCATGTGTGGAGCAAAGCAATGGTTGAAGGGGGAGGTGATGTGGTCCTAGAAAGAGTTTACCAAACCCCAGAATAGACAGAGCTAAATGGTGGGACCGTGAAAAGGCCGGACCGTTTCAACAGTGCGTTCATCCTTGTCCCCCTGGGAGTGCGCGCTGTGTGATCAGACGACGCGCCATAGACTTTGACACTGAACTGACTGCAATTTGGACAAAGCGAAAACTGGCTCAGAATCGCATCAACCTATTGTCTCGAAATGTGCTACGTCGAAAGATGACTATCCCTATCCCAGGTGTTTATTACTGTTTTTGTGTGAGCAGCGCCGTGTATTATTGAAAAGGTACTGCGTCGTCTATCCGTAAACCAGACGGAATTTGGCGGTGTTCAATTCGTTTTAGAGCTTATACTTGTATTAACTTTGAGTGCATTTTATGTTAATTAGGAGTATATGAGACATTTGGCCAACACATTTTGATATATTTTATGAAATGAACATGTTTAGGCTACAACATGAAATATTACTTCCCTTCTCTGGTTACGTGTCGCATCTTGAGTTTAAAATTCCAACTTTATATGTAATTGTCATATGTTCTTATGTCAAGCAGATATGCAGTGCATATACATATGTGCGATTTAGTATCTGACGCTTAGGAAGTACAGTCTATTTTGTGCACATACGGGCTCTTTCGTAAAGTAACGAGCATTTCGTGGCGTGTAAGGACGAGCATTTCGTGGCGTGTAAGGCTTCAAATGCGTTAGTCATCTGTTTAGGTTTCATTTCTATTTGCAGTGATTCATGCCAGGTTACTTAGACTTTTCCCTCGTGAATTAAGTTTGTCCGTGAGTTTAGATGTTATGTATTTCTCCTTCAATACATAAGGCGGAGCTCACACACCTTTCAAATCACCCCAGTGCCAAGTAAATAAATATTGTAAGGATAAATATTGTTACTTCACTTGCTTTTACGCTCAGATATTGTGGTAAGTACTAACATTAAAGAGAAAACTTTACATTGGCCAAAATTTTGCTCAGCAAAGCGCCTGTGCGAAGTCTCGTTCAAAACGCTCATAGCACGAGATTCGAGTCTTAATAGCGGCCATACAAACAATATATTACAATTTCTGTTGGTAGTTCCTGATAGACTACTATATTAACTAACTGTGAATAAAAATTTAAAAAAATAAAAAGTGGGGTTTTTTAGAAAATCGACTCCAAACTGGCTAGTTTTTCGATATTGTCGTTTTTCAGGCAAATGTAGCGCATTATATACTTGTGGCAAAATATTTATATTATACTCAAAAGAAAGAGCATAATTGGTGCTTTACGGTGATATAAAGATCATAAAAATATGTTGATTAGGTCACACAGCACAGCTTGCTGAACTTCGTCAAATATCGTCACAGAGAGGCGGTCTGACAAAAAAAAATCATTAAGAATGTTATGACCTAGACGCTTAATTAGCATGAAAAAGCCTATGTCTAGAGTGTTCCCAAAAAGTTATATTGATGTAGCGAAAAAGTAGGGAAAAGGTATGGAGTGAAATAGGGCACCTCCGATAGGCTGGAAAAACATAAATTTCCACCTTGACCGCTTCAACGGTCCATAACTTGAGAACAAAAAATCCGACGAAATAACCGTTTGCGTCTTCTTTTATGATAGGAATTGCCCCAAAACATATATTCGTTTCGTAAAAATTAAAAATTCGACCCTAAATCCGTGCCTGAGTTGAGATGAAATCACCCATATATTTTTTTTTGTATGGGGGGGGGGGGGGGGGGTGTATGTTTTAGGTTTCTCGCAAAAGAAAACGGAAGTTGGTTTACACGCTTGAAAGTCGCCGAGTCTCTCAGCGGCGCATCTGATATTTGCTAGAGACTACTTTAAGACCATCCCTCATGTGTTCACAAGATTCAAAATAACAAAGCTCCGCTGACGTCTTGGCATTTTCCAATTTGACAAGAAAACAAGCACGCTTTCGTTGCCGTGTCACTCAATTCAATCGAAAATTAACCAAGATCAACATCTCTGAAAGGAAAAAAAATCCTTTATACCAAAGGTTTTGCTTGCCTGACAATTTTTGTAGTCGCATTGTATAAGATATTTTTTGCCTTTTCATGGTACTTTTTGACAGCTAGAAACCTGACCTCATAGCATTGCCTTTGACACACGGTCTTGCTGGACACGAGTTCGAGCAGTCGAGATGCTTCCTAAGGATTTCGCGCCTGTTCTATACTAATGGGACTGTCGTACAGGTGAATAAGATAAAAAAAAAGTTCAAAAAGCCAAAATTAAAAAAAACAAAAAAAACAGTGCTCTGTAAAAAAAAAAGAAAAAAGAAAAAACAACAACAATAGTATACAGAAATTGAATATATGTGAACGCGTTATGAGAGCAGAGCAACGTTTCGAGCGTAACTGAACCTACGACATAATACCATTATTTATGATGACTAGGTGCCAAGAAACTGAGGCAGATGGTAAGATGAGAGCCAGCGCGGACGTCAGAACGCCTAGCTTTCGTTCGAAAGATTAGTGGTTAGTGCTAGTCAAGCCTCTATTCAGGCTTTTACGCCTGGCTCCACCATTAAATATAGAAAGAAACCTATTAATTTACCCTAGAGCTATTCGCGTCTCCAGCTGATTGCTCGACCTCTCGCGGCGAAAACGAGAATCACTTTAGTGAGGGTCCCCCGGTTCTGCTGTTCAGCGGGCACGGCGGAACTGCTCGCGATCATGGCGCGCGAACAGCCATTGTTGAATGCGAACAGCCACTCTTCACTGTTCCAATGTAGAAGTGCAATCTGAATGGGATTGAACCATATTGTTTCACCGGTTTTATAACTGTAACAAAACGTGCTGCGGTGAACATACCTGCAAGTGGATAGGCGTTCCATCGAACTGGAAAGGCTGTGATTGGCAAAACGACTACGTGCAAAGAATATAGAAAATAAATGTTTCTGGAAATTTTGTAATCAGGAAAAGCAACGGATTCCGCTGTTTGTTTTTCAGCATATTTATTTCCAAAGAAATGGTGGCGAATTTGGAAGTTCTGGCTACTGTCAAATGTCGCCACTTTGATAGCACTTTGGGCTTTACCCACAATTTTTGTCATTTGACATGGATTTATCGTACTACCTAGTGCTTTAAATGATGTCAGAGTATTTTTATGTATATCTTGTTTGCCATAGCTGTTCGCCTGTTTGAAATGAGATAATAAGCATAAGCTAAAAAAACTACCTGCTAAGATATCTTAACTTTATTATTATTAATACAAATTGCAGCCCCCAATTAACACCATAATCGGGAAATTACCAAATATTACTATAACAGTGTTCAGAGTAAAGTATAATTTTGTTTCGTTTTTACCATGTGAAAAGGCGACATTGTTATCATGATAGGTATAATTACTGTATGAAATGTACAGTTATATATGTCACGCCTTTAACGCGAAACGCTGGCGTCCGGCGTTTGGCTCTCGCGTTTGAACGCGTTCGACAAGTGTAATGAAGAAAAAGGCTGCTAGCTTTAGGTCTTCCCACCAGCGTTGGGCAAGATACCCGACAAATGTATTTACGATAAGTTACAAATGACCTGCTTCAGAGAGTATTTAATGTGCTACTCAAGTTGCTTTCCTCGCAAAATATCTCGAGTTGAGTACAAATACTTAGAAATGTGATTCAAGTACATTCGAAGATACTTGGGCAGTGGGAATTTTTTTTCGACTACTGTGACACTAGGACGTTTTATTTTCAAGCAAAAAATGCAAACAAAACAAAATTACAATGAAATTTTATGCAACCCTATATAGAATTATTATGAGTACTGGTGCTCGTTACGAGATAATACATTTCAGAAAAATTGGACAAAACCTAGTCCATCGCTAAAATCACATCATGTGGTGTTTTTGTTTTTTTAATTTAAGCATTAGACGCAACGTTTCACTAGGCGCCGTAGTCGCTATATTCGAAGTTTCTCGTTGAACAAATTTTATATACGCGAAATAATGAATTGACTAGCACGGAGAGTTCTGGCATTGCACTTGCCGCGTCTTCGTCAAGTAGGGTACCTTAAACGCTGCATTCAAATATGACTAATCTCCAAAACGAAAGGTAGAAGGGGACACAGAGAAGCACATGCTGTCTTTCTCGCAGTTGTCGACATCTTTATTTTTGCGCCATAATAGAAATGTGTATACAATTTTGATGGGACTCTTTGTTTCCATTTTGACTGCTGATTCTGCTTGTAGCTTGTGTCCTACCTTGGTGTTACAATCTCTGTCCTGATGATAGGGTCGGGCTATCACCAGTTCTCCCAAAGACAATTCCCTAAGTAACTGATATACTTGCTCAAAGTCAAATATCAAAATGCAGAAAAAAAAGTTCAGTCTTTTCCTGTATTTTTTTCTCATATTCTTTTATGCATTTTTTTGTTGATATTATGAGTCTGCATCTTTTGTTCTTGCTTGTTTGCTTCTCAGTGTTTGGTCGTTTGCGCTTCAAGTTTCCAATATGTTCGACTCTGCGCTCGGCTGTTCCCGTAGAACATTCCCGCGACACATGTTTTTTTGTTTTTCTTTTTCAAATATTGAAAAATGTATTTTAGATATGAGTACAAGATACTACGATATGTAATTAAGATGAATTAGGAAATGATCTCAATCGAATGTATTTGCAAGTTGCAAAATTACCACCAAAAGTAACTGAGATGCAGTATCTATTCAACATATATGTGAATGATATATTTCACATAGATAAAGAAGCTAAACTTGTTGTGTATGCTGACTGTACGAGCTTATTTTTTTTTTTGCCGACGAGCCAAACTTCCTTATCAGTCTTGCAAATAAAACATTATCAAAATTAAATGCATGGGCAAATGAAAACTCGCTGAAAATTAACACAAGCAAAACGAAAACCATTATATTTCGTTCCAAAAATAAACTAGTCTCGTACAATACTAGCCTTAACTTAAAGCCGTCACCTATTGACATTGTGTGTTCTTTTAAAACACTCGGCGTTCTTTTTTCTGAAAACATGTCGTGCGACTGCCACGAAAATCACGTTATCAGTAAGTTATCTTGTATTGTCGGTTTGGTTAATTGAAATCGCTCTGCCTTGCCAATTTCTATGCTACTACTTGTATACAACTTCCTTTTCTACTCAAACGTAAGTTATTGTCACCTCGTATGGGGCACGACCACGTCAACAAATTTAGGTAAGATATTTTACTTCAAAAGAAAATATTCAGAAATATATGTAACGCTCCTCATGACTCTCATACTGCCAACTTCTTTACGCGCTTCGCAATTATTACTGCGCATAATTTATATAATTACAGGTTGAGCGTTAGTTTTAAAAACGAAGAAAAAAGGAATTCTCGCTTTCTAGTTAAACTTTCAGCACTGACCAAAAATATTCAGGCGTATCCCAATCGTCACACTTGAGTATTGGAAGATGATCCCTCACAGAACAAATTAGGGTAAACAAATGCTCAAACACACCCTACCGTTTTTACTCAACAGCCTCACAAGTAATGATTTGGACCATTGCTGAATACATGTGAAATTTGTACTGTCCACGCTAAAAATGTAATCATGAATGACTGTCAAGCCACTGTATTTAATTCTTTATTTCCCTTCCCTGTTTTATGACTTGCTTGTTCTTGCTGCCGTCTGTTTTGCCTAAGACTCGTCAAACTGTTCCTTTGCAGCTCTTTTCTCCGGCCTCCCCTTCATCATCGAGGAGAAATAAAACTATTATTATTATTATTATTATTATTATTATCTTGAGTAGAGCATTTGAGATAGGCGCAAGTCTGCATCCCACTAATCATTCCTAACAGAGATCGGCGTCCTAACTTGCCGCACTCTCGTCTCCTCTTCTCCCTCAACTTCTCGGCAAATAGTGCTGGAGACATGGGGACTGAGGTTCGCAACCGCTAGATGCGCGGGGGCCGCGTCTCTGCGAGTCGTGGGCTGCAGCCGGCCCGCGGGCCGCGTGTATGAGATAGTGCTGGGTTGGCCTTGATAACTTGGGGTGTTAATAGCGGTCCATTGGGAGGTTAAACGAAGCATATATTGCACAATCTACTGTCCTGGGTCACGATATTACCATGGCGGGAGCTGCCAGAGAGAGAGAGAGAAAGAAATAGAGGGATGGACGATGTAAAATGTTATTACGAATTTCACTTGAGGCAACTTCCACCGAGCCCTGCAGGTTTCCCGCCACGCAGGCAGAATACCTCACGGCACGCTTGCGGACGGCGCGAGTGCAGTCTTCAATGGCTGATGAAAACCCTCCACAAGCCAACGTTCACTATACACTCCGTGCGACACGACTGGCACGCCGCCGCGCGGCTGTTACCGAAGGTAGGCAGTGAGAACCCCAGGGAAAACGAAATCGAAAGCCCGCCACGTACGTTGGTACGCATTGAAGTCGGAGCGGTGCGGTTGCGCTGGGTTCACAGCATGAAGTGCTGCCGGTGCTGCGTCGTTAAGTTCTTCAATAGTTATGCGTCGTATCTCGTAGGGACAAAGTTTCACAGTTTTTCACCTCGCCGATGTTTTGTGGGACACTGACAACGATGGACCCGTGCCGTACTACGCGAGAAATTTTGTGTCCCGATCATATCTGCCACTGTGTCGGCACGGCTGACATATTCTAGACTGCCGCTTTGCGCTCTGCGTTTGATTTCGTACCAGTGACGCCTACATCTGTTAGCGCGAATGGGACGAACTGAACTGCCACCCCACACTCGCGTGTATGCAGTGCCAATTTCGTTGGAGGAATGCCCTCCAAAGAAGTTTTGTCCTAGGGAATTGGAAACAGCGCGCAAAAATATGAATACAACAACGAGAGAAGAGCACAAGACAAGCGCTGACTATCAACTGAAGTTTTATTAAAAACGGCTCAAACAAGGAAACACCACACAGCCAACCAACGCCGAAACAACCAATGGCGTGTCGCTTACCATGCATCTATAAAATCGATCTATTGTTTTGCGCAGATAAACCGAAGTCTGGCGGACGCAGTGCCCCGAGCCAGCTTTTTCGATACCATACGCCTCCAGCACCTCTCTTTGCACTTTTGTGCGGCCCCTGCCAATCGTCCCCATCGTACGTGTCGATGATATTTCCGGACAAGTATGGCGCGCAATCTGTACTTCATGTAGAAAGGTTCGAACGGTAAAAAAAAAGTGACAAATATGAATCTAAGGAAGACTACAATGAAACTCGGAATCACTGGAGAATCGACGAATGAGTATGGAAGTTTGTGGGGTGTGCTTTGTTTTTTGATCAGCCTCCTTTTGGATGTGGAAACGCTGACACCCCGATTTGTGTAGACAACTATTTTTTTTCTCGGCTTTAGAACCACCTATCACAAAGTTGTTTGAACTGTAAGTACCGTCCATTAGTTTCTTCCTACCCGTAAAGTGTGCACCTCCCACGATGAGTGGTTTTATCTTGACAGACTTTGGCGGTCAAAACTGGTTCCCATGTAGTTACGCCGCCCAAACTAAATTTCCACTCGGTTTCGCTATGCCACCTCTTCTTGGTATAATAAGTGTTGTGTCAAGTTACGGTCCTGTCAAAGTACCTGTGTGCCGAAAATCAGCACCTCGTGCAACAGGTTATTACACAACAGCTGACCGCAAAAGCCTTTGACGGCCAAACCGTGTGTTGGACGACAACTTTGTTTTGTCGGCTTTAGAACCACCTTTCCCAAAGTTGTTTCAATTGGGAGTACGGTCTATTAGTTCCTTCCTACCTGTAAAGTCTCCACCTCCCACGACGGGTGGTATTCTCTTGACAGCCCTTTCATTGTCAAAACCGGTTACCATTGAGTTACGCCGTCCAAACCAAATTTCCACTTGGTTTCCCTATGCGACCTCTGTTTCGTATAATAAGTGCTGTATCATGTTACTGTCAAGTCCAAGCACCTGTGTGCCCAAATCGGCACTTCGCACATCCCGGTTATACCACAACATTTTGGGTTCAATATTGGATATCCCGTACAGCTTTATTTCGTTATTTGTTAGAAACATAACTTTCACACCTGCTCTCTTAACGAAACTGGGCACACTTAGTGCACAAACTTAGTGAACATCTCACTCGCCTCCAAATATCATCGTTCCAGCAGTCCCGTTTACAGCGACGAGCGAAACAAATTTCCCAATCTGAGCAGTTCTGGTGGCGGCCGTCTTGCTCTTCGGAAAATTGCTCCAACCCCATTTTCGGTCGCAACTAGAGAAATTACTCCTAATAACGACTCAAACTCAATATATAAGAAGTGATTCCCTTCTTAGGTCTGTCTCAGTACTCATGCAACGTCACCCTCAACGTATCGGCTCAAAAAGCAAAAGTTTCGTCCGTGCGCGCTTCCGCCGGCACAGCTTCGCATGCGAAAAAGCGCCGCAGGCTGCTGAACGCGCCTCACTGTCGAACGCCAGATCCTCCGCTAGCGGTGCTGCGCGCGTTTTTCAAAGCGCCCCGTATGGTTCCCGCACGGAGCGTATAACGCAATCTATGCAATGACTCGCAAACTGAACGAGAACGACGAAAACAATAGACGCGTCACGTGGTCCGGGCAGGGTGCAACATCTTCGCTTCTCGGACGTTGCAGTTAAGTGTTGACCGGAAAACAAATCGTTTTCAAGCCATCTTGGGTAATCTCATATTTTTTTTTTTTTTTGAAGGTTTGACTACCGACGATGATTTCAAGGTATGGAGTGACTAACATTTTGTTGACAAACGTTCAATGGGCATGGATCGGTAACCATATTTCTAGTAATATATATATAATAAAAACCATTCCAAGATGCGTCGTTATAACCTATGATAGGAATCCGTATCAGTTATTCTCTTTCGGAAGCTAATACGAACGTTGCGCTGGGATCGCTGTCATGCGTTTCAACATGCAAAATCGTAGCCAGTTTTTTCTTCACTCCTTCGCAACAATTGTCGCTTTCTAACAAGCTAACTTAAGACAACAAAAGAAAAAGCACATTCTTCCAATGACGACACATGAGATCACTGCCATTTGCGGCATTATAAGACGAAAGGCAGACTTGGACGCAGTTCAACTACTCTACTGAAACCATTGTAGCTTAACTACTTTTCCGAGTAACTTGGTAACTTTCAATTACAACTTTTTTTGGTAATTAGTAGTTTAATATAACTACGTTTCTCAGGTAGCTTATACTCAAATTACTAACTGCTTTATAAATCTAGTGCTAATTTTGCTCATCACAAAAGTTTGAGCGGAGAAAGAAATAAGACGCCAGTAGATGAAGTGGCATTCCCGCACACTTATACTCGGTGCACTTATGCTCCGCGCACTTATACTTATACATTTATACTTACACTGAGTATAAGTGCGTTCCCACGCACTTATACTCGGCAGCCGTAGAGATTGCATCACAGGCGTCCTTGGTACAAGATGGCGACGAGCAGCCAAAACATAACACCGGCGTGCACGAACGCAATAAGAGATACTTAACAAGCCTTAATCGGGTACTGAACTAATCCGGTAATGCACGCAGGCGCCGCACCTCCAGCTGCAACCGTGAAAGACGGGGACACCCCAATGATTGTTGTTGTTTTCATGTTGTCTGCCTCTAGTGAGTTCGGAGTCAAGCGGTAGGTTCCACGAGAGATGCCACTGGAATGACTTCGCAGCTGGCCGCCTCTTCCCTTGGTCGCCTCGTCGTCAGCGTATACTCCCTTGCAAAGGCGGACTCCCCCGCGCACAAACGTAGACGCAGATAATCCGTTCATGGGAACACGTTCCCCTTCCAGCTGCAGCTGTATGAGCGCGATGCTGGTTCACGTAATCCTACGCGTCCTTCCGACGTTTTCACGCCAGGCAGACCTCCTCTTTGTTGAAAACGTTTTACTTGTAAGGGCGAGTCAGGCGCGTCAGGATAGCCTAGTCGCCAGCGAGGATTGCGAGACATCCTTGGGAGTTTTTTTTTTTTTGTTGGACCCGGCGTAAGCGGCGAAGTATACTTCGTTTATTCTTTGTTAAACCAATTTTTTTTTTCAGTAGCGTAGCACCTCCACTGCAACGAGACGCGCAGTCGTCCGGATGATCTCATCGTCGTGGCGCGAGACACGAACCCTTGACGGTCAGGTGCACTCGCTCAGCGTACTCTCCGAACGTCGTGTAAATAAAGAGGGGCCAGTCATAACAATCTCAACTGCTGAAGAAAAAACAAATCAGGAGAGGTTGTTATAAAAGACTTTTTAGCCGAGGCAACCCTCAAATATTTAGTCATGGACACCTAAGATGCCGACACTCGCTTACCCGACCCTGCACAGCCTGTTTCTAAAATTCAACGCTGCCGTCCCATCCAGCGCGTCGGTGGAACGTCTTTTAGCTTGGCTGGGGACGTCTTTAGAAGGAAAGGGGGAAAACCCTCCGATACGCACTTTGAAAGTCACTTGCTTCTACGAGGAAATCAACTATAGTTTGGTAAAACGCAAACAATTAAATGACTGCACTTATTTTAGGCTCGCAGGGTTCTTCACGGATGAAAGCTGCTGTTCATTTTGCTACCACAAAAATATCAAAAAGTAACTTCGAAAGTAACTTCAACAGTAACTCGCTACTTTTTTGCAGTAGTTAGTAGTTTACTGAATTACTATTACAAATGCGTAATTTCTACTCTACTCCAATTACTGTTGGTGTCGATACTCAGTGACGTAACTACCTTTTTTCGAGTAAGTTGTACATGTTTGACGGAAGGTGAGAGTAGTGTCGTCGCTCAAAGGTGTCACGCCTAATCTCTGTTTATCAAGCTGGAGGCTGTGCCGAGTCCGATCGGGGAACGTATCCCCACAAACTCGTGGCTCTTCTGTCACATCAATGTACGAACAGCCCACACAGCAAAGATTTTCTATTACGAAGGTTGCCTGGCAGCTATATCAGAACCGTAACTAATTGTCCGATTGTGAGCCGCAATATTGAACAAAGCAAAATTATCGATTTTTTTGGTACACCGCCGTGCACCACCCGTGCCCATGCGTGCCGGGCGCGCCGCGAGTTGTCGCTCAGTGCGACTGCCCGGGTAGTTTAGAGCTCAATGGAGGATTCAATAGCCATCCGGAGGGCACACATGGACCCAATCGAAGATGCTATTGAAGCAGCTTTCCAGGTTTCGAAGCGAACCTGAAGCGGAATGATTATATTGCAATCAGATGCAAAGGTGCAAGGGAGCTGGACAAGATTGACGAAATAATCCATTTAGAAGGGGAACAAGAGGGACAAAGGACAAACACAAATCTCCAAACACAGCTAGGTGACTTGTGCGCGACAGAAAAAATCAGCCTGGTCCGGTAATCAGACCCTGGACCTCTCCATTTCCAGTTGAGCCCTCTACCTACTGAACTAACCGGGAGTTAAACGTCAGTATGGCAAACAGGTTTTATCAGCTGCCACCAGTCTTAGCACCAACAAGGGTGAAACGCTTGCATTTTTAATGTTATGATTATAATGCAATTAAATGCAAAGGTGCAGGCGAGCTGGACAAGAATAACGAAATAATCCCTGCGGAGGTCCCGGGCTTGATTCCCGGACCTGGCGGATGTTTTCGGTCGCGCACCAGTCGCCAATCTGTGCTTGGGGACTTGTTCGTCGTTTGCTTCTCTTCCATATTGAAAATTCTCATTTGTATGAGAAATTTCTGTGTCCAATAAACACATATGAATCATACAAGATATACAAGTACATAGAAGAACCATACAAGAACTATACAATAACTATATCAGAACTATATAAGATATACAAGAACATACAAGCACCATATTACAAAATTCTAAGAAGGTTTTTTATATGTTTCTTATATGGTTCTTATATAACTTATACAATTATATGGTTCTTATATAGTTCTTATATGTTCTTATATATCTTTTATGTTTCATATGTGTTTATTGGACACGAGAAATTTCTCATACAAATGACTTTTTTCACTAGGGTTTTTCTCCTTCTCCAGTAATTATTTCGCCATTCGTGTCCAGCTCGCTTGCATCTTTGCATTCGATTGCATTATAATCATAACCTTAAAAATGCGAACCTTTCACCCTTGTTGGTGTTAGACTGATGCCAGCTGATAAAACATGTTTACCCACTGACGTCCAACCCCTGGTTAGCTCAGCTGGGAGAGCGCTCCACAGGAAATTGTGCGGTCCCGGGTTCGCAACGCGGACCAGGCGGATTTTGTCGGTCGCGCAACTGTCACCTAGCTGTGTTTGGAGAATTGTGTTGGTCCTTTGTCCCTCTTGTTGCCCTTTTCCAGGGATTATTTCGTCACTGAAGCGGAAACCGGATCCAAAGCATTACATTATTTTAGACTAAACCAAAATTAAACCGAAATAGAACACTTGGTAATTAACCCAAGCGGAAACCAATCCATAATATCAGGTGTGTTACATGTTTGCTGGAAAATGTTTCGTTGAAGCTGATGTGGTGGGGTATGAAGGGGTGTGTGCCATGAATATTTTTGCCCCGGGGGCCCTAGTTGCATTTTATTATTTGCGGCGCCGGCGTCAAAGAAAAGTAAAGTTGTAAAAAAAAAAAAAAAAAAAAGACGACGTCGTGGAGACAATTTACTAATATTAAACAAATAATAAATTTATTTGAGGTCTTCACAACTTTTCTAGCCCGAATTATATTTTGTGAAGGAGGAAGTATGAAGACACGTGTCGGGGAGGGGGCGTACACCTCTCTACCCCTTTACCCTTAGAATTGAGAGCAGGGGACGCCACCTGCTAACTTAGCCAATTTAATGTTGTGCGAATATCAAGTGACCTTTGGGAGGGTGCAGCTCCTAGCAGGGCATGCGGTCATGTCACTGTAGTTCGCTACAACTCTAGACGGTAGGGCGAGGAAAAGAAAGGCAGGGGAGGAGGAAGAAGACGGAGCGCTGAAGAAAAGAGGGGGAAATCTCCTCTCTCCAGCTTTCCGTCTGCTTTCTCCTCTTCGGCCCTCCTTCCCTTCACCCTACCTTCTTGAGCTGTAACTTGCTGTAGGTGGTATTCACTGGACGCCATATTTGAGGTAACTGCTCACAGCGCATGCCCGGGAAGAGTTTCCCGTCAGCTCTCGGGTAACCGCAATAGAAGAGGAGAAGGAAAAATGCTCTTATCACCGGGACTTTCCTTTGTATGTACCAGGCTTCCCCAGAAGTCGCTACTCTCCCTCTAGAAGATTATAGAAGATTAACTTGCTACTCAAAATTCGTACAAAACCATGCAGCAGCGAGCTTAGCTATGACCGCCAGTGAATACTCCCTATGGTTCACAGCTCTGGATTAGCTTTACCCGTGCTACTAGTTGTGTGCGGTGCATGCGAAGGCAACGCCAGGCGAAAAGAGAGGGCGAGCACTAACAAGGCGGGACGGTGGAGGAGGGCAATATGGGGCGAGGCGAGAAAGGGAGAGCACTTGGAACGTTAGAGAGGAGATGAGGTGTGTCTCCTTCTTCCCGGCCTGCCAAGTGCTTGCCCATTCTTTCATCGCCTGGCGAAGTTAGTATGGCTCGTAGCTTCCGCTGTAAGGTGAAACGGAATATTCCTGACCGTGCTGTTGGCGCAGAAAAGCTTTAGTTTATGCAGATATAACATTCACCTTTTATACAAGATATGCTGGGGTTATAAACCGTGCTCAAAGGAGGTTGTTTTACTTTTACCCTCAGTATGCCTGTTTAAACGGCGCATAATAGTAAGTCCCCAATGCGGGTTAGAGTGCCCGCTGCAGATAATAAATTTTGCCACCACAGTACCACAGTTAGCCAGGGTCTGTCACGTGCACTACGCATTAGGGACACACGACTGCACGCCGGTGCAATGCTCACCCAGGTCTAAACAGGCAGGAGTGGAGATTGATCAAGGATTCCTATAGGTTCTGAAGCGTAGGCTTTCACTACACGTGCTCAAAGTTGCAGTGGGCTAACAGTCTTAACCGTGCGGCGCAGATTGGTTTGATCAAGAAATGGGGTTATCCGGCCGAGCGGCACCACGTGACCACGGAGGACGGCTACATCCTGGAGATTGACCGCATCCCTCACGGTCTCTCAGAAACCGGTCAGGGCCAAACCCGAACCCCGGTCTTGTGTGTGCACGGTGTCATCTCGTCGGCGGCAGATTATGTCATGAACAATCCCCTGGAAAGCCCAGGTGAGTATCCGTCAGAAAGTAACTGTTCTTCCAACGTTTTTTCAAAGAAAGCCAGTGGTATCTGCTAACAAAAAACTAGTAAGTGCTTGGCGCATATGCTGGTACACTTCGTTTCATCTCTAGTACGGTGCCCGGAACGCTTTCCGAATGGTGTGTTTAGCCTGTTCCGGCAAGCAGAGCGAACGAGAGCGTCACTTTTGTCGTGGCGTCCGAATTGCTGTCTGTGGACTTCCAAGCTAGAGAGCGCGACCAGCTGCGGAACAGGCGCTTGAGACATTCACCACATTTGCTGTTACACGCCATCAGCGGAAATCGAAGCACAACGTTTTTAGACGCGGCAAACACAGTCATTGGAGACTCGTTCCATGCACCATACTTCATGACTCAAGTCAAGGCGAAGCTTGACGTTACGAGCCAATGCGGAGCGCAAGTTCGTCTGCTTCTCGCGCAACGGTTGCGGTCACATAAGTGTGCCGATCTCCTATTCGCTTTGATTGGAAGGATAAAGGTAGACCTGAATGCTAGCTGCCTTGATGTCTACGCACTATCCTTCTAATCAAGCCAAGCAGAGCTCGGAGTTCAGATGTCACAACAATTCCTGCAAAAAGAAGCAGACGAACTTTCGCTCCGCTTAGGGCCAGCCAAACAGCTTCAGAAACGCAACGTCGGGCAGTTTGTAATCTTTCTGTTTGTGTACTATCATCGGCTAAAATGACCAAGTATAATAAATTCGCCGTGACTTTGCGTCTTTAATAAGTGAGTATCCTTTTTGTAAGGCTTCCAGCCTCTGTCTTTTGATTCACGATGAAACCAAGATCTTACCAACCCTAAATAGTACCGTATTTACTCGCAGAATGAACGCACTTTTTTTCCCGAAAAATCGATGCAAAGTTGGGGGGGGGGGGGGGGGGGACGTTCATTACGTGAAGTAAAATTTTTGCGTCCCTATTTACTCGCATAATGAACGGACCTTTTATCCTGAAAAAATCGAAGTAACTTCTTATCTCTGCGCGCGGCGGCCGACCCCGCAACTAAACTAAGCTGTGGAAAAAAAAAATCTTTGTTTTCTTTTTTTCTTAGTTCGTTGGGTTCTTTTTGCCGCCTTTCGCAAGCTGTTTTGTTTGCTTAGGCGAGGGCTCTCCGCTTATCTTTCTCATCTCCTTAAGAAGAAAAAAAAAGCTCCTCTTTTTCTTTTTTCAGTTCCGTTGTTTTGTTTTTGTTTCTTTTGCCGCCTTTCGCAAGTTGTTTCGTTTGCTTTAGAGGGCTTCTCCGCTAAGAAAACCTCCTTGCGCGCGGCGCGCGACTCCTCGTAACCAAACTGCGCTGTGCAAAAAAAAAAGAAAAAAAAAGCTCCTCTTTGTTTTGGTTTTCTCAGTTCCGTGGTTCTTTTTTTTATTCTTTTTGCCGCCTTTCGCAAGCTGTTTCGTTCGCTTAGAGCGCTTCTCCGCTTCCCTTTCTTACTTCCTTGCGCGCGGCGGCGCGCGAACCCGAAGTCCAGACTGGGCTGTGCTAAAAAAAACCTCCCCTCCATGTTTTTTTTTTCTTGCTTCCGTAGGATCTTCGCGAATTTTTTTAACGCCTTTTGCAAGGTGTTTTGCTCGCCCAACTGCCCATGCTTTCGCGATCTCGCTGCTCCAGGATAAAAAAAGTGCGTTCATTTCGCGCGCGTGGGGGAGGGGTTCAAAGTTTTGACGTCCGAGTGTGGAGTGCGTTTATTACGCGAGTGAAAAAAAAAAAGTCAAAATTTTGAGAGCCGACTTGAAGGGTGCGTTCATTACGCAAGTGCGTTCATTGTGCGAGTAAATAGGGTAATGGTTACCAGCACTAGAATATAGTAATTGGTTCAAACCTAGCCAGTATAACCCGGTATCTAACACCACCTTTTACTAAAGACCTGTACAAACTCTCATTACAACTCCTAGTAGCTACTGCAAACATCAGGAAATTGTTGTCACATCTACCCTGGAATCCGAACGCGTATTACATGAGTCAGTTCGAAACCGCCTTTTGCAGTCGTTGTTTCCTGTTTTGGGGCGTGTCTTGTTTTGTAAGTGGTATTGGTAAGACACCTTATCAGTGCCTCAAGAGCGCTGTAAGCAGAACCTGGTTAAATAAACATGAAAAAACTGTTCCTTAATGTGGTAGCAAGGTTAATGGCCTATTTACAGGTTTTCTCCTCGCCGATGCCGGTTTTGACGTCTGGCTCATCAACACCAGGGGAACGCCATACTCTAATCACCACGAGACGCTCACTACCAGGGACCGTGAATTCTGGGAATGGAGGCAAGTTATCACATGTTCACTGCGTAATCAGGTCTGTTGTCTGAGCATTTTTACCCTGTTCAACAACAACAATACCAAAAACATATATGTTGTTCCAACTGGCATCAGGGCGACATTCGCCACGCACGCTGAAATGGTTCCTAAAATATTAATTGCATAACCGTACGCTTGTGTTCTTACGTACGACCAGTAAGCATACATTCTTATGAGCAAGCAGCTGAGCCAGGTAAATTGCTGGATGAATTCGAATTTTAAAGCATGTAAGTCTTTTTGGCGGAACTCAGCCGAACACCCAGAAATTTGATAGGCCACCTGTCTGTCTGTGGATTTCTCCGCTAAATTCAGTCGGGAAATCTACGTCACGCGAGATCATAGCATCGGCGTACCAACCGGGGGGGGGGGGGGGGGCAAGGGGGGCGCTTGCCCCCACATTTCTCAGAGTGTGGGGGGGTGGGGGTGGGCAAGGCATGTGTTTTGCCCCCCCCCCCCCCCCTTAAAGAGCCGCCACTGGGCAGGGCTAACAGTGGCTGGCGGCGCCCATGGGATACCAAGGGCACCTCCCCCCGGCACTGGGGGGGGGGGGGGGGGGTATGGGTCTGGTTTGCCCCCTCACTCAAAAACAAGTTGGTACGCCACTGCATCATAGTATCAGGTGACACAATGGCGTCATGCGGAGTGAGGAGTGAGCATATGACCTGTGAGCATATGACGCCACTGGAAAGCACAACTTCACAGTGTGACTTCAGTTTCTCGCTAAATATAGCGAGAGATAAACACCACATGATCTGACGTCACTCCAAACCGCGATGTCATATCACGTCACAATATAGCAGGACATCGGGTCGTGTGATGCCTCGTTACGGCCTGAAGTCGTTGTGTTACGAGTCGTACATTTCCCCGCTATATTTAACGGGAAAGTACATAAACCATATACTTGTACTCACTCCCTGAAACAATTGTTAGATGTCTTTTAAAGAAATATAACCGATCTACGCATAAATACTGTACCTCATGCATTGCACAATGTGGGAAGTAAAGGCCGCTTTTAGTATTAATGATTACCCACGTACCTCCAAGGTGTTGCACGTTGGAATGCAAGTAGGCAGTTTTATTTGAATCTATCGATTAAGCCGTCATATGCAGAATTGCGTGTAACTAGAACGCAGCGGACGCTATTTCCAGTTTAAACCTTCACCGCGACGCCGCGGCAGCATCGTCATGTCAACTTTTCGTTTCTTTGGGGGCTGTGCGTGAAGAAGCTGAGAGAAAATAGTCTAGATCACGTGGGCACGTCGAAACAACGAACTATGACTGGCATGATTAGTGGCTAGACAAAAAAGCTAGCTGCCTTTGTTTACAGTCACACTTCGAACACGAAACGATGGACGCAGGAGTTTGGAAATGTGACGCTTTCGAATTTGGAGTAGAGGCCTTGGCAGCTAGTTTTGTGTCTACCAGAAACGGTTTGACGTTCTGACGTCCCCGGCCGCTCTTGTCTCCTCGTCTCCCTCAGTTTTTCATGGCATTGCCTTCGAAGCTTTTGCAGCTGGCGGTCCTCTCGAAGCGTCTTAAAATCCTCTCTTAGGTTGTTTTTTTTTTTTTTTCTTTTGGAAAGTTTTAAATTCGCAAAGATCTATCGATCGGCGCAGGTTTTTTGGCAGCCGACATATTCTCTGCTACCTTGCACGCTTCGCTGACTATCTTCAATGCTTAATCGAAGCTAGCTTCAGTAAGACATCAGTTCTGCGTTAAAATGGAGCAGCGTCGCCACAGACACTGCCAGCTGGTTGTCGCCGGCAACAACTGCATTACAGACCAAAAGGTCCATGCGCGCGCGCGCAGAACTGGGCGCATGTCACTACACGTCAAGGCAAACGAATATAAAAGGGGTTTTATGCCAAAAGGTTGCAAAGTTTACACAAACCAAATATTTCCGAAATCGGAACTGTCAAAAAATAATCTGGCAAACTATCTGCTTTAAGATATTTTTACGTCTACAGAACGATCGAGTCTATCGCTGAAATATTTTCTGTAAGATAGATTTTTTTTTAGAGCAAGAGTTTAATATATGCGCTTGACAGAGAAGATATATTATGTTTTTAAGCTCCCTAGAGTCCCTAAACAAAAAAAGCAGGGTGATTTGTTTTCAGACTTTCCTAACTTGTTGAAAAAAAAAATAGCGGAAGGTGCATTAATGCGGCCTGTACATCTGAGTTATACGGCCTAACGGACATAATGCGGGGTGTTCTTATTTTAAACTTTACAGACTTGTCAAAAAAAAAAATATCCGCGAAAGTTACACTTGCCCGGTTTGTGCAGGGGAGTAAAGGACTGTTCACTTGCTTCAGAAATCGTGAGGCGACACGACTCCGGCAAAAATCGCTAAAGTTGAAGCACCCCGCAGTCCGGCCGTTCAATGTCTGAACACCACCGAGCCCAAAACACAATTTTCCTGCTGGGATGTAACCGCAAAAAACAGATTTCGACGGTCGTTTTTTTTCTTCACGTTTATATATATATAAAAAAATATTGTGTTATGATTTGTGTTGACGTTTCCAACTGAGGGATTAGGTCGCGCATGATGGCAATTTTGGATCTCCTGTGATGGTCAAAAGAACATAATGTTTAAACCCTAAACACGGGAAGGAAACTTGAAGATATATAAATGGGATAGAAGAAAGGTGCCCGACAAGCGATTTTTTTTTAATTAAAATTCTCGAAAGATAAACTTTTGAAGCAAAATTAGGCCACGTACGGTGCATCTGCACTGTATTTGGCAATGCAACACCTAAATACTGCCCGAGATATCTTTAAATTTTTTTGGAACCGTAAATTCCGATTAATAAATCGTACGTAGTAATGAGTGTACGAAGCTCTAACGACAGTGTTGCTCGACAATCCAGAAGTAGCCAAGATATATATATATATATATATAAGAAATCGTAATATGATTTTCTTAAAGTTAAGTAAGTTGTGCGGTACAAATGTGGTGCAACTGTGTGTTCATTTTGTTTGCCACTCCTTTGCTCAGTTTCGACAAGATCGGCCGGTACGACCTTGCAGCTGCAATAGACTACATAATTTCCCAGACGGGATTTGGTGAAATCAGCCTCCTTACCTGGTCTCAAGGATTCACCGTTACGCTGGTTCTACTCTCCACAAGGCTAGCGTATAATGACAAGGTGAGATTTTGCAAACTGTTATTTTAGCATTAACTATGACTGTCTGAAACGTTGTGTGCCTGTTTAGTTTTAAGTTAATTTTTTTCAGGCCGGATGTCGGAGATGTATTTTGGAGGAGCGCGCCAGAACAGCACATGTCAAAACATCACACGACACAAACAGCACGGTCCAAACAGCACGTCGTCAAAATAGCGCGGCGACAAGACAGCATACGTAAAAAACCACGCGATAAAACAGCTCTAGCTCAATGCATCACAGGTACATGAATGCACATGCCAAAACAGCACAGCGTCTAAACGTCGCTTGGGAAAAAAAAGCCCCCCACGTAAAGTATATTTTATTTATTATTTTCACCTTGCGTTATTGGTATGTTGGGAGAGTGTGCGTATTTATAACGTGTACAGTTATATTTTACCCTACCTCTACTGTCAAGGTACAAATAATTTGTAACTCCCTAAAGATCTTAATTTTAGTGGAACATATGCGATGGTACCTTGTTGATTATATTTGTGCATTATCGTTCTAAGTGAAGTATTAAAAAAATCCATTGTTTTTTTATAAACAAAGACTCCTCTGTGACTTGGAATTCGCAAACCTTACAACGGGCAGCAATGAAGCTTTCAAGAATACTCTTTTAATAGGGACGCTTTTTTCAGGTTGAGTTTAAAGAGCCACAAAAACATATGGTGTAAAACACTGAATAATTTTTAATGCGAGTTAATTATATGTTTGGGAACATGACCATGTGGTCTAATTATACAAAACATTAGAATTGTTAAAAACATGCTTGACAGCATAAGGCAACCGTTAGCAGCCAGGCATATAGTATTGTAATTTCTAATTTGTAGCGACTGTATTTTGCTATACATAACACCCTTCCGTTGTCCAGAGCTGGTATGGCACATGCATTTTTAACGCCACAGGCTATGTTGTCAATGTGCTGTTTTTGACGCTGTGCTTTTTGTGGTGGGTTATTTGGACGTACGCTGTTTTGTCGCTGTGATATTTTGAAATCGTGCTGTTCTGACGCATCCTGTTTTTACGGTGCTGTTTTGTCGTGTGCTGTTTTGTCACGGTGCCGTTTTTAATTATCAGAATTTACATATTTAAAAAAGAACATTTAAACAAAATGTTAGCTTCGAATGGTCCTTGAGGCACGAGCAATAATCGCGTTGCAAAGCGTGCCTTGATACACCACCTTGAGTCCTTATGCTAACTCAAAGAATTAAAGCAGACAAGACATATTAAAGATCCCAGCTTAGAAGTAGTATACTTACTGCACTGTGCAAGCTAATCTTAACAGCAACTTCCCCGCTTGGCACTAACGGAATCGCAGCCTCATTCATCATAACTATGGTTTTGTGTTTCGGGTAGATACCCAATCGAAGGTTTTCGAGTGGGGCCCTTGAAGCCTTGGGTCTCAGAAATATGTTGGGGCGTCGCGCTGCCCATGCGTAGAAGGTCCGCGCATGCTGTGTGCGACGCGCCAAGCTGTTTGGGGCCCCCCAGGCGTTCGCCATCCCCCTCCTGCTAAAACTCCCGAATCAAAACCGGAAACTGTCCCCGAGCATGTTTCATAAAAATCGAGGAAAAGCGAAAACAACAAAAACAACTAGAGCTTTCCTTGAATAAGAAAATCCAAATCTTTACTGAGAGAAACCTTAATCTTCAGCTTAAGTTTGTGTTGGTCCGGAACACATCCCCTAATTGAAGTGTCAACGAGGCTGCTTCTTTCCAAGGAAAAAACGCTTATTTGGAAGTTTTAGTGAATCGTTCGCACATCTCCGGTAACGATAAATGCTAGCGATACGATGCATGCGCAATGGCGTCGGCGGAGTATCAGGTATTCGTATCGGAAGTATCGGAACGATCTACTAAAACTGCGTTTTGTCTCGCGTCTTTTTTTTCTTATCTGTACCGAAACATTTTTCATGTGTTCGGGAAATTGTGAATGTTCTGAGGAGGATGGGGATCCCAATGCCCCTGTCCTATTTGCTTTAATTCCCGATAAACATTCAACTGTTTGTGTGATGGGAAAAAAGGAACTGTTAACGATAAATACCGAATCTGTGGATTAAAAAAATTCGCAAAACACCCAGGAATGACGAAAAGAAGTAATAATAAACCCGTACACACAAAAGCACTGATTATTAGAAGGCCGTATACTTTTGGGTGCATGTTTATGTAACAAATTAGGCGAATGTTTTTTCTTTTGTCAATTTGTTTCTACAATATATAGGTGCACTTTGTTGAATTGTCTCGTTCGGGCGCATAAACGTCTTTTATCGAGGGAGACATGTCGGGAATAAAAAACGAACAATCAAGACGAGAAACTGTTCAATATTTATTTATAAACTACACTCTAAGAAAAGTGAGCACCCCCCTCGTCATCGTGCGTTTTGACGGCTGTAACTACCCCACAGGCTTACTTAACTACCCACTGGGCTCGAGCCATTGAGAGTTAGCACCCTGTTGGCAGGTGACAAGCATGGGGTAGTCGCGTTTTATAAACTCTTGAATTGAACATTCAAGTGCATGCAGTCGTTCAATAGTAAAAGTCACTTCAAAAATCTCAAGAAGTACTTGAAACTTGTTTTTTTTTTTGTGCGTTGGTTATCATTTATTCAAATTTGAACCGGTCGGAACAAGCGTGTGGCTCAGTTCGCCTAAACTGGCAGAAAACAAACAAGTACAGGCAACCTTGGTAGGCACCTGCTAAAACCCGAGGCAGATAAAAAGCATCGCGGTTGTCCTTTTTGGTTCCGTCGCGGGTTTTACCATGTCCAGCAGTAAACAGCTGGCAGCTGGCGTCGTGCTCGAGGAACTTAACTAGAAAAGCACAGGAAGCTACGCACAGGCGTGAGTTGTAAAGAATAAAGAAATACGCCAACCAAAAAGTCGAAAAATTGTCCCAACGTTTCGAAACAGTTCGTTTCTTCCTCAGGGGCGACTAAACGGGATAATAGCTTCTTTGTCTTTCTTTGAACTGGTTATCTCTTCTTCTTCATTGTCGATTGCTGGTTGTCTTCGTTTCGCCTGCGCCGTCTTGATTGTATCTCGTAACCCATGAACATATAAACTGGGTAAGGTGCCTAGAGACCTATTGATGTTATTTGCGGTGTTTTGAATATGCCAGGATTCTATCAGCTGTCTTCTGCGTAGGTTCGTCTCAGTACCCAGAATGCTTGCATCTTCAAATCCAATACGGTGGTCATTAACTTCACAGTGCTCCGCCAGAGCACTGCGTTCGCGGTCGAAGTTGCGTACGTCATTTTTGTGTTGACGGAGCCGTTCTTGGACGTTTTTAGTTTCTCCAATGTAGGAGGCGGGGCACTGTGAAGTTAATGACCACCGTATCGGATTTGAAGATGCAAGCATTCTGGGTACTGAGACGAACCTACGCAGAAGACAGCTGATAGAATCCTGGCATATTCAAAACACCGCAAATAACATCAATAGGTCTCTAGGCACCTTACCCAGTTTATATGTTCATGGGTTACGAGATACAATCAAGACGGCGCAGGCGAAACGAAGACAACCAGCAATCGACAATGAAGAAGAAGAGATAGCCAGTTCAAAGAAAGACAAAGAAGCTATTATCCCGTTTAGTCGCCCCTGAGGAAGAAACGAACTGTTTCGAAACGTTGGGACAATTTTTCGACTTTTTGGTTGGCGCATTTCTTTATTCTTTACATTTAAATTCACCCAACCAGGCAGATATCTGCCGAACATGTTTACCTTCAAGGCGTGAGTTGACTTGAATGTTCGCCGGACGAGATACTCTCGTCGTCTTTTATTGTGCGGTTCAGTAAAGAGCGTGCTCTCAATAAAGGTGTGATCGGTCAGTTCTGCGTGCAGATCAGTTGCAACTGGCCTCCTCGGTTCCGCCGAACTTGCGCGCCTGTCGTACCCAATGTTTTGTTTTCAAGTGCAGTGAAGTATGAAGCAATGAACACCACGACTGAGGCCGGACAGGACGAACGTACACAGATATTTGGGAGCATGTCCGTGTATTTCACTATTTCTCTGTCTCGAGGTACATGATTCGCCTTCTCTGGTTCATTTGGCACATTTCATCGAGCATACTCGATAAAAAAATGCTTCAAAGAAAGCCGGTTCAGACACTAGCGTTTGACAGTGTTGCGTCGAGAACCGAAAGCCACTCACCGGCACGTCTGTGCTTCGTATCAAGCGTGGAATCCAATTCAAGGAATCATCTTGGCACGCGATATAAGCAGCAGGGATGTCCTGATTTCTTGCTGCCGCCACGAAGTCAGACGCACGCAGTCAAACACTACTGTCTCAACCAGGATTTAGATAATTTAGCATACGTATTTCGTGTTCGTTGCAGGTGAAGGCACGGGCTCGAAAGCAGCAATTCTGCACTGTCCTCTTGGCGCGAGCGCATAGAACGGATATTTAGCGAAAAGAAGAAAACTGAAATAACGCTTCGGAAAGGACCGGCGGACGGGCTTCGCTAAAATCACCTGCGCGTGCTCAGTGTACTCAACGTGTACCCAACCGCCGCTAAAGTCAGTCTGGATATGTAAAAAGAGAAAAGAAAATGCATCGGTGTGTTCAGAAAGTTGTGATTGCAGAAAATGTTTTCGATAATTAATACATTTAATTAAACAGGCTTCTGTATACTTGAAGTGTAGGCAAGCGAGAAAACGAAACTGTTCAAAATGTGACGTGTAGCAACTATTCAAACTTATTTATAACCTGCAGTTCACTTTTGCAATGGCCCTACATTACAATTACGAGCGCTTTCCTAAGGACAGTAGAGGAAAAGAATATATACGGCTAAATCTTGCACAGTCTTTTCGTATTGATGCAAAATATGACAGTGGTCACCATCCTAATCGGTCACATAAAATACAGCAGTATATAAGCTGGTGGTGTCGACTAGACGTGTGTATAGGAATGTAGAGTGTCAATATGTGATGTTGTATCTTGTGCTCTTTCTGAATGCGTTGATGTATGAAATGCTGTGATGTTTGTATGTCGCGTATGAGTGAAGTGTGGCGTGGGATGTGTACATACGGCATTGTCTGGCGAGGCGCTCTTTGCAAGAATTGCTGGTTTCTTTTTTCTTTAGTTTGAGCGCTGTCCGTTAGGTGGCGCGTGTCACCGCCCAATTCAAGAAGTCGCGCGTTTATGTGTCTACTTATTTGAGTGAAAAACATGGAGGCGTTCCATGGCTCCACGTAGCAGCCACAAAGGGTTCGGTCTGGTTCGGTTCTCGGCCTCTCGTCCAAATGGGATCAGTCGCATAGCCAGTTGAAGGGTGTTCCGTGCGGTGAATAGCGCAAAGTGCGTGCACAGACGCGGTGAGGATTACCAGTGACTTGAAAGTGAATAACGAATGCTAACAGGTGAGCAGGAGCGTTGAACGATCGGAACCGACGCCGCTTAAATCGGTGATGCTTCGCCTCGCAGCTGTCAACCGAAAACGCCGGATCACTTGCGGCAAGCACAGCTTGCCGCAAGTGATCCGGCTTCTGACGGTGACGGCTTCTGACTACGCCAAGTGTAGTACCCTACGACAACCCTTTTGTTGAGAGTGCACAGCGCACCACCATGATGTTCGTAATGTGTTTGCACCTGTTATATCATCGCTGAGCCAATCATAAACATAAAAAGGCCCAATTGCTTGCTCTTTACGTAACACTAAGAAACTGTGCAATCTGTTTGTGCCTTCATATCTTGCGAGCGCGTCTTCATTTGGCTGCAATCTCGCTTGGCCTCTGGCTCCCGCCTTATTTTTACGCGGTTTCGAGAGTTCGTTGTTCAGTTTACATTTTCTGCTTGCTTCGTGTATAAAGAGCAGGTGAACTACGGAACGATCGGGATTATGAATAAAAGGTAACGATTACAAGCATTGTCACCTTGATATCTCTTGACTGGTGCGAACCGACGAATGTTCTGGCGCGGTTGTACGAGATGCACGGATTTCCCATTCAATTGCAGATTTTATTACACGATGTTGAGCTCTTTTATCTGTATAAACCACGTGAAATAACTCATAAAAAACAGCGGAGCTGCATTCTGTAATGTTGCGCACAAACATGCAAACGTCACGTGCGGCCTGATCGTTCATGTACTTTGAAAGTTTTTTTTTTTTTTGTGCATTCAACATCGCTTCAAATGTTCAAACTGCAATCGACTGCGAATATGTTCTCGAAGAAAGCGTGTCAAATCGCGATGCCGAATGCAGGCAAGATGATGTTTGTTTGACCAGCACTTTCTATCTATTTCCAGTCTGATAGGAACGCCGAATTGGCCAAAGCTCCAAAGCTCTAAGTTTGAGATGTCAAAATATGAAGGAAGAAATATTTTAACGCGGGACGTCAAGTTGATAAAAAAAAAAAAGTAAAATATTTTCACGGGTTTGGGAAATGCCGTCACGGGCGTCAGAATAATATTTCAAATTGTTTTCAAGGTCGACGTTGAAACAGTCAGCGCCATTTATGTATCTAGGTGTTTATGTATTTATTTGGGTATGTATGCCTTCAATTATTTACCTGTTTATTGCATCCTCAAGTCATGTATCTTAATACAAGGGACGGGCTTATGAAAGATATGGTTTTCCCGTCTTCGTGATTTTGAAAAAGGTCTATTGTGTCCGACCGTTTCGCCTTATCGTTCCAGGTGAATCTCGTGGTTGGCATGGCGCCCGTCGCAGACATCACGCACATTCAAACTCCCCTGACTTTGCTCGCCCCGTTCGCTGAACCAATTGCCGTAAGTGTCTTCACGGTGCACCCCAAAACTTACTTAAAAAAAAAATATATATATATATATATATATTGACTTAATTATTTGTATATTTATTGTATCCTCGGGGCATATATATTTAAAGAGTTGAGGTTCTTTAAAAACATGTGAAAGTCAAACATACAGACCTGATATTCATTACATAGGAAAGGATGAGTAAAGTAACATCGGGCATTGAATTTAGAAAAATAAATGCTTGTGATTGATATGGACGTGAACGGGGTACGTTATGGGACATTATTAATTACTTCATGAAAGGATCAATATCACTGATTGCGACCGGAGAGGCGGGCAGACGATTTCTGCCGAGTCACGTTTTGTGAAGAAAATCCCGCAGGAATAGGTCACGGAAAGTGGTGAATTTAATAGAATAGTAGAATATTCGTAATTAAAATGCAGACCGAAACATTGCCACGTCACTTTCCTCTTGGGTGGTGAGCTCAGTATTGACAGCTACGTCATACTTTGAGCGAGACCACCAAATAAACGGGTACTACTAAGTACGTTTCCTTGGATACAAAGGCTAAAAAAATTCAAGGGGAACGCGGCATCAATATTGACCAAAAAGGAAAAAAAAAATTGTCATGCAGTGAGTTTAGTTTTTGAGAACAAACTAAACTAAAACAAATCGCTCATCTCTTTTACGAATACTCTCACATGGCAGTAGTTCTGTCCGTCGTGCAATTAATTTTATTTTTCATAAAAATGTGTGGCCAAGCGCGGCCGCAAGATGTCATATTGGAAACTGCCGATACTCAAAATATACACAAATCTAGATAGTTTTTTTTTTTTTTTTTTTTTTGCAGATTGTGGATTTGTTAATGCATTTAAAAAAAATCATCATATCTGTTTTCCGTTCTATATTAAGCTCGCTGCGCCTTGACGAATTCGTAGATGCGTTCAGTCATATTTCTGTTTTGAGAATGGCAGAAATTACCTTTCCCCAACTTTTCTGAGTCAAATTACTCGAAAACACCTGTGCATGGTTAAAATCTTCCAATATGACCATATCAGATTCAAATAATGTATCGACCAATCAGAAGACTGCCAAGTGTACTTCGACTCAGCTTACGCAGTCATATCCTCAATATTTCACTTCAAATAACGGCGTCATTGGCCTTCCTACACACTCTGCCTTATTGAGTTCGAAGGTTAAGCACTTACAAAAGGACGTCATTCAGAGATGCGAAGTTGTAATTCGGAAAAAGGACAGATTGTTGCGCTCGACGGACAGGTCTACATCCGGTTATTTTTGTGTCGGTTTCTCAGAACTTCATCGACATCTTTACGAAGGGAGGACTGCTGACGTCCAGCCAGCTGACCCAGACCGTGATTGGCGCTGCCTGCAATAACGTCTTTCGTGGGCTTTGTTTCCTTCCTATCAACATTGTTGTTGGGGCCAGTCAAGAACAGCTGAACACGGTAAGCTTTCTTTAAAAAAAGAATTGTGCTGACTCGCGTAGTAATCAAGCATCATCACATATATATTCATTGAAAGGGAGCTATACACCTCTACAGTGCCTATAATCCTGGCTAAAAATCGCTGCCCATTGGGTTGTGGACACATGCCCTGCGTAAGATATTCCGTGAAAGAGCTGCTGCGCATAATTACAGTGCCCGACACAGCCTAGTAAACAAAGATGCCAGCGCAGAGAAGGTGAATATTAGATCAATTATACACAAAAGAATCAGAGGAAAAAAATGTTTAGTCCAGTTTTGGGTGTTCCTGCTAAACAATACGTCCAACATAAAAAAAATACTTGACAATTAATGGGGTGTATTGGGAGGAAATGCGCTAGGATTAGTTGTTCTTACCCCCTTTTTACCCATTTCCGTCCGTGCGCGATCCCTTTCCCGTCGTTTATCACGACAGCAATATGACTAGTGGATGGAACCGCATCCATCGTTTCAACTACACACACACATCGCAGCAGAGCGTCAACTGTGCAGCCCGAATTCATCTGCGCCGCGACTCCTCCTCTCTCGCTCTGCGCCAGCTGTGCTACGCTCCTTTGACGAAAACGAAAACCGTCCTTTTGACGAAAACCCGGCGGTGTCTGTCAGTTCGTCAGCTCCGGGGAGAGAGGGAGAGGGTGACGCGTGTGACGTCAGGGATTTGGACCAATAGGAGAGTCGCATGCGTCACCCTCAACACTCTTTCTCCATTTCTGTCCGGCGCTGAGAAACTGACAGACACAAAACGAGCGTCCGTATGCTAAAGCATTAAAAATATTACGGTACGAGAACAGTTAGTGTTACACCTGCGAGACGGACATTTAAAGGGCACTTGAAATTCAATAACAGGGGCCATGAAACGATTTTTTTAACATCTTTCTTCTTACCTTTCCTCTTCGGCTTACAAGTTGCGCAGCCTGGCAGCGTTACTAAACAGTTCAAAAGGAGGGAAAGGAGAAAGCCCCCTCTGCTCGGACCTTCGTTTTCGTACCCGGACGTCGCTATTCTCCCCTTAGAAGATTGGCCCGTCTCTCAAAACTCGTACAAAAGTTGTTTTCGCTCCATACCGCCCGTTGGTGTGGAAGCTACGTGCTCGTTGGACCAGCCACACTTCTATCTTTTGCCATGTGAACACCCTCTCTTGCGCATACCCGCGCGCAGTGAATGGGGTGAGGCATAGTCTCCTCTATGATAAAAGCCTGGCTGCGGCAGTTTGATGACGAAGCCATAGAGTGCCCGGTCGCAGATTCGCAGCGCGAGGATCTGGTAGCTCAGAGTATTTCTCGGGGATTCCGGTATTCAGCGCACAGGTTTTGCAGCGGCGAGGGCCTGAAACATGGTTTCCAAACCCGAAGAGAAAGAAGCGGTAGCGAGCGGACATTCCATCGCTGAAAAGAGGTGTGTTTCGGCGTCTCGCCGCAGCGGGGCGCCCGTTACATGAATCTTGTCTGCCACTCTACCTTTTCACTTTTGGCGGCCGCGTTTCGTGGCGATCTGCCAGGCTTTGTCAGTATAGAGGAGGCTATGGGTCAGGTGATAAAAGGGAGGTGGCTGATTGGTCCGGCAAGCGCGTAGCTCCCACCGCACTGTCATTTTAGGGGTGAACGGAATGTAGTAAGGCCGGTGTCGGTGTAACGTGCTTTGGGGCCGGATGAAAAATTGGGTTGTGCGAATGTTTATACTGCCTAAAACTTGGTCTGCCGCGACGGGCCTCCCATCAATAGATAAGAAATTTTGCCAGTGCAGTACAACCGCTCGCCTGGGGTCTTTAAAGGTGCCCTAATAATGAATCTGAAAGCGGGCGACGGGCCTCCCATCTGTAGATAAGAAATTTTGCCAGCGCAGTACAACCGCTCGCCTGGGGTCTTTAAAGGTGCCCTAATATTGAATCTGAAAGCAGGCGACGGGCCTCCCATCTGTAGATAAGAAATTTTGCCAGCGCAGTACAACCGCTCGCCTGGGGTCTTTAAAGGTGCCCTAATATTGAATCTGAAAGCGGGCGACGGGCCTCCCATCTGTAGGTAAGAAATTTTGCCAGCGCAGTACAACCGCTCGCCTGGGGTCTTTAAAGGTGCCCTAATATTGAATCTGAGAGCGGGCGACGGGCCTCCCATCTGTAGATAAGAAATTTTGCCAGCGCAGTACAACCGCTCGCCTGGGGTCTTTAAAGGTGCCCTAATATTGAATCTGAAAGCGGGCGACGGGCCTCCCATCTGTAGATAAGAAATTTTGCCAGCGCAGTACAACCGCTCGCCTGGGGTCTTTAAAGGTGCCCTAATATTGAATCTGAAAGCGGGCGACGGGCCTCCCATCTGTAGATAAGAAATTTTGCCAGCGCAGTACAACCGCTCGCCTGGGGTCTTTAAAGGTGCCCTAATATTGAATCTGAGAGCGGGCGACGGGCCTCCCATCTGTAGATAAGAAATTTTGCCAGCGCAGTACAACCGCTCGCCTGGGGTCTTTAAAGGTGCCCTAATATTGAATCTGAAAGCGGGCGACGGGCCTCCCATCTGTAGATAAGAAATTTTGCCAGCGCAGTACAACCGCTCGCCTGGGGTCTTTAAAGGTGCCCTAATATTGAATCTGAAAGCGGGCGACGGGCCTCCCATCTGTAGATAAGAAATTTTGCCAGCGCAGTACAACCGCTCGCCTGGGGTCTTTAAAGGTGCCCTAATATTGAATCTGAGAGCGGGCGACGGGCCTCCCATCTGTAGATAAGAAATTTTGCCAGCGCAGTACAACCGCTCGCCTGGGGTCTTTAAAGGTGCCCTAATATTGAATCTGAAAGCGGGCGACGGGCCTCCCATCTGTAGATAAGAAATTTTGCCAGCGCAGAACAACCGCTCGCCTGGGGTCTTTAAAGGTGCCCTAATATTGAATCTGAGAGCGGGCGACGGGCCTCCCATCTGTAGATAAGAAATTTTGCCAGCGCAGTACAACCGCTCGCCTGGGGTCTTTAAAGGTGCCCTAATATTGAATCTGAAAGCGGGCGACGGGCCTCCCATCTGTAGATAAGATATTTTGCCAGCGCAGTACAACCGCTCGCCTGGGGTCTTTAAAGGTGCCCTAATATTGAATCTGAAAGCGGGCGACGGGCCTCCCATCTGTAGATAAGAAATTTTGCCAGCGCAGTACAACCGCTCGCCTGGGGTCTTTAAAGGTGCCCTAATATTGAATCTGAGAGCGGGCGACGGGCCTCCCATCTGTAGATAAGAAATTTTGCCAGCGCAGTACAACCGCTCGCCTGGGGTCTTTAAAGGTGCCCTAATATTGAATCTGAAAGCGGGCGACGGGCCTCCCATCTGTGGATAAGAAATTTTGCCAGCGCAGTACAACCGCTCGCCTGGGGTCTTTAAAGGTGCCCTAATATTGAATCTGAAAGCGGGCGACGGGCCTCCCATCTGTAGATAAGAAATTTTGCCAGCGCAGTACAACCGCTCGCCTGGGGTCTTTAAAGGTGCCCTAATATTGAATCTGAGAGCGGGCGACGGGCCTCCCATCTGTAGATAAGAAATTTTGCCAGCGCAGTACAACCGCTCGCCTGGGGTCTTTAAAGGTGCCCTAATATTGAATCTGAGAGCGGGCGACGGGCCTCCCATCTGTAGATAAGAAATTTTGCCAGCGCAGTACAACCGCTCGCCTGGGGTCTTTAAAGGTGCCCTAATATTGAATCTGAAAGCGGGCGACGGGCCTCCCATCTGTAGATAAGAAATTTTGCCAGCGCAGTACAACCGCTCGCCTGGGGTCTTTAAAGGTGCCCTAATATTGAATCTGAAAGCGGGCGACGGGCCTCCCATCTGTAGATAAGAAATTTTGCCAGCGCAGTACAACCGCTCGCCTGGGGTCTTTAAAGGTGCCCTAATATTGAATCTGAGAGCGGGCGACGGGCCTCCCATCTGTAGATAAGAAATTTTGCCAGCGCAGTACAACCGCTCGCCTGGGGTCTTTAAAGGTGCCCTAATATTGAATCTGAAAGCGGGCGACGGGCCTCCCATCTGTAGATAAGAAATTTTGCCAGCGCAGTACAACCGCTCGCCTGGGGTCTTTAAAGGTGCCCTAATATTGAATCTGAGAGCGGGCGACGGGCCTCCCATCTGTAGATAAGAAATTTTGCCAGCGCAGTACAACCGCTCGCCTGGGGTCTTTAAAGGTGCCCTAATATTGAATCTGAAAGCGGGCGACGGGCCTCCCATCTGTAGATAAGAAATTTTGCCAGCGCAGTACAACCGCTCGCCTGGGGTCTTTAAAGGTGCCCTAATATTGAATCTGAAAGCGGGCGACGGGCCTCCCATCTGTAGATAAGAAATTTTGCCAGCGCAGTACAACCGCTCGCCTGGGGTCTTTAAAGGTGCCCTAATATTGAATCTGAGAGCGGGCGACGGGCCTCCCATCTGTAGATAAGAAATTTTGCCAGCGCAGTACAACCGCTCGCCTGGGGTCTTTAAAGGTGCCCTAATATTGAATCTGAAAGCGGGCGACGGGCCTCCCATCTGTAGATAAGAAATTTTGCCAGCGCAGTACAACCGCTCGCCTGGGGTCTTTAAAGGTGCCCTAATATTGAATCTGAAAGCGGGCGACGGGCCTCCCATCTGTAGATAAGAAATTTTGCCAGCGCAGTACAACCGCTCGCCTGGGGTCTTTAAAGGTGCCCTAATATTGAATCTGAGAGCGGGCGACGGGCCTCCCATCTGTAGATAAGAAATTTTGCCAGCGCAGTACAACCGCTCGCCTGGGGTCTTTAAAGGTGCCCTAATATTGAATCTGAAAGCGGGCGACGGGCCTCCCATCTGTAGATAAGAAATTTTGCCAGCGCAGTACAACCGCTCGCCTGGGGTCTTTAAAGGTGCCCTAATATTGAATCTGAAAGCGGGCGACGGGCCTCCCATCTGTAGATAAGAAATTTTGCCAGCGCAGTACAACCGCTCGCCTGGGGCCTTTAAAGGTGCCCTAATATTGAATCTGAGAGCGGGCGACGGGCCTCCCATCTGTAGATAAGAAATTTTGCCAGCGCAGTACAACCGCTCCCCTGGGGTCTTTAAAGGTGCCCTAATATTGAATCTGAAAGCGGGCGACGGGCCTCCCATCTGTAGATAAGAAATTTTGCCAGCGCAGTACAACCGCTCGCCTGGGGTCTTTAAAGGTGCCCTAATATTGAATCTGAAAGCGGGCGACGGGCCTCCCATCTGTAGATAAGAAATTTTGCCAGCGCAGTACAACCGCTCGCCTGGGGTCTTTAAAGGTGCCCTAATATTGAATCTGAGAGCGGGCGACGGGCCTCCCATCTGTAGATAAGAAATTTTGCCAGCGCAGTACAACCGCTCGCCTGGGGTCTTTAAAGGTGCCCTAATATTGAATCTGAAAGCGGGCGACGGGCCTCCCATCTGTAGATAAGAAATTTTGCCAGCGCAGTACAACCGCTCGCCTGGGGTCTTTAAAGGTGCCCTAATATTGAATCTGAAAGCGGGCGACGGGCCTCCCATCTGTAGATAAGAAATTTTGCCAGCGCAGTACAACCGCTCGCCTGGGGTCTTTAAAGGTGCCCTAATATTGAATCTGAGAGCGGGCGACGGGCCTCCCATCTGTAGATAAGAAATTTTGCCAGCGCAGTACAACCGCTCGCCTGGGGTCTTTAAAGGTGCCCTAATATTGAATCTGAAAGCGGGCGACGGGCCTCCCATCTGTAGATAAGAAATTTTGCCAGCGCAGTACAACCGCTCGCCTGGGGTCTTTAAAGGTGCCCTAATATTGAATCTGAGAGCGGGCGACGGGCCTCCCATCTGTAGATAAGAAATTTTGCCAGCGCAGTACAACCGCTCGCCTGGGGTCTTTAAAGGTGCCCTAATATTGAATCTGAAAGCGGGCGACGGGCCTCCCATCTGTAGATAAGAAATTTTGCCAGCGCAGTACAACCGCTCGCCTGGGGTCTTTAAAGGTGCCCTAATATTGAATCTGAAAGCGGGCGACGGGCCTCCCATCTGTAGATAAGAAATTTTGCCAGCGCAGTACAACCGCTCGCCTGGGGTCTTTAAAGGTGCCCTAATATTGAATCTGAGAGCGGGCGACGGGCCTCCCATCTGTAGATAAGAAATTTTGCCAGCGCAGTACAACCGCTCGCCTGGGGTCTTTAAAGGTGCCCTAATATTGAATCTGAGAGCGGGCGACGGGCCTCCCATCTGTAGATAAGAAATTTTGCCAGCGCAGTACAACCGCTCGCCTGGGGTCTTTAAAGATGCCCTAATATTGAATCTGAAAGCGGGCGACGGGCCTCCCATCTGTAGATAAGAAATTTTGCCAGCGCAGTACAACCGCTCGCCTGGGGTCTTTAAAGGTGCCCTAATATTGAATCTGAAAGCGGGCGACGGGCCTCCCATCTGTAGATAAGAAATTTTGCCAGCGCAGTACAACCGCTCGCCTGGGGTCTTTAAAGGTGCCCTAATATTGAATCTGAGAGCGGGCGACGGGCCTCCCATCTGTAGATAAGAAATTTTGCCAGCGCAGTACAACCGCTCGCCTGGGGTCTTTAAAGGTGCCCTAATATTGAATCTGAGAGCGGGCGACGGGCCTCCCATCTGTAGATAAGAAATTTTGCCAGCGCAGTACAACCGCTCGCCTGGGGTCTTTAAAGATGCCCTATTAATGAATCTAAAAGCGGGCGACGGGCCTCCCATCTCTAGATACGAAATTGTGCCAGCGCAGTACAACCGCTCGCCTGGGGTCTTTAAAGGTGCCCTAATAATGAATCTGAGAGCGCCTCAATATGGCGATAACACACTCTGCTGGCTCTAAGCAGCATAGATATATCTGAATCATGACAATACGCAACCGAATTCCCTAATAAAAAAAAAATTAAAAAAATCGAAGATCGTAACACACCGAGGTCAACTACCACATCTACGGAACCAGGACCACAGTCAGCCAATAGCAAGCGAAGGACCCTCGCGCCTCCGACGGGTAGAACAGCGGAGTGATATGTCGAATGCGCGCGGCTCGTTAGCCATGCACCCCGGACAACGATGCAACCGAAGAGCCGACGACTGGACATTTCACTCCCGCGGAAACAAAAAAGAAAAAAAAAAAAATAGAGTGCGCTGGTTTTGAAACGATTATTCCTTTATTATGTGCCATCTCCGCGAAAAAATAACATTCTTCGACTACTCTTATTTGCTTTTATCATCTACAAAAGCATACACAGTTTGTTATAACAGCGTTGGCAAGCTCAGGGAATTTTAGCGTTCTTATTGATAACATGTTGTCCTGGCTGTCGGAACAATGCTCCTCACATCGTTTGAGATGACCTAGGCGTCTGCGATTTTTTATTGCTTTTTAATAGGAAAATTAGTCGCCTATCGTTATGATTTACCGATTTCTATGATGCTTAGAGCCGACAGAGTGAGTTATCATCATATTAAAGTGATCTCAGAAACCTCCACAAGGCACCTTTATCAGGCATCACACAGATAGTGATACATGACCGCACTCCGGTATGATTATCATCCGGAACTTACCTGGCAGGGGTGGGGATTGAACCCCGAATTCCCGGGCTCTGCAGCGCGAGCCCTGGATGCACGTGCTCCGAGCTGGTGCGCACGTGCTCCGAGCTGGTGACAATGACACCCAAAGAAGTTCGGAAAACGAGCCTTAGCTCTTAAGGAAATTGATGTTTCCAGTGCGCGAGCACTGAACATAGCATCTATAGAAATGTAAACAGCGTGTTTAATATTATTTCGGACATATTTACTAAACAAAAGGGGGCGAGAGTTGGAGCACACCCTTCTTCATACTGTGTTTCAATAAACAGGAAGTTATGGTTGGAGGAGTTCAGTTTTCATCATATATTTATAAGGCACGGCAGACATTATATGAGGAGATAATTGCCATAGTAATACGTTCACACGACTGTGAAGGCACCTTTAGCTAAGGAAACTTTATTCTCTGCGGCCAATCATTTGACAATCGTACGCGCGTGGCGTGTGCTCGCGACCCAAGAGCACGGGCTGATTCACCGATAGCCAAGGGACCTATGTTAAATGCACCTTTATGTACCGTGTGAATGGCGTATACGAAGGCTAATTATTTAATATTCGTTAATTAGTTTCTCAATTATTGATTTTACAGGCCGTGTTTATTTTGCAGTATTGACGGGAAAATACTGCTAGAGAATTGCAAGAATTTTCAAGCAAGTAAATGTTTTTTTTAGATATCAATTAATATATTTTCACATTTTTTTATCCTGATTTAAAATCTCCGACGCTCCAAATTTCCTACTCCGAGCCCTGCAACAACACGGAACATATAGCGCACTGGAGCATGACACACCGTAACTATCCACGACCAGCAGGCGCCGTGTATGCTTCTGTTCCTTGACCTTCTCTTACAGCGTTGTTTTCCCTCCTTAATCACGTATGACCCGAAAGAGCCGCTTCCGACCGCACGGTCATGACGAGCCTGGGATCTCATGGATACAGGTTGCAGACGCCGAAAATTTGTAGGTTTGAGTGGAAAAAAAAAAAAAAAAGTCAGTGACGCTAAAAAGTTTCTTTAAATATTTTAATACTCCTGAAATGTTTAGAGACTCGGTTCGAGCACATACGCGGATGGTTACTATGACTGATCTATTTATTGACCATGCATCCAGCTTACTTCTAAATTCAAGATGGCATTCTTGAACTGGCTTGTCGACAGGAAACTACCAAACTTGTCAGCGATGTTACGTGGTTCCCACTGGCAGCGTGAGACAGAATTTGTCGATGCGCTACCAACACACCATTGTTCAATAGACAGCACGTAAATTGTTTTTCAGGCGAGATGCACGAACAAACCTTTTTCCAGAATGCTAACTGATGTTTCAGATTTCCAACCGAAGCTTATTTATTCGTTGAGCTAAGCATTATAAAAAAGGCAAGATCCAACTGTCTTTACATTTCGACAACTTTTCCTTCGATGTGCTGTCGGTACGCTACCGTTCGATAGATAGCGCGTTAATTTGTTTCCAGGCAAGATGCACAAAACATACCTCTTCCAAAACGCTAATTGCTCTCTTGGCTTTGAAATCAAATCGTTCTCACCTTCTGTACTAAGCACGATTCAATTGGAAAGGAGCAGCGGTCCGAATGTTTGCACCGATCATCTCGAGCACCTGTCTGTCGTCGCCGCCATCTTGTTTACAGGTGGGATGCAAGGTTACTAAAGCACTGAGTTGGGAAACTCACCCTTGAAACCCAAACCGTTCGCCTCTACCGAGACAAAATTGGTCACTATACAGGCGCCACCCTTTAGCGATCAGTCGAAATATGCAAGCTAATTGATATAGCTACTGTGAAATGTCACTCTGAGATGGCGCCACAGGCTCTTGCGTGACTCGACTTTAACCAATGCGCGCAGCCGAGCGGTCCCCGGAGTGGCCGCGGCGGAAGAAATGGCGGCGTGGCGGAGCTACTTTTTAAAGCACGCTTTATGGCAGTTTCCCAGATGTGTTGTTCTAGTAACATTGACGTGATGTCATTCGCTCTCTGAGAAAAATTCGGTGCACGATGAGCGCGCTCGAGTGTCAGTCTCCAGGGTCGTTCTGTCCGTCTAGTGAACGGAGCGCCGAACCTTCGCGCTCCGGAGCACGCACTTTACGCATCCCATGGGCAGGGCGTGCGGCGCGCTTTTTGCGCGCAACATTTAAATCGGGCTTATAATAGTGAATGTTTATCAATTGATGACTAAAATGCATTACATGTTTGCAAATTATTTTAATGTATCTGCCCTATTCGCAATTGCCGTCAATTCTGTAATTTAGAGCATGGCACGTAAAAACCAATAATTAAAAACACCAGTAAACAGAGCATAGCTAATTAGACAATATATCATAACGACTATCTTCCATCTCACGTCCGCCGAGCATGTTAAATACAAGGTGAAGACGGCACTCGTCTAGTAACTTTCATCTCTTAAAAAAATAAAGTAAAAATAAATATATATTTGTCTGAATTAAATGCGAACGCCCTGTGTACCTATGAAGGCGCTAATTCTCTATACGATGAAGCAAAGCGGACACTTCGTGGAAACCCTGCCAGTTGAGCGTTGTGAGTGTACCACGTGACTGCTTCCCCGGAGGTCAGCTGTCACTCTCACGGCATTTTGAATAGTGCGGCACGCAACGTCTACTGCGAACCGCCGCAAGTCGAAACAAATATGGAAAAGAAATATTACATACCTTTCCAGCTCACAATTAATTTTAATACTGATTTGTGGCGTCAACATACATTCATTCATTCATTCATTGATCCATTCATTCATTCATTCATATATTGATTGTTTTATTAAATGTGCTGCGCGAACGGCGAATATATTTTAAGGTGCGCACTATATCGGTGGCAGAAAATCGTAAAGAAACACCGTACACATCGCGACACTATTAGCGCGAACACGACATTGGCGCATTTTCGCATTTTACTTCTAAATAGTATTAGCGATCACGAAATTTTATCGCTTACAATAGAGAACTAAGTGATCTCTTTCCGTAGCAATAATAACTTGGATGACATCCCTTGGTTTCAAAAAGAAAAACTGGAAAAATCGGCGATCGCTTGTTCGCGCTAGCAGTGTCGCGCTCTCTATATAAAAAAAAAAGAAAAAAGAAACACGAACAAAGTATGTTAGCGTGGAAGAATAAAAAAAAAAATTCAATGCACTCTCAAAGTTTCCAGCCATATAAGAAGGTATTATCAAAAAGTTTAAACACCGCTAAAGATTCTTTTTTTTTTTTTTTTTTTGAAATCAGTTGAGTCCAAATGACGGGGATGCGCAATATCCATAAGAAAGACAGCACAGAAAGATACCTCTCAAGTCAGATTGGCAGCAGCTGAAAGATTTTGCGCTGCAATTTCTCAATTAGACTCAAGTAAAAAGGTGCCTTGAAATACATGGTCCGAACATCAGAGGCTCACACGCTTTCGGTTTGTTCTACAGCGATATGCAAACTATCTCGCTTCGATCTGTATGTCTACTGTACCACCTTGCGTTCGTGTATTGCTGCGGCATGAGGCAGGTAAAAGACACCAGATAAGCTGGTGTTCGGGAATGGATAAATTTTTCATCTACAGCAAAGACGTCAGGCACCCGATGGTCACTATCTTTACGTTGTCTCCAGATATACGCCACAGAACCTAAACTACTATTTCATGTTAGGCTCGGGGCGGCAAGCCTCTAATGCATGCGCCACTTCAAGCTTATGTAACGGTGTGGTTTCCTTGGAAAAAAATATTATCATTAGCATCATTAGATCAGTAGTAGCCCTGTTGCTATGTTTAAAATTGCACTTTGTTTTTCTTTTGTTCTCTAGCTTCTGAAAAGGCATTATATTATAATTCTAATTTATATCACCTGAATGCCAGTTGATACTACCGTTTCGCAAGATAAACTTTAAAGCGAGCCGCGAATTTCGAAAGCCTTTGGCATAATGTCATCTCAAATGGCACCAACACAAGCGCATAAATGTAATTTTTGACTTCTCATTTAAAAAAAACAAGCAAAAAAACACGAATGAGAAAACAAAAAAAATAAGAAACCAGATCTTGCATCGTATACACTAGTCCAAAAATTAGGCGCCAAAACTAAAAAAAAAAAGAAAAATATTAGTAATTTAAGTGCCTACAGTTTTTTTAGTGAAATTCCCATTCTACCAAATCGCTTCTCCGTCATGCATTCAGCTATGGTCACAGTGATGGTTGCAGTAACCAAAACAAAAGTGAAATTACTCACAGGTGCATACTAATGTGTGCTTGCTACCAATAAGACATTACCATCATTTCAGGATAATATTATATTACAAGAGTCTTGCGGTCTTGTCTTGCTTACCATACTAAACAGCTTCAGATGCAGTGCTTGATTAAATATTCATTTTGTTGCCAGCTATGTTAGTGTCCCATGGACACTGTTGCAGTTCTCGGGTTTATATAGCAAATATCCGTCTTGGCAGCATTATGTTTTTATTCTACATATATTTTTTTTTATTAAAGAAAATGAAGTCGTTTTGAACAATATATTCTGCATGAATTCTTTTCTGCTAACGTCCATATATCAAAACAGGTTTTTGTGTTGTTTCTCTTCTATTTGTCCAGACAAGGATTCCAGTGTATATGGCGCACATGCCGGCGGGTACGTCCACGCAGAACATCGTCCACTATGCACAGGTACACGAAACTTCTAGTACTGCTCTTTTTGAAGTTCAGAAAGTAAAAAAAGGCAGAAGACGAGTCGTTTACAATTCTCTGTAATGCCAAATTAAAGAACAGCTCTTGAGAACACGCAGGGCAGGGCACGCAGGGGAGAATATTCCCCTCTTCCCCCTCTGTGCCCTCCCCTTTTCCTCTCCTGCTCCCCTCCCATTCAGCGTGAAATTGATCGAAAATTTCCCCACTAAATTTAGCGGGAAAATGTTCCCGCTAAACTTGGCAGAAAAATTTTCCCGCTAAATTTACAGAAAAATTGTCCCGCTAAATTAAGCGGGAAGATTTCCCCGCTAACTTTAGCGGGGAAATGACCCACAAGGCAACGCGCGGTTACACCGACGGCGACGCCGCTCAACCCGGAAATGGGCGCCTAAGAGCTGGGCTCTAATATTGGCAAAAAATGAAAAGAAAAAATGAATGACGTTTACAGATACAGTATCTGTAATGCGGAAATAGAGCTCAGCTCTTGAGGAGGAGGAAATCCTTCCCCCTCCGCCGTCTCCGTACCGTCTCCTCCTCCACTCCTACTCTCAAATCAAATCAAATCAAGGTTTATTTAGACAACCGTCGAGGAATGCAGCTGTCTGGGGGGCCGCCACAAAAGGCATCGACATGCCTGACAAGGCGACAGCCCCCCGCCCTCTCCACGGCCAGACAAAATGAAAGACTTAGATCAAAGAATGAAAGACTCCTCCTCCTCTTCCTCCATTCCCTCCCTTCCCCCTCCTTCAATTTGGTTTCCCCGCTAAATTTAGCGGGGAGAATGAAGCCACATGACTTGGTGTTACGTCACCTATGAACGAATAGTTTCTCCGAATATAGCCTGAAATTGTATTGGCATTGAGGTCACGTGATGTAAAATTTCCCGCTAAATCTTGTAAAAAACTGAATTTGTCCGCTAAATTTTGCGGGGAAATGAAGTGGTGTTGAGGTCACGTAGTGGGGAACTGCATTGGTGCTGAGGTCACGTGACGGTCAATTTTCCTGCCTAAACTAGCGGAGAAAGTGAATTTGTCCGGTAAATCAAGCATAGGAACTGAATTTCCCCGCTACATTTAGCGGGGAATCAAATTGGTGTTGAGGTCACATAACGTCAATTTTCCCGCTAAATTTAGCGCGGTTACGCCAACGCCGACGCAGACGCTGACGCCGCAAGACACGGAAAGGGGCGCTTAAGAGCTGCGCTCTAAAAACGTCAAAGAGAAAGCGTACCAGCGTTTAGATATTAGTGCAAGTGACATCTAATTTCTAGTCATGAGGTGCATGCTTTTTAATCCGAACAATCATGTGCATCGGCACAAGTTACTGTTATTGGTAGAAATATTGCTATGTTAAAAGTGTATTATAGGATCAATGTTAAAAACTCTGGGCTTCCTTAAATATTGCAACGAATCGCTGACGTGCAGTCTTTTGCTTTTCCAGATGTACAAGGCAAAGAATTTCATAATGTACGACTATGGCAAAGAAAGAAACAGGGACATGTATGGTCAGGTTAGTATGCTTTTCACTAGTCACACTCGGCGTTTGGCATTGTCTTGCATTCTGACATGATCCGATTCGGGCAATGATAGGGGCTGTAACCTTATGACAGCGTTTAAATAAGACGACAGATGCACTACATTGGCTTAGAGATATGTGCAGTACCATTTCAGCTCCTTTAACACATTTTCGAAATTCAGTGGTCGCGAGTGGGTTAACAAATGTTTTACTCGAGGAGTGGTCGTTTGTCTCAATTTAAGGAAAGCAAGAACGATTTTTTACTCTTTCTACTTTAGCATAGCTCGCTCTGGGTAGGGGAAAACCACCAATTGGGACTGTTAGAGATATTTACGTGAGAAGCTTGTCCAGCTTTTCGTAACCAGCGGCTGCCTGAGGTCTGCATGCAAACAGGTTGTGCGAAGTTTCGATGACTGGATATGCCGCGGCTTCCTTTTTATTTATTTTTTATCCGCCAACGACCAGTGCCATCTCCTGGTATAAAATTTCCTGTTACCGACTACGCTTTATGGCAAGCGCATTGCTCAATTGCAGGTCGTTTTCTGAATGCACTAGCACGAGCAGCACAAACAAGTACGCAGCTCGATCAGCAGGTTTCCAAAATTTCCTCTAACGGCCTAAAAACTATTCAATACTAAATGTTACGAGGGTGCTTAGTCTTCTGGGAGGTATAATTAGTCAAAATTGCACAGATGCCTGATGCTTCAGAGCAAGGTGACCGTGTCAACGTCACACTGATTTGCAAGCCTCTTTGTTTTGAAGGAAAAACGAGGAAAAGAAAATCTCACATTGTATTGTTTACCTTTAAGCTAAAGGGAAAAGAGGCTGTAGTGTTCTACATCGTAAGGAAAAAGGGAGCGCGACTTAGACTTTCGGGGGACTAAATGTGCTGACACTACCACTTGTCGCCTTGGGGCTAACGGGGACGGGAGCAACCTTTTCACCCCTTCCGTCAGTCCTTCAGAGTTGGACCCCCATGACTAACATTTGCGCCCTAGAATTTGACTACTTGTGGCGCCCTTGCATTTGGACGCATGGGATTTAATATTGCGCAATTGCATTTAGACCACTGGGACTTCGAGTTAATCTTTTGCATTTGGTTCCAAGTCGTTACATTTTGAACCCTTGCTGTTAGTCTTCTCGTACTCAAAGTTTCAGTCCCCAATTTGCGCACAACTGAAGAAATATGCCTCGCGAATGTCTACTGGCATCCTATGTACTGCAATCTCAAAAACAGAAAGTTGCAGTTCAAGTCAAACGTAACTTCATTGCCTCGTAGATAAAAATTACATTTAAGGATGACTAACGTTGAAATACCAGTGCGGTAGAATCCAAGCAAAGGCCGAAATCCGAAAGGTGCAGCTGCGGTGACGATCACTTAGACACTGCGACGTCTTCCCAAACCGGTCATAGCCCAAGCATCGTTTACCGGGGCACCAGCATCTTCTTGCTTCTTCGAGAGAGATTTGGATGACTAGTAATTCTGGGCACTGTAAAATTCCTGATCGCTGGACAAACGAATAAAAAAAAACACATTTATAATTTAAAAAAAGAAAAATAAAACTTTGGGGCGTTGAATTTGATCCGTTAAGAGTCAACCCGATAGCGTTATCGGGCCCCGTTCGTATCGCGTTCTCATTTGCTTCTCATGGTCTTGAGCAGACTTGTACACGTTACTAAAAAATAGTAAGGAATTACATTTACAATTACTCGAGGCTAAATTGTAATTTATTACAATTACAATTACCCTTCCATGAAAGTAAGGGACCGTTACCCCAAAAAATAATCCGTTACTTTCGTGGCGTTACTTTCAACAATATTGTCTTCACTTAAGAAACAAAGGGATAAGGGCTATTCAAATTCTTATTGTTGCAACCTGTTCCATTTGCGCACAGGCGGCGGTGGAGTATCGGGTATCGTTAATGGAGCCATCGGACCGATCGACTAAAATTCCCCACTCTCGAAATCGCAATGCTGTAGAGGTCATCATACATCTAGCCAAACCTAGAATAAGAATTGATTTATGTCCATCTTACTATACCGGCATATATTGCCAGACAATAGCAAAACACAGCTGTAACAGTAAAGTGATAATTAAATAATAAATAAGGTTTGGCTCGATATTCTTCTTCCTTTGGTTCTGAAACGGTCGAGCCTCAGTTGAGAAGTTGGTGAATAAAAAAAAAGTTTCCCGGAAATAAATATAAGTAATCGAAAAAGAGGACACTCATAACAACAATTAATAAAAACTTCGGTTAAAAAAATGAAATGTACACGCACGTTTGCCGTGTGTACCTTTCTTGGTGCCGTTCAAAAACGCACGAAACACGAAGCGACTGCAGTTTACTCTGGTGTTCTCCAGATAGACGTCCGCTGATGCCATGGGCAGCGAAGGGCAGAGTACTAAGGTAGCCGAGCTATGGCCCCACCCACGAGTTTCACTCTCTCCCCAAGCCCAGAATATCAAGTCTACGTCAGCCACTATTGTGTTTATTTGTAAAAATATCTGCTCCAGATAAGGTGCGTCATGCCGGGGGAAAAACAGAAGAAGAAAGGACGACTATTGCTATTTCCAAAGTGCTCGCAAAAAGCTGACTCACAAAAAAGGTGACTGAGATGCAGACAACCTGGCTGGAATTCACAAATAAAGTGGGCCAACTCTAGAAGTTGGACTAAAAAAAAGTAGGTAGCTTTTAAAACGGTGAAATAAGGTGAAAGAAAAAATATATCCTGTTTGCGAGCAGATAATAAGTGTGCAATAACGAACAAGGATGCTTGTGGCAAAAGCACCTTCACATATTATCATATCTTTTTTAGTGGATTTTAGGGTATACGGAGCGTTGTCTGGTGTTGTGACATAATGAAAATGGTCGTGGTCATTATAAACGAGAAGGACATTCTTAATTCTTGTCTGTGCACTTACCGTCTGGAGCTTCTCGAAGAGGTACAGAATCACTTCGCGTCCTCTTCTCCCCGTTTCCGATCACAAAAAAAGGAGTAAACAAAAGTGGATATAACCTGCCGCTTCCCCCCCCCCCCCCCCCGCCCCCCTTTTCCGCTTTTTCTTTTTTTGTAGAAATGTCTGTTTGGGTGTTTTGACATAGTTGCTAGGGTCTAAGAAAATAGATTTGGGGGATTAGTGTTGCAAGCAGAAAAGGCTTTGCGAAACTGAAGGGTGCCCAGCCTCCATTTGCGCGTGACGGTGTCACTGCGCTCGACCTTACCAAAATAAAAACAACCCTTCCTTTAGAGAGGGGGAGGAGGGGGGGGGGGGTTGGTCCTAAAAAAAGTAACGGATTACAAGAAATCTATTACGTAAAAAATGTAAGGGAATTACTTTAAAATTACTCTAGAAAATATGTAATTATTTCGTTCCTAAATTACTGATAAATGTAAGGGATTACAAGCAATTCCGTTACTTGTAACGGATTACGTACAGGTCTGGTCTTGAGTCACGCAATGACCTAATGACACCACACTCCTTTATTTTCCCACAGTTCGACTTTCTTTTCAATGTTCTGACACCTGATCTTCAAATTCTACAACAAGATTTCACTGTTCTGTACACAGTACAAGGTTTCTTGTTCCCTTGTTCCTTGTACGTTCACGCGCGTTTAGTATTTCACTCATTCACTACACACACATTCACACACCCTGACACGCACCACACTTTGGCACTTTCACTCATCGTGGTTGAGATTGTTGTGAATTCCTTCATACCTCTATTGTTCTATGACATACCTGAACGACAGTTGTCCCCTCCTCTTCTAGAGCACTTTCATCAAACTCAATCACTGCTTTGGTGATGTCACGTCGCACGAGTAATGTCACGTGTGACTTAATGTAACACGTCACATGACCTCGCGCTCTCCGTGTGTGACGTCACACGTGGTTCTGACGTCATGACCCTATCCACCAATCAGGATTTTCCGGTCCAACCGGCGCCGACACCGACGTTGACGCCGGATTTTCTGCGACACGAGCTCCTTAACGCTATCGCGGTAGAATAACAACTAGGCTGTGTGAGTGCTGCAACGGTTTACAAAAACATGCGATCTATTGACAGCAGAGCAGCGCGTTATTATAGTTTTAGTAGACCGTTCGCTCCGGGCCCCACATCAAGCGGGCACGTCCTCAAACTATGCTTCAGTGTGACGGCACGAGCTCGCGCTAGCAATGCAAAAGTCTAGTGTACAGTTGAATACATGTCTCGATTACAGGCAAGCAGCCCCTGCTAGGGTCTGCAAAACACAAAAATAATAAGCCAATAGTAGAATTAGCGTTTCGTTCGCTTTCATGAGGTAACCACATCCGATTGAATCTCACATTTTTGTGCTACCTAACAAAATCAGCACACAATGTGGAAAATTAATAGGGCATGGGGCGCGCTTGTCAAGCTCGAGAAGGCGCTCAATCTGAAGCTGCAGAGAATTAATACACCGTAAAAGGAAGTACTTTGACATACTTTATCAAGTTCCTTTGACTTCTGACTTCAAAACAGATTAAGCGCAATGCAGCAGCGCGAATCCAAACCAAATCCCGGAATCCGGCCAATCCCTCTTCTAGCGAGAAAAATGGCGATCCAAAACAATTCGGACTAACTTTACTTCGTACTGATGAGAAGCGAGACGACGCAAGCGCCGGTACGCAGGTCGAGTGACGTACGAGGGATATGACGCCAAGGGAAAAATAATCAGTTCTCTATTTCCATGCAAACGCTCTGATTTTCTTTCTCGCTTTTTTTTTCAACGCTATTAATATTTGTTGGCCGTTTTTATGTTATTGATAACAGCGACGACGGTATGAAGGCTACTGGATGCTGCCCTTGACTGCTTTCTCAGTGCAACATGCCGAGCATGAAGTGTGTGGTCTCGGATTTTGAATTCGAAATAGGTCTATCCAGATACGTGTGTTACTGGTTGACGACAAGTCGAGTCTTGACTTGTTCAACGAAAAAAAAAAGAAAAAAAATCAATTGTGGTTTTATTTAGAGTTGCTCAGTTTGAATAAATGTTCATATGTTTAGGCGAGGGTAAACTGCATCAATGTGACTTGTCAAATACGAACGCGTCATTGTTGACGAGATCGTTGGGTGAATGGAAGTCAACTTTTCGTTAGCTGGCAATCACACAACGCGATAAGTTCTGCGTACAGTCATGCATATACCAAATAGTTCCACGAAACCGGTCGTTTTTTTTTTTTTTGTTTTGTTTTTTTCTGAGGAGCGCTCGACTGGTGGCTTACCTTCGAGCTAGCGGTGACGTCAGGACTCTTCCATGTGAAGCAGGCAAGGCGGAGCCCTTCAACGCGAACTGCCCTTATCATCAGCACCTGTGTCACCGCTGTCTAATTGAAAGGGACAGAGGATTATCGAAACGGCAAGCTCGGTGACTAGCAAAAGCCCGTTTGAGGGCGAAAAAAAAATGAACCAAAATAACTTTAATTCTTTTCCAAGACAGCGTCGAGACAGTAGCAGATGATAACGGCAGTTCGCGTTGATGTCATTCCCCCTATCTGCCCCACATGAACGAGTCCTGACGTCAGCGATAGTTCGAACGTAAGCCACCAGGCAAGCGCTCATCAGAATAAAACACCCGCTCGCGCGCAGCTACTTCGTCTACGCATGACTCTACCATGCAATGTATCAAAGGTCATTGGACACTAAAGTAATAAGCTGGTCTCGTCCAAGTTTGATGAACCCTTTCAGCGGTGCCCGACTGAGTCGCGCCGATCCCGAAGATGAGAGAAATATCTGCTGGTCCTCCATACGAGCACTCCGTATTCCGTGTGTTGGTTGTCTTCCGGATTAACACAACATAAAGCTGTAGATAATGAAGGTCATTCCGTGACTTTTGGGGCTTTTTTATTATTGAAGGACGGCTCCGTTTTGGTATTTTCGGGTTTCACCTAATTGATAAAATTAATTTGCGTGCTAATTTTTGGGGTTTACTGCTATCTAGTGAAAACACTGAAACGCATTTGTAACGTCACGATGGTCCTGAAGTTAACGAAAATTACATAGTACTCTTTTTCTTTAAGTAACGTTCAATTGCTCCTTCCCTTCAGTGATTGGGTGATTTCATCGAATCTTTCAACACAAAAAATAATTGTATTGATAATCAACTACTTCGTTTGTACTTTTGAGCACACAAGACTGGCAATATGGGACCTCCCTGGCCATCAATAGGTGACGTAGAAAATTCAGCAACACGGCATCGTACATAATTGGTGTGGGCACCACACTGACCTCCCCTGAACTTCCGATCCGACCGTGTGCAGGACACGCCGCCGGAGTACCCTTTGGAAGAGATCGGAACCAGCATCGCTTTGTTCTCTGGACAAGGTGATCGGTTCGCTGACCCGAAGGGCGTGCAGGGTCTGCGGTCACGGCTGCAGAGTATCGTTTTCGACTATCAGCTGCCCCAGAAGAACTTCAACCACTTGGACTTCGTCATCGGTGACGACGCCACGCTCATGCTGCACAAGCCGGTTATAGAGCTCATCCAAGGCTATAACAACGACAACTTAGCGTGAACCAAAGCCAAGCTACGCGTCGTCACCATGGGAGTCAAGGCTCTGATGTCAATGTGATGGTTGGGTCATGCTGGCTCGTTGCTTGTTTTCTTTTAGTATTCATCATTTCATCCTACAAATAAACATGCATATATTCAAGAACAAAATAAAGATTGACGGTCCCTTGCCGTTGAATGCAAAATAAGCTGCAGCAAAGAAATACGCACTGCACGTGCTGGCATGCGCAATTGCACTGACATATTTAAATTCAGTTGGTGGTGTTTATATCCAGGGTTTTGCGTTTTCACTTTAAACCTATAAAAACCGAGAAACGTTAGCCGAATCCATTCTCAAGATTTTGGTAGTTTAATAAGAGTTGTTAGTGTTTTAAATTAGCTAAAGTCCTCTTTGTCTTTCTTTTTTCTTTCTTGGCGGGGGAGGGGGGGACTTTGTGCTGGAAAGTTTACGGAGTTAGCTGCGTTTCAAAACGACCTGCTCTATGCTGGGAAGGTTCACCAATCAACAATTTTTTGAAAATGAAATATTTCATTTTGTGAACGGGCTTTGCGTGCCAAGTTACTACCCTTTTTCGAGATGAAGTTTGAATTGGTACAGTTTTCCGAAGTAGCAAAACACGTCTCCAATGTAGTAGTGCTTTTTATAAATTTATATGTGAACCATTAACGATATTCAAACCTTGCTACCTGAGCTTCATGACTGCGTAAAATTTAAAATTGTCTAGAGTGTGGTGCAGCAGTCTTGTACACATCACTCGAAAACAATAATAATTAAAATTACAATTACTCATTAAAAAAAGTATTAAAATAGATTAGTAGCTTAAGCGACATGAAACATATTTGGCCTTTACTTGAAAACAGTCACTCGTACTTCTCCGATCACTTCAAAGTTTTAGAACGACATAGCATTTTACGAGTTTGAAAACGGGTATTTTGTACATACCATTATTTGATAAGAATCGCCGAATTATAAACTACTAATCTTCTTATTCCGCCGCTTTTGGTAAACTATCCTCTTGTAGAAGATTTGGTTCGAAGAATGCATGATAGAAACCTTGTGCCAAAAAAAAAGAAAAGAAAATACCGGTTGCAAGTCAATTTGTACTTCCAAAAATAAACACATAACTGGATTTCTTCCCAACAAACGTTATCAAATAATTGCAAAATTACTTTACAAATCGATTTACTACAAGCAATTTTATTACTTGTTATCAGTACCGTTCAAGTCTGGGTATAAGTTTTATTTCGTCACCTGAATTTCACAATTCGGTCAGCTTTCGCTACTGTAGTACTTCGCGCATCGGGAGCTACGAGAGAAAATCCTTGGCCACTCGTACGGCTGACTGCATCGAATCGCCATAGGAAATGGTGAGAAGTCGATCCGGAAACCACATTAAAGGATGTTTTTAGCAAGTCGCTATAGGGGTACACGTTGTAGATATCATAAATGGTGCAGCTGCTCCATTCTGTAAAAAGCTTACGTGCAAGTTAACGTGTTTTAGCGAATAGTAAACGTGGCGCAGCAGTGTAGACAATAATGGTGATTGCGTGATACCGACAGCGTCTTATTTTAGGAAATGTCTGAAACGTCCTCTACCGTGTTCAAATGCGTGGCCTTAGTTTAACGGCGTACGACAGAGGTAAACAAGACGGCTGAGGTAGCATTTACCGGTCAGATTTGAATGAGCTCCGACGCTAGCTAGAGTAAAAAGTGTCTGAACGATTGCTAAGACAGGTGAAGCGTAATTTGTGACCTTGAACTCGAACGGCAGTTCACGTTCTGTGCCGTCAAACCAAATCATTTCGTCTGCTCGCTGTTGTGACTGCAGCTAGTTAGCCCGAATTACGAATATTTACTTAAGCGAGTAGTTTACAGAATACACGATCGCTTACCAGCGTGAGCAGTCCTTGAAATGATTTGGCTCGACCTCTAAGACTGAGCAAAGAGTAGCAGAACGGCAAATTGCCTCCCGCCTAACGCTCGGCTGGGCCAGTCGCCGAAGCGACCGTCACCTTTGTTTTTTTCACTCCAGTCGTCAACGATGCTACCAGCGTTGCGGCAACAACACCAGCGGCCGGAGCGGGAGGAAGCGATTTTAGGACGTCGTGAGGGGATGGGCGTGGTTTAGTAACTGTCACGTTACCAATGGCGTCAAGCACAGTGCTCTCGTTTTTGAGTCATTTCGTATTCTAGGTTTTGTCACGTGATGCCTTAAGAGTTACCATTTCTTATTTAAAAGAGTTAAAAACGCGACCTGGTTGAGTTACCGCTCATTCACACTGGAAGCGGATCCGCGTTCGCAACGCGGTTTTGAACGCGGTTGCATAAAGATCCAGTACAATTGCACGCCAACTCGATGCGATCGAGTGCGCGTGCAATTGTACTGGATCTTTATACAACCGCGTTCGCAACCGCTTTGCAAACGCGGATCCATTTCCCGTGTGAATGAGCGGTTACGGTCGTTCATACCTAATGCGACAAAACGGAAGCCTTCGTCTGCCGAGTTTCCGGAAGTACGGAGTGCGAGTTACGATTACGGTGTTTTATGGGTTACGATCGTACGGTGTCGTGGTCGCGCTTAACCGACGTCCCACTGACTCCATCCAGCCCTCCAGGCGTCCAGGCTTTGAGCCAGTGAAACTTTGTCGAAGTGTGGCATGTCGCAAATGCGGTGTCGTCGCCCAGGAATAGAGCGCACCTGTGCTCACTGTGAGACTGTGAGAATCGCCTAACATTCATACCTGTCACAAAAGATACCCCTATTTACCCCATATCAAACGTGACTGACTCAGACTTCGACGCCCAGCAGGTGCAAGCAGACTGGATAGCCGCGCGAGCATGCTTTCTGAAGCAGCCCTGTATTGCACTAGCGCGTATGCATTGCAGGAACGCGCAGAACGCTGTGCTCTGCGCCTGCTGTGACCTGCGGTTGCTTTTCTATACGCTCGCTGAGCTCGCACAAAACAGCACAGCGCTAGTTCCGAGGACAGTCGACAAAACGTGCAAACCATAAAAAAGAAAAAAAAAATTGCTTGCGTTTTTTTTTTTTTTTTTTTTTTTTGCTCCTTTTTGTTATAGTTTACATGGTTCAATTCCTCTAGAGAACTTGAGACGGGATGGTAAATTAATAAAGTTGCGCTGCGGGCAAGACTCTTTCCTTGGTTCACAGATGCTAGGTTGCGATTTTCTATCTTTATGAAAATAGAAAATGTAAGTCAAGTTCCTGCCAGACTCACCAAAATAAGCAAGTACACGTGGCGCCTTCGCGTGTTGGCTTCACAAAAGTGGCTATACACCTCTTCATCTCGGTAGTTACCCGACCGGCAGGTAGAGGGCGCCGCCGCACTCGCCGCCTTTGGGTGCCTTCAATTTGATTGGTTTCGGTTGTAATGCTCTCGCGCTGTGCTTGTGTTATGTCAGTTTCGCATAATTTCGTGAAGAAAATGGGCCGTTTATAGCACACAACTGATAAAACTGTGGTACTGAGCCAATTTGAGAACCCAAAGTGGTTTCGGGTCATTTTCGCGGGCTTTTTTACGGACACTTCACGATGCATCTGGTGATCACGTTCGGCGGCGAAACGGCTATGACGCACAAGGAGGATTCCAATCATCTAGGGCCGTAACCGCTGACCCTAGTCTTCATAAAAATGAAATAATAAAGAGATTATTGAGTATATGTATAGTAAAAATGCAGGTCCACAAACAAATTAAAAACCTCCTGAATCGTCGCGAAAAACACATAAAGTCGCGAGCTCACTGCTCACTATCTGATTTTCGCGGACACCAACTTTTTATGAACTCCAGAGGCTTGAAATATATCCTATAATAAACGAATATAATTTAAAAAAAAAAGAAGTGATATTGTCTTGTGCTGTTTTCCTTAACGAAATTGATTACTCGAGATATATTTCGATAGTCCGTCCTAGGTCGGGTGGGAAACTCCTTTAGCTATTGACGCTACTAAAGTACTTATTAAAAACGTTTCACAAAGTTGGCATTAGACAATGAGTGATTTATTTTACTGACATTTGATTAAGACGTGCTTGGCACATGAGATAAGTCACAGGCCCATCAATTGAAGTCTGAAATGTTGTCTTTGTGCAAATTTAGCCAAATAAAATTAAAGGGTCAGAGAGAAGTGATCTCCCGTACCTTTGGCTGAAGTCGAATACAAGAGTCGAATACGATACTTCATGAGCCTGCATAGACAGATGTTTATGGAAACTGATGCGATCTAGTATCAACAACGCTCACATCAGGTTATTTCTTTACATATTGCTTCTTTGCGGCATAACATAATGTGAGCTCAAGGCACTTCCAAGCGGCCTGTGACAGATTATTTTTTTTTCAGAGTGGTCTTTGTGTTAAAATAATAAAAATAAATACGTTACATTTCGTGTTAAAAAATGTCAACACCCTTTAATGACTACAGATATGGGACCGAACATGGTGTACAGTTTGTCTAAGTTCATAAATAAATCAAGCAAATTTAGGTGTTATGTCGTGAACAAACAAATCGCCTGATGTGGACGTAACCATTACCCCGAGCATCAGATAAAATGTGAGTTAAACGTTCGTTACTTGTATATCTTATATGTCCCATATAATTAAAACAACTGTTTTAAATTTGTTATGAAGGCAAGGCACGAGACTTTCAGGAAACACACATAGCTTCATATACTGAGTATTTTAGTTACATTCCTTAAGATGCTAAGTGCGCGGCTATACATATACATTGCACTATACTTATTTCAATTATTCCGCCACTATCACTGAGCGAACTTCAGTTATCATAAATAGTTGGGCTCAATATGCGCCAGGGCTGACGCTGATTCCTGTACATCTTCCCTTCTCACACGTATCCGGTACGCCGACAGTGAAAGTAGTACAAATATGTTACAAAATAAGCTGCAGATGTCGTCGTGCACATTATTTATGGCATGCAATTACGGTGTAAATGTAAGCATCGGTCGGCAATTGACAATAAGTCGAGAAACGCGGTGAAGAGCGGCGAAAAATGCCAATGCAACGCCTTCGGCAAAGCGCGGAGGGTAGAGTGGAGCGACGCCTTGAAGCTACCTTATGGCGGCCGCGTCACGTGATTCCAAGATGGCAGCGCCCATGAGACGGAGGCTGAAAAGGTCTATAAGTGTAAACTAAATTCAACCGTACTACAATTTTCGCTAATATTTTCACAGCAGTTGTTAAAAATGGGAGTGTTATGTACTTCAAGCTTCGACTAAAAATAAGCTTTAGCATAGTGAATGACGTCACAGATCACGTGACAAAACGTTATTAGATTACCTCAGTTGTGAAACTCCGGCGGAGGGGGAACCCCCCCCCCCCCCCCCCCCCTTCACTCACTTCAATCCGCCAACCGTCGTTCGAAGCGCCATCTATATTTTCGTTTCATAACTATGCGTTCCAAAGAGCCAAGCTGAAGCGCCAAATGGCGATCACAACGCCGCCATTTCACTTGCAGCGGTCACTCGAGGAACTGCACGTAACATCCATTTTGGCTTCAATCGGCCATTTCGGAGCCGAAACAGATACAGTGGAAAGGGTTGAAGAAAAGTTTATTGACACTGTAAACTGCGAGACGTAAATCACACCGGTATACAATAGAAGCATGTACGCTACAAAGATCCAGGGATGGAGGTAACGAAAAAACATAACTTAGCGGACCAAACATGGCCGCTCTTTACATCTCATCAGCACGCACGAGAAGGGTTCTCTCCTTTACCCAATAAAAGGGTTACAGGGATGCCACCCCCGTCTCCCCAGCGGACGAGCCGCGAATTCACCCCGATGTTAAGATGAACCTAGCTCGGGGACGCGCTACTTAAAATCACCGCTGAGGCATGGTTGTATGAAAACAATATTATTTGTGCCGCAAAACCTTGCAAACTAAAGATTTTAGAAAACATCACGCGCCCCTCATTTTGTACTAAACTCCAAAAACATTTGCTACAAAAAGTTTTTTTTTTTTCGTTGGTTTTTACGTTTCTAGTAACGTTGAAACGTACGTATCCTGATTCAGTTACCAAAGCAGCCGTCTGGCGGCGCGTCGAGCGACGCTGGGCGAGTCGTGGTGAGTAAGGGGGGGGGGGGGGGGGGGGTACTGTTCGTGCATGCGGCGTCTATGAATAGTTCCGTAACTGAGATAATCTAATAACGTTGCGTGACAGATACAAAACTACGCCAATCCCCTTGCGACGTCCCAAAAATCGCTCCCGGAGTGGGAGAAAAAAACAAAAAACGAGGAGAACATCCCAAATTCCCAGACGACTCGCGCGCACATGCGCACTGGGCAACTCATGATTTTGGTCAACCTATATGTACAAGCAAGATATGTACAAGCACTCACCAAAGTGCCTACAACAAAATCAAGACAAAAATTGGGCTTTTATACTGTTTTTTTTTTGTCTCGTGCATTGTGAAAAGTTGTTTCGTATTCATTGTTAACAGCGTTTACATCTCCTGAATAATTGTTTTGTAATATTCGTTTACGAGCATTTTTAAGGTGCAGTTTTTTCTATACTGTAGCGTTTTACTTGAATCAGCTGTACTTACTGCCCCCCCCCCCCCCCCCCCCCTCGCTCTGGTAGTGCCTTCAACCAGATTTGTTCCGTTACTTGAAAAAAAAAGAACAATAGCCTACAATTACAAATTACCGATCCTCGAATGTGATGGTTTACCGTTATTAATTACTTCCGCTAAAAGTTAATGAATTACTTTCCTCGTTAAGTTGCAAGTTACTTTCACGTTACATTTCCCAAACTAATAAAAAAAAATCTAATCAATTTTGATATTTTTAAAAATGTTCTTCAGCACTACTTCGCATTTCTCACACGCCTGCGTTATGGTAGTCGTTGTAAAAGTAAAAGATTGAACTTAAGTGACACATGTAAGTGCACTCCGTTACCCTATAAGCTGACAAGGCTGCGAGAACTGCAGCCACATCCGCCATTCCGCTAGCTTACGGTGATCGGAAATGATTACTAAACTGCTGCATACAAAGCTAGCGCTACGCATGCTGAGCAGTTGGGTCTATCTCCACTAATAGATGAAGAAGACAATGCCTGCTCGGCGTTCTCTTATTGATCTATATTTTTCGCATATTTGTATATATGTTTCGCGCGTTTGTTTCCATTTCTATTCACCGGTCATGCGAAAATTGTGTTTCCTTTTCGGTTATCATTTTGTTCAACATGCTATCTTCATGCCGCTGAATCGCCTTCTCATGTACTTTGTTTCTGTATTACGTTCCTTTTTTTTTTTTTTAAGTGTAACAAGTAATTAGAGTAATCCGTTGCAATATTTGTAGCAAACTTACATTACAAATTACTGCCGTAAAAAAGCAACGTGTTAATCACAAAATTACTTCATAAAGTAACGGATTACAAGTCATCTGTAACTTGTAACAAATTACTCAACAAGTCTGCCTTCAATAGTCTTTTTAAGGTATTGTGAATAAATAAATAACAATATAAACGCATGGCATCTGGCATGTCTGAACAAATAACTACGTATTAACTTCAACCACCTCTGCAGGCACAGCGCTTTGCCTCCAAGGGAAATATAGATTTTTATTTTGCAGAAAAACCAACTATTTTTTAATTATTTTCAAATTGACAACTTGACTGCGACCAAGGTCGCAGTCAAGGATACAAGTATATTGCGATAGTGCATTGGAGATGTTTCAGTGTATCTTGATCTCTGCAAGGAGACATTTTTGAAAAATGTATTTGTATTTTAGGAGCGAAATACATTTAAGATGTATGAATTATATCGCGATACTTCGCCAGCCTTAGGTTTTTCATTACATTTGTTCTGAATATTGGAGAGCTTTAGTATAAAGTTGGGGGCTCTTAGGTACGCAGTACGCAACAGTATAGCGTACGCTAAAAACGAACAGTTAAGACCAATTTTAGATGTGCGTTTCGTAAACGTTGCCGACTGAACATCTCGCATGATCTTTTTGATTCATTTTGCAAGAGCCGTGGTACTCAGCGTGCGCACAGCAGCACCCCGTGCTCCTCAAAACAAATACTAAAACCAAAAACTTTCTAATAATTTTATTTCGAATTAAGCCAACCCACAGCTGCCTGGTTAGGCGCGCGTTCCTGGAGGGTAAGAAGGCTGCGAGGACAAGGCCGTAGCGAAATTCAATCACGGAGCCTCCGACAATCGTCCCGTGGCAATTACATTTTTATCAATGACATCGCCGGAAAGAGATACTTCACTTAATTATATGCAGTGCATGGCGACAAATCGGGCGGTTATTTGAAAAGTCGTTCTTCCGTCGGCACTGAATTGAGCGAAGAGGCTTAGCGTTAAACAGATCGCAGCGTTCACGTACACGGCGGGCTGTGAACATAATCACTCTTCGCTGCTTGAGCTGCACGGCAATCTGACTCGAATGCTGCAAGTCTCGGAAAGGATTGTCGAGCCGAACACCACGTTATTTCAGATAACACTGAACTTGGCGAACAACACGTCGCCCATGCTGCGCCAGACAAGGTAACCGCCATCTTGAAACTGGTGCTCTCGCTGGGTCCGAGATCTCTCCAGAGCTTTCCGCAAAGCTCGCTAGGCTGCAGCGCAAAATTTCCAGGGTTGCATGCGTACACAATAGGCTGGCCCTTCTGTTGCGCTTTGCTCATGGGCACTCATGCACCTCAATTTCTTTGCATACGCTAATCTTAAGCGCACGGTCCACGAAAGCTGTCTATCACTCTCGGGTTTTTTCGATGCACTAAATGCCACCTTTATCGTGCAATTAGTGCAAGGGTTTATAATATGAGACGGCCGGACTACTTCCTCGATGGGGCTGAAGCCTGGGTACCAGGCAGGCATAATGGATATGAAGTTATTAAAATAAAGGTGGTTCGAAGAAAGGTCTCTTGTAAGAGTAACAGGATAATGTCCCTCCATAAAGCACTCCACTTCAGCAGAGCAAGCGCTGGAAAGGATATGAATGGAGAGGAGGAATTCCCCAAGCATGTGTAGGAGAAAACTCGGGGGCTTCCCTTTCTCTTGTAGTGCAACTAGTGCCGTGCACACAGGTTCGGAACCGTCGTCCCGTTTGCCTACCCTGAATGACTAAGCACTTTGAGATGCACCCTCATAACAAAACAGGGTTCATTTCGAGCAGACACCTTTTGTCAAGCACGATTTATTTTTCAGCGCCATTTTTGATGTTATTGGCCTCGAGATCGATTTAGAAGTGGCGCTACTGTCGCGCTATCATAAACATCGAAGCCGGGATAGAAGCAGGGTCGCCCCATAGGCTATCCACGTTCGCGCGCGAGACGGGTTAGATTCTTTCATCTATTTTGTCGCATGCTATGTGAAAACAATTTTAGCGGAAAATGGTGCCGTACTGTTCGGCGCATCAGCGTAGGAATTGAGGCGTGGGAATTACAACAAAACAATAGATTCCATCCCGGATAACATAATACGGGTGCTCTGGGATATGAAATTGCAGGTTGTATGCATTTCTTAAAGTTTTAGTGTTTGGAGCAGTACAAAGATTTAACGTGAATAGAAGAAGTTAGTGCTGTGTTGGTAATTGCCGTGCTATTTATGTCCGTTACAGACAATATTTCCTTTACTGTGCCATGGTGTGGATAGTTTATTCGAAGTCGGAACAAGTCAACTGCGTTGCGATGAAGGGAATTCCTTGTCTAGTTGCGATCCGCAAACAGTTCGTTCGTAGGACAGCTGAAACAAGTGAAACAAACTATTTAATATGTCTGCCACGAGTGGAACAAACGAGTGTGACCGAGCAACGCAGTAGCGCGCGTGTTATTAGATGCTTCTCTCGATTGTGCGGGTTCACCCGTTTCAAGTTTCTCGGTGAAGGCCGCGGTCTTCAAAAGGCTAAGATTGTAAATTGATGGCTGAATAATCTTCTATTCAAACATAGTAGACTCCGCAACTTCAACAAACGACCATCACTACGACACAGACAGCATCGGCCGGAGCGACAATCTTTTCCTGATGAGGACTAGCGACTCTGACGAAACTTTCCGATCACCCTACGCCCTCACCTAACGCATATCGGGACTGGGCAGTTCATCGATTAAACTTCAGATTATTCGAGTGATGCTTTAAACGGACTTCACTTTAAATGGCTCTCCGTGTTAATATTTCTCTAGACGCCACAACGTAAAGTATAAAATGGGAATGCAATATGTCATCTATGACATAGTAAAAATAGTAAAAATATCTTAGGTTTAACATTTTTCCTGCAATATGACCGGTGAAAAACCAAGTAAAGGATTTATCAATAGATCAGTCTATTAAAGGGCATTGATCAATCGGGTTATTTTTTTAATGAAGCCATCGCTCAATCAACATTCAATTTTTATAAAAGTTATGGCTTGAGGGAGATAACAAAAAAGTGAAAGCCGTTTACCACTCCCTGTAACGCCGAATTGGAGCGCAGCTCTTGAGGGGGAGGAGGAAAGGGTACTGGGGGCCCCGGTTTCTCGGGGGGGGGGGGGGGTTCACGTGACATAGGGGAAAGGGTCACGTGACCCCCCCCCCCCCCCGAGGGCACGTGACCTCGGGGGAGGGAGGGGTCCACGTGGAGGAGGGTCACGTGCCCCCCCCCGAGGTCACGTGTCACGTGACCTCGGGGGGGGGGGGGGTGTCACGTGATTTCGGGAGAGGGGTCACGTGACTCCCCAGGTAACGTGGCCTCCCAGGTCACGTGACCAAAATTTTCCTGCTAGATTTATCGGGGAAAGTTTTCCGCTAGATTAAGCGGGGAAATTTTTCCGCTAGACTTAGCGGGGAAATTTTTCCACTAGACTTAGCGGGGAAACTTCCGCTGGATTTAGTGGGGAAATTTTCCCGCTAAATTTAGCGGGGAAATTTTTCCGCTAGATTTAGCGGGGAAATTTTTTCCGCTAGATTTAGCGGGGAAATTTTTCGATAGATTTAGAGGGGAAGTTTTTCCGCTAGATTTAGTGGGGAAATTTACCCATAATGCACCGCGCGGTTACGCCGACAGCGACGCCGACGGCGACGGCGACGGCGACGCCGACGCCGCTCAAGCGGGGAACGGGCGCCTAAGAGCTACGCTCTAAAATATGTAGAACCAGCGGTTGTGTACAAACCACCATACTACGATTATAGAAGGTCCAGACTAAATAATAATCGCTTTGCTGAATTTCGACGCTTATGATACAACACAACCTTTAGTAGGAAGAAACGGCAGATAACACTACAAGTGTTTAATGAGGAGGGCTCAGCTCAGCAGGAAACGGGCTTGCATCTTCGAGGTCCATGCTCCTGAACCTGCGCCTGTACGTACGTTGCCTGAGGCAACGCACGGCGGTATCCCCGCTTTCGCATGTTTTCAACTTTCGCCGCACGGTATCGCAACGGTTCGATCTCGAGGCGAATAGTTGTGAAGAGATAAAGAGTTCAAGGTAAGGGAAAGATGTATAAACAAAACAAAAACAAAAAACAAAAACACAGTCAGTTCCATTTGCGATCGCCACGAGCCGTACCCTTTGGGAGTACCACCTTTCGGGGGGAAAAGATGTCTGTTTGTATCTGTATCTATACAACGGGATACATTTGTACAGCGGAGCTGTTATGGGCTAGGTTCCCCAGGATCGTGTCCACCAGCAAAAAAAGTGATGACACCGAACTCTGGACAGCTATCGCCATCTATGAGCGACGGCGGCAACCAGGCAATTAGTTCCCACTGTCGCTCATAGATGGCGGCCACCTTTCTTCGAAGGAAGAGGAACGGGAGCGGAACGAGGGGCGATTTGCGCAGCAGCGCGAATGGTTCCACAACCGCTACGAGGCCGGTATCGGCCTAAAGGGGCACTCAAGCGGTTTTTGGAGAAGCTACTTTTTGGTGCGATGGTGTTAAGGAAGTGTCAGTGAATGAGTATCTTCAGTTTTAGAAGGCAGAACCGCCTATTCATCACGCAGGAAGAAAATACGTGCGGACTCTTTTCTGTACTTGCGAGGACCAATGACATTATCGTATGTTTGAAAATTTTGGTGGTCTTTGTAAAGTTTCGCTAAAGAAAAATTTTCCAGTTCATTTAAATATGTTGTGCATGATAATTCCACAAGACGTAAAATATTTCTAGTTTAGAATACGCGATACTGCAATTATCGTTTCACAAACAAAGGACTACGTTTTCTCCTTGCCTTCGTCCGCGGGGGGTGAATTTCCCGTTCCCCACGGATGCGCGGAAGCGCACGTATCTCCGCGCGTTGCAGGCCGGTCGTCCCGGTCGCGGGCCGGCCGGCTCCTTCTATCCGCAAACATGGCGTCGGTGGTAATCGTCGGCGTGGACGGCGTGGTGAAAGCTCATCGTTCCGCGTAAAAGTGCTATCCTTGACTGTGAATTTTCGTCGTGTGTCGCTATGATAACCCAGCACGTACTAAAAGGGAAGGTCCACCTGCGCGTGCGACGATGTCGTGGCGGCACTCTCAAGACAGCAGAAACGCCGTGCCGTCGTGTCTGTTTACTTCGACTACAGTGGTGCTTTCTAAGCATTTGTGTCCTCGAACATCGCCCGGATTTCTTATTTGGCGCATTTCATGCGTGTGCTCAAGTTCAAGGTATTACTGGCGCGTACCGTATAAAGGATGCGAATTGTCACGCGTTTTCATCACCGGAAAAAAGTAAATAGTGTTAGCAATCCTGAACGCTCGCAACGTCTATCTGATGACAAAATCATATTTCCACGTTGCTATATCGCTGCTAAGATCACATTGTCTTTTATAATCGTAGGAAAGGCGTGTGGCGATATTTGTATTATTGCAATGTAGTGTATTAGAGTCGTGATCGTCCGAGACGGCGGACTGCATCTTTTTATTTTATTTTTTTCATCCACTTTACCCTGCAAGCCTATCAAGAAAAGATAATAATAAAGCTTTAGGCTATAGAAAACTGCCTTTCTATATTCTGTTACGGCATTGAGTAACAGTGCGTCCCCTTTTTAGAGAGGCCGCTGAAACAGCTGACGGCGGCGTATAGAAGCGGTTGCCGTGCTGACGACCCGCTGCGCTTGCTGTAGTGGTTGCAGGTGTGTGTACGCGCGGCGCAGAGCGGTCGTTCCCGGTCGCTCCGGTTGCAACGGACGCAGTCGTAGGTACGCGCTCGTTGCACATGTCTGAACCAGCCTTCCCCCCGTCCTCCCGAGGCGAAAGTCAACGTGGCCACATCGTTTGACATCACGTACCGGAGGTAACGCTGAGATGTCAAACGTTAGTTTGGTTACGACTTGCCCCAACCGCAAATTGAAGAACGCCCGAAAAAGTTTGCGTTTCGTCGTCCTCGCAACCCGAACACGACTCCGAAGCGCTGCTATCGTCCACATCGCATGTCGGAGTGGTTTCATAGGAAATCATCCCCAGGTCGGCTGTCCGCCGAAGAATTTCAACCTCTAACGGCGTCAGGTCCTCGAGCGTAGAGAACTCCGCCATGATCGAAGCTCGAATGACAAAGTGGCAGTGTTGCCAGATCGAAAAGTGGCCGCGACACCAGAAACTCAAAAATTTCCCCAGATTTCACCAAAAACTAAAGTAGCCAAAAATCCTAAAAATGACCAAGAACCAGCACTCGTCAGAAACATATATTATTAATAATACAAAACATGTCGTTCGCCCTCTAATCGTCAGTTTGAGCATCATAGATGTCCGACTGGAACCTGCGCAGCACATCGTCAGTAATAGTGAATTTCACGCAGCACACCTCCCTGGAGGCCAATGTTGAGCGAACTCGTACAATGGCGTCCAAAGTTTTCAGTGACATCTTGTTCCTGTACTTAGTCTTCACGCACGTGACCTGACTAAAAACCCGCTCCACTACCGCATTTGACACTGGGCACGAAAGACAGGCCAGTGCGTAGAGTGCCAGTTCCTTGTAGGGTTTTTGACCCATGCCGTTTTGGTACTTAAAAATTCCAGCCCAGAATGTTCCAGAATCCTCTGGAAGTTTGCCGCTGAATACGGTCTCCTCACTCCAAAGATGCATGACAATTTTTCTGTACTGCATTTCAATAACATCTAAGCTTTCTTCGATCAGGTGGTGAAGTGGAAGTTGCAAAACAGAAAGGCGTGCAGTTTGGGACAGGACTTTCGAAGTGTGAAGTCCACTGATGCCTTGAAAAATTGCTTGATGGGCAGGAAGGCGCTTTTCCACTTCTTTTAGCAAGTGACTGAGAAAATCTTGGCAGCGTTGCTTAAGCCCTTGCACGGCAGCGTCACTGAGATTGGACTCCTGGTGCTTGCAGCAACGAAGTAGTTCACTGGTAAACTGAGCTCCAAAGTCTGTCATTCCCAAGGAAAGCCTATGCCCTTGCCTGTTGAAGATTCTTGACTTCAGCGCTCGGTGAAGCACGTCGAGCTCCTTGAACATCTTGTCTGGATCAATGTTCACTGACTGGAAGAAGGCATTGATCTTTTCAAATTCAATGACGACGGGAGACAGAAATACGAAATAGAGGTAATTCACGTCATCATGGAGCATGTCATGGATCAATCGAGCCTTGTACCTCACTTCTTGATATCCTTCTTGCATGGCTAACTTAAAGTAAGCCTTCAGCTCGTTCCAATGCTCAAGAAATCTCTTGATGACACGCCCTCGAACAAGCCATCGTGCGCCAGACAACTTCATAAATGGCATGTGGCAATCCTTCTTGGCACTTTCTGCTTCCACTTCTTGTTCTTTCAGGTCTTCAAAAAGTTCCTTGTAAGCATGGCGTCGGAGTGTACTGTTTGAAAACCATCCTGGGATTTCAGTCAGCAGGTAGCCTAGACTAGAAGGCAAGGTTTCGAAGGCCTTTTGCACACAGAGGGCCAAGGAATGGCAGACACACTTGTTCAAGGATGCAATTAGGGGACTCTTCCTTGATTCGTGACCACACGCTGTTGTGTTCGCCAACCATTACAGCAGCTCCGTCACAGGCAATGCCAACACAATCCGAAAGGCACATCCCATACTCAAAAAGGCAACCCCTGACAATCTGGAAAAGTGCCTCACCAGTAGCATGAACGACTGGATAAAGCCCTAAGAAGGAAGTTACAACTTCGCCAGATTTCTCGCTGAAATACCGAGTGCATATTGCAAGCAACTTCTCAACTGTTACGTCCGTGGTCTCATCCAGCATCAGAGAGAACTTCTTGCCTTTGATGTCAGTCATCACTACGTCTCGAAGAGAGGGGGACAAGACAGAGTTGATCAAAGCAGTGCACTTGGTTCGATGAAGATGCAGGTGTTCAAGAGTGCTGCCTTTACCATTCTTTTTTATCACTTCCCCTAGATGGTCAATTGCCAAGGTAGGGCAGTGGCAGCATGTTGCGAGAGCTAACTCTAACTCTACACGTTTCAGATCATCTGACAGGCCTGGCTTCTTCTTCGGGAGATTCAGCGTCTTAGACACTGATGCAGACTTGAAAACTTCTTTGTACTGAGCTCCCTGTGCATGTTTGGCCAGTGTCCCGCGGTGTGGCTGCAGCGATTTTCGGCATAACTTGCAGAACGGAAGCTTCGTACCCTGTGAAGTCACACTGGTCAACCATGTAAATTCTCTTTCCCAGGATTCGAGGTACTTCCTGTTGTCGTCGTAGGACTTTCGGGCTCTTTTCACTGTCTTGGCACGTTCTGGATCACCATCTTCCTTGGAAATCGTCAAATCCTTTGAAACTTGCTTTGGTTGCTCATAGCTACAGTGTGAAGCGGTTGAGCCTGAAAAAAGAACCAGGGAACTGGGGGCAATCTAGACAAACCTTGCGACTTGAAATCCAAACGAAAAGACACAGGACAACCGACAACGTTCTCATTTGGTTCGACTAAAACTATCGCTGAAAAAATAGCTTGATAACTTACCAAATTGCGATGCGATTTGCCTCCGAAGTTCCGTGTAGATCATAAGGTCACCGGTTTCACGGAGGTTAAACGTTGTTAATTACACCTGCAATCCGGAGCACGATACTACGATACCGGAAAAGCCAACGGAACGATGGCAAAACCGCTGATGCCGCGGATACAGAACCACGTGGGTACAGAATCGCTGCACGAATAAAACCTAGCGGATGTAGCTGCAGCAGTACAGTGGTGCAGCACAAGGACGTTTAAACAGACAGGACCCGGCATGACGTCAGCCTGAGTGAAGCCGGAAGATGCGTTTCATCCCAGACTGCCTTGCGCACCCGTTCCGAGGCCGGCGGTTCGTCTGCTTTCTAATCTGCTCCGGCGGGTGCTTCACGAGGCTAGCTTTCGATGCGGTCGCCGTCCACCGTGGGCGTCCACGATGCAAATGCTTTGCAGCGTGAGTGTTTATACTTAGTTCCACATTGTGTGCGAGCGAAGTCAGAACTGGAAGCGCGAGCCCGTTCTGTGCGCTCCTGGCTTGCATGCGCGCTCGTGCGATCTGCTGCTGCTGTTTATTCAAAAATGCGTTGCGCACCGCCAAGTCCTTCACGGTGCGTCGTCTAGAGCGTCTCAATTCTAGTCACTTACTTTCTTCTGGGCAACCAGGCGTTCCTTTATAATATAAAAGTCTCCCGTTAAGCGCTGTTTCAAATAACAGTGGGTGCCACCATTACTTTCGGTGCACACAGTCTCGTTGCCACGGAAATGTCATGGCAACGCGGTTGTTTGCACCGAAATTAATGGCGGCGCCCACTCACTAGGCTTCCCATTGGTCAAGAAATGCTCGTTGCGGCTCGTGGCCACGCCTACTTTCGTTACACTTCGCTCCATGCATTGGGGATAGGGACGCCACCTCCTGCCCATTATAACCTCCTTGGGTGCAGCAGCATCAAGGCAAGTAGATGGTGGATGTATAAACACAAATATGGCGCAACTCTTACGATCAGGCGGCCGCTGGCGTCACCTAGTGCTAAACTTTCTGATCAGCAGCGCCGGCAGGTGATTTCGGCGTGGAGTGGATTTTCCCAAGACGTTTTTCCCCAGAAATCACCAGATTTTGTCTGGTGTAGGGTTCGCTGATCTGGACACCAGGAGCTCTAAAATTTCACCAGATTTTCGAAATCTGGTGGCGAATTTCACCAGATGGCAACGCTGCAAAGCGGTTCGGCCGATGCGGCTACCTCCGGATCACTGCGCGACGGAACGTCGTCCAACGCCATTGGCCCGAGATCCTTTTGATAAGCGTTCGAGGACCAATGAGAGTGGCTTCGTTTTCGGATGGATCCGAGGTTTGGCGGCCTTCAATTACATTTTTATTAAATAAATAATCACCGCATGACTACACTTTTTGGTTTTTAGGGATACTTAGGGCGTCTAAATTCAGCTGTCATCATCAAAACACGAACTCGAAAACCACTTGAGTGCCCCTTTAACTTCCACTGCGTCGAGCGCTACAGATTGCCTTGCGGAAGAAGAGAAGATCGCTCTCCTGAAAAGCCACCGTCGAGAACAGAAGCTACAGCTCCGATGCTCTTCCTTCTTCACCAAAGTGAAAAGGCTGAATTTTTTTTCTTATTTTTGCAGAGGTAATAATTAGGTTGTAGGCGATTATAAGCACGAAAAAAATGGAAGTGTAATTTTATCATAAATCCTGGAAATAAAAAGTAATTACGTTACATGTCACTCTGAATAAGTAACGTAGTCACGTTACCAATAATTGTTTTGAAAATGTAGCTATAGTCGGTAACAGGTCAAGAAGGAAGTGGAAGCTCCTCCCTTCTCTTTCCTCTTTAGCAGGGCGACCAGTGGAAAGGAGGCCGCCTCCTCTCCAGCGTTCGCTCTGCTATAATGGGAGGAGCTTCCACTTTCTTCTTGACCTCTCACCGACTATAGTACGTTTATACCTCACTGACGAAATAACGCTTCACCGGTAACGTATTTACTTGTGACGGGTTACCGCCGACACTGAGTATATCCCGTTACCTAAAGACAAATTTATGCCAGTATTTGTAACTTAGCCTTAAAATATATGTATCTCAGTATATTTTTCTTTAGTTTCAAAATACTGCCAATTCCCGTTAGGGGATTATAGCAGGTATGATAAAATAAAAAGAACGCACAAAATATTTGAGGCGCGCGAAAAACAGCAATTTTTAAAAATCGTCACTTTCTTTCATATTCAAACAACAAAACAGAACATAACTTAAAGAACTAAGACATGAATTTACTAAGAGGGTCTTGTTCAAGACCTTGAATGAACGCATCCACATTTGTATAGTTAAAAAAATTGCCTATCAAGGCTGTTCCAATCTCTTACATCTGTAGGAAAGAATGAGTACCTAAAAGTAGTATCATTGATAGAGTATTTGGTTAATGTATTCCGCTGTTGATGTCTTCTTGTTCTGGCTTGGGAAAAATTCACGTACTTGTTCTTGTCTATTTTAAAGGCGTCGTTTAAAAGGTGATACAAAAATTTGAGTCTTTCTAATTTTGCGTGATCAGCAATGATCAGTAGGCTGGATCTTTTCAGCAATTCTAAATCAAATTTGGGGGTTTTGCGTGCCAAACCAACGACGGACATCTGACACGCCCCAGCGGAGGACTGAGGATTAATTTGGACCACCTGGGGATCTTTTGACGTGCAACCGAAAGCTCGGTTACACGGCGCCTTCTCTGCAATAAGCCTCCGTCTTTTCAGCAATTCTGGGGGGGGGGAATCAAAGTGACCATACTTGTGGTGAACAAATGTTATCGCTTTCCTCTGAACACTTTCGAGAATGTTGACATTGGTTTGTGCATGAGGGAACCAGGCAATGAGTGCATATTCTGATACCGGGCTAACGAGTGGGGTGTATGCAGACATGCACAAATTACTCAAAAAAGGTTGTTAAGTTAAGTTACTGAGTATCGACGCCAAAAGTAATTGGAGTAGAGTAGAAATTAGGCATTTGTAATAGTAATTGAGTAAACTACTAACTACTGTAAAAAAGGAACGAGTTACTTTGAAGTTACTTTCGAAGTTACTTTTTATATTTTTGTGGTTGCATAATGAACAGCAATTTTTATCCGTGAAAAACCCTGCCAGCCTAAAATAAATGCAGTCGTTTTATGGTTTCCGTTTTCACAAAAATAGTTTATTCGCTCGCAGAAGCAATTGACTTTCAAAGTTCTTGTTGGAGAGTTTTCCCCTTTTTCTCCTAAAGACGTCCCCAGCCAAGCCAAAAAGACGTTCCGCCGACGCACTGGATGGAACGGCAGCGTTGAATTTAAGAAACAGGCTGTGCAGGGTCGAGTACTTCAGGACGTCCTTCACGTCGTCATCGTCTGACTGCAAGTAAAGCATGACGTCCTGGGCTTCTGAATCCCGCCTGCAGTTGCCCTCCTTGTTGAAGCTGAAGAAATCTTCAGGCTCTCCTGTTGCTGGGGGGTCTGAAGTTGCGTGGTGTTCCCGCCGTGGCAGGCGAGAGACCTCAGTCTTCAGCAACTGGATCACTCTGTCCCGGTCAGCTTCCGGCACCCGCTGCAGCTTAAAGCGCGTGATGAGGAGAGCGCTTATCACCAGAGCGGTGTCGTCCATTGCACCTGTGAACCTGTAAAGAGGACAAAATATTTAACATGCTCGTCGGGCCTAGAAATAATGAAAATAACATAACTTCTAGCGGCACTATATAAGAATCACCGGTTTACCTTTTTTCAATGCCGTCGGTAATTGCGCTTTTTAGTGGCCTACAATCCTCGAGGCCGGATAGCGCCGCTAGTCTGCGTCTTGTTGCAGTTATTGTGGGCAGCAGGTACCCACGATACATCTTGTCATCCGCTTGCAGTATGTCCAGCGCGCTGGCAATCGGCTTCATCAGCTAGTCAGAACGACATATCACATTTGTTACAGTGCATTTCGAAAAAGTACTGACAATAAACATACCTCACAGTACTCGCTTATGAAATCTGCTTCTATTGGGCGACGAAGGATCGGAAGTTTCAGGCGCAGGCACAGCTCCTCCAGTTTTTGTGGCTTCTCCTCCAATATACCTTGCAGGCATCTCATCGGGTTGTACCGTGAATTCCAACGCGTGGCGTTGGGCACAAGATACCTACGTCATTTAATTGGTTCAGCAGCGTTAAATAAGAAAAAAGCTCATTCGAATATACTGTTTTTTTTTTTTTTTTTTAGACGGTTCAGATATTTCTTATGAAGCCATGAAAGTTACACTAATGTTGTCTGTGTAGGTGAATTATACTGCTTTTGAGACATATTAGGGGATGATATGGAAAATAAACATATTCAGAAACTTGCTGAGAGTGATGAAAACCTCAATGGGTGAAACGAAGAAAAATATGGTGCTCTTTCTGCGCTCCGAAAATGCACCCAAATTCAACGAGTGCTAGTTTTAGCGCACCGCTTTGCTCCCCACACACTCGGACGTGTTCTTTTTTTTTTTTTTAATTTCACTATTTGTGTTTTTTATTTTTTTTACTAATATAATGTTAAATGACAATATTTTCGAAAATGTTTTGACTTACAGTAACAATTCGACCGTATTATGTCCCCCTGACCGTATAATTTACCAGCCCAGAACTCAACAGTGTAGCTTTCACATCTGTTTATAAAACTGGGGACTCTCAGAAAAAAAAAAAAAAAAGAAATATCCTAGGATTTGTTCTTAGGGCAATTTGGTGAACACTTACCTTCCGCAGAGGTCGTGAATTTCATCTGCCGCCAACGTTGATTGTTTTGCTTGGCCCAGAGGCTCTGGCACTTGCCGAAGACCGACTGGCTTAAGGTTCGATAGTCCTTGTCGTGGTCGGCTCTTTGGGCGTCGACACTTGCTACAAGGTTCAGCGTGTGCGCAGCGCACCTTTGATGTGCAGGCAAACGAAACGGCTGACCATTCTCCAGAACTGACGCCAAATCCACTATGTCTAACGCCTCGCTCTCTTCGTCATGTTGACCATAAACTCTGTAAAAAGATGCAAACATTCAGTCCGTAATCAGTATAGCACCATAGTACACTATACAATCAAAAAGTACTGTACCGCAAGGCTTTGAGGAAATTCGAGCCATTATCCGTGATCACCTTGACCACTTAGCTGTGCACCTTGTAATCTAGAAACACTTCCTCTAGCTCCTCGGCAATCTTTTCATACGTCATGCTGCCTCTTTCTCTTCTGCAAAACACTGCCGCCGTCTTTCTCTCCAGTGTCAACGAATCGAGCCACAAGGCGGTGGCCCCGAGGAATGCACTCAACATCAGTGGAAAGAAAAAACAGAAAAATGATAAAATACTGACACCTGCGGATGTGTACTTCCCGCGTTCTTTTTTTTTTTTTCTTTGTAAGAACTAACACAAATTTTGACGTTTCGATAGACGAAAACACGTTCGGGAGCCTCTTCTACTGCGCGACGAGTTTATACTTCGTTCCACCCGCCGTACTTCAGCTTATATAATTCCAGCAAACAGCCGGCAGGATGAAGTTTAGTGACAATATATTTCCTTCACTTGCCCTTGCGTTCGTTCAAAGTTGAAAAGAATAAAATCATATTTTGAGTGCCAACCGCACCGGTCAGTGGGATGCTTCATCAGGTCACAATACTTCTTGATAGGCGCCAAAAAAAAAAAGCCAGATTTGTTGTATGAAGACAGCACAACGTCAGTGAAGCATGCTACTAGCCTGCGGTCTTTCATTTGGACTGCCCTGTAGTGATTAAACGAACACATGCCGGTGCGAAGCTCATCTAGTTCGTCATCGTAACGGGCAGAGGGGAGGTTATAAACTCAGGATCCCCGAGATATGCCGCCCGCCAACGGTGACCTACGGGCCTGCACGGCCTTGCAACCCATCGCTATTTCCTATTTCCAGTGAAGCTCTATTAATCACATATGGCGCGCGAAATTTCGATTCACGTGCTTCGAGCTGCAGTTTGTTAACACACTCGGTCACCGATGATCCACGTGCGCACTGAGGTGTATTAAACTGTTTAATACACTGAGCGCTGTTAAGCTTTTATTGCTTTAGTTTAAACGTTGCGTTTTATCACTTCCTTCTCCTTTGAATATAGAAGCTCCCCCGAGAAAAAGCAATGTAAACTGTTCGCTCGATTGTAGAAATATGCCTTTTTCTTCTTCTATTTCTTTTTTTTAGTTTAATAATACAAGGGCAGCCTTTTTTAAATTATATCTATTCGCGCTCAAATAGTATAAAACAGCCCCTACCGGTTGAAACTTTTCCAGCAATCGGCCGTGATTGCCGATGTGCTCCGCTTTCCCCAACTCGTCCAGTAACCGCTGCTTGGTCTTGTCAGAGCGGGCAGCAATGCGTTCCATGAGCGCACGTCTCGTCAGTGGAGTGTTGGTCGGCGCAAGCCGTGTCACCATGTTGAGGAAGTCTTCGAGTTCGACGACGGAAAAGGCTGCATCGCCCCGATAACAGTTTTCGACGACCTCCTCGTAGGATTTCTGGGTTAAAACTCCGGAACGAAAGCCATCCAGTTTCAGCTGCTTGACCTCCCTTTCTGCTTCAGGCCTCGATCCAGAGTCATGGCATGCCGTTCGTTTGCTAATGCCGCTGTCCAGCTTCGAGAGTTGGGTAGGGTGCAGCGACCGCAATTAATGACATTGTGTCAAGTGAAGCACTCCCAATAGTCAGACAAAATATAACTTTACGTTTATGTTCATTAGCTAAAGTAGTTAGGCAGCACAACATTTTCATTATCTGGCGAATTGTAACTACGATCATAGCCCGACCGGAAGAGCTACTTGCAGGTTTCAAGCTCAAAGGTAAAGTAATTTAAGCAGCGGTCAACAGGTGCAAGCGTGAAATTAACTTCATATTCTATTGTAGCGCCAATCACAAGCACTAGTCACAGCGTTCGTCTGTTGCTGTAAAATCAGATTTTCACACGCGGCTCAGAACGAAGTAGAAATATAGCTCACTTTCATATGTTTCCTGAGGTTGGAATTTGACTTCTTGCATGCAGCCAGGACCTTGGTTTTCGGAAGACATAGTGTGCATTTCGCTTGAACAGAGGTTTCTGTCTCAGAAACAAACACAAAGTAGGGCCTGAAATTCGGCCATGTTAAGCGAGTGTCCGCATCTTCAGTGTTCATGGCGAAACATGTGAGGTTTGCCTCGGCTAGAGGGTCTTTTATAACAAACTCTCCTCCTTTTTTTATTTGTTTCTTCGGTAAGTTGATTGATTGGCCCCCCTTTGTTTTCACGACTTTCGAAGCGTACGCGGAGCGAGTGCACCTGACCTTTAAGGAATCAAGCCTCGAGCCACGACGATGAGATAATCCGGAAGAGTGCACCTTTCGTTGCAGTGCTACATTACTGAAAAAAAAAGTTTTGATTTAACAGAAGATGAAACGAAGCACACTTCGCCGCTGACGCCGGTTCCAACAAAAGAATCTCCCAAGGGTGACTCACAATCCTCGCCGGCGCCTACGGTATCCTGACGCGCCTGACACGCCGTTCGTTCAATCGTTCAACAAAGAGGAGGTCTCCCTGGCGCGGAAGGTCGGAAGGACGCGAAGGATTTTGTAAAAAAACATGTCGCTCGTACAGTTGCAGCTGGAAGGGGGAACGTGCTCGCATGAACGGATTATCCGTGTCTGCGTTTGTGCGCGGGAAGTTCGTCTTTGCAAGGGAGTATGCGCTGACGAGGCGATTATGTGAACGGGCGTTCAGCTGCGGGGTCATTTCAGTGGCGCCTCCGTGGCCCCCAAACCGCTCGAGTCAGAACTCACTAAAGGTAGACAACATAAAAACAACAACTCTCGGAGTGTCCTTGTCTTTCACCCCCCTCCATCCCCGTCTTTGCTCGCACGGTGCAGCTGGAGCGGCGGCGCCTGCGTGCATTACCGAATTCGGTCAATACCTTACCAAGGCTTGTTAAGCATCTCTGTCTGCGTTCGGGCGCGCCGGTGTTATGTTTTGGCTGCTCGGCGCCACCTTGGCCCAAGGACGCCTGTGATGCAGTTTCTACAACTGCCGAGTATAAGTGCGTGGGAACGGAATGGGAGGGGGCCCCTTGTTCGGGAATGCTTTTTTATCTGCCGACGTCTTATTTATTTCTGCGCTCAAACTTTGGTTATGAAAGAAAAAAAAAATAGGACTCAATTTCGAAAGTAGTTAGTAATTTGAGTAGAAGTTACTTAAAAAAACGTAGTTAAATTAAACTACTAATTACACAAATAAAGTTGTAATTGGAAGTTACCAAGTTACTCGGAAAAGTAGTTAAACTACAGTAGTTTCAGTAGAGTAGTTGAACTACGTCCAAGTCTGGGTGTATGCGAATAACTTGGTTTCACTACTAGAGTGTTCTAACGTCCTTTTTAGCAAAAATAATTTGACGAGCGCTTTCCAGTTTAACTCAGACGTTAACACTTCACCTAGGTATTTGTATTCAGTGACTCTGCGCAAAATTTTACCGTCTAAGCTGTAAAGAAAATCAAGACAATTTTTTTTCTTATTGGTCAAGCACATAGAAACCGTCTTGTCTACGTATAAAACCATCTGCCATTCGCTGCACCAGTCTGCTACCTTCTTTAGAGATCTGTTTAACATTTCTTAATCATGTTGGCACGAGATATCGCGATAAATAATGCAGTCATCTGCAAGTAACGTTATGTTTGCGTGAGTGCCATCAACCATGCTATATATTAAACAAAGAAATAAGTGTGGGGCTAGGACAGAGCCCTGTAGAACGCCAGACTCCACTGCAACTGGTTTCGAGACCTGTCCTTCGTAGTAAAGAAACTGAAAACGATTTCTCAAATACTCCCGTATTGGAAATAATTCTAAAGGGCCCATCAGCCTTGAAGGATTATGGGACCTCACAGGCCTTCAACACCCTTCAAAAATACCTTTCAGGTATACCCCTCAGAGAAAAAGCCCTCCAGCCCCACAGCCCTTCAACCCAAACCCCTTAGCCCATCAACCCTTTGGACGCCCAAATGACTGTGAACCATAGACAAAAATTTTGTTCAAAACGTTATTGAAAATTTATTGCGGAGATTTAGTTTTACATGAGTATTAAAACTCGAAAAGACGATAAAAACCAACGCTTGTTCAAACCCGGACGCAAGCAGCTGTCGACGAAAGAGATCATATCAAAGAGGAACAACTGACTTTTTTATCACAACGAAAAATATCTCTCAAAGTACTTACAATGCCGTTGGGTAAATTCCTCACGTACGGTAGTTCAGCTAATAAAACCGAGCAGGTGCACCTCACGTACACATACACAGTGTAAGTAAGCACGTTTGGCGAAAACCACGAACTCGCAAGCAGATCCCGTCGCCGTTGAGGAATCCCGAGCACAGTCACGGTTTTTTCGTCCATGATGTCGTCGGGGCGGCGTCTTCGTCGTATTTTTCGCTCGCTGGATGCTTCTGAAGCCGGTCGGACGAAGAGGCTCAAGGAACAAGGCGGAACAGCGGCCGTCATCCGCCGTCTCAGGACCCATAGTGCCATGATCCCGGTGAATCACGCGGAACAATTAAAAAAAAAAGTGGTAACCTGCCACTTGTACGATGCGCGAGAGCGGCAGCAGTACTCCAGCACGGAGTCGTTACAAGCTCACCTGGCCCAGGTTCACAATATCCCGCCGCAAGATTGCCTTCCCTTCATCAACTCGCAGTGCGCCTTTAGAAACTTTACCGCGTGTTATGATATGCATTTGCACGAGCGCGACGACGAGTCTCACGATGTATCCACGCGTTTTCGACTTCAGTCCGACGCAATGGCCAATGTTTTAGGCATTATGAAATGCCATTGCGTTTTTTCATCACATTAAGCGTGGAAATGACTCGTCTCAGTGGCGACGACGAATTCGAATTCAGCGTGCACTACTTTCATTCTTTAGTGCACACGGTCTGGGCCGAAGGTAGCATTCGCGATGCTCTACAGACTGCATGCGCCGAGATCTCTGCTCGCCTCGAACAGTATCAAGAACGAGGATCTGGGCTTGTCGTCGTCGCCATTCAGACCTGCACCATCACCGTTGGACGTTTCATTCCGCCCACGGTAGTTTGTGCAAGCTTCGTGTTGCCCGGTGAACTCCCAAGCAGACAGTGCCTAGTGAATGTGACCGAGGAACTGAATGACTCGGAAAGAAACATGTGCTTTGTGTTTTCTGTGTTCGCCGGTCTCCATCCCGCACCCTAAAATCGATCGAGAGCTTGTTGCTAGCGAGAGCATTTTACCAAGTATTGGTTCCCCACCAGGTATCCAGTGACGTTTCCGCAAGAGTGCAGGCTTTCGAGAGGAAAAACTCCGTGTCCGTGAACGTGTACGGATATGATCGAGCACAAAGGTTCGTCTACCCGTTCAAAGTCAACGATAGCGAGCGGGAGAAGCAGGTGGATTTGCTTCTAATAGACGATCACTTTGTTCTAATCACCAACTTTGCCGGACTGTTCGCGAACAGCCGCAGTCACCGTTGTCGCTGTAAAAGGTGTATGGTGGGCTTTCGCTTTCGCACTGCACTGGGGAGTCATTTATCGCTGCCTAAAGAAAAGAAGGCAGTCCGAACGGTGTGTCCTGCAAAGGGGGAGGCGCTGTATTTCCGGAGCCCGCGCACGATGGAACCTTTCCCCTACTTTTGCGTCTACGATTTCGAGGCCATTCTGGAAGCGGAAAACATGGGTCAGGCTTACGAGAAGCACGTCCCCAGTTCGTTTTGCATACTCGTAATCCGATCTACGGACTCGCGCATCGTCGAGCAGTTTTTGTACCGGGGCGAGGACTGCGTGGAAAAGTTCATTTCCATCCTTAATCAATTGTCACAGCTCATTGGCGAATGGATTCGAAATGATTAAGTGCCAATGGTGAGCGTGAACGCAGAGGCTCATGCGTCGGCCTCTCACTGCGCGATTTGTGGCGAATCGTTTAGAAATCGAAAGAGAAAAGTCAGAGATCACGACCACTTCAGCGGCGCGTACAGGCAGTCGTTGTGTCAGGGATGCAATTTAAATTTGAGAGTAAACAAGAAAGTCATTCCAGTGCTCACGCACAACCATTCGTATGACGTGCACTTTATGCTACCGAAACTCGACTTATTCGACTCTAAAGATATTAAAGTGCTCGCCACTAGCTGCCAGCAATTTAGACGACTCGACGTGGGTAACCTGCGGTTTCTCGACAGTCTGGCATTTCTCCCCGCCAGCTTGGACGCGCTGGTTCAGGACCTCCGTTCCAAGGGACTAGAAAACCTGTGCTGTCTAAAGCAGGTTTTTCCGCAGCACGTTGAGCATCTGGCGCGGAAAGGCGTATTTCCCTACGACTACGTGCCCAGTTTCGAGGCTTACCGGGAGCCCGAGCTACCGCCGCCCTAGTCGCTTTACAACAAGCTTAACGACAGCCAAATTTCAGAGGAGGACTACCGTCACGCCCAAACCGTCTTTGAAACATTTGATTTCAAAAGCCTAGGGATAATACAGTGACCGCTACCTGCAACTTGACTGCCTACTTATCGCCAACGTGTTCCAAAATTTCAGGAAATGGACTTTAGACACGTACGAGCTCGATGCGTTACACTACGTTTCTCTCCCCGCGCTCAGTCTCGCCTGCGTACTTAAACGAACTGGGGTGAAACTGGAGCTGCTCGACGACGTGGATGCGTATCTCTTCATCGAAGCCGGTTTGCGAGGAGGAATCGTTCAATGTGTCATTCGCAACACGAGGGCCAACGTGCCAGGAACCGCATGTTTCGATCCGAACACGGCGGTTTCTCAAATTTTAGACCTTGACGTGAACGATCTTTACGCTTCCACCATGCGACAATCCCTTCCATGCTCAGATTTTCGCTGGCTAGACCGCGAGGAAATCGACGCTCTCCACTTTCAGCAGGTTCTCGACGACGCGCCCGAGGGTTACATTTTAGCGGTGGACCTTGGCTACCCTCGGGAACTACACGATTCGCACGCGGACTTTCCCCTGGCTCCCGAGAAACAAGGAGTCCTGCTCGAATGGCTCTCACCCTATCAAAAAGCGCTCGTCGAAAAATTTCACCTACCCCAGCGAGAGTCTGAGCGATAGTTGCTTCTTACCTTTTACCCGAAACGCATCTACATTATCCACTACCGAAATCTCCAGCTGTATCTGGAGTTGGGCTTAAAACTAAAGGTCATTCATCGCGTTTTGAAGTTTTCGCAGAGGGCATATTTAAAGATTTCATCGACTTTAACCACAACCTCTGAAAACAGGCGACAAATGCTTTTCGAAAGAACCTATCTAAGCTCATTATGAATTCAATTTATGGCAAGACTATCGAAAACCCACGTCAGTACAATAACGTTGTCATTAGCGTGAGCGAGGAGGAAGTGCTGAAAAACCTGCAGAAACCTAACCTCAGACAGTTGTCGGCAATTAGCCCGACCGTGGTGATCTTTCAGTTTTCCCAGAGAACCCTACACTTGAACAAACCCGTGTACGCGGGCTTCTCTATCCTAGAGATGTCCAAACTGGTCATGTACGAATTTTTCTACAAGCAGGTCAGGCGCGTTTTCCCTGATACTCGCGCAGCGTACAGCGACACCGACTCGTTCACCCTACAAATCACCGACCCGGATGTAGACTCGAAGCTCGCGACCCTTGCCGAAACTCACCTGGATACTTCTGGGTACCCAACCGATCACCCCTTGTTCTCCTCCGTAAACAAAATGAAACTAAGAGTGTTCAAAAACGAGCTCCCAAAAGATCACATTCTTGGATTTGTTTGTTTAAAACCCAAACTCTATTCGATGGAACTAGCCTTTAGAGAGCACTACGTGAGGGCGAAAGGAGTCAAAAGGTTCGAGTCCCGTAAACTAACCTACGAGCTATACGTTCAAACTCCAGAGAAACAAACTTTGAACAAGATCACGCAGCGGACTATCGCTCGTAAGTTGTGCGAGAACAAGACTGTTGTCGTGGAGAAGATAGGACTCAACCCGATTGACAACAAGCGCTTCATCGTCTCTGACGGCGTTTCAACTCTTCCTTTCGGACATTGGAGCCTTTTGTGAAGTGTTTTTTGTTTCATTTCAAGTTGGTGTATCAGTGTGTGTGTTTGTGTGTGTGTGTGTGTACAGAGGGTATTGTAAAGAGCCATTTTTACGTAGCGCGACGTTTTTTTTTTTTGTTTTTCTCCAAGTGTTTGATATTTGTATAAAGAGCTGTCGCGCGCCATCTGTTTCTCCATGTTTTGAGAATATCTTAGATGCGTGCACATTGAATAAAAAAGAGAAAAATATCCATCCTCGCGTTGTGTCATTTTTGTGGCTTCATTTCGAGATCAGGTTACAGAGCGAGGCAGCAGGAGAGCTTTAAAGCGGGAGAAGGAAATTGCTTGCGCTCGAGTATGGAAATGTGTTGGTCCTTCCGTCGGTAGTCTCTCGCCGAGAAAGCTTGAATGCACTCGCGGAGCGGTACACCGCAACACAGGCGTGCACCCACGTGTAGACCGTAAAGTCCGCACGTGTGCGACAGAGTTCCTTGAATTCTTCTCTTGGAGTAGAAGAAACTCGCTGCGCCTCCAATGATGTCGTAAAATTCCCCGTGAATCGGAATCATTCCGAAACTGTCAAAATAACTAATTGCCTTGTACTTTGGGCATACGTAGGAAAGAACCCAGTGTTCACCGAACGAAGGCCTCGGTGCCGTATTCCCTACGTAAAGACCGGGTGACGCTGTCTCTTGACCAATCTCGTGGCACGCGAACGTGCCACGAAACCAGGGATGCGCGTGCAGTGATTTCCCGCGAGCATTGGGTAAAATTCGTGTTCTTCCATTTCAAGCGGCAAACTTGAGGTTTCTCTCCCTGTCAAACTCCAGGACGCGAGGCGTTTCTGACATAAAGAGAATGGTGATGGCTTTAGTTAGATCTTGCTGGAAGGTCAAGGTGAGTCTCACGTTCGCCGTGGAGATTGGACAACGACTCTGCTCTTCCCTGTCCGGAGTCAAAATGTAGTAGAGCAGAAAGAACTCTTTTGAGAAGGCACCTTTACAGTAGGGGACGTCTCTTTGATTGAGGCGGTGTTGGAAGCTCATATAGGCCTTCATGTACAGATCCTGAGCAAAATCAGACTGCTCCGTATGCTGTCAGCCACCCACGTCCAGGACCGCTGTTTTAAGATTGAAGTGTTCGAGCTTGAAGGGGTCGTGCTCCCGACTTCCCTGAAACGCCTCGCTCTTCACGAAAGCGACGAGGAGCTTTGACAGCACTCGATGCGGATACAGATCGTCAAGGACAATGTGCGACACACCGGGAGAAACGGTTCTGGTCTTGATCTCCACCCCACGTAGTATATAAGTCGCGGGAGAGGACTGCAGACGTCTTTCGATGCCCACAAGCACCGTCGGGGCCACTTGCACGCGTCGAATGTAGAGCACAATGCGAGGAAGTTGGACGACGTGTTTCCGGGGAACCGTCGAAGCGGCCAAGAGCCTGAAATCTTCGGTATTTTGCCGCAGCACGATGCGAATATCCACCCCGTTCAAGAGAAGCTTGTCCTGGGACATATGTCACTCATAAGAGGACAAAACAAATCACAGAGAGTACTTCCTTCGGTTCTTTGCTAAACGTCCCATAAGGCCCTTAGAATCGGCGGGAAAGTCGAGCTTTTCGAACGTATTTACCGGGTCTTTTTCGTATAACATCGCAGAAAGAGAGTGATCCCTACTCGTCTGGTTTGCGTGCAGGAGAATATCCAGATAGAAACGATAAGCATAATTCTCGTACTGGCTCACCAAAGTCTGATTCAGATACACGTGAAAGTATTGAAAAAAGGAGCTTCCAAACGCCTGAACCGATATGAGCTTATCGTGCGTGACAGTTCCGTCCGTTGCGCTGGTGCTCGCGGGATCGCCATTGGCTCCCACAATTTTTGACTGGATGTGCAGGAAGCTTGATTTCAGATCGTAGAAGTGAGGTCTTAGAGACGGAACGTGAAATTCTAAGACGCAAGTGGGTGTTGTCGTGGTGACCGGAAAGAATTCGATATATTTGGGCTTTTCCAAAGCAAAAGACGTAGGCGGAAGAAAGAGCATATGAGCTCTCCTCTGGTGCACAGACAGGAACGCTCGTGCAGGGTAAAAATATCGCCCGTCATTTTTTTTTTTTTTTTTTAGGTATCGAAAAAGTCATGCACGACCTTTCGTTTCTTTTCTCGTCCAAAAACTGAACAGCACTGGCTGGACGCCTTTCTTTTATGCCCTCCGCCAGACTGCAGCTTTTGGAGAAACTCGTCTCTATTGCTTCGATACGTGCGGCCAATTCCCTTCTTTACGGCGTCCTTCAGCGAGGAACCCTGCCTCATTCGCTCTGCGATATCTCTACCCGTGGACACTAGTTTTGGACCCAGGTAAGGGGCCACTCGCTTTGTAAACACTGGCGATAGCCTCTGATAAATGTCAGACAGTAGTCCGCTCCCAACTTGGAACAGGGGCCCGGACACAAAATACGTGAGCGGTCTTTCTCCGGAACCCGAGAAATTTTCTAAACAACACGGTGGGGACTTTACGTGCATTTTCTAAAATGAAGAGTGGCTGCAACGCGACCCGATCCGTCCAGAAATGGGATGTAGCTTCCTCTCTCGCCAACAAGCTCGAGACAAATGGTGCTGACTTCTTTTACGATCACCTTCTTATATTGGGGTAGATTGAAAGAATACGATATCATTTCGTTTCGTTTTGACACTACGAATGGGACGACTCTCAAGAGAGGAGCTTTCACGTCACCGACGTGCTCCGCTTCTGTGATATCGCAATCGGTAAAAATGTAATTGCTGGGAAATAATATGACATCACGGTCTGCCACCGAGAAGGAAGTGTACACGCTTTTCTGACGAAAGCCAAGCATGTGGGATGAGTGATCATTGATTAAGATATACCCGCTATGGTGCAACTGTAACTCTCGACTTTGATGTATGGATTATAACGAAGCAATATTTTCGAAGAATTGAGCTTAAGATGAGACTGGTACGCGCTGTTTATCGCGTTAATGAGGTCTGTCGATTCGTACGAAGATCTCAATTCGACCCTGAGTCATCAGGTGCTTTACCCTCGTCAGCTCTACCTCTACCTCCCGATCGAATGTATCTTCCTCCACGGGGCTGCCTTCGACGGGCTGACCTGTTCCAAAAACGATCTCTGCAAATCCGAGTTTTTTTCGACAATGTAGGTGACATGCGCAGTGCGTTGTTTCTCTGAAAGCTTAAAAAGTAACATTTTCCTTTTCGCTCGAAGCTCGTCTTGGGACCAAAGAGCTCTTGCAGGGCACTTTTCACCAGCGTGATAAAGTCTTGCTTTGGCTGTATTCGTAGCTTTTTGGTCCCTTCCACTTTCCCGGCATCCGTAGGCCTGACCCAGTACAGCTCGTTAGATGGGCTCGTCACATACTTGATGCTAAATGGGAAGTTAAGTTCCTCTAGGGCTACCTCGTACGGTTCGTTTAATATCATAGGTTAAGACAATTGTACTTTGAACTTGCTCAAACTATTGTCGTGAAAAATGTCCGACGAGGCATTTGAGAATAGATTCACGTAAAACTGATCCCTCATTTCGCTTCTTCGCGACCGGTCTGTACGTAGATCGATAACAGACTGACCGGACCACTATCAGGGTGACCAACCACAGGAGAGAGACATGCAGTCATCTTAGGGTTAGTTATTTTATTTCCACGAGTCTACGGTATCCACGGTGATGAGGCGATATCGAAGAACGTCGGTGGCCAGGCAATGGATGTAGGTGGCTCCGATGTGGTGCTTACAGTGCATCGCGCGTTTGATGGTCTTCAGCGTATCCGCGATTAATTCCACCACGTCCGTCGTGTCCAATGCGGTCACCTTGGTCAGCACCTTGCGCGACCACTGTGATAAGAGCACAAAGGGCTGCTCGTGCGATTCCCACTCGTTGTCCCGCCCCTTGTAGCTCCCGTAGACGTGGGCTATTATCCTGAACGCGACGGGGTCCAACTCATATGAAACGAACCTGCCAAAAATGACAAGGTCCACCAGCAGATCGAACGCAGACACAACGAAGTTGTTGTTTGTTTTTCGGTGTGCAGCGCGTTACTTGTTCCTGCTGTCTAGACTTGTTCCTGCATGACGGAATTGTAGATAGGCTTCGTCACATGACCTGGAGCAATGACGCGTTCAAATTCTGCGGAGGGTTGTTTGTTTTTGTTTTTTTTCACCCAGATTATGAAAGCCACTCCCGAGGTGACGAGTCCGCGAGCACCGTTTGAATCACGCGCGCGAAATCACGTGATAGGAAGACGAGCAACGTCACACGACCATGGTCACATGACCTGCGGCAATGACGCATTCTGTTTTTAACCGTATTACAAAAGCCAAGTAGCGCGCGGGACATCACCTCATCTGAATGCACATACACACACATGAACAACTAAGACGAGTTAAGCGGTCTGTGAAGCAATGTGCTTGTAGCTCAGGATTCTTCGTCCGGCTGCCGTGGCAAACGGTCGCAGAGTCATGGGCTTCGTCGGAGCTGAACAAGCGGCAATCCCTTGCCGCGGTGATAAGGTTGTTGATTTTCCCGCTGATTATCGTTTCCTGCTACCTACGCTGCCAGCTAGCGACCCTCTGAATTGCACGGTCTTTCTGCATGCCGATATCGGAGCAAGACCATACCGAATCGAGGATTTTAAGGAACCTCTGCGGCAGCTCGGCATTCTCAAGGAGGTTGCTGGAACGGGGGTGTTCCAGATGGGACACGTCTGGACTGTTCGTCTCAAGTCAACCGCTGCTGAGGACCAGTTGTTGCATCCCGGCAAGTTCCAGGTGAAGGGCGGTTGGTGTGTGCCGATCGACCTTGAGCGGCGGGAGGTACGCATGAAGTTGCATTGGGTGCCACTCGACGTACCCAGTGATACACTCAAGAAGGCGCTGGGAGACTACGGCGCAGTCCGGAGATAACCCATGAAACGTGGCACATCGACGGGTTCGAAGATGTCGAGACAACGACGTGTGTGGCACGCCTAGCGCTGAAGGAAGGGACATCGCTGGAACGCCTGCCGCATCAACTCCGGGTCTCCGGTGGTGCCGCGCTGGTTGTTGTGCCGGGACGAGCGCCACAAGGCCTGCGGTGCAAAAGGTCCGGTCACATTCGACGTGACAGCAAGGCGCCTCGCTGCAGTGAGTGCCGCGGGTATGGACACGAGTGATAAGATTATGTCAGATCCTACGCCCGGGCCGCGGGTGCTCGGAACGCCGATGACGAAACGAGCGAACACGTGTTGGATGTGGGCGATGCGGAGCGTGCGGCGGCTCCCTCGGTTCCTGTTCGTCTAGCGACAGGATTGGCGCCGTCGACATGTTCACCGGGGGCTACAGACCCCAGCAAAGAGTGTGAGGAGCAACGTGGATCCAAAGGAGACTCTACCTCGGAGGTAACGACAGCTAAGAAGCCGTCGACAGAGGATTCAGCACGTGTGGGCACCCCTGGGGCTGCGGTGGTCAGCGACCAGCCACAGAAGAATGATACAGTCGACATGGACAAGACGGACGAAACGGAACAGAACGCTCGGGATGGGACCACCAAAGCGACACCGGCTTTAGCTTTTAGCGACGACGTAGATAACGACGCGACCACTGTGAAGAGAAGATTGGCAGACATGGCAGCAGTGACGGACGAACTGGCACTTCGTCGCCTAGAGCGTCAGTGGACTCTCGTCGGGAAAAAGGACCGATATTCGTAGCGGAGCCGATAGCCACCCGGTAACCGTGAGAGCCGGCTGTCTCAGTAGTGGCAGTAACACCCTCGACGTTCGATAGCAGTGGCTGCTAGATTGCCCGCGTAGTGGGTTAGGCTCCTTTCTCTCAAGAATATAGCATCGAACGCGGCCTGTATGCGCAGAGGTGCCTTAAACGTAAGAGGGCTTTCAGCTAGACGGAAGCAGTACCAGCTCAGGCGCATATTTCTTGAAAAGGACTTAGATGTCATAGCCGTGCAAGAGACCAAAATTGAGAGTGAGGAGCTGACAGACTGCATGGCGCGCCATTTCCAGTCAAGTTGTAACATCTGTGTCAGCCATGCGGTAGGGACGTCGGGGGTCGTCTGCCTCTTCATTAAGAACTCAATTGGTGTTTCTGTAGAGGAGGTCACCTCACACGATCATGGGCGCCTCGTTATTTGCGATTTCCGCTTGGCGGACCAAGAGTACCGAGTGATTTGTTTGTACGCGCCGAACTCAGAAGCACAACGGTGCACTTTCTTTGAAAGCCTAGCAAGCTATCTTAACTGTAAGAGGCTTCTGATAGTGTCGGGCGATTTTAATTGCACTTATGATCCCGAAGATAGGGCGTCTCAAAGCCGTCACAGAGACAGAAGCGGTGCTGTCTGGTTGGAGCTAGCAAATGAGCATGATCTGGAGGATGTGGCGCACTTTGGGACGGGCACGAAGGACGTACAGTTTACTCATTTTCAAGGGCACAGTCACGCGCGACTAGACAGGGCATACGTCTCTGTAGAGCTTGTCCCGCTGTGTGATGCTTACCTAGTTCACGAGATCAGTTTTAGTCACCACTGCCTGGTGAGTTTTGAGATAGGTGCCAAAAAGAAAGATCGACCCCGATTTAACTGGGGGACCTGGAAAATGAACACCAAGCTTCTAGATGATGAAGTGTTCACCGACGCGGTGAAACGGCGGATTGAGGCATTAGAAAGTGTCAAAATTGGTTCATGTGTTTATAAATGAGAAGAGTTAAAATTAGCAATAAAAATGGACGCAATTGAAAGGTCAGGTGCCCTAAAGCACGAAAAGGCAAGAGAGGAAAACCAGACGCGTGGTTTTAGAGGAGTGTAAAACGCCGGGGTTGTTCATCGAAGACATAAATAACATAAAAGGTAAATTGCAGGTCATAGAGGCTGAACGCTATAGGGGTGCAATTGTTCGGTCGCGGTCCGAAAGATTTCTTGCTGGTGAGACGCCGACAAAGCGTGCATTAGCTACGGAAAAGAGATACGGGCGTGTCAACGAAATTATCGAAGTCGATTATCAAGGCATCACGACGAGCGACCCAGGGTTTATCGAGGACGCTTTCGTGGATTATTACGAAGAATTGCTGAATCAAAGGGTGCCAAATGAAGAAAGATTCGCGATAAACTTCCTGTCGGCAATACCACAGATAAGCAGCGACGCTAGAGAACGTTTAGAAGAGCAGATAAGTTTCACCGAAATACTAGAAGCGATGGCAATCGGAAAGACACCGGGCCCCGATGGATTAAGCGCTGCCTTCTTTAAAAAGTTCAAGAACGACATCGCCGGGTTTTTGCTACATGTGTACCGTGAATGTTACGAACGCCGGGCACTCCCCCCTTCTTTTGTTTTTACTCATACAGCCCTTATTCCAAAAAGTGAAGACTCGTATAAATTGCGAAATGTAGCCAACTATCGGCCGATTACGTTAGCCAACGTGGATTATAAAATTTTAATGAAAATTCTCTCAAAGAGACTGCAAGGGGTAACCCCGGACGTGGTTGGGGAACACCAGACGTGTGGCATCAAGGGACGCACGATACTGAGCAACGTTCATGTAGCCCGAAGCGTATTACAGCCTTGTGATCGAGATACTCGCAGAGTAGCGCTTTTGCAAATACACCTCGAGAAGCATTCGACCGGCTGTCACATGAAATACTGTTCTGTATTTTAAACCAGGTCGGCGTCGGCAACATTATTTTAGAAGGGATAAAAATGGCGTATAGGGACTGTAAGACTAGCCTTATAATCAACAAAGGCGTGACTAGACGTATTCCAGTGTTAGCATCGGTCCGCCAGGCATGTCCGCTCTAGCCTCTGCTGTTCGGTATCTTTCTTGAATTCTTCTGCCTTAGTGTCATCAACAGTCGTGCTGTGCGTGGTTTTTCTTTAAACGCGTGTGAAGTAAACCTTCTCGCGTACGCGGATGATGTCAGTTTTTGTAACGACCGTGAAGGTGTTTCACAAGCTGTCCAGCTCACGAAAAAATACTGTAATCAAACTGCATGCGCTGTAAATTGGGCAAAGAGTGCGGGGATCTGGCACGGGCACTGGGACGTTGCTCCGCTTGTGTTCGAAACCGTTCAGTGGTCTACGGTGCCAGGCGTATACTTAGGTGTACCACTGAAGCACTATCAAAAGAGCAATGAGTTGTGGCGGGACGAAGTAGAAAAGATGAGTGACAAAGCAACTAAGTGGAATGGGAAAGATATTTCTATTTTCGCGCGGGCTACCGTTTGCAATTTATTCTTTGTAGCCAAAATATGGTACCTATTACAAATATTACATTGCTCGCGTATTCATTTGCAGCGGATGCACAGATTATTTGCTGTTTTTATCTGGGATTCAAAGTGAGAACAGTGCAGGCGAGACAACCTTTTCTGTCGTGTGAGGTCAGGAGGACCAAGTTTGTCTCACCTATTTATACGGCAACTGGTGTCAAGGTTTCTGTTTTTGCGGGACCAGCCGAACCCTTTTCTACGAAAAGTGATCCAAGTGCAATTATGGCACGCATTACCAGAGTTTATCGTTTCGTCGTGTGACAGCTATTGTGGAAGCGTAAACGGTTTTCTCATAGGTTGTATGCGCTTATCAGTTTCTCAGAGCCCGTTTTTCTATGGAGTATTTGAGCTCGGTGTCTCGAAAACGTCTATCGCGAGACCTTGTCGACACCCTATTTCCAGTGCCACTGTATCGAGCTTTGTACCATGACAACGCGGACCGTGATGTGCTTGCCCGTGTGAAAAGGATGGCAATCCGGGGCTCAGTCAAAAGTTTTTTTTTTCAAGCTACACACCGATACCCGTCCTGTCAAGACAGGGTTGGCGAGAAGGGGCTTGCCTGTACCGTGGGGCGAAGATTGCAACCTGTGTAAGAGCCCAGAGACTGTGGAACACGTGTTCCTTGACTGTTGGGATGCCATCCTTTTCTGGGACGTGCTCCAGCGCACGCCCAAAAAATATCTGCCGCTCACGGAACGAGGTATTAGGTTTCTTTCAGTGCTGGACAAGTCTTTCCCATACGATCTTGTGCTACTACTGGGTTTGCACTCTATCTGGAAGAGCAGGATGGCTGTACGCCATGCTGATCTGGATGTGCGGTCTGTCAGACTTTACTTTATTGAGCATGTCAATTGCCAGAAAGTCTATTCAGGAATGGATTGGTTGCCGACGTTTCAGAGCTTAGCGATGCTTCGAGAATTTTAACCCTTTTCCGCCAGCCGAAAGGCCGGCAGGCGGCAGGTTTTTAAACCCCTTAACTCCGCTAGCATGCAATGCTAGCAGGCAATGCTAGCAGGCAACTCTACATTGTTTAGTACCGAAAGTGCCTGTCTTGTTTATGTTCATTGATGGCAATAAACAAAAAAAAAAATGTGCTTGTAGCTCAGGGGGTAGAGTGTCGGGCTGGTGTGCACAAAGTAGCGAGTTCGATCCCAGCCGCCGCTGAGCCTTTTTTATTGAATAAAAGGGGTGTTCACCGTCCAGCGATTCAAATTCAAAACACGTGACCGCCATGTGAGCGGAGCGAAGCGCTCTCTTTCTGATGCAGCACAAACCCTGTATGACATCACGTGAGCGCCCTCTGTCGGACGCAGGTCGAACCCTGTGACACCACACGTGAGACGCCCTGAGCGCCGCAATTCAAGTCCTATAGCGCCCTCTGTCGGACGAAGCTCAGACCCTGTGACATCACGTGGTTGTTATCAGATGATGACCACAGCTGTCAACACCTGGTCAACCACTTTTGTGGTTTGAGGTCTTTTGTTTGAGGTCTGATGTTGAGGTTTGAGGTACGTGACCTCACACCTGTACCGCGTACCTCGGGGGGCGGGACCCTGGCGAGCTCCGTTTGGTCACTGGCCAACGCCCATGCCCTGTGATTGGTCCCTGGGATGGGAGAGAGGGAAGAGGCCCCGCCCTGCGGCTCTGATTGGTCGGGGCTGGCCCCGCCCCCTTGAAGCTTTCATTGACAGGCGACCGAGTTGGTACAGGTTTCCTACTACTGGGGGGAAGGTAGGTATATTTTTCGTCGCAAGACTGTTTATAGAATACCGCGAACAACAGCTCCTCATCACTGGTCAGTGATGGCTCATTATTAACCTGCTTAATTTCACTTTACGTTTGAGCGCGGCTGACCTAATTGTGATTGGTCAACAAATCGCACACGACCGTAGGGGCCGCGCTTTAAAGATTTTCATTCTCACCGGCATGTACTGTTGCCTTTGGAAGCCCTCCTTGCTCCACAGCGTTGCTCTATCTGTGGTGCCATGTGATCTAGTAGAGTCAGTGGTCGGCATTTTCGGTCGCCCTCACTCACCCTCACCCTTAGAGCCACACTCACCCTCACGGCTACACTCACCTTCAGTCCCTCAATCACCCTCATCTTCACATTCATACTCACCTTCAGACCTTCACTCACCGTCACTGAACATCTCGGCCCTCACGGCACTCACGCACTGATGGCCCTCATGGCCCTTACGCACTCACCGCCCTCACGCACTGATGGCCCTCACGCCACTCGGGCCCGCTTCAGATGGGGCGATTTCGCCCAGAAACTTGACGTCGCAACACCAGCAACACGGGTCGCCCGCGTTCACACGTAGCAACCGATTGCTGCAATTTCTATCATCAGTATAAAATTTTATTTTTATTGCACTCTTTAGACACACAACTACATGCCATAAACCTACTTTTATGCACTGAAATCTCGTTGAGAATACTAATGAATCTTTCTGAAACAGTTTATTTCCAAAAACGATCAATATCAAACCAGAACCAAATCTTTTATTTCATCATCACCGGCACGAGGTATCACGTGAAAATATCGCGTCCCTGATTGGATGCAGCCGCTTCAAACGTCTTCGAATTGCTCCGAGCTGCTCGCTTGTTTCGAGCCGGACCCGATATCAGCAATTTGTATCAATCTAGGGAAAGCTAGGGAACAACTCGCCAACAACACCAAAATAACCGAGAAAGTTGGCCCGTCTGAAGGGGGCCTCACGCACTCACCGCCCTCACGTCCCGCACGCACTCATGGCCCTCACAACCCTCACGCACTCACCACCCTCACGGCCCTCACACCCCTCACACCCCTCACTCACTCATGCCACTCACCGCCCTCACGTCCCTCACGCACTCATGTCTCTCGCACCCCTCACGCACTCATGGCCCTCACGCCACTCACCGCCCTCACGCCCCTCACGCACTCATGGCACTCACACCCCTCACGGCCCCCGGTCCTCACTACCGCCCTCACGGCCCTCACACACTCACGGTCCTCACAGCCCTCACGGCCCTCATCACGCTCATACTCATGAATATTTCCGTGAAGATAAGGGTGAGTGAGGGCCCTCATGAGTGAGGTTTGGCGAGGTGTGACTAGAGTAGATTTTGAACATAGCCATGGTTAATAGTGCATACCAGCAAAAAGCTCACCGGAGATAAGCTCACCGGAGAAAAGCTCACCGCAAAACCGGCAGACGCGGAGGAAAGCTCACCGCCCTTTGAGCGGGTGCGGAGAAAAGCTCACCGATATTTTATTAGCTAAGCTTGATTCTCCGTCAAACGCGGCAATTTAACACAATTCGCATTCTTCACTTCATTAGGAATATGTCCTCCTTTTTGTAATATTCTTGAAGTTCATTGGGCATATTTACTATTTCTTCAGAAATTGGTAATCACCCATTTTGTATATTAATAAAGCCGGAAGTATAAAATCAGAACATCATACACCGGTAAAGAAGACGACAATTCATTGACAAAAACATGTATGGGTGCATGCCATTCCCTGAATACCTGCACACCGGGCGGCACTGTGAAATAAAAGTGGAATACAGTACAATACAATGCAGTACAATACAATACAATGTCGGCTACGCTGTTTGATTTCTGTTAATTTAACTAACAAAACTTTAGTTGCGAGAACAGCTTCGTCCGGTGGTGTTCGTTGTCGTCACCTCGTCGTCGTGGTTTCAGCGGTTTTCATCGTGTATAACGTTTATCAACTCTCCCTATTCGCTACCTTACAGAAGACTACTTCTTATATAGGTCATGAGTAACAACGATGCCAGTGTGCAGCTCGGAAGGTTATGGGTAGCTCACCGTAAAAGGTCCCTATCACACAAAGGCAACGTGTCGAAACACCAGCACGAACGGCTAGAAAACGTGCATGTCCGTGGAAGAAAGAAGCCTTGATATCCTACTGACTGTTTCATCCCGTTTTTAAAGATTAACAAAAGCTTCAAAGAGAATTTCAGGCACCGCGTTGTTGCGCATGCACTTTCGAATTTTCGGCATTCGCAGTTTTCATTTTTAGGTTTTAGGCAGACATTATTAAATTTTCGAACTTTTTCCTCTTCGTCAAGTTCATAAAGTTTTCACTTAGGCTTTCGTTGCCCTAGAGAGTAAGCCAAAGAAAACATTCGCCCGCAATTATTAATTTGGGAGCAATATAACTAATAAGCTTACAAATAATGCAAAAAATGACATTTTCTCTTTTACAAAGCTCACAAATTTTAATGAAAATAAATTTATATATGTTACGCATGATCCACCAGCCTCAAAATAAAAAGAAGAAAAAATCGGTGAGCTTTTCTCCACATCCGCCGGTTTTGCGGTGAGCTTTTCTCCGGTGAGCTTATCTTCGGTGAGCTTTTCTCCGGTGAGCTTTTCTCCGGTGAGCTTTTCTCCGGGATTCGTTTCTGCGGGGTAGGGAGGCTGCGAGCACGAATCCGTAGACAAATTTAGTCACGAAGCTTCCGTGAATCGTCCCGTGTCAATTACCCATTATCAATACTATTTATTAATGCAATCGCGTGAAGAGATCTTTAACCTACTGATATCAGTGCATGGCGACAACTTGGGCGATTTTTTGAAGAGTCTTTCGTCCGTCGGTGATGAACTACTCGTAGTGGTTAGCGTTGAACAGATCGTAACGTTTACGAACATTGCAAGCTGTGGGTGTGAACATATCCACTATTCACTCCTTCAGCTGCACGGCGATCTGGCTCGAATGCTGCAGGTCTCGAAAAGATTTGTCGAGCCGAACACCACGTAATTTCACATAACACCGAACTTAGCGAACACCACGTCGCCGATGCTACGCTAGCCGAGGTAACCGCCATCTTGAAACTGGTGCTCTCGCTGAGCTCAAGATCTCTCGAGAGCTTTCCGCAAAGCTCGCTAGCCCGCAGCACAAAATCGACAGCGTTGCGTTCGTACAGAATACGCTGGCCCTTCTATTGCGCTCTGCTCAAGCGCAGTCCCGACACTCAGTTTATTTTCTTACGCAATGCTTTAGCGTACGGTTCACTGAAACTGTCTATTACTCCCATGTTTTTACGATAAACTCAAAACCACCTTTAGCGTGCAAATGGCCAAACATTTTATAGTCTGAACCGGCCGGACTACTTACTCTACAGGGGTGTAGCCTTGTTACCTGGAATTAATAACGCAGATGAAGTTATTAAAATGAGGAAAAAAAGGTGGTTCGAAGAAAGGTCATTGCAAGGATACCGGGATGATCTCCTACCGCAGAGCCTTCCACTCCTTCGCGTTAGCAGGGCGAGCGCTGGAAAGGATGCCAGTGGGGAGGAGGAAACCACCAAGCTTATGTAGTAGACAATTTGTGGGGTTCTTTCTTATATTGCAACAAGTTCCGTGCAGACAGGTTCGACATCGTCGTCCCGTCTTTCTACCCTGAATGACTAAGCACTTTTAGATGCGCCCTCACGAAAAAACAGGGTTCATTTCGAGCAGACGCCTTTTGTAAAGCAGGATTCGTTTTTCTCATCGGAATTTTTGTTGGTATAGTTGGGAGTAGACGACGAGTTCAAGATAAAAAGAGATGAATAAACATACATAAAAAGACAAACACAACCACATGCGATCGCTTCGAGGCGCACCCTTTTCGCGCACCACCTTTCGGGGGAAAACGATCTCCGTTTGTATCTGTAACTATATTTCGCGATACTTTTTTTTAATTTTTTTCAGAAGCAATTTAGGAATATATAGTGTTGTAGGCGTCACGCAAAACAAATTAAGTAAATACGTTACTCAGGCCCGTTCACACAGTTGCGATCGGAGCTACCACTACACTTGCGAACGAATGCAACCGGTTGGAACGACGAGTTACCGTAGCAACGAAGCGCCAAACGGTCGTTTCGTTCGTGTTCGTTCGCAACGCAAGGAGTTGAACCGGGCTGAACTTTTTCGCTACGTTCGGGAACGACCGCAACGACAGACTAATCACAGGTCGAGGAGGGCTCGGTCGCGCGCCTTGCATGCCGGTCGTGCCGGGCTCCTCCTATCTGCAGCATAGCGTCGGTGGTGATCGTCAACGTAGACGGTGTGGTGGAAGCTCATCGTTCCCCGTAAGAGCGCTATCCTTGACTGTGAATTTTTGATGTGTGTCGTTATGATAACCCAGAACGCACTAGAAGGGAAGATCCACCTACCCGTGCGGTGATCTAGTGGCGGCACTCTCAAGACAGCAGAAACGCCCGTGCCCCCGTGTTTGTTTACTTCGACTACTGTGGTGCTTTCTTAGCATTTGTGTCCTCGAACATCGCCCGGGTTTCTTCTTTGGCGCATTCCATGCAAGTGCTCAAGTTCAAGGTATTACTGGTGCGTACCGTATAAAGGATGCGAATTTTCACGCGTTTTCATAACCCGAGGAAGGTGATTAGTGTTAGCAATCCTGAACGCTCGCAACGTCTATCTGATCACGAATATATATATATATATATATATACGTTGCTGTATCGCTGCTAAGATTACATTATCTTTTATGATCGTAGAAAAGGGGTGTGGTGCCATTTGTACTGTTGCCAAAGTCGTGTATTAAAGTCGTGATCGTGCAACACGGCGTCCAGCATTCTTTTCTTTTTTTTTTTTTTTAATGCGATACTTTGCAAGCGTATCTTGAAAAAAAAAAAAGAAATAAGGCTTGAGGTCATAGAAGACGGTCTGTCTATTTTTTTGTTACGCAAGGGAGTGGAAGCGCGTCCCCTTCTTTTTAGAGGTGCCGCTGAAGCAGCTGACGGCGGCGGAGAGGCAGTCGCCCTTCTGCCGACCCGCTGCGCTTGTTGCAGAGGTTGCAGGAGTGTACGCGCGGCGCAGAGCGGTCGTTCCGGTCACAACGGACGGAGTCGTGGATAACGGGTTCGTTTCAGACGTCTGAACCAGCCTTTACATAGCTATTAAAGGCGCACAGCAGATCTTCGTGACTGTACGCCGTAGCCGAAACCTCCGGCTGCTCCGGTGAGGACCTCGCGTCGGGCACGAAACCGTCCGCCATGTTGGTAAGCGTAGCTGGGTTGCTCATACTATTGGCTAGGGTCAAGAGCTTGAGCTCGTTTCTCATTGGCTGTTGATTCGTGTGGTTGCATGTGACTGCATGTGCGTGTACAGGTCGCGCAGAGTTGTCGTTGAAGTCGCAGCGGTTGCCTTCGTTCGTAAGCATAGTGGTCGCTGAGTCTATACGCAAATGTGTGAACGGGCCTTTACTCGTTACTCGCAAATAAAAGTAATGCGTTACCGTCCTACGTTACCTTAGAATAAAAGTGATGCCTCACCGTTACCGGTACCGATAAAAAGTAACCCATGTTACTTTTGCGTTACTTTTTATATTATAAAAAACACAATAAACAATTTACACTTTTGATGTTACAGGTATGCATGAGCGGCATATTTCGACAAGCGTTATGTGCATTCAGAAGCTGAACATAATTTATCTTTATTACGGTTTCACCTAAATACTCACCAGCAAAATGAAAAGAACTCCAAAATTCACATGGATTGACGCTTATGAAAACAAATTATTAAAGTGTAATTTTTTTATTATTTGAAGAAAAAGTAACTACGTTACACGTTGCTCGAACTAAGTAACTTAATTACGTTACCAATTACTGTTTTACCTTTACCGGTAAAGCAGTTACTTGTGACGTATATCCCGTTACCTAAAAAACAAATGTATCGCAGTATTTGTAATTTAGCCTTAAAATATTTGTATCTCAATATTTGTATTCTAATTTTTTTTTGTGTGTATTATATCTGCATAGCTGTGGCTGCAAGAGAAGTGTACATTTTTAGTACAAGTTGGCGCCAAATGACAAGTGGTCCAAATTGCGACATTTTGAGTTTTGCGCCATATGTATCCCAACATGTGATTAATTGTATACTTTACTGACATGTGCCGGCAACCGTCCGCTTTACTACACAGGATATCTGCTACAGTTGATGGAAACACGCCGGCGAAACGGATCACATTTACAATCACGGTTCGACGATCGATACCAAAATGGGTGTAAATTCTACAATTCGGTATTTCCGGTGGAGTGCAGCTGTGTTTGGATAAGTTAGCGTACGAAGATAATCACTTAGTCCCTTTGTTTGTATGATAAGCTAACTGTGAAAAAAAAAATTAAGTCGGGGTTTTGAATGCTATGACGATAAATTGTTTAAATAATAATAAATTCACGAGACAATATCGCCACGAGCAGATATCAAGTTTTTTTGGCGAGTTTCGTGTTTTTTCTTAAGGTATAGCTTCTTTCTCTTTTATTATATGGAATAGTCCGGACATACAACAAAAAAACATTGAATAGATATTTATGGTGCGACAGTGACACGAAGAAAACAGTAGTGTGCATTCGCAGCGTCACTATATTTGGTCCGCAGCTAAAGCCATTGGGATACATATGAAGGCTTTCCAAATGCATGCGAGACCTCCATTAGGGCACTTTGTTTCCAAGAGTATTTTTTATCCCGTGGATGTCCACATGTATTAACACAATATACTTATTTCATGATATGTCCTCGATCTTGCTGCAGAAGAGGTATGCAGGTGAGCCATCTGGTGACCTTCCGGGTGACATACATCGGCAGGAACATCACCGCCACACGTGTCGTGTGCAATAACCCCAACACACGTGTCTATCTTAAACTGGATGTTAGTCGACTGTAATAAGAGCATGTGGCTGTTATTTTCAAAGTTAGTGTTTGGCTTAGTGATAAATCAAACGTCAATTCTTCTCGCTGCACCATCCAGTCGTAACAGCCCGCGACCCGGATGTGGCACACACACGTGGCCGCTAGGCTTTTTTCTATATTAATACTGACATATGTGGTCTTAGCTCCGACTCATTTTAGCAGCTTTCAGATAGGGCTTCACCATGATGGTCGAGAACATGACAATTTTTGTGGCCTTTCTGGCAATTGGTAAGTCTCTAACGATGGTTCCGATACGCTGTCGCGCGGGGGCATTAATACGATTTAGGGATACATGCACCCTGCAAACAAGAATGTTCAATTTAGCCATGTCCCTAATATTTACCCTTCAACTAAGGTTCAAATAAGTTTCTCACTCTGAAAGAAAAGGAGCGCGGATGAGATGGGAACTGGATATAAAGGTTAATGACTTCGTTGGCAAACGTCGGTCGTTGTTACGGTCCTACAACATAGCTGTCCAGCATCGTGGTCAAAATAATAATTTCTCGCTCCCTGGTTAGCTGTCGGTCAGGAATCACTGTTGCGTAATTCCGCATCAGTTGAGAGACATAAACTAGACCGTTCCAGACTAGAATAACGACTAAACGATCATAATATGTCTCATTTGAAAGTGAGCGTATTGGTTGCAATTACCCGGTCTGCAAGCATAACCACTAACCTCAAACAAAACGCCATTTTTTTAACCTTTTAATGTTTACTTGCTCTTTCAGTTACGGTGTTCTCCATGGACAACAGCGAAGCCCACGCGAACAAAGGCGACAAAAATGAGCCTGATGGGTCACCCAGCCAGGCCGAGTGCCAATCTCTGGGACTTTCCGGCCGCCTGGGTGTCGTCACGGGGGGCGCCAGTGGGATCGGCAGGAGCGTCTGCATGGTACTCGCTCGAGAGGGCGCCACCGTCATTGTGGCAGACAGGAACAGAACGGGCTCCGATGAAACTCTACAGATGCTACAAGGTCGGTCGGATCACTCACCACTATCTTTACTAAATGAGTTTACGGCAAATAATTTTTAAACGCCCACCTTACGGAAAACCGAAATGAGCTTATGTTGTCTCTTAAATCTAAACTATGTTTTTAGCATCACAATAACCAATTGTCGGAAGTTAAGCTGTGTATACGTCCAGTTAGGCATATCGATTGCACCCGAGAAAAAACAAAACAAAAATGTTCCGACATCTGTTGGAAATGCTTTGCGTCACTACATATTCCTGAGAGCTAATCTGTGAGCTTTCGTATTCGTTTTCTTGCAGCGTATTCTTGTTGCCTATAGTGGTGGAGACGAATCAGCGAGAAAAGCGTATTAAAACGACTGATAAGAGTGCGTTTTATTTCCGAGTAGGCAAATATGTAATGCGAGCAGTTCTCATCCTAAATTATATCAAGAGTTTTGTTGAGACTTCAGGTAGGGCTTGCTGAACTAGAGTAAATATGCACATAAAGAAAATATCATACGCACCTGTTCTTGTTCAGCTGGCCTTACCTGAAGTAGAAACCAACTAGCTCAGTTTAAGCCTGTTACATTTGTTAAGACAATCAACGAGTTCTGCACTTGTGACGAAAGTTAATGACATCATGGAAAGGTTTAATTTTGAGATAAGATTGCGGACCTTATTCGTTCGCAAATTCTGTTCCATAATTATAACTCGTGAGCAGGAACACACTCTCGCAATTAAAATGGTAACTTTAATCATGAAAGCAAGTGACCCCTGAAATCATCAAAGTATTACTCAATGCCAAAAAGATGCGTTTTTGATGTGACCAAGTTGGTACAGTGTAAAAAACTGTTAAAACATAATTACACAAAGTAACGCGCACTGAGAGCACACCTGGGGATTGCATGTGTTCTCTCCTAAATCGCGGTTGCATCAACCTGGCGGACAATCATTGCTTCGAAGGTAATTTTCTATTCTCGCGCTGCTACTATATTGCAATCCATCTGCCTTCACACGCTTGCACTCAATGGGTAAATCATTGAGATTGGTTGCGAGAGGTCGACGCGAAGACAACGTACAAAAAACGGTTGGCCCGAAAAACTGGATCGGCGCTTGAACATTGAGTTTGGCATACGCGTGAGTGATGTAAAGCTTAATGTCTCCTTAGGCCGGCGTCGTGGACATTAAAACATTTTAGGAAGACGACCAACACTCTTGTCAATTGCTGACCGATTGTATTTTTCCCGGAGAGTCGTTTTTCGGCTGTTTTTACAGGCACGCGCCTAAAGTGCTGAAGATTTTGGTATTGCACGATAGGTGTAGCGCCCTAATTTTCAAAGTGTAAATTGGACACCCAGGAAGGATGATCGCTGTCCGCGTGTGTTTGTGCACCGCAGCTCAGAGCACGCAAAGCGGAAGCTTGGACTGCTCAAATTGGGATAGAGAGTGCTTGAATACGGCGTAGTGCTGAGACCGGATCAGTGGCGCAAGGCTCGTGGTGACAGGTGTCTCAGAATAGATAAATGGGCTAGTTGGTACATCACTGAATAGAAAGCGCCGAATCAACAAGGTCTCTGTTCCCTTCCTTGTCCTTGTTTATTCGGCACTTTCCATTCAGTGACAGGTGTCGTATTGTTAATTTACCGGTGGGGTGTGCGCGTGCGCGGAAACGATGCTCGTTTCTTAATGGCATCTGTATAAATGTTTTGAGTTCTTTTCCCACACGTCTCTTGCGCCAGTGTCGTTTGGAATGCCGAAAAGCAACGCTCTAAGCTCAACCTTCACGTGTTTGTGGATCGTTGGGGTGCGGGGCAGGCGGGGCACACGGCACCTGGTTTGTCGTAGTTTTGCTGGCGCTAATTCGATTCTTCACTTATGCGTTGACCATGGTCATAAGTGCCGCAACGCTCCACATTCAAAACTTAATCTAAGGGAACGCACAGTACAATAAATTTGATTGCAGCTCACCATGAGGGTACGGCGATGTCCTAGTGCACTGACAGTACAATAAACAGCGCAACAGCGCTGTGGACGCATAAAACACTTTTCTGCTTACCTTGTAGGGATACTCATGGTATATTGAGCGCTGCGTTGCGTGGGTTCTCTACGCACACAAGCTTTTGTGCTCTGATTGCCGGGTCGCTCCGGTCCCAACACAACCCCTTACGTTAATGCACAGTACGCAAAAATCGCTAGTTCAATAACAGTACCTGTTCGTTTTGATCTGGATGAAAATCGAACCGGCGTGCGGTCCTGTATCACCACGGCATCATGTACGTTAAACCCTCCAGGTTAGCAGCCGTACTGCAACTATCGAATTTTCCATCGACAGCAGATGGACAAGCATTCTGCTTTCTAAAGGTTGATGCAACACAATTTTGTTCTTGAATTTCTTTATATCTTATTGTTACCTTATGATTGAGGTAAGCAAAACGCGGCTACCTATTGTAAGTAGCACAAATATTTATGACGAAATGTGGTTGTTGTCTCGTAATTTAAGGCCATGAGTGTTCACAAAATCCAACGGATAACCAAACTTGATATTTCTTAGCCAGAGTCTGAAAATTTTGGCCCTAAATTTCCAAACAAGTGCCAGAGTTCAAGATCAATGCCCGGTGGTTTGGACGTCGTCTGATGTCTGTGGGACTGAGTACGCAACCAAATGACAAAATTAGTCTCCACTGCTGGATGTTCAGTTTAAAGCGGCATCTTTGTCCCATTCCTGGAACTTTGGCTCTTACGTGGCACACCAAAAAAAAAAAAAAAAAAAAACGAGACACGGTGTTTTGTAACATAGTTAGGACCAAAGAAAACTATAGAGTGCGCCCAGTTGATCTTACCCATTAAAACGAGCAGAAAGAGTTGACGCCTGTACAGTCGATCTCGCACTGTAAATCAATGCGAAACAAAATCATGAATGAACAAAAATTATTTGATTCAAGTCAGAGTTGTTTCATTTAGATTATAATTATAAGATTTAAATGAGAACCATTTTACTTAATTTATTGGTAAATAAATAGGGTTTCCTAATCAATATATACATTTTACAATATGGCAGACTGATTGATGGATTCCTCCAATTACTAAAAGCAATGCGGGAAAAAAAGATTTACTCTAAATTCAAAGTGGGGATCAATTAACAACTTGTTTATTATTTAAACCTTGCGGTAGTACAGAAAGGGTAACTTTTGTGTTTTAGTTAGTAAATAAACTTTATTTCCTTTTGCTTTCGCGTTGTGACTTTTTTGCAATAAAATATTACTGACCCAGCTCTCGTCCTTTTACCGTCAATTTCTTATTTACATTTAATAAGAAGTTACGTAACTGAAAAACGGAATGGAGAGTAGAAAGAAAGCACAGCGTTTCGTTGTTCTAAGAAGACCTCTGCTTTGTGCTCGTGCTCAGTCTGATATAATTTTTTCTTGCTTGAGAGAACGCATTTACATAGAAAGAAACAAGAAGCATAAAAACGGTAAATATAATTATTTTTAAAAATTATTCTTGTGTGAAAGTTTTTGATTTAAATCGTCAAAAAACACCGGCCTGATTTTAATCACGATTAAAATCATGATCTAAATGTTGCTTTAAATCATCGTAATTTTTATTTTTCTGCTGTAAAACAAGCCGAAAAAAAGAGTTGTCTACAAATCTCTGTGAAGCGAAATTAGAACAGAGCTCGTGAGGAGGAAGAGGGAAGGGTATGCCACTCCTCCTCCTCCATACCCTTCCCTCCTTCTTTCCTTCCCCTCCCGTCCTCCTCCCCTAGTCCTCCTCCACTAGTCCTTCTCCACAACCTCTTTTCTCCCCTTCCTCCTCCCCCTCCGCTCCACTCCTACTCTCCTGTCCTCCTCCTCTCCGCTCCTTCTCCCCTCCTCTCCGCCTTCTCCCCTTCTCCTCCTCCTCCTTTTTCTCCTCCTCCTCCTCTTCCATTATCCTCTCCTCCGTACCCTTCCCTCCTCCTCCCCAGACACTCCCCTCCCCCCACAATTTAACCGCTAAATTCAGCTGGAAATTCACGTCACATGACTTCGTGCCACGTCACACGTGAAATATTTAGTGTCTCCACTAGATTTAGCGGGAAAATTAAAGTCACGTGACCTCAACACCAATTCAATTTCCCGCTAAATTTAGCAGGGAGGTTACGCCGACGCTGCGCAACGCGGAGGCGGGCGCCTGAGAGTTCCGCTCTAAAAATAGGCGCGTGTACATAGAAAGCGCGAACATTCACTGAGTGTGAATAGAGGTGGCGCACCTAGCGAAATTTCAAGGCGTAATTTTTTTTCCTGTATAAATAAGACCAGCAAACTTGCTAAAGTTAACGATGGGCGTATGTGGAGACAACCTAGTTACAGTTACCGAATTAGTCGGTCATATGAGATAAATTCGAAACTTCTCTAAACCACACTGACCATCATTTGCATAATTGAGTACATAAAACTCGCCACATGCATAAAATATATAACGCTTACTAACTTTGGTTGTCAGAGTTAACTATAGACTGCCCGAACTATAAAATCGTCTAGCACCCCTGGAAACGGAAGTCACTTAATTAAACAAAACTGCCATACCTAACATTGTATAAAAGTGAACATCGTCTATATATCTTTTTTTTTTATTGTGATAAGTGATATTTCGTTTTAGCGCCATGTTGTCGTTGCTAGTCTTTAGAACGTAGAATGGTAGAAGCTTCTTTTCCTCGGTACCCTCCATGGCTCCTGATGGAAATAAACAATGTTACAAGTTCTAACGTTCCATGAGTGTATAGAAGTGGACTCTTCGCAGTTAAACAATATAATCATGGTGTAGCAAACCCGAGACTGTGGTAAAAGTAGAGAAACTTGGTCGAAGAAGAAAGCCAGGGGAAAAGTACGTCTCAAACAGTCTCGGGTTTTCTACATCATGATCAATATCCACCAGCTCGCCTGCACACTCACTGTTTTTTCAAACAACATAAGTTTATGCTTTTCGTTCCGACTAGAGACACTAAATTTTCTATGCATAAGATTAAAACACATCAGGCCATCTTTGTGCTTAAAATCATGGTTGCCTGTTATTAAAGAAATATCAGGAATCGCAGAAATTCTTGTCGGTTTTTTTATAATATTAGAAGAGATCGCCAAACAACAAAGCAAGGCAAAGTCACCCGAGCTTTTTTATACTTTAGATAAAGCTCGCATTTTCGACTTTCAGCGAACGCCAATCGCGCCCGATCTGCACTGAACAGCAAACTGACGGCGCTCACATGAATATCAGGGAATAGAGAGCCGATACTCTTGGCGCACCTATATTTGGTGCCTCGAGTGTTAATGATAAGCGATCATTTTGTACCCAACTGAATTTTTCCTCTGTCGTTCCTTTCACAGGCTCGTACCCGGGCGATCACCGCGTCATATACGTTGACGTTTCCAACTCTACGGCCGTCGATGTTCTCTTCGAAGAGATTGCCACTTATTTTCCGGGAAGAAAGATCAGCGTCGTGGTGAACAGTGCCGGCATCGTGGAAGCTGCAGCGCCGATTCAGGACATGAACGACACCCAATTTGACGACACGCTCGCCACGAACCTAAGGGTACGTCCAACCAGATGAACTAACCGTGCTGCAAGCAGCTCGAAATGAGTATTTCTTTGTCGTTCCACGGCATACATATACATTAAAAAAAGAGTTTAGGCAGGCGATCTGCTAAACAGCAATCTCATCAAAATCCCGAGTATTAACAAAGGACGCCTAAGTACTGGCAGAACAAAATGTCGAGGACACCTCCATAGTGAACAAGATGTTAATGAAACCTAGATACCATCATGTGTTTTAAGTATCTTTATTTGTTATGCAGTTATTTTCAGTGAACAAATTATATAACTTTTTCCTCGAGTTATGTCAGCACGCTTTGGTTTCTTTTGCAAAGCAAACGTAGGCTGTTATCGACTTTGACATGAAATAGCTTTATTGTCTTAGCGCAACTGCTATTCTGGCGCTCGAATATCCTCTTTTACAACTAACCAATTCTCGCCCTGTAATACACGCAGTAGGCCGAGGATACCGGTGTTTAAATCACTCTTTAAACTCACGAAGGAGAGTACCAGAGAAGTCCCATAGGTACAACCTCTGGCCATAACGGAACTCATTTGTTTTGCATACGCTTAAGGGATCGTCGAAGGACCCTCATATATTCATGTGAAAGTCTTAGTACCCCTCGCTTCTTTTATGTTATCTGTTTTGCCTTGGGAATCTAAATAGGATACGCTTAAGTATAAAGACACTTGTGCCATCACGCTGCTTAAGTTAATGTTGCATTTTTTTAAATTTCATCGGAATAGCAGGACTGAGGAAATCATTTTTATGATCCGGAATTATCCAGATGTTGGAAGCTGTTCAGTTTGAAGTTGGCGCTTGTCCGTGTTGTACGTGTGTCTTTTTCGTCATGTTCAGTTCGCGCCTTTTAACCTTTTAATCGATGTGAACCAACTAGGCCCAATCAAAGTTTTATTTTATCCAAATGGTTCGTGGAAGAGCAGTCCAATATTGCCTGAGATCCCTCACAGCTTACACAGAGCTCAGGAAGTCGCATTTCCGAATTGCAACTATCGCCCGATTACTCCCCCTGTCGACTCATCAAAAGAGTGAAGGCTTCCACAACTCAATCGGGGAATGGTGTCCATACTCTTAGCTTTGTTTATTTGTTGGGTCTAGTTCACCCACGCGCTCATTCTGATGCATGCTTTATTTCCCGCAGGGCACCTTCCTGATCGACCGCGCGTCAGTGAAGCACATGCTGGCCAATAACGTCACGGACGGCGCAATCGTGAACATCGCAAGCATTATCGCAAAAACTGCCTTCCCGCGGTACACTCCCTATTCAGCGTCCAAGGGCGGCGTCGTGTCCCTCACTAAGGCAGTGGCCCTGGAAGTGGCCAGCAGTGGCATTCGCGTCAACGCCATGCTGCCTGGTCCCGTCGACACCCCCCTGCTTGCAAGGCTACCGCCGGAAGTGAGCTCCGCCTTCATAGCAGCAACTGCCTTCAAGCGCAAGGCGCGTCCCGACGAAATATCCGAGACGATCGCGTTCATGTGCAGTCCGAAGAGTAGCTTCCTGACAGGTGCGGCGATCGATGTCACGGGTGGTATAATAGCATAATATTTACATGGAATAAATTGGCTGCTGTAGTCGCGGAAGGCGCGACAAGTGTCTGCACTGTTCCTTCCACACAGGCTTTATTTAAAATGACTGCAAAATGGTAACATGTGGGAAGGTATCACCAATGCATTTTCACATCGCGTCTTTTGCAGACGTATCCTAGAATGATCGAATCGTGTGAACAAGGTTTTCAGTCACCAGTGCCTAACTTCGCCAGAAAAATCTTGTATAAGAATACCATCTGAGCAACATTGCAACTGGATTGCCATTATCTGGTTTCGGAGAAGTCATAAGAGTGATAAAAGATTACATTCTTAGTTTGTGTCAAACTGCAACTATTTAAACGTATTTGCCACACAGGTACCCCCCCCTCCTCTCCCTTTCCTCCCCTAATTTGTTAGAACAAATATTCCAAGAACCACATGAAAAGAGCAATGACAATCCCTGTAATCATGGAGATTGCTCTTGATGAGAAACACCGAAGAGATTCGTACTTCTGTGACAGTGAAGGTTCTGCAATGCATCCATTTTATCTTTAGGGGGGTTTGCATTACATCTGCTGCCAATAAAAACAAAACTGTGTCACGAAACGCCATTGGCGGTGGCCAGGGATGGGCAAAATACATGCAAATATGTATCGAAATACAAATACAAAATACTTCGTCAAAAATGTATTTAATTACAAATCTAATTACATTTCCCACAAAAATATTTAAGTACAAGATACAAATGCAACCAAATGTATTTGGTCTCCTCCAAATACGTTTCCAAATACAATCCTCAAAATTTGCGTCAGTGACTTCAAGGCACGTGCATCGGGTTTCTTGGTATTTCATTTTAATTTTGCATGGCACACTCGGGAGTCACTGTGCGAGGTTCTAGTAACGTAATATATATATAATCACAAAAAAAATGTAATCAGCTTGGACGTAATAGGTGAAAAAAGTACAGAGCTTCAAGCAGCTTTTTTTGTCGATTACATTTTGGTATAGACCAACAAAGTACCGAGACGACCAAGACGCGCAGCACTAGCTAGATAATTTTTTATTGTTGCAACTCGCACCAGTTACGAAAACCTGGACGACCCGCGCATTTAGAATGTTCCAGGCAAAAGTATGGGTGGAAATCAGGCTGGAAATCATCACAAGTTGTCACAGGCACTTAATTAGGCAGTCTGCCTGTGAACGTCGATTTCGTAACTATTCTTGCCCTGGACCAGCACCGTAATCACAAAGTCACTAAACGGTTGTGCTTGATTGAGAGACACTGCATTCGGTGCAGAACGTAGTTTTCTTCCTGCTCTCAACACGTCTTAGGATGAGCAAATTGAGTCGTGATAATAAATTTGAGGGATGTATTTTCGCCCAAAGAATTGTATTTAATTACAATTGTATCTGAAATACCCACGTTTTAGTATTTAAATACACACGTCAAATACAATACCCAAATTATAATGAAATACAAATGCAAAATACACAAAATATATGAAATACGTATTTCAAATACTTGTATTTCAAATACTGCCCATCCCTGGCGGTGGAGGAACTCGCTGAACCTCGAGCAGCCATCAGACACGTAAAAAAAAACACGCTCTTTTGGCCAAATTTTTTTCTCTTGTATTGTGCTCCTCAGACTCCCGTAAATGAAACATTGTAGCCCATATTTAAGATTATTCATCAAATACAGAAAGCAGCTCTTCGTGCTTCCAGCCAGGGACACCACATTGTGCTACTATTTATCATCCACACTGAAGTATGACCTGGAATATCCTAGCTGACAGAACGTGGACCAACATGAGCCTTATTGAACACCCATTTGAGAGTTTATGCATGGGCCCACACAGTATTTTTTTACATCCATCCAAAAGTTTTCATTACGATTACTGGAATACTTTCTTGCGAAAATTAAGGGGATTCTTCAGCCGGGAAGCGTGAAAGGAAAGGTATAAACAAGGAGCATCACGCAAGAAATACATTTATTGCACACATCATACATGCATGATTAGACAAAATCAACAATAAACGAACTCCAGTTGAAGGAAGGAGCAGAGGATTGGACATTTTCATGTTTTTCGTTTGCAAAAAGGGACACTGAGTTGCCAATATTATAACACACTTCTACAAACTATGCAGAAATAGCAAGACTTTCTAGCCAATGGTTGCATCCCAAAGTCGTCTTCACCTGTTCCGAAGATGAAAGCACCTAACCATGCAAGCACAGTATCTACGTGACTACACACAAGGAAAAAAATATGCACAAATTACGTAGAGTATTTGGCAAGGAAAGATTTTTTTGGGTTACTCTACAGAGCTCCATGTCACTTTGAAAATGTAGACGGAACCCCAAAGTTTAAACAGATCCCACTTCGGAAGAGCGAAATGCTGAGTGAGCGAAATAGAATGAACTAAGACTAAAATTAAAAGAGAATGAACACACCAGTCAAACGACACGCTAAATATTTTTAACCATTTATATAATATTACGCAAGATCCCAAATTCATGTCAATGAGTACCCTGCACTCCTAAATCGATATGTCCCGGTAGTCATCTGTCTACGCCATGGGTGTTAGTAACGCTGGTTCCAATTCAGTGCTATAATATTGGCACACCGAGGAAAAAGTATGTACAATGTCTATCCGTCAGCTGTATAAACTTTTGACAGAGTCATGAAATGCAGTTAAATACAAAAAAAAATCATTGCACGATTGTTTAGAGCAAGGCAACAATTGTGTTGAACCGTCAAAAGCCAGCAATACAAAACATTCGCGAAGGCGCGGAAGTTTAAGTGATGCGAAGAGTTGAAGCAACATAATGGCACCCCCGTTGCACGATTCCAAGATAGCAGTACCCATATGACGGAGGGTGAGGTAGTCTGTGAAACTCTATAAAAACATTACAGTAAAACGAACACTTGTTGAACAATAAAAGTAGTTTATTACAATACATACAAAATGCGAACTGCGGTGCTGTCGCCCAGGCTGATGTCAAGATGGTAAGCAGGTTTGCACGGACGTGCCAAGCATATCTCCGGATATAGACTTCAGTGCTTAGGTGATGCAATTTCTCAGGTCATTAAAACTTTGTGGCTGAGCAGGTTTGCCCCATTCCACGTATATAGACGGCGTGAGACAGTGAACCTCCCAGGCAGTGAACTCTGTATCCGTGGTTATGATCAGATGGGCACGAGCTTAACTGTAACACGTTCTAAGCGACTACCACACCCAAAGCAGCTCACCTCTTGTAATGTTACACAAGTCGTAATTAATCTAGGTGCTTCGCCTTTTGCAGCACCTTGATTAAGCTATATCATTTGACAATGTACGTACATTGTGTTAAATGAAACGACCCAACACATTTCACGGCACTGCAGAAAGGAAAACGATCCAGATTGATGAAGATTTGTGTGGCAAAAGCCAATGCAGCCTCGGGTGTAAAATTGGCTTATGATGTAGGGCAAACTAGCCGAACTGTGCTACATTAGCCAAATTCGCCCTGTGAAGATATCAATTTCTCTACCTTGAAACACGGGTCACGTGGAATAGTCCTAAAAATGCCAGTCCAATAAACCTTAGTATCCTCTGAGCCTTCTTTGTATACTCAACGGGAACAACCCTATATGTATGAATAAGGCCCGCCCTCTCTGACAGCAGCGAGGACAGCGTGAAGAGCAAGTCATTTACCAACCACGATAATACCGGTCCGTCTAACGCCTTTCCCAGATACGGAATTAGAGGAATCTCTTTTTAGGAAACATGAACAGATAACATTTTGGACAAAACCCCAAGACTGGGGGGGAAAATGACAACACAACACAAAGTCTCAAATACTGCTTAAGTTTATTGGACATAAGATCGTGGTTTTATAGGGCACAGGTGCCCGGAAACCAAAAAGGAATGAAAAAGGGAGAGGATGAACTTCTTCTTCCCGAACACACAAGAGAGGGAGGTCATTGACAAACAGAAAAACCGGTACTGTTCTAGCTCAAACAAAAGGGGGGGGGGGGGGAGATCTCTTAACCCACCTCGGTGAAATGCTGATAACATCTAAAAAAAACAGACGAGAGAAATCTTTCCCATCAGGGGAAAGATCGAACATGGACAAAAACGAAGAACCCCTGACATTCGTCACACCCGAAACAAAGGGGCAAGGGTGAAACTTAAACCCGAACAAACATTATCCTACACAGATATAAAGGTGACCTCCAAACACTAAAATTTGTAGAAATCTTTTCAACTCCGTGTCTAAATTAAAAGAAGGCCTATTTACTGCATTTCTGTTGCTAATATTAGTGAGGGACTCTTTTATCAAGCGTTTATGATCCTCTCTCTTGGTCAACATAACCGATGTGGAATTCCAAAGAGGTACACAATTATTACATTCTAACAGATGTTTTGACATTTCTGAATACTGATCATTGTTTCTAATACAACGTTTGTTCAATTAAACGATCATTCAAACACCGCTTCGTTTGTCCGATGTAACATAACCCACAGGCGAAAGGAACCTTGTAAACTACGCCTGACAAACAATATACATTTTTTTCTCTATGTTTTTTGGTACATCCAGTTTTGGCCGAGTTGAATGGGGTCAACCGACTTAGTTTGAAATCATTTCTGAACACAGTGCTAATGCCGTAGCGGTTGCTGGCTGATTTTAGATTATGAGAAATACTATGGAAGAAAGGGAGAACAACACGCCTGGCAGATTCACGAACCTTTGAACATTTGTTCCTCATATTAATCCGGTACAAAAACTGTCTGAACACATAATCCTCGGGAAAACCTGCCACGCTGAAACGGTTAAAAAGGCGTTGGAGCGGAGAACCAATGGAGTGCGAACAAGATTTCCTGAGTGCACTATCTACTAGGTTCCTGACTATGCAAGTCTTGATATTCTTTGAGTGACAACTTTTGAAAAGCAGGAGCGGTTTGACTTCCGTTTTGCCATACCGCCAACACAAACTGGAGGGTGTTTTTAGCTGTATATCTAAAAACTGCAGGCAGTCATTTACAGGCCTTTCTACTGAGAATTGCAGCTCTGGCAAACTCTCATAGATGAAGTTTTCTACCAACGCTGACAGTGAAGAATCGATAGTGCAGACTAGGATATCGTCTACATAGCGTCGTAAGAGGATGACACCTGGAAAACGGCTTTGATTTAGAAAGACTAGACGCATATTCCAAAACGCTAAGGTTAATCTCGGAGAGGAGATTTTGCTTAGCTTTAAGTTTCACCCCTCCCCCTTTGCTTCGGGTGTGACGAATGTCAGGGGTTCTTCTTTTTGTCCATGTTCGATCTTTCCCCTAATGGGAAAGATATATTTCTTCTCTTTTTTTTTGTGATGTTATGAGCACGGTCCAGACTTGTACGTAACGCGTTACAAGTAATTGATTACTTGTAATCAATTACAGTTAAGTGTAATTTTGTGACGCTTCAATTACATTTGTCAAGCTGTAACGCTCGGAGTAATTCAATTACTTTTTTTCTGTAATCAATTACAAAATCAATTACACAATTACCAATTACATTTTTCATCCCACAATTTTTTTTCTCACAAAATCAGCATAGTCACTTAGCCATGGAGCAAAAATGATTGACATTTTTTTAACATCTAAAAAAAATAAAACTAGGATTAGTCGGCAAATCCTTTTTTCTTTTACGCCACGCTCTTCTACAAGCGCGCCACCAGCCTTGGCTGGGGAGTTCCGGATCTCGTTGCAGATTGCTGATAAAGTCGACGGGAAGCGGGAACTCGCTATTGACTTTTTAGTGGGCTTTGTTCCTTAGGTCGACGCGTCAGCTACACGACAAGATCCGGGTCTGAAAACAAAAAAGGAAACAATAACCAAACAAAATTGTGTACGCAATATTTTACTGTGTATTTGTGTATTTCTGTCATCGCAATAAAAAGTAACGTGAAAGTAACGTGAAAAGTAATCAATTACTTTGCAGTAATTGTTCAATTACTTCTGGGAGGCAGTAATCAGTAACGGTAATCGGTTACTTTTTTGACTTTAGTAATTGTAATTGTAATCGGTTACTTTTTTTCAGTAACGTGTACAAGTCTGTGAGCACCTCACCAAGGTGGGTTAAGATATCTTCCCCCCCTCCCCCCCCCCCCCTCTTTTGTTTGAGCTAGAAGAGTACCGGTTTTTCTGTTGGTCAATGTCTCTTGTGTGTTCGGGAAGAAAAAGTTCATCCTCTCCCTGTTTCATTCCTTTTTGGTTTCCGGGCACCTGTGCCCTATAAAACCACGATATTCTGTCCAATAAACTTCAGCTGTGTTTGAGACTTTGTGTTGTGTTGTCCTTCCTCCCCCCCCCCCCCCCTCCCCCCCGCAGCCTCGGGGTTTTGTCCAAAATGTTAAACCTTCAGCAGCTTGTTTGCGCCATAACTTTTTTTCATAAACAGATAGCGGGAACAAATTTAATACAAACATCACAGTGCTACGTATTTTGGATGTGATGCTTTAATTCTTCTGTTAAATTCCCGGCAAGTTTGATGATATTTACCGGCTATCTTTTTTTTTCTTTTATATTGATATTTATTTTGTGTTTTCAAGTTCAGAAAAATTGATGTACTGAAAGCTTTTTATTATTCTCAGAGTGTTCCCGGTGGTGTTGTGTCGGGTTCAAATCTTAATGACAGTGCTCACTCTATAACTTCAGAAAGTGACGCATGTTCCAGAAGTCTGTGATTTTGATTTGGTTAATTTTGTATCAAAGGAAATTGCTCGCCAGCCCAAGGAGTACTCGCATAGTTTGGCTGGAAACGGATCTCTATGTGTCTCCTGCCGGGCGTCTAGCGGGGTCTTCACCATCTCGCTCTGGATCTATTTTTTTCGTGTTTTGCTTTCGTTTCGGCAACGTTTGGGATCCTGCGCGCCCCTCAGGGCCCGTCGGGTTTCGGCACAGAGAGCGAAACCAGGTGTCTGAGATTTGCGACAACTGGCCGAACGCCGGCCTGGAGGCAAAGAGCTCATCGCCCTGAAAAGCTTGGTTTCAGGCGAAGGAGGACGGATTTTGTTGTGAGACTAGAACCAGTGTCTTGACACGGCCCAGTGAACCTCTTTTAACGTAATTTTGTTTTGTTCATATGGATGTACATGAATGTTGTTTTGGCATTCAATGGACTATGCCCAAGTTCGTTGGAACGTTTTGAGGTGATCGAAAAATAATCGGATATGAATGCGAGACCTTCCGAGTCCAAATCTTTAGACCGCATTTTTGGATCAACAGCATGCACATTACAGGAGGCTCCTGGCACAGACTAATCAATGAATAATGCGGATTCTTGGGCGAGTTGGTACTGAAAATTTGAAAACATAAAAGCGCTTCACGACAGGGACGAGAGTAGGAACGAGACAACGCCATGCCCTAACTTGAACTGGTTTAATTGTCAAAAAAAGCAAAAAAGCGATAATGCAGAGATGACACTCTGCATCATCGCGCCATTCAGCAAATCCCATGTCACGCCGATTATTGCAAGGACTGTGTCTCTCTGTCGCCCAAATCGATCGACGCCACGCTGACACATCGATCCCCGTAGTTTTTTTTATCAGGTCTGCTTCTATAATGTCCCTTACTGTCGTATCTCTGTTTTCTCACAACAGTGCACAAATTAAGTTCAGGTTTGCACCTACAGTCATGGCAGTGCATTGACAAATGTCCGTCACGCTCTCCGCTCACTTTTTGGTTGTGTTCGCGCAGTCTATCATTTAGACATCTTCCCGTCTGTCCCATGTACTTTTTGCCGCACGTCACAGGGATCTGATAAAGAGCTCCTTCTGTGCATTCTACAAACGGGCTGCGATGCTTTTTCACGCAGCCAACCGGTGTTTTGCGTTAAGGGACGGCAGTTTGCACAACTTAGCAAGTTTTTCCGGGTCAGAAAAAAAAAAAAAAAGACACCCGAGAATTTACCCGGTTTGGTATCTTTCTGAGATTGTGTGCGGTTTTGTGCATGTAAGGCACAACCACCACTCTCTGTTTCTTTTGGGACATATCTTGATCTGGGCTCGCTACTACTCGTAGCTTCATTAAACCTTTTGTGCAACCGACACCAGGAGCGTTCCAAGAAAACCGGCATCAACCAAGCGTTCCGAATGCTCCTTCAGACCTTAAGGTATCGCATGATGACACGACCTTCCATCAAAATCCTTCAGCTCCAATTTTGAGCGATATATTTTTAGCCCATCATGACAGAGTTCTCTCGGAAGGCCTGAATGACTTCGATGGTAGTAAGGTTTTTAGATTTATCGACGATCATTTTGTTTTTCTTCACCATGATGTTTCTCACTGCCTCTCAATGGTGAACAATCTTTTAACAGTTTTTAGAACGGCCTAGATCCCCTCAAGCTTATGCACCAGGTACCTGTTGACAACGTCACACAGTTTTTAGATGTCAGGCTCACACTTTCGGAGCAACATGTGAGCTGGAAATACCAACCGAGAACAAATAAGTCCCTGCTGACGTTCAGTTCATCCCATTCGAAACTCGTTAAGAGAGGAATTGTAAATTTGTGCTTTGTGAACGCCATCAGAAGGTCATGTCATCATGCGATACATTTAGATGATCAATATATGATCAATATCCTGTTTTGACGCCGTGCTGTTTTGGTACGTCCTCTTCTGTTGCTGTGCCGTTTTGACGTAGTGTTGTTTTGTGGCGTGTTATTTTGACGCGTGCTTTTTTGTCGCCGTGCTGTTTTGACGCAGTGCTGTTTTGACGCTGTGCTGTTTTGACCATGCTGTTTTGTCGCGTGTTGTTTTGTCGTGTGCTGTTCTGTCATGGTGTCGTTTTTTCCATTGTTGTCTGCGATAATTTGCTATGTTCGCCTTCGATTGAGTTTCTGAACCGAAATCTTTATATGTACTTGTAGATACTTATTAAATATATTAAAGAAGTGTAAGCTCGTTATACATTTTTATTCTGATTTGATTGGAGTACGCGGTCCCGTCTGCTGTGGGTCACCATTGGTTGGTGAACCGGCTGCCTTCGGGCATACAGCAGAGCATACTTGGTGATCTCAGGCACGCCATGTGCTGCTTACCACTGCCAAAACAAGTTTTTGTGATGTGGTGTAAAATCCTTGTTCCGCTTCCCGAAGACCGAACAAACGTGATTAATTAAGTTACTTCAAATTAAAATAGAAGAGCTATGTAAGTCTGGTTTTAAAATCGCCACTGACACTTCAACAGATGATTATGACAACTCCATGGAGATCGCTGAGACGATCACGGACTACAGAAGAGATGGGCTACTAAACACCCAGTTTTATGTAGACGTGTGGGCAACCAGTCAGATCTGTCATCATGCTTGCTATCAGAAACATGAAACACATCGAAAGACGTTCCGTTAAAGAGCAAGAAATACTCGCTTGCAAAAGTGACACCACCTTAACAATTGGCGCGTCACCTAGCCGGTAATATCAGCCGTGCCTTTGACACATATTTCACTGATATATTTCACCAAACAAGAGTTCAGCTGAAAACGCACTTGAGGGCGCCGATCGACACTCAAAACAAAGACACGGTGTGCAAGGAATGCCTGGACATGTATGTCGACAACTATTTGAATGTACTTTTGAACTGCTTCGCCTGGCGAGCAAACCAACAAGCTGCCAAAGTCACTGAAAAAAGAAATGCGAAGGCAAAAAAAAAGAAAAAAGGTCACACACTGCTAGCACGAAGCAGATTGCAGCGTGCCACTTTTATTTACCAGCTGGACTACGTTATTCATTCCTCTGTTTTGTTCTTAGCTCCTACCAACGTCAGGGAAGCAAATAACGAAACGTGCAACTTGCAGCTGGAAAAAAAGCGTTTTTTTATAGTTTCGTCGTGCTGCTTCTGTCTTTTTCTTGTGGGCTCCCCATACAAAAATGGTCTATGGTCGGCTATAGAAAATCCTTTGTATGGCCGGCTATAGCAAATTGGCCCAATTAGCTATAGCCGTTTCTATGGCTGTCTATAGCTTTCCCTATGGTCTCCCCTATAGTTGTCTGTAGCTTTTTCAATGGAAATTTCGCTATCGAATTCGGTATGGTTTAGTCTATGGGTCTCTTTAGAAAGGATGCTATAGCCGCCTATGGCTTTTCTTTTGGTTCCTTTAGCCGCCTACAGCATTTTGTATGGTCTGCTATAGAGATCTCTATGGCTTAATCTATGGATCTTTTTAGACACCGTGCTATAGCTGCCTATGGCTTTTCCTACGGTTTCTTTAGCCGTCTATTGCCCTTTGTATGGTCCGCTATAGCTCATTCTATAGCTCGTCTTATGGTTCTCTATACCCATCGTGCTACAGCTTTCTATAGCATTTCATATGGTCCCTTTAGCCGCCTATAGCATATTACCTCTATGGCTTGCTCTATGGATCTTTTTAGACACCGTGCTATAACTGCCTATGGCTTTTCCTACGGTTTCTTTAGCCGTCTATTGCCCTTTGTATGGTCCGCTATAGCTCATTCTATAGCTCGTCTTATGGTTCTCTATACCCATCGTGCTACAGCTTTCTATAGCATTTCATATGGTCCCTTTAGCCGCCTATAGCATATTGTATGGTTTTCTATGGAGATCTCTATGGCTTACTCTATGGATCTTTTTCGACACCGTGCTATAGCTGCCTTTGGCTTTTCCTATGGTTTCTTTAGCCGCCTATTGCCCTTTGTATGGTCCGCTATAGCTCATTCTAAAGTTCGTCTTATGGTTCTCTATATCCACCGTGCTACAGCTGCCTATAGAATTTTCTATGGTTCCTTTAGCCACCTATAGCATTTTGTATGGTGTGCTATAGAAATCTCTATGCCTTACTCTATGGATCTTTTTAGACACCGTGCAATAGCTGCCTATGGCTTTTTCTATGATTTCTTTAGCTGCCTATTGCTCTCTGTATGATTTGCTATAGCTTCTTCTATACCTCGTCTTATGAGTCTCTTTACCATCGTGCCATAGCTGCCTGTAGTTTTTATTTTTACCGCAATCGTATGAAATGTGAAACAAATTATTTGTTGTCACTGGACATCTTTAAAAAAAAAACCTTGTGAGACGTGCCGAAATTCATAGCCCCATTTAAAACAAAGAGCTAACATTTCAACAAAACAACAAAAAACAAATGCACCCACTCAGGTGTTTGCAAAAGCACAGGTAAACAGACACAAGGTATTGTTTTCAAATCTCCTAGAAGTTTATTACACACAGCCCATTCTGTAGACAAGCACACACTAAGCAATCTCTACTATGTGAAGAGGTACTACTGAGCTGTTATACAACTGAGAATATTGTAAAGCAAACAAGAACCAAAGGCAATTCCTGGGTAGTGTCTAGTCCCCCGGCAGCCGGCCGAACTCCCCCCCCCCCCCTTTCCCCCGAAATTCTAATGCCAGTCGCCACTCATTTGCGCTACAATCAGTTTATCAAAAGACGTTTCATCGAGATCGTTTCATCAACACGTGACGTTTATAAACAACTCAAAATATTTTTTTTTTGTTTGTTTGTTTGTAATGATTTGCCAAGAAGTGGCGTGAACGGGTGGGCTGAGTCGGTGAGCACGCGCCTCAGGAATACAGGCGCGACGAAATGTCCCTGCAGCGTGCAATTCGCGTAACGAGTGCCGACTAAACGTGTTTCCATGAAGCGTCTATCCACGAAAAGGTGTCCATGAAACGTCTTTTCACAAAACGCAGAGAGAATAAGAATGTCAGTATTCTAACTACAATTTTCACATGATTTCAGAGAGCTAATGGCAGGCGACTGCGGTAGAATTACGGGGAAATTATTTTCCCAGCTGTCAGAAGATAGGCACTGCCAGGAGATAGACACTACAGAACGGTCAATTGTCGCCGAGTAGGTTGCAGCGCACTTACGTTCAAAATACCGGACTTGAAAGATGTAATCCGAAATATACACGAACTCATCTCTGTTACGTCACGGCGCGGTGGTGGCGCGTCGTTCGCACTTCCGGTCTGGGGCTGTGGGCAGAAGTCCCCATGCGAAACGTGTATTCCTGCGTTGTTTCGAAAGGAACCTGACAAAAACCTGCCTTCTCGTCAAAACGCCGCGACTGGGGCTGCACTAAAAGAGTCGAGAAAGGTTTGAAGGCCAGTTTTCATGTGCTCGGTTCGTCCGAGAAGGTGGATATGTGCCGTGAAAAGGGAAAACCAGACGCCGTCGACCACGATTGCTTGGGCGGGAAGCACTTTGGATTGAATTCACGGATACTTCTGGTCATCAAATGTATTTGTTTTGTTCCAACATGAACGGCGGAAAACCGCGAGGTTGTACGGACCACCTGCGGACTACGTTCAGTGCGTCTTCAAGTTCAAACGGCCGCTTGACTGTTTAAACTGCCGTCTGCTCTTTCAAACGTTTCTGCTTGTCGTCTGCTCTTTTAGACGACACCGGCCCGTAGACCAAACATGGGCCCGGTACTTGCGATAAGAAGTAAGTGCAGGCCTCAAAAGACTCAAATTTGAAGGTTGGTAAGCAGGCTCGATGTAAACAGTAGATACAAGGATGCATTGATAATTGTTACCAGTGGCCATCACCGACTTGTTATGCCTGATTAACTTGGTCCGATTCTGCTTGAGATTTTCAGCATCGACGTCGACCATCTCAGATACGGTTCACGCTTTTGCAGCCCGACCGACGTCCGGACTGAAAATTGTGAGCGAAATCTCATCATGCGACTCAGGCTTTAGCGTACATTCTGCGGCGTCCACGCGAAATGAATCGCCGCATGTCACATTATTCACGCGAAGTTTTGCAATGTAACGAGCCTCGGTAATTTCGCTGACGCCACTGAAGTAGTCAGACCTTGCCAGGAAGACGTAGAATCAACATTGCGAACGCGAAAAAGGGCAGGGGGACTCACACCGACGCCGACAACATCGCATTTCAATGGTTTGTTTATGGGCGACGGCGAGCTTCTTGCCCACACCCCCATTGCGCATGCGCGGCACCGGTGGCGTCCGCTAGGGGCACTCCGGTTTGTTTGTAAACATGAGTTGGTGTATACGTCGACGCGGGCACTGCAGACCAACCACTCAAACACAAAACCGAGAAGGAAGGGATCCGTGAAGATTCACCACAATGTAGCACAAGCTGTCATTTGCCGAACCGAACACTGAACTCATCACAAGAATGTCTTGGGCTTCTTTGAAGAAATCGCTTGTTGCCGACATACGGGTAGGACTTTTCGATCGGGATACCTTTTAACATAGAAGCGAAAACCACAGCAGCCCCACGGGCCGCACAACACGCGAAACTAGGTCCGCAAGCAGCCTCATTCCGGAATTGGCAGCGGCTATTACGTCATCCGTCAAACCACGTGATCACGCTCCTTCCGTTACATGTGCACAGAGAGCGGAGTGAAGCGATAGAAAGTCTACGGTTGATTGGTCCGCCGAGTCCGCACCTTCTGCAATGCTTTTAGCTTAGGGAGAGAGAGAAAACAGAAAAATTGAAAAGCAGAGCTCCTTCAAGGCCAGAACGGGGGTGCGATCACAAAGACTAATCCTCAGGGGCATACCAACAATGAACACAGCGAGAGAATGTGTCACTTATATCCTGTTGACAGTTCGAGCCAAGGTTGATAGTGCAGTGGATGCTATGTGTGGCCTTGGGCTTAAGGCAGGTGCCGTGTCCAGCGTTATCACCAGCTTCGAGACAGTTGTCACGGGACCCTAACCGGAGACATGATTGGCCTCAAACAAGCATAGCGTCTACTCTGCTGTCACTACCGAGTGAACAGGACAGCTCCATGAAGGCCCCCCAGCTTTTGGACTTCTTTCTAAAGCTGCACTTCCCAGAAGTGACCCAAAACGATGCATGTTTGAATATATCATATTTTACGCCTTTTAGCCCATATTCTAATTCAAAATGAATAATTAATGGCGAATACTTTCTCTTTGCGCAGGATGCCCACAAACAAATAAATAAATAAATAAATAAATATATATATATATATATATATATATATATATATTTTTTTTTTTTTTTTTTACCAAGCACTTTTGAATTATGTGTACACTGTTAGGTTCGCATTTTTAAACGTCAATTTTGGGAATCTTTGCATCGTTGTGGCATCTATGATTGTGTGGTTTAAGAAATTTGTGCCGTAATACGTTTTTCATCCGTGAGTTCAGTCTATATCACTGCCATCAATTACAATCTCTGAGCACCATGATGACTCATGGTGGGGATGTGTGCTCCAAGAAGCTCCAATGAGTTTAATGTCTCATAATTTAAAGAAAAAGAAGAAAAATTAGCCACAGCGCTTGCTGATTTGTTGAATTCGCAGAACAGAAAGATAATAGGACGCACCTAGGGTAGCGCGTGCCTAATGATATTAATTTTTGTTTTTCGGCTGTTATTTTTGTATATTTCGCCGTTCTCGACATGGGCGTTGACGGACATTGCACCGCTGCTTACGCCCCTGCCGGGGTAAGCTTTTTTGTTGTCACGACACCCTATCGCGCTATAGGCGCGTCGATTTAACGCTCATGAAGTCTCGAGAGAACTGTGAATTGTTTAGTCAAAGCAACGACGCAGCAATCGCGAAATGAGAGACGACTGCGTATGACTCTCGAGCGTGGGACTCTCGAGCAGTGTTAACTTGCTGATGATTCAGGGCGCTGCTTTGTCGTTGAGATTCTTTGTCCTGCGAACGCCGGTGAAAACGTTCTAGTGCTCGGCGTACCCTAGGCAGCAGCGCCTGTCAGCGACCGCCCGCGCAGCATCGCAACCTTTCTAGAGCCTACTGGCAGTCTGCGAGCGCCGACGATTTATCGTTGCGACTTGAATGGAAGCATTTTATAAACTCCTGCGGTGAACATGAAACACCGCGAACATGAACTCCCGCGAACATAATCCCCGCGACGGCGAACCGCCGGCGCTCGCAGACGGAGGGTTCCGATGCTGTGCGAACGGTTGTTGGAGGACGCTGCGTAGGGTATACGCCGGGCGCTGGAACGGCTTCGAAGCCATTCGAAGGGCAAAGGATTCGCGACGACCAAGTAGTGTCTTGCATCTTCAGTAAGGTAACGGTGCTCGAGAGTCCCAAGCTTACATTTCCACAGAGCGAGCGCGGCCGGCCAGATCGAGGCGCAGTCAGCACTCGCGTCGCGATTGCTACGTCGTTGCTCTGCCTACACCGATGACATGTGCACCGGCATTCAAAATCGCCCTCTCGAGACTTTATACGAGTCCAATAGACGGCTTTATAGCGCGATAAACCGTCGTGACAAGAGTAAAGCTTACCTCTGTAGTGGCGTAAGCAGCGTTCTTGACGCCGCGTCGAGAACGACGAAATATACACAAAAAAAAAAACATTAAATATATTTAACACAGCAGGCAGAAAGAAATACAAACATGGCAGGGACACGGACAACGTAGAAGGCGCGCTACGAAATACATATACTTACAAAATACACTGGAAACGACAGATAATTAGAGCTAAAAAACGGAAGATTGAGATGACGTCAACGCCGAAATAAGGCAATGCGCAGGGAAAGCAGACGGCAAAACTGCAATAGTCCTATAGGCAGCTAAGGACGCTTTTGTGATCGCGGGCGTATAACCTCGGCGACGTACGCCCCGTTAACCTGGCTGAAGAAAATTCTCGCCCCGATCGAGCGCATGAATGACTCTCTTCCCCTTTCAAACATCTGCAGTAAAAAAAAAAAGAGGGTCGCGGGCCTATAGCCTAAGCAAACCAGTGAGCCGACTAAAAAAATTGGATGGTCGCGAGTCTATAGCTCGGGAGATATACATCCCTCTATAGCCGGCTAAAGTACATTGTAAGGTCGGAGGCTATAGCATTGGTGACATAGAACACTTTTGAGTCGGCTAAAGAGAATTCAATGGTCGCGATTCTATAGATTTAGGGACATACACCACTCTATAGTCGGCTAAAGCACATTGAATGGTCGGAGGCCTATAGCTTTGGTGACATAAAACACTATAGAGACGGCTAAAGAAAGTTCGATGGTCGCGAGTCTGTAGACTTAAGGACATACACCACTCTATAGCCGGCTAAAGAACATTGAAAGGTCAAAGGCCTATAGCTTTGGTGACATAAAACGCTATAGAGTAGGCTAAAGAAAATTCAATGGTCGCGATTCTATAGATTTAGGGACGTACACCACTCTATAGCCGGCTAAAGCACATTCAATAGTGGCGAATCTATAGCATCAAGGACATACATATTTCTATAGCTCGCTAAAGAATATTGAATAGTCGCGAGTCTATAGCTGCGTAGTCATAAATTATTCTATAGCCAGGTATAGAAATCGGAATGGTCGAGATTCTAAAGCTTTGAAGACATACATTTTCCTATAGGTGGCTATAGCGTGTTTTATGGTTTCTAATGGCTGACCATAGAGGGCCATAGAAGGTGATAGCTCTCCATAGGATTTTCTATAGACGTCCATAGCTCATTTTTGTATGGGTCAACACCAACGACGAGCACCACCTGCTAATTTTCATTGCTCCTACCGACGCTCCGTGCGATCGTCGTCGTTGAAGCAGATCTTTGCTGTGTGATTTGTATCTTTGTATCGTCTGTTAATTTTTTTTTGTTTTATTCGCCATTGTTCACGACTGTTCCCCATTTCTTTTTATTTTCGGCTGGGCTGGGGACCCCATCTTTTCTGCACAGTTCGCAAAGTGTTTGCACGGTCATTTTTCTCGTTGGTTTTTGTTTTTGAAATGCTGCAGGGGCTGGTGCGCTTGCTCTGGCAATACTTGCGCACGTTTTAGTAATCACCCATTCGAGTAGCTAAACGCCTTTTTTCCGCTTCCCAGATGCACTTCAAACGCGTGCTATCCTCTTGAGTGGAGTTTGAGACCTTATCTTTGTTTTTGCGCCCGTTGTTATTTGCTTGACGTTGCAGTTGCGATGAGTGGATTCCGCTTTCAAGCGGACTGACCGTAATGAATTGTTTCTGGTGTTTGGAAGACGAAACGGGGAACGCAAAGCTCGAGGACGTCGCGAAGCCTATACTTTTACATTGCGTCGTCTGCTTCCGTAGACTCCGAGTCCGCTAGAGGCGGCACTGTCACGTTCGCCGCCGCTCCCATAGGTTTTCGGCAGAGTTTCTAGTATTGGGGAAGCTATATCGTATTTGGTGCTACTCTTTAGCGAAACCACTCAGCTTTGCAACAACAGCGCATTCGCGCCAAAATAGCGCTAAAAGAGAGCGCCGGAGGTGAAGCCTTTCACATGAAACGACGTTACTGGTAACGCGTTAGATTTTTAGAGACATACTAATGTACACGTGAGTTCAGAAATGACTAACGAGTAAAGTAATTTCGTTAGGATCACCTTACTGTCTTTAAAACTAGGATGGCAAATTTCCAAACCGCGACTTATCGGTGCCAAACACAAACGTTTTATATGAGCACAAAAGTAACGATCGGTAGTTCTTGGACGTAACGGTCACGGTATTTGGATACTTTTGCAGGACGGTAACGAATATCAGTACGCGTTAAGTTTTGGCGAACTACCAAGTCACGCCATCCTGATCCTTGTACTTTCAGTAACTCGCACAACAATGGTAAACGAGCGCTAACGTTGAGTAAACTTTCTCGCTGTATTAGGGGTAAGCAAATTAGGGCCGGATTGCATTTTTTTGTTAATGCTGCCCAAAGAAGCGCTATAGGGAGGTTTGAACTTCAAAGAAACGCTGATTCCCTTTTGGTATTCTGCATACCGCGATATCCATAGAAGTCTTCCTACTTTCCCAAATCATTTTAATCCATACGATTAGATATTGGTGTCGTTTTTGGTGTTGGTGAAACGCTCAAGAACGACATGTTCCTCCATTGATGACAGGACTCAGTAAGTGCACGCCGGTGAATGTATTTTGGCCGCTTAAGCTCAGGCTTACACTTTTGTTTTCCCCTTTCGGAGTTGCGGCGGCATCTACTGGGATCATTCTTTCTTAGTTACGTGTTGATTTCACAATCGCTGGCTCAATTGTAGTCCGAAGAAGGACGAGTGGGCTTAACAATGGACCACAAACTGGTGCCTTTTAATGCTCCCTACTGGATAGGCTGGCACAGTCGATCACGGCGCGAAAGAACTCGGGCGAGCTAAAAAGTCCTGTCGCAACGCAAGGAAAAAGGGAGAGAATTTTCATTAACATGGCGTCCGGCGAAATTTTCAGTTGGAAGTACAGCGCATAAAACCGGCCAAATTGTGATTTTGGAGTAGATTCAACTAAGACTGACTAGTAAAGTTGAACTTAATTCCCCCGCCCCTAAAATGAAAATCAGTGTTTTTCACACAAAAAAGGAAAAAAAAAGTGAAAGCAGTTTACAACTCCCTGTAATGCCGAATTAGAGCGCAGCTCTTGAGGAGGAGGAGGGAAGGGTACTGAGGGTAGAAAAGACCCCTCCTCCCCCTCCCTCTCCTCCTCCACCCCTCATTCTTTAATATGCTCCGGGGGGTCACCTGACATCGGAGAAAGGGGATCACGTGACCTCGGGAGGGGGGGGGGGGGTGTCGCGTGACTTCGGAGGGGGGCCACGTGACCTTAGGGAGTCACGTGACCTTGAGGTGACCTTGTGAGGGGTCACGTGACCTTGAGGTGACCTGGTGAGGGGTCACGTGACCTGGAGGGGTCACGTGACCTTGGGGTGTCCTGGGGGAGACCTTTCTCGTGATTGAGGGTTCCGACGAAGGCTCCCAGCCCGGCGACGCCACATTGTGCCGGGTAGGAGACAGGATCGAGGAGCCGGGAGGCGACAGACTCAGCAAAACAGAACACTCTATACTCACATTAATTACAACATCGTTTCGGTGTTCGTACAACAACTTCACGGGGGTCCTACCTTTATATATCCGCCTCGCCATCTCGCCGTCCACTGGCTAGTCCAATCGCAGGGGCCTATGTGGTCCTCGGCAGCCAATGCGGAAGAAGTTCGTTTGCCAGCAGCCAGCCAATGCCGAAGAAGTTCGTGTGCCAACGGCCAGCCAATGCCGAAGAAGTTCGTGGCGGGTCTCTCGGCGTAGTGGCTCACTCGCTGAAAAGTCACCCACACGCACACGCAGACACGGACAACCTGCTTGTACAAAGGTTGCCTCGAGAGCCGAGTTCTCTAAAGCTCCCGCACGAGCCGCCGGTCGGTGCGAGAGCGTGCTTTGGTCCACGTGAGCCAGGGGCACGCGCCGCTTTCGTAAACGTGGTACGGGTGTGTTGTAGCCTTTCACAATACCTTGTGAGGGGTCACGTGACCCCCTCAGGTCACGTGACTTCCCAGGTTACGTGACCCACAGGTTGCATGCTCTCAGGTTGAATGCAACTCAGATTGCATGCAACCTGAGTTGCTTGCAACGCGCGGTTACGCCGACGCCGACGGCGACGGCGACGCCGCTGAACCTGGAAACGGGCGCCTAAGAGCTGCACTCTAAAACTACTTATCAGCGAATATATATATATATATGTATATATATATATATATATATAATAAGTCAGAGATCCGTACTTGCGGAGTTGCTATGCTAGAAGTTTATTGTATGTATTACGACAGTTTCGCCGAGAGGCTCGGCTTCGTCAGGAGATGGTATACATGTATGCCATCTCCTGACGTAGCCGAGCCTGTATACCATCTTTTGTAGAAATAAATGAACTGCGTAAAGGACGAGGACAGAGGTAGAAACGAGTACGACACACGGAGCGCAGTTCCGCGTGTCGTACTCGTTTCTACCTCTGTCCTCGTCCTTTACGCAGTTCATTTATTTCTAGAAATCATGAGCCAACTAGTCCGCCAAAAGGAGCTGTATACCATCTCCTGACGAAGCCGAGCCCCTCGGCGAAACTGTCGTAATACATGCAATTAACTCCTAGCATAGCAACTCCGCAAGTACGGATCTCTGACTTATTACATTTTCCCGGTTCATTGTTCTCAAGCTACTCTGCCTCACCTATATACATATATATATATATGGGTGGTTTCATCTCAAATCGTGCAGGCAAAAAGGGTCGAATTTTTAATTTCGATGAAAAAAATATATGTTATGGCGCCGTTTTTAAAAACGCAGTCGCCGCAGACCGCAAGTTCGTCGGATTTTTTGTTCGCGACTTATGAATTTTTAAAGAGGCCGCGGCGAAAAGCAGTGTTTTTCACACCCGTCGTGGGTCGGATGTTTCGCTTGATCTCCCGCCGTGGATTTTCAGTCCACATTATATTATCTTTTTTAAAGCACTCTGTGGACACATTTAAAAAGCTCCAATACCATAAAATAATTTTAGGCGTTTTGCTTTTTTTCTGTAAAAATGTCAAAAACGCCCCCTTGGTCAATTGTTGACGAACTTTGACAATTAATTACTGGCGATCTACTTGGGTTACATCAATACTTTTTATGTCCACGGAGAGCCCAAAACACGTTCTTTATATGTATTATAAAATAACTTGGCTGTATAAAATATTCTTTGCGGTACGTTTACGTTAATGTTATGTGAAAACCAAAAAGTACCATTTTTGAAATTGATTTTCTCAAAAAACCCATTTTTAATTTTTTTTATTTTTTGTTAAAATGTAGATGTGATAGTTTTCTATGCGAAAATCAAGTCTAGAAAGTGTATATTTTGTTTGTATGTTTTATATTTAAGCATCAATATCGTACAAAAACATGTTTTTGCGGCACGAAATGGACTTACGAATTGCGCGTCTTCACAAGCTTGGAAATAGTTTCTTTTATTTTTTTCAACGTTCCCACATAAAAATGAAATACAGTATTTCCACCCTGTTATATTTATTGATTATTTAAATTTTATTATAGGCGGCAAGCTACATTGGGAGGAGTTCCAAAAAGAGAAAGCAACACTTCTTAACAGACCAGCAGGTGTCGTAAATTTTTAACGTGTAGGAGTCGGCAGACGTCGTATTGATTCGGGGCCCTCATTGGCCTGCATGAACGTCCCGCCCTTTCGGAGCCAGCAGATGACCACGACCTTTCGCGCTCGTTGTGTTAGATGGGACGGCCCGTGACAGTAAAGCGAGCAGCGCACCCTGTGTCACGAGGAGTAAAATGGTACGATTGTGTCGTTGACGCGGCGAACAGTGACAGCCACCCAGGAGGAGTCAGTCAGAGTATTGCACAAGGGAAAACAAAGGAATCGTTGCCTGAAAGGATGAGGACACCATGGCCTTACAATATCGACGGTCAACAACTGTTCTGCCAGCCAAAACAACGCCGCGTGCGCGCTAAAACCGGCGGCGCGGGACAGAAATCCCACAGACGCACCCACGAAGATGGGCCGGTTTCGTTAGGGATGTGGGGAAATTTGAAACCAGCCATCCGTGCATGCGTGAAACGATACCGCCTGTTTGCCCCAGCTTCGAGCGCCCTATCCTTACCTTGAAACGGTCGTGCTGTCTCTCTCTCTCCGGGGAGATCCGATAGCACCGAAGGGTTATCTATTAAACTTGAGGAAGAAAACGAGAAGGGGCTGTTTAAGTTTAATTATCCCCACCAACCCGCTCATTCTGTCCTTATAAAGGGCTATCTCTTTTGGAAACAGCAAAGCCCGGAGACTGACATTAAAACGAGCGTGTTGGTAAATATACTTGTGTTTGTATTTTGCCCGGAGACTAGTTGGGTCGAAGTCAGCCTCCTTGTCAATTATAACCGTTTGTGAAGAGTGGGCTTCTCCCGAGATGAAAAGTCAGCGCCGGCTGACGTGCTCTTTTGAAAAAGGGATGGGGAAAGAGAAAGTTTGAGTAACTGCAGAAACTACCTCGAAAGCTCCTCTCCCGATATGAAGCTTCAGGCATAGTCTCGGTTACCTTCTCGCGCATCGCCTGCTCGAATCTATTCTTCACTTTCTTTCGCACAGCCACTGTTCCTCACAGCCGTCGTGGATGTGCGTAACAGAGGGAAAAACAGATTCGAGCATCATCTGGACGCCGTCCTCCTGCCAGACTTCAGTGTCGTGGGACCGACTCGTGTGTGTTTCTTCGCCCCGCTGAACTTAGTTTCTCGGGTGCGTTTTTGAACGTTTTTTTTTTCAATGTTTTCTTACTAACTGTTTGTTAGCACTGTTCAGTTGTTGGGTTTATTTTGTCATGGCGTAGCGGCCTAGGCGGTGATGTAGAGAGCGTGTTCGCACGCATTTGGTTGCGTCCCATTTAGGGAATGCCCGGAGGAGTTGGTTTATCTTCTTGCCATGTGCGGCTGAGTTTTCCCGTCTTTATTAAATTATTGATTTTTTTTTTTGTTTTACCTTTACGTGCCGTTGACTTCTTTGTCTGACTCTCCACCAGGCGTGGACCTATCGTCTTGCCACCACTCCAACCTAAATACTTTATTTTTTTAACGCAATTTTCGTTAAGATCGCAGTTGGGCAATTTAATTCCTATTTATTTATTTTTATTTCCTACCCCTCTCCATGACACACTCTCTGTGTGTTGCGGACCGTTTCTGTGTCACCACTTTTGTGTATTACGGAAGTGAAAGGACATTCCCTGGTGACCTGTGCGATGTGCGGTGAACAAACCCCCAGTGTTTGGTTTCGGAAAGAATTGTATATAACATATCGACGGATGTGGTGACTTTCTTTGTCTCAGTAATACTACAGCTATTAGCTAGTCGTGCTAGTTTACTGAGAAAGGTTTATAAATCGAAACAATACAACGTCTGTGCCTTTTGGTTATTCAAAGTCTACTAGGCCTGCTGATTTGGTTAGATATGTATCTCGTGGTTCCCGCTCTTATCAAAACATACATAAATATTCAATACCACAAAATTCGTTTATAATTGATTACAAAATGCAGAAGAAAATTCAAGAAAACTTTTTCACAATTCATAGAGACGCATGGGTCGGAATGTCTGACTTGGGTCTTGCAAAACAAAGACGTTTTTTTCCGATATTGAGGCCTAAATATAAAACATACAAACAAAATATACACTTTCTAGACTTGATTTTCGCATAGAAAACTATCACATCTACATTTTAACAAAAAATAAAAAAAATAAAAAATGGGTTTTTTGAGAAAATCAATATCAAAAATGGTACTTTTTGGTTTTCACATAACATTAACGTAAACGTACCGCAAAGAATATTTTATACAGCCAAGTTATTTTATAATACATATAAAGAACGTGTTTTGGGCTCTCCGTGGACATAAAAAGTATTGATGTAACCCAAGTAGATCGCCAGTAATTAATTGTCAAAGTTCGTCAACAATTGACCGAGGGGGCGTTTTTGACATTTTTACAGAAAAAAAGCAAAACGCCTAAAATTATTTTATGGTATTGGAGCCTTTTAAATGTGTCCACAGAGTGCTTTAAAAAAGATAATATAATGTGGACTGAACATCCACGGCGGGAGATCAAGCGAAACATCCGACCCACGACGGGTGTGAAAAACACTGCTTTTCGCCGCGGCCTCTTTAAAAATTCATAAGTCGCGAACAAAAAATCCGACGAACTTGCGGTCTGCGGCGACTGCGTTTTTAAAAACGGCGCCATAACATATATTTTTTTCATCGAAATTAAAAATTCGACCCTTTTTGCCTGCACGATTTGAGATGAAACCACCCATATATATATATAGGATTTTTGTTGATTTTATATAGATATCTTTAAAAAAATCTGTGAAAGAAACACTTATGCGATCTGTGCAGGTGAGTTATGCGGCCATGGGGACATAGTTGATGTGGCTAATCGTAACAATCAATCTGCTAATTAGGTAAGCATTGTTAATTAACTTTTCAACTAGTGAAAATATCCATATGGTTTTAATCAGAAACGTGCTGAGCATCACCGGAAACCACAAAATCAACTTTTTAGGAAGATATATCGCAGGGGCAGCATTTTAAGCCGTTCCGTAAAAACGCTCGATTGGGACGCGTTTCTAGGTTTTTGCTCCTTATCGGAGCGCATCTCTGCGCCCGCGGTCCTGCTCCCCAGTGGGTATGACGCGCAACAAACGTGCCCGTCCTACCTTCCCCATCGAAGAGAGCGGCGAGGGGCTGGCTTCGCGCCGCGACCGCCGAGGAGCAGGACCGCGGGCGCAGAGATGCGCTCCGATAAGAAACCGAAACCTACAATCGTGTTCCGATGGAGCGCTCTTCAAAACGCCGTAAAAAGCTGTCCCTGTTTTACAGCTTCCTAAAATGAGTTGATTTTTTTGATGTGCTTATACAAACTTCTAATTGAAATTACATGTCTATTTTTACAAATTGAAAACTCAATTAACAAAAAATATACTTAATTAGTCGACTGATCGTTATGATTAGCCCCCTGTACTATGTCCCTGTGACCGTATAACCCACCTGCCCAAACCGCGTAAATGTAACTTTCACGTTTTTTTTAGTTTTTTTTTAACATATTTGTACAGTTAGAAAAAAAAAAACATGTCCATACAACACGAAGTTTTGAGACGGGGCTTTCCTTTGGGGTAGGCCCCAAAAATAAACGCTGGCACGCCAGTGATTAGGAGAACTTTGTTCCTCAGAGCACGCCTGAGAGAGCTGGTAGCGTGACGCACTGGCGAGTTGTCACCATACATGTACGTAACGCGTTACAAGTAACTCGTTACTTGTACGTAGTTGCTATTTTCGGTAACAAGTAACGTGTTTAGTTACTTCTTTAGAAAAGGAAGGAGAAACAGCACTTAGTTCGAAGGCTAAGTAAGTAACGAGTAACAGTATCTCGAAACTTTTGAGGAGTAACGTGTAGAACACCGCTTAAACGGCCTTGTTCTTATTCTAGCCTGAGTATGCATCTATTGTGACAAAGGCAGATGGGCAACCCGAAAAAGAACTAAACAGTATGACAGTAGAGCAACATATATCGTTCAACACGTGAGTCGAACAATTCGCCTGACGTGTCCAGCGATAAACGTTGCTGTACTGAACTCTTCAGCTGGGAATGTCCTTCGCCCAGCGAACACAATCAGGTTCGTTGGTTGAACCTTCTGGAAACGGGTACGGACCGAATGTAAACCCGGAGGTTGCAAACACGGGAACGCACAGAACCCATTACCCGCTGTCCTCAATGGAGGCGCAGTTCCCGAAGATTCACCAGTTCTTCCTGAAGCACAACACTGCAGTTCCTTCGAGCGCGTCGGTAGAACGACTCTTTAGCGTCGCCGGAGACGTATTTTCAAGGAAGCGGGGAAACGTAACTGATGAAAAGTTCTCCAGGCAGCTGCTGCTTAAGGGCAATGAATACCAAAAAGAAGACAATAAACCACGAAACAAAAACAGTTGTGTATTTGGTCGTCAAAGTAACGTGGAAAGTAACCCGTTACTTTGGAGGTAACTGAGGCGTTCATTTTGGAAATCGGTAGCGAGTAACGTACTTAGTTACTTTTTTGAGGGAGTAACGAGTGACGTTATTTAGTTACTTTTTTTGGCCAACGTGTACATGTCTGGCTGTCACGTTGTTTTGCTTTATGTTTCGCGCGCTTTCTTTTTAGGCTAATAAAAAAAAAGCGCGAAAAAGGGTATCATGTAGGGAGCACCTTCATTACACGATTTTGAATGAGCTCTATAACTTTCCAATTCACACGTGAGCTCCCAAACAAAAATTAAAAAGAAAAAAGCTAATTAGCCTGAATAAACTACTTAACAAGGCACCCTAAAAAAATGTGCAGCTTAACAAGACGCATTTTAAGAAGACACAGTTGGTTTAACACTCACGGAGCGCTACCTCTTTTTTTCTTTTTTTGTAAAGCGTGTGCATAATTAATAATTTTAAATACTTAATAATATTAGGATATTTTTTTACGTTATACTGACGGTGCCGGTCGAGAGGAACAATCTGTACACAAAACGCTTGGCGTGTCTTTGACTTGTTAGACGAAAGCGTGCACGCTAAGCGGCAAAGGGCACGCGTGTGCTGAGTGAACCTCCACGTCCCGCTTGGCTGACCGTTCCTGCCTCCTCGCTTCCTCCAAGGTTAGGCCGCCATTGTTGGAAACCCTCCTTTCTTTTTTTCATTCTTCGCCTTTGACCGGGTTAGCACTTTTTTTCGTCACATCCCGGCGTTTAAATATATGCACTCTGGACTAGCTTTCTTGACACCTGATGTAATGATTAATTTTCCTCAGATAGGTATCATTATGGACAACGTAGATGCATGAGCGGGATACATTGCCGGCAGTGGGGAACAAACAGCACTTACAGGGACCAAGAATTATGTTTCCAACTTCTTGCTACTCAGTTTTCTGCCGCAACTCAAAAGCGAAATAAGATATTCCGAGGTTGTGAGAGTATTTCACCAGAACCGGAAGTTCGTTCAACCGTCTGGAGGTCGGTTGGTTTATCTAAAGCACTATATAGCTCCTACGGAGCAGAGTAGCGCAATCCTTTGATCCGCGTGTTTCGCCGACAACATGGCTGACAGAGCAGCTCGGCACGAGTCACGTGGTACTCAAGAGTTCCAGGAGGCGGCCGGCCCAATGGGAGAATACATGGAGATCGACTCCAACACGGCTGATTAAAAAATAAACGCCAAGTTCACACTTTTCGAGACTAGTCTGTCGTGAAGTTGGTGAAGCAATAAACACTTCATCAAAGTTTTAATAATATTGGATGCGTGTTAAAATTTTGCGAAGGCAATTTTCAAAGCAATAGCGTTTGAAGCAGACGATTGTTTTACGCAGCGGAGATGGACTTTATGGATTGGCCGGAGCGGGTCACGTGAACGGTGTGACGTCACCTCGTTGTCTGCTGCATGATGCTGCTCAGGCAATTTTTTTTTAAATTTAAGTTATTTCATGGCGCACAACTTAGCGCAAATTATTCTAGACCATTCCATTATTAAGTCAAAAACTATTGTCGTTCCATAGATCCCAAAAATAATCAGAAAGCAGCGATTTTCTCCCGTTCCCCATGCATTTGTGGCCGGAGTTGGAACCCCTGGGCGTTCACCGCTAATCGCCGAGAGACGGCGTTCTAGATTGTGGTACTATGCTCCGAAGGAGCTATATAGTGCTCTATGTTTAGCCTCCCAAATAAGTCTGGATAATAAATATCAAGACGAATGAGTCATAATTTAAATCATGATTTAAATCGTGAATGATCCCACCGGTTGTACTATTATAAATTAAATCAAACCTTACCCGCAAAAAAAAAGAAGATATATTTAAAATACATCGCATTTACTCTTTATCTTTTTTTAGATACGTTCTATAGGCATTTCCTTTGTACATAAATCAAAGAACCATCAAGGAAGACGGACATGTATCAGGCTAAATACAGACAAAAATTAGCGCTCTTTTGAGCAAATCAGAGCGTTGAGCTTTCTTTGCACATTCCATTTGGGTCACAAGTTACTTTCAAACCTATTGCAAGCAACTCAGACGTAAAACAATGCGATTGAAGTTTTTTCACGTACTAAACAAATGAAACGTTTTATTTAAGTCGTTAAATAAAATGTATTTAAGAGTTCACGCGTACAGTATTTCTTTCTATTTCATCGTTTTCACTGACCGGATGGGTTAATCAGTGAATGTACTATGTTTATGATACAATAAATAACAAAGAATATTGGTTTCTTTAGTCTATCAGAACTTCCTGAACCGGCGATTTCCGCACATGGCCCATTGTGATCCCACCGAGTGTTTGCATCCCAGTCTTCCGCTGACGGAACTAGTGTGTCCTGAGACAAAAAAGTTGGTGTCTGAGTATAAGATCCGGATGGCATCACTTCGCTAACTCTAAGCGTAACGTGTTGTCAAAGACCATTAGGAAAAAGAAAATCCTGAGCCATTCCATCCTGTGGAGGTGGATGACCAGCGAATCTGTTTAGCACACGGCACAGACGTGACACATAATGTTGAACAAGGCTACGAGAACATTTATCGTTTCGGTCGGTGGTCATCATTGCGAAAGGTACGCACACACATTTATTCTTGGATGGATAGGTGGTCATTATTTCGCGTGGATGTCTATTGCCGCCCCGAGGAGCCGGACGAAACTAGACACGCGCGACTGGACCGCCCCCCCCCCCCCCCCCTTCCCGGGAGAGTGGAAGGAAAGGAAACTAGGCACGCAATTGGCTTAGAACGACGATAAAGAGAGTGTGCGAGCATAGACATGGCCGACGCGGGCCGCTAAGGGGCAAATCTATCAGAACCCTTTATTATATACCTGAGAATCTACTTATCTTGAAAACGGTGCGTATTGATCACTAATCCACTGAACTACTAAATCGCTAAACTACTTAAGCTTCAAGGAGAATGAAGGAAATGGTGTTTCATGCGCGGCGCGTGCCGGTGCCTCCAGCAGTAAGATTTCTAAAGCAAAAGCCTAGAAGAAATGGCATCTTCCACGCGCGTTGGTCAAGGCTTTATTTTCGTTATTGACTTCAAATTTTTTATACGGGCAATGCCTTAGGGTGCCTACATGTCTGTCTGTCTCAGGGTGAAGACATCCATTGTTGCCCTGAATGTGCCAGCGCGTGACGCTCTCGCGCACTTGGTGCGTGACTTGGGTGGTAAAATGGCGTCTATGCATTAGCCAAAGCTACGCGCTCGAGCTGAGCGACACCGGATTGCGCGCACTTCAACATGCATAAAACAACGATTGGGCGGAAAAATGGCTGAGATGTCACCACTCAAACAAAAGAGCGCGTGTGTATGAAGGCACTCTACAATGCCCGCGCTTGTGGCGCCGGCGTGTGCAGCAGAAACTGTTCCAGAGTAAAAGCTTAAACCAGATAACATCTTGCACGTGTGTTCGTCGAAGCATTGTTTTGGTTATTTATTTTCAATCTTTTATACGGAAGAGGCGTGCGCGTGCGGCGCGTGCGCCGGTGCGAGTGTAAAGTTTTTCTTGAGGCATATGAAAGAAAAATCAAGCGGAACCCTAGCCACAAGCAGATGGTCTCTAAATAAAGTGGACTGGAGGACGCATAGAAAAGGCCATACCTCTGGCTATCCATTTTTGTATTTTCTTGATATTTATATACTGCGTTTTGTTTATGCCTTGTTTCCTCTTTTGTGTTCGGTTGCTTGGCTCCCAGTTTGCAGTCAGTTCAGCCTTGTCATGGAGTATGACGATCATTAGCACCGCAGATTGTTCCGTCGACAAATGTTTTACCAAGGTTGAAGGATGTATTTGAGATACGGTGTACAAGATAGTGAGAAATCTAATTAAGATGGCGAAGGTATTTGTAAGATACCAAACCACTACCAAATCTTATTTGAAATGCACTATCATGAACAGACTATTTAAGATTGGCGGATGTCCTTGGGAACCAGCGACAGCCCACCATTTTTTCTTGCCGACCTCGTCGGCATTCCAGAATTGACCGGCCATATTATATTGTCTCCCACAATGGAAATAAGATTACGCGAAATCCCATATAAACACCCTCCCCCAAAAGATCGCCCATCCATTTTTTGTTGTTGCTGAAAATAACTAACATAAACATTTCTAAATATCGGATACAACCCGATTCCCCTCCGATATCACGCGATGTGCGACGGTAATTAGATCGAGCGCACAAGCTGCGGTACCGGTCGCATGAAGAGCGAGCCGTATACGTTGTCCCCCGTCTATAGCACCGAGGAACGCAAATTCGCCGTGTCTGCGATCTGTGGTATCAGTTCCCGTTTCTCTTGGGTTGTACCACACGCCAAAACGTTCATTGCAAATAAAAAAAATCTATGTGTGTCATTTTTAAAGATTACCCACCATATATATATATATATATATATATATATATATATATATATATATATATATATATATATATATATATATACATATATGGGTGGTTTCATCTCAAATCGTGCAGGCAAAAAGGGTCGAATTTTTAATTTCGATGAAAAAAATATATGTTATGGCGCCGTTTCTGAAAACGCAGTCGCCACAAACCGCAAGTTCGTCGGATTTTTTCTTCTCGACTTATGAATTTGTAAATAGGCCGCGGCGAAAAGCAGTGTTTTTCACACCCGTCGTGGGTCGGATGTTTCGCTTGATCTCCCGCCGTGGATTTTCAGTCCATAATCTATTATCTTTTTTCAAGCACTCTATGGACAGATTTAAAAGGCTCCAATACCATAAAATAATTTTAGGCGTTTTGCTTTTGTTTTGTAAAAATGTCAAAAAGGCCCCCTCGGTCAATTGTTGACGAAATTTGACAATTAATTACTGGCGATCTACTTGGGTTACACTGATATTTTTTATGTTCACGGAGAGCCCAAAACACGTTCTTTATACGTATTATAAAATAAGTCGGCTGCATAAAATATTCTTTCCGGTACGTTTACGTTAATGTTATGTGACAACCAAAAAGTACCATTTTTGAAGTTGATTTTCTCAAAAAACCCATTTTTTATTTTCTTTATTTTTCGTTAAAATGTAGATATGATAGTTTTCAACTCAAAAATTAAGTCGAGAAAGTGTATATTTTGTTTGTATGTTCTATATTTAAGCATCAATATCGTACAAAAACGTGTTTTTACGACTCGAAATGGACTTGCGAATTGCGCGTCTTCACAAGCTTGGAAATAGTTTTTTTCTTTTTTTCAACGTTCCCACATAAAAATGAAATACAGTATTTCCACCCTGTTATATTTATTGATTATTTAAATTTTATTATAGGCGGAAAGCTACATCGGAGGAGTTCCAAAAAGAGAAAGTCAAACTTCTTAACAGACCAGCAGGTGTCGTAAATTTTTAACGTGTAGGAGTCGGTAGACGTCGTATTGATTCGGGGCCCTCATTGACCTGCATGAACGTCCCGTCCTTTCGGAGCCAGCAGATGACCACGACCTTTCGCGCTCGTTGTGTTAGATAGGACGGCCCGTGACAGTAAAGCGAGCAGCGCACCCTGTGTCACGAGGAGTGAAATGGTACGATTGTGTCGTTGACGCGGCGAACAGTGACAGCCACCCAGGAGGAGTCAGTCAGAGTATTGCACAAGGGAAAGCAAAGGAATCGTTGCCTGAAAGGATGAGGACACCACGGCCTTAAAATATCGACGGTCAACAACTGTTCTGCCAGCCAAAACAACGCCGCGTGCGCGCTAAAACCGGCGGCGCGGGACAGAAATCCCGCAGACGCACACACGAAGATGGGCCGGTTTCGTTAGGGATGTGGGGAAATTTGAAACCAGCCATCCGTGCATGCGTGAAACGATACCACCTGCTTGCCCTAGCTTCGAGCGCCCTATCCTTACCTTGAAAGTGCCGTGCTCTCTCTCTCTCTCCGGGGAGATCCGATAGCACCGAAGGGTTATCTATTAAACTTGAGGAAGAAAACGAGAAGGGACTGTTTAAGTTTATTATCCCCACCAACCCGCTGGCTCTGTCCTTATAAAGGGTTATCTCTTTTGGAAACAGCAAAGCCCGGAGATTGATATTAAAACGAGCGTGTTGGTAAATATACTTGTGTTTGTACTCTGCCCGGAGACTAGTTGGGTCGAAGTCAGCCTCCTTGTCAACTATAACCGTTTGTGAAGAGCGGGCTTCTCCCGAGATGAAAAGTTAGCGCCGTCTGACGTGTTCTTTTGAAAAAGGGAAGGGTAAAGAGAAAGTTTGAGTAACTGCAGAAACGACCTCGAAAGCTCCTCTCCCGATATGAAGCTTGAGGCATAGTCTCGGTTACCTTCTCGCGCATCGCCTGCTCGAATCTATTCTTCACTTTCTTTCTCACAGCCACTGTTCCGCACAGCCGTCGTGGATGTGCGTAATAGAGGGAGGAACAGATTCGAGCATCATCTGGACGCCGTCATCCTGCCAGACTTCAGTGTCGTGGGACCGACTCGTGTGTGTTTCTTCGCCCCGCTGAACTTTGTTTCTCGGGTCTGTTTTTTTCTGAACGTTTTTTTTTTCTTTTTTTTCATTGTTTTCTTACTAACTGTTTGTTAGCACTGTTCAGTTGTTGGGTTTATTTCGTCATGGCGTAGCTGCCTGGCGGTGATGTAGAGAGCGTGTTCGCACGCATTTGGTTGCGTCCCGTTTAGGGAATGCCCGGAGGAGTTGGTTTTTGTTCTTGCCATGTGCGGCTGAGTTTTCTCGTCTTTATTAAATTATTGATTTTTTTTTGTTTTACCTTTACGTGCCGTCGACTTCTTTGTCTGACTCTCCACCAGGCGTGGACCTATCGCCTTGCCACCGCTCGAACCTAAATCTTTTTATTTTTTAACGCAATTTTCGTTAAGATCGGAGTTGGGCAATTTAATTCCTATTTATTTATTTTTATTTCCTACCCCTCTTCATGACACACTCTCTGTGTGTTTCGGACCGTTTCTGTGTCACCACTTTTGTGTATTACGGAAGTGAAAGGACATTCCCTGGTGACCTGTTTGATGTGCGGTGAACAAACCCCCAGTGTTTGGTTTCGGAAAGAATTGTATATAATATATCGACGATGTGGTGACTTTCTTTGTGTTAGTAATATGACAGCTAATAGCTAGTCGTGCTAGTTTACTGTGAAAGGTTTATAAATCTAAACGATACAACGTCTGTGCCTTTTGGTTATTGAAAGTCTACTAGGCCTGCTGATTTGGTTAGATATGTATCTCCTGGTTCCCGCTTTTATCAAAACGTACATAAATATTCAATACCATAAAATCCGTTTATAATTGACTACAAAATGCAGAAGAAAATTCAAGAAAACTTTTTCACAATTCATAGAGACGCATGGGTCGCTATGTCTGACTTAGGTCTTGCAAAACAAAGACGTCTTTTTTCCGATATTGAGGCCTAAATATAAAACATACAAACAAAATATACACTTTCTAGGCTTGATTTTCGTGTAGACAACTATGATATCTACATTTGAACAAAAAATAAAAAAAAAATAAAAAAAATGTGTTTTTTGAGAAAATCAATTTCAAAAATGGCACTTTTTGGTTTTTGAATAATATTAACGTATATGTAACGCAAAAGATATTTTATACAGCCGAGTTATTTTATAATACCTATAAAGAGCGTGTATTGGGCTCTCCGTGGACATAAAACATATTGGCGTAACCCAAGTAGATCGCCAGTAATTAATTGTCAAATTTCGTCAACAATTGACCGAAGGGGCGTTTTTGACATTTTTACAGAAAAAAAGCAAAACGCCTAAAATTATTTCATGGTATTGGAGCCTTTTATATCTGCACACAGAGTGCTTGAAAAAGGTTAATATAATGTGGACTGAAAAGCCATGGCGGGAGATCAAGCGAAACATCCGACCCACGACGGGTGTGAAAAACACTGCTTATCGCCGCGGCCTCTTTAAAAATTCATAAGTCGAGAACAAAAAATCCGACGAGCTTGCGATTTGTGGAGACTGCGGTTTCAGAAACGGCGCCATAACATATATTTTTTTCATCGCAATTAAAAATTCGACCCTTTTTGCCTGCACGATTTGAGATGAAACCACCCATATATATATATATATATATATATATATATATATATATATATATATATATATATATATATATATATATATATATATATATATATATATATATATATATATATATATATATATATGTTAGCAATTTATCTCCTCATTTTCGCTGAGCGTACTTACGAGATTTTACGGTAATATCACATTGTGAACTTTGACGGTGTAGGTTTCGGAATGCGATGACTCCATGGCTTCCACTGCGATTCTTATTATACACATTATTTAATTAGTCGTTCGCATGTGAAGGAAGGGGCCGTCACGTCATTCAATGACTACGAACGCGAACCCGAATACACTTTGACGGATTGATTATTCACGAGCGCATACGTCCAGGGAACTCGGTGATTTTGTCCAATATGTGAACTGTGTCCGGCTGACGTGGTTGATGACGGCGGATGTATCGTAATGAAAATGGCAGGAAATCTTTGGAGGGGAAAAAGCCCACTTTTTCATTTTTAAACTTGCCTATGCTTAAAAGACAGCTCTTGACTCTCTACTTTTGTACACTAGTTTCTTTAATGGTTTTGATTCACAAAACAACACGAACTTCCTTAAATTTCAATCAGTAATTATTTATACCAATCTGAAATATTATTCCTGGTCCCTTTAATCGTCCATTTATTTTTCGATGGACACATAAGCCAAAGGGCTGATCAAGAACAAGACCGATTTTACCCGAACCATCTATGGTCATCGTGCACGAGAAGAAACATTACTCGCGTGAGGCGAAATGTCCGTGCATACGCCGCACTGACAGCAGCGCCACCGGCGCGGCATCACGTCAGAGTTGCTCGTTCGTTCAAACCTTACAGAACGCAACGCGCCCTCCCGCAACAGCCCCGGCGGATGTACTTTCCTCACACGGAATAACTCGATTGTACTCCAAAGTAACGCAATTATCATCGACGCACTAGGGTCTTGGAACAGAAACTGCTCATCATAGATGCACGTAAGACCCCTAGCTATGATAGATTAAGGTTACCAGAAGACAATGAAGTTCACCCAGGAAAGTAATTACGTTGACTAGCTCGTGCGGAGAACTCCAGGAAGAGAACGCTGTAGAGACGGGACAAAGATTAATTTGAGTGAACAATAGTTAGTGTGACCCAAAACGAGGACAAAGACGACAAAGTCCCGTTAGGTTAGGTGTGACTTAATGCATTCAAAACAACGGAGAGTATTCTGGCGCGAAGAATATCTTACCGCCGAGTTCACAAACCTCCTTCGACTTCCTCAAGGGAGGCGCGAAGGCCGCCTTACCGTCGTCGCAATTGTGGGATTCGTTGTCTACGTGCACGCCCGACAACCCCGCCGTAGGTGCGTGCGTGCACAGCACGAGACAGCACGAAATATCTCGTGCACTGGCGCCTGCCTCCTGCGAATTAATGTTATGAAAGCGTCAGGCACTTGTGAAACGCTTAATGAGATCGGTCTATTTCTGAATTCCACAAGCACCAAGGAGCATGCTGTGAGCTTGGTTACACGCGCTGCTCTTAGTGGCGTCTGCAGTTGTAACTTTTGTAAAGCAAATTTCACCTTGCGCGCGCATTCGTAAACGCTTTATTTTGGTGTTTTACTCCGAATCTTTCATACGGGGAAGGTGAGCTTTTTTGGCGGATGTTGATAGATTCCCAGCCTCCTTCCTGATGTTGGGGTAATTTAGCATTACTTCTGTTGGTTGTTAGAAGCACATTTGAAGTGCACACGATTCGAGTCTGCGGTAAATCCATTAGATAGACTGCTCCGTGTTCGTTGGGAAGAAAAGAAACGAAGTCTTCTTTTCCTTGTCCCGTCTTCACCACACCCCGGAACACAACGCTCATGACTCATTGACCCCCAGGTCCGCACACTCGAAAACAGTGTGAATAACCCTGTTGCCGACGGACGCAGTTTTTTTAAACTGCAGCATCCGTTTTCCTTCTACCTGGTGTCCATTTTTATTTTACGAACCAAAATAGAAAATAAGTACCATGTAGTCAGAAAACAACAAGAACTACGACGAAGGCTCTGGTTTCTTTTTCAAGTTTTACACGGCTTCCTTTGTCGTCCAATTTGTTCGTTTGTCCATTTTGTTTCATTGTACACGAGAGACGCTGACCACACCCCGTTTCGAATTAAGTGCAACCTCAGCCGCCCCAACGGCCGAGGTGCAGATCCTACGGAGCGGATCGGGCAGAACCAAAAGGTTATTGCCACGGCGCTTTTGGTCTTTCGGCGTTTATTATATCAGCGGCTCAACCAATCACGTAAAGTAAAAGTGCCGTAATCCTTATTTTTTTTTGTCCTAAGCGCGATTCGTTTAACAGGCGATAGCGAGCTCACAAAAACCACGAGCACACAGACGACGCACTTTCTGCGCCGCCTAGTTGATTTTAAGGTTTCAACATATCGTAGCTTTTGCTGCGGTCGGATTTAGTTCGAAACAGAGTATAGGGCTTACATGTCACACACCTGGTGTCTCGATTTTTTTTACTCGCGAGCTGCCTGGTGGCTGATAAGATCGGGTCAACCCTTTGAGCATTTTTTTTTTTTTTTTGATTTTCAAATGTGACCGTACTTTTTTTTTTTTTTTTTTTTTTTTTGCCGTACGACTGCTGCGAAAAGCGTTTAGCTTGTACTTGTGTTCCAACGGTGCTTCCCCGATTTAATACGAGTTTTAGCCCGCATCCGCCGGTCAAACTGTGCACCAGACGGAAGCCATTGATTTGTCTGTTGTCCCCTCGTTTAAGGTAAACCGTCATAGGTGTGCGAATTTTTCGTTCTCCCGCGTAATGTTGCGATGAAAAAATCTTAGAAGAACGGAGGTTGGCGAGTGAAAGCAGCGACGGCACGCCATCACGGCGACATTTTTCTTCGCGCCGCCTAGAACTAATGACGTTGCGTGGAACCTTTTCTCTCCTTGCGGTCGACTAACCTCTGTTCCGGCATTCTGAATTATATTTTAATAGCGTTTATAAGGAAAAATGCAACCGCTCCTCTTTAGTAGGTTTACTATTATTACAAGTAGCGTTCAAAAGAGTAAGTGGTCTTGGGCGAGTGTTTTCCTTTGTATGACTCCCGTTGTTTAAGTTTCGTGAAACGCTCCGATTAATCGAATTGAGGAATCATGCAAAAAATTAATAAAAAATAATCAGATTAATGTTAGAGGTTACTCGAAATCTATTTTTTTTAAAGCTAAAGTTAATGTCCTTTTTATTTTTTTTTTCGCATTTAGACACATGGAAACAATCTCAACTCTGCCCTAATAAATGTGACAAATCTAGTTTAAAAAGTTTTTGGAAAACATTTTAAAATGGATTACTGAGTAGAACCATGTCCTTATGATTGAGCAACATTTATTATCTTCTTGGCAGAAAAAATAAACCGACGCAGTGTAGACTTCGACACGTTCACATGCAGGACTGAGCTTAAAATGTAATCAATCGCCTTTACATTTCCTTGTAGAAAATGCATTCATTTAGATTACCTGATTACTTGCGATCGAATTTAAAGGAGCGTTACTTGAAAATCTACGAGTTACCTTTCCGATTGTTTCAAAAGCTTAATGTCGATATGCTTGATCATTGAGCAACTATGCATAACACGAGCAAACGAAGATATTGATGTCGAAGAAACATATTTGTTTTTGTGGCATATTGTTATATGCAAAGGGCAGACAAAATTTTGAAGGCATGTACTGTTTCCTAGTGTAAAACATTATCTTTCTTCTTTTTCGCAAGATTTCAAAGCCCATAAAATGTACGTATTTCAGCATTTTAATTAGAAATTGGGGACTCGGTAGTTGTAAACCCGGATACCGAAAGTGAGGTAAGGGGATGGGGTGCAAATACTAGTAGTTGTACAAAATTTCATCACATTTCAAAGGCGCCAGATTCCATTTTTATAAGCACCCAATGAATTTTATCAAATTATTAAAAAATCTTTTAAGACGTAATCGATTGCAAGTAATTTAATTACTTAGAATGCGAACCAAAAAAAAAAACAAAAAAACATCTGCCTCCATGTCCCATTAACGCGTGTCAGCCGTTGCCATTTTTGATCCGTCTGTTAACTCCTATTTGTGTAGTAAGTTAAAGATAACCACGCATGGCTGGCGCCAAACGTGAGCACAGGCCTAGACAACGTCACAAGGGCGTGTCCTGCAATTATGACATTCGCTCTTTGCTCTAGAGGGGAATTTCGGACACGGCATTCGCCTACTAACTTAGAGTCTCTAACGCGTAGGTGTAAAAAGTGACAACTAGAACGCAGAAACAAATATTAGCGAAAGCAGCCAGGATTTCACGGGTGTACGCCGATACAATAATGTATAGCGCCGAGGGACGAGAAAAGGTTATTTAGTTAACATAACTCAGTTGGTTTGTGTTTCAATAAGACACAACCACCCGCCCCCCCCCCCCCCCCCCCCCTCCCTTCTTCTGTTTGTCACCAGTCGATTGATGCTCCACCCATTTTGCACGTGGGGCCCTTTTGGCTACGCCTGTTGGGTTAGTATTTCTGTTCCTTTTGATTGAGCACAAATACCAGCCGAACGGTCACGCACTAGTCGTTTCTCGATTCCGCCCCACGCTGGCCTTCGACAAGTCGAGTAGGAATGCATGCACAACGGCCTCCTTACCTTAGGGTTCAGATTTTAGAAGCAAGCCTCTAAGAGATTTTGAGAACTCATAAAACCTAGCAACTTGTCTGCAGCGAAGGCTTCTTCCCAAATTGGTTCCACCTCTCGCTTGACACGGACCCTCCCTTCCGTTTTGAAAGCATTGTAGATGAATACAAAAATAAAAATCCATTTGTAAAAAAAAAAAAAAAAAAAAATATCAGACAGCGTAAAAAATATAATCGCATAAAGTTCGAATTATACCCCACTCAGCGCTGACATAATTAGAAAGTAAGAGCTGTATAAGCCTTACCGGCAGCGCTACTGCCTGCGCTGGCTCGGAGCTAAGTTAGCGCTGCATTGTGTGTATAAGTAGGAAAAGGTGTGATCTGTACAATCGGAGCGCTGATACAGTGCTGATATTGTTCGAAATCAAACCGTTGCCAGTGGACCAACTCAACACTCTGGCGTCACGGCACTGCGCATGTGCGAAGGCTTGATCTGAGGTGAATATGGTTTCTGCGCATATGGTTTCTGTGCTTGAAATTATTGAAGTCATGTACGGCTGGCTGCTTGTAAATGGTAAGAATAGAGTACATAATTGGATATTTAGATCAAATATTATGATGCAAAAAAATAAAATAAAGGGTGGTTGTAGTTGCACCCAATGAACGCACAATCACAAAATGAAAACCTGCGGCGACCAGTTAACATGACGTTTTTACTTTCTTTGTATTGTGTTCTAGTTGTTAGATTTTCCCAAGATACAAGAAAAGCTAAAGCCGGCATCCCATATCTTGGGTGTGGGTTGTTAGTTTCCTTTTTCGAAAAAGTGCAGATTTCCAGATGTGGCGGTAGACATACAATATGTTTATGGAGCAGGCTTTTGAATTCCACTTCGCGACCTGTCTTTGCTTCGCAGGCAAAGTAACGCCATAAAAACAGGTATAAGGCATAATTATTCATAATACTTTGCCCAGTGGTGGTGAACGAGCGTTGAAAGGTAATTACTTATGTATGCTTCCGACAGGGCAGAGCTTGTTGTTTTTCGTAAAGAATTAGGTTTTTGCATTTCCATCTTATACCACCGCGTGAGTCAAATTGATTGTTGGCCTTCATTCACCGTATAGATTGGTTTATAAATGTATCGAGCTAAGTTTCTGAACAAATATAGCAGTTTTTTTATGAAATTTCGATAAGTACCTCACCTGAGTGAAGAGTACAAACATATTAAAAGCGTGCGTTCTCTATCAAGGACGGCCCCCTTCATATGAAAAAAAGACGTCTGATTGATACAGTAGCCTGAGGTGACACAGCTGATGGCCTATATGCCGAATAGCCCTGCAAATACTACCTTTGTTTCTACCGTAGCCATAAACGTCTTTTATAAAAAAAAACACAACAAAGTATTGCGCTACACCAGAAAACCATCAGCAATTGACTACAAAATGGTCTGCTATCAGAGATCAGTGGCCTGCGCCCTCGCTCTTAGCTGTCTCGATTTGCTGTATGTTACGTCATGAATAATTTTTCTTAGTAGGAGGACGCTGCAGGTAGCAAGATCAGGTTCTTAACTTTCGACTGTTCACCCGCGTAAGTTAATCAACTCAAAATTTGGTGCACAAAATGCCGCACCTTTGTCGCGTTGTTGCAAAAGCTTAGCTTCCTAAGTTGAGAAACCAATTGATGCGGCCTATTCAAATGACCAACGATATACTTGACTTACAGGGTTGTTATTATTAAAACATGATGCTCGCTATGCTCTGCTGCAGCGTAATATCTATAGGAGAAGCTCCGCTTTTCTCGCGCGCGTTTTCTTTCATCGTGATTAGGCTGCGCGTGCGTAAACGTATTAGCAAAGGTAGCAAGCTCACGGTAGACTCGGAGGCTTCACTTCAGATTACATGTTGCAACCTAATATTGAATACCCCAGGAAATACAAGGCACTAGCTTATTTCTTTCTTTTTTCAGAACAAAAATGATTGGCACGAAAATAAACCACACCATGCTTGAGGCAGACATCAAGAGCATTCCCGCCGATGTGCAGCGAAGCGTCACCACACAGAAGTTGTTGAAGTTCGAGCGTTCGAGCCCTGTCTTCCTCAATGGCACCGCAAGGAACGATGTGAACGAGGTGGTGCAAGAGATGGTGTTGGCTATCAGGGAGACCACTCCCAAAGCCTACTACATGGCTAGAGGCCGAATGGACTGTCTGGTTCACTGCCTTTTCGGTGTTGATCCCGTCGAACTCACAGACGCGTGGATCGCTGGTCTATTTGAACTGGTTTCTAGGGAAGCAAAATTAAGATAACTAAAACGTTTCTAACAAAAACAGCTGTAATGAATGATCATGAAATCGAAATGTGTCATGCTCTGCTGGAATACATCGGCACTGCGATATATTCCGTGGCCAATGGGCACGATCAATGGAACGGCCGTAAAATTAACAGGGAATGAACAGCGTCAGCTTTATTTCCGACGCCGTCTTCAATACCTCTACAAACCCATTTTACATCACCTTTAGTATGACTTATAGCAGACGAATAAGAAGCTACATGATCGAAATGTCGCCCGAGTGTGGCTCTTCAGTATTTAGCGGTGTCGTGCAAAGCAACGAGTACAGAAGCCACGGGCTCCAAGAGCAAAAGGCTAAAATACAAAGTAATAAAAAGATCACCGCACCATGCATACACTTCGGTGTCTTAATGAAACACTTTAATGAAACAAAATGTGTTTAAAGGGCACAGCCAATTTGCCTTGTGGCGTTTTTTTCAATGCTTTATTTTTCACTTTTTTTCGTTTTTAGTGCTTTTATATTTTACAGCGTGTGAAAGAACGTCCCCAGCATGGAACATCTAAGTCCACACCTGTAACCCAGCGTTATAATATTTTATTTCGCTTTCTGAACTCTGTTGGAAATATTATTAGGGACGCTTTAATCACTGTCATTAGGTGAGCGTACGGCATCCATGTCATGCTAATGGGCGGAGTCTAATTGGGTTCAAAGAAAAGTCATTCGAACCTGTCGTGTTCCGGATACGTGAACTTGCTACCCTCCCCTGTGAGGCGACACTGTTTAAAATGGGGAATATTTACTACGGAGTATTTTTTTTTCTCCTCATTAAATACTTTATTTGAAAATTACGATACTTTAGTACTATTTTAAAATTTTGGTAATCCATCACGATTCTTATGTTACGTCACATATATACCACGTGACGTGCTGCCACAGCCTGTTCGGTGTGTTCGAAAGCATGTGTCGCCTGACAATGTCGCAGCCCTCGAATAAAATGTGTGTCATCATGTCCGCTGCGGATTTTTGAATATTTTTATCGCCTGACCTTTCTATCTGCGGGGGGGGGGGGGGGGGGGGGGGTGTATTCGCGGGAGCGTGATCACTCGGGGGAAAAATACAGAAACGCGCGAATGGTTTATCAAGGATGGAACTTCCACTGCGCTGTCAAATTAGTTGAACGGATTATATCTGGAAGAAGAAAAAAATATTCACACTCGTGAAGCCTCTACCTATGCTATATTTCATTTACGCCTTCGTGTCTTTATTGCTTTAAAAAACCATGAGGTGACGTTCGAAAGTTTTGTTTAAATCCAACCGCAATATATATATATATACATCTAGATGTTCATCGAACCCTAAAGAAAAGCACCAGTACGCTTTATCTTTAAAGACCTCTAATACAACACAAACAAAAAGAATTGAAGGAGTGATTGTATCAATTTCTTTTCTACGAGACATTCAACAGATCTTTTGCGGACTAAAGAACATATTGCTTATTAAGCCGGGAACACATTTGCGAAAAAACGAACCGATAATCGGAGAGAAATCGGAGGCTGCGAAAATCGTAGCGTGCGATTTTCGGAAGACGAGCCATATGAGGTGGAATGCGCGGCGCGGAAATCGCAATGCACTGCGGTTTTCGCGCTCCGACTTCAGGAGGCTGTGCGGTGGTCTGGCCCGTGGTCTGGCGAACTGGCGTCCCATATTTCGCGCCTCTTAAAAACTTCAGCTATTAAAACCTCGTTGAATGCCACGCGAGCCTTTGTACCACCACCCTTTGATAAAGACAGAAGGGGTTTTCTACGAAGGTTGAGACGAGAACGCAGGGATGGCATACGATGTTGCCTGCGCTGCTTCCGAAGCTGCGTGAGCCGCCATGTTGCGAGCCGATCGTGTCTTTTCGTTCCGTCCTGTTCCGGGCTTTCGCTCACCGAGCTCCTCCGCCCCGAATTCGGAGGCGCCGTGCGAAAATATCTGGCGCTGCAGATCTTTCGAACCGCTCCCGATTTTCGGAAACGGGGAGGAGCCTAGCTGCCGTGCGATTTTCGTGTGCGGTTTTCGCACAAAATTCGGCTTTTTTTCGCAAATGTGTTCCCGGCTTTAATCTTCACTTCCTTTCTGCTGTATCGCCGTACGGCTGCGTCACCGCAACCAGGAGCGGCGCGTTCCAGCGCATGCCCGTGCCGGACATACGTCACCGGCGCGGGAGGTAAAAAGAGAGCGCTTGCCAATAAACGACGTTTTCATGTCCCGGCCACCGGCGAGTCTGGTCGACGTTTCAGTGGCGACGAGGGTAAACAGATATGGCGGCACGCCCGCCGCAGTTCGACGAGACGGCAGGCACCTGGGGCACATACCGGGTCCGGTTGGAGGCGTACTTCGAGGGTCACGGTATCACGGACGCGGCGAAACGTCGCGCGTTGCTGGTGTCTTCCCTAAGTGACAACGTGGTCCGAATTCTGCAAGGCCGCTGTCAATCGGCGTCCATCAACAGCCTGTCCTACGCAGACGTGGTTGGCTACCTAGAAGAACACTACGACCCGCAAGCCAACGAGATTGCAGCTAGCTACTCGTTCTTCGTGCGGAAACAGGAAGAGGGGGAGAAAGTACAAGACTTTGTGGCAGAGTTGCGGCGGCTCGCGAAGCATTGCAAGTTCGGCGACACCCTGGACTGGATGCTGCGAGACCGAATCGTCTGCTGCATACGGGATGACGAAGCGCGACGGGTTTTGCTGACGCGTAAAAAGTTGAGCCGGGAAGAGGCGGAGGAATTCGTAATCGCGTCTGAGATGGCCGATAACAACGTCAGGGCAATGGGAACGGCCCCCCAGGACTCAGCCGGCGGTACGGATTTCGTCCAAGGTCGGCGGGGTAACCGGAGGCCCCCAAGACAAGAAACCAGCGGTGCGAATCGACGCGCCTGGTGCTGGAGGTGCGACGCGAACCACTCCGAGGACGACTGCCGGCACCGCAAGACCATATGCCACAGGTGCGGCACCAAGGGACATCTGGCGAGGGTGTGCAAGTGCAGTCGGCCCAGCCAGCCAGGTGCGTACGCGCTGGCGGACATCAACACCGAGGAAGAGAGTGGCGAGGAAATGCTTCACGCCCTGGTGGCTCACAGTACAGCCAACAAAGACACGACGCCGCCGATAGAGCGGGATTTGCTATGGGAAGGCAGGAAGCTGCGAATGATTCTGGATACGGGCTCCCCAGTCAGCGTAATTCCCGAGAGCGCTTTCAAAAGACACCGTAAACGGTGGCCGGCCCTGGAAACGACCCCCCTACGCTTGTCGTGCTTCCTGGGGCCGCTGCCCGTTGTCGGCAAGATCACCATGAGTGTACAGTACGGACAGACGCAGGTGCGCAGCTCGTTGATTGTGGTGAACTGCCCAGGGCCGCTGCTTTGCGGTAGGAATACGCTGCGGGCGTTTTACGACGCAGGGGCACCGCTTCTAGAAACTGGGGCACCGCTTGGGGTGAACATGGTGCAGGCCGGCGCAGAGGGGCAGGACCTACTGGAAGAATTTGGAGACGTTTTCGAAGAGAAGCTGGGGTGCTGCCAGGGCCCACCAGTAAAGCTGTACAGGAAGGAAGATGCGCGACCCCGTTTTTGTAAGGCGAGGCCGGTGCCCTACGCGGTTCGCGACAAGGTGTCGGCGGAAATCAACCGCCTGGAGAAGGACGGCGTGCTCTCGCCGGTCAGCGTGTCGGAATGGGCTACACCTGTTGTTCCGGTGGCAAAGAAAAACGGCGAGATACGACTGTGCGGGGATTTTAAGTTGACGGTAAATCCAGCTACACACCTGGAGCGATACCCCTTGCCTAAAATTGACGACATTTTTGCGGCGTTATATGGGGGGGAACTCTTCACCACGCTGGACTTACGCAACGCGTACAATCAGCTTCCTCTTGACGAAGAGGCTCGAAAGATGACTGTGCTGAACACGCACCAAGGCTTGTACTGTTACAATCGTCTGGCCTTCGGCATTGCGTCCGCACCGGCTCTTTTTCAACGGCGCATCGAGTCCCTCCTGCAAGGGCTCCCAAGGGTGCAAGTGTACTTGGATGACATCGTCATCGCAGAAAAGAAACACGACACGTCGACACTCCGGCAGGTGCTGCAGCGGCTACGGGAAAACGGCCTGAAGTTAAACCGAGCCAAGTGCCGTATCCGGGAGAAGCAAGTGTCCTTTTTGGGCCACAGAATCGATGCCCAAGGTCTTCATCCGGAGCGGACCAACCTCGAGGCAGTGACCGAAGCTCCAAGACCGACCTCGGTAAGCCAGCTCAAGTCTTTTCTTGGGTTTGTCACCTATTACGCCAAATTTTTGCCCAACTTGTCAACAACCTTGGCCCCTTTGTATAGATTATTGGCAAAAGGAGCGCAATGGCAGTGGGACGGGGATCAGGAAAGGGCTTTCCGGAAGACTAAGCAGGCTATGGCCGAAGCTAAGTTCCTGGTTCACTACAACCCCCGGCAACAGTTACGGCTAGAATGCGACGCGTCGCCAGACGGCTTGGGTGCAGTGTTGTCACATCGCATGCATGGGAAAGACTACCCCATAGCGTTCCGGTCGAGAACGCTGACGAAGGCAGAGCGTAATTATTCACAGCTCGAGTAGGAGGCGTTGGCGTTGGTTTTTGGAGTTACCAAGTTTCGAGATTATCTGTTCGGCAACCGCTTTACGCTCGTCACAGACCACAAGCCGCTGACAGCGCTGTTCCACCCTGAAAGAGCAATTCCACAAATGGCGGCGGCTAGAGTACAGCGTTGGGCGTTACTACTCGCAGCCTACCAGTACGATCTCGAGTACCGAAAAGGAAACCACAATGGGAATGCAGACGCTCTTAGTCGTCTCCCGTTGCCGGCGCAGGAGGAGGGCAGCAGTGAAGTGCTCACTGAATATGTTCTGTACACGCGGGGGTGGGACGACCAACCTATGTCCGCCCAGCAGATGGCCACCCTGACTGCGCGGGACAGCCTGCTTCGCCAAGTAAAAGCCTGGATTTACGCCGGATGGCCGTCGCACCTGCGCCCGGAGCAGCACCAGTTCCTGCCGTACTTCAGCCGCAGGTATGAACTCACAGTGAGCCACGACCTGGTTTACTGGGGGCATCGCGTAGTTCTACCGGAAGCTGCGCGAGCGTTAATGCTGACGGAACTGCATGATACCCACCCGGGAATGACTGCGATGAAGCGTCTGGCTCGCTCCCTCTATTGGTATCCTGGTCTAGACAAAGATATCGAAAAGCTGGTAAATAACTGCTCGACATGTATACAGTGTTGGACGATGCCCGCGGCACAGGTTCCTTCCAAGTGGCCGGAGACCCACCAACGGTGGTCCCGTTTGCACTTGGATTTCGCGGGGCCACTGGAAGGGTACATGGTTCTAGTACTAGTGGACTCGGAAACAAAGTGGATTGAAGCCATACTACTCAAAACAGCTTCGGCCGAGACTACAATTGGAGTGCTCCGAGAACTGTTTGCGCGTTTCGGAGTGCCACGAACAGTGGTTTCCGATAATGGGCCGCAATTTTCAAGTGCAGCGATGGCACGATTTTTACAAGGGAACCATATACGTCATTGCACCACTGCGCCCTACCACCCTCAGTCGAACGGGTTAGCCGAACGGGCAGTACGCACGATCAAGGAGGGGCTAAAGAAGAACAGGGAAGGCTCGTTGCAAGATCGTATTTCCAGGTTCTTGTGTCGTTACAGATCTACCCCTATGAAAGAGGGCAAGTCGCCAGCCGAGTTGTTGTTAGGCTTCAGGTCCAGGACAAGGCTAACCGGCTTCTTCTCGAGGGGCGAGGAAGCGCAGCACAGCGTGGTCGAGCCGCAAGCCCCGGCCACGACACCACCGCCATTTTCGCCAGGAATGCCGGTCTGGTCACGCCAGTTCCAGCCGAGGCGGAGATGGCTATCGGGGACGGTGGTCTCCAGTGAGGGTCGGCGCATGGTCACGCTACGCACACCGGACGGCCAACAGAGACGGCACCTGGACCAGCTGCGACCTCGAGACGCTTCAGGGTCCCCGGAAGGCGCTGACAAGGCACGTCGAGTCGCCGGCCGGTCGGAGGTGGGAGCAAGGCCGCCCAGCACCGACGAAAGAGAGGTCGCCACCAACGGCGATCCCGAGGTGACGCCCACAGCAGACCCGGTTCCTCTCAGGCGCTCTACGCGCCTGCGGAAGCCGCCGGACCGTTTGAACTTATAGGGGGGAGGGGATGCTGTATCGCCGTACGGCTGCGTCACCGCAACCAGGAGCGGCGCGTTCCAGCGCATGCCCGTGCCGGACATACGTCACCGGCGCGGGAGGTAAAAAGAGAGCGCTTGCCAATAAACGACGTTTTCATGTCCCGGCCACCGGCGAGTCTGGTCGACGTTTCACTTTCCACCTCCCTTAAAAAGTTAGGGGGGGGGGAAATGAAGTCACGTGACAGGACGTCACGCGACATGGTCACGTGAAGAGACACCGAGGTGTCACATTGAACCTTGGCGTTACTTGAGATAAATATTCCCTCTAAAGCTTTGGGACAGTGCATGGAAAAACGGATGCACATTTTCGGGATTCGGGAGTACCGTGAGAAAGCGATCCCTTCTTTCACAAAAATGGGTTCCCATTTTAATAAGCTAGCTTTAGCATGAATGTTTCGTATAATAATAGGTTTTTGCCTGGAGGGAAATTTAATCTTCCACCGAATACGAATAAGCATGATAGCTCTGTTTTGCTGATAGTTGTGGGAACCGAATTTCATTCGAGAATTCGTTTTTACCTTGCTGTTTGTTTTATGATCTCCTACAACCACTTTTTTTTTTTCAAATTAAAAAAAAAAATAGAGCTATATTGAAGTTCGTAGCGACGGTAAATGCCGGGATTTTCTTCGGAAAACGATGTCAGTTAACTGCGAGAGACCGTGGTATTAAAAAATAGAGATATTAATCAATCTCATTAGTCGATATAAGTTCGTAAGCGGAACACATTTTGAAAAGTGGAGTGCAGTTCCAAGCCTCACCGTCGCAACCTCTGTGCGTCTATACCGCACACGTAAATTCTGGTTTGCACAAATAAGGGACTCCTCTCATACTGATTCACAAATCTAATTAAAAGGCATCGTCGAGAGTTTTCTTTTTTTTCTGCCAGGAGACGAAGGCTCTGGAAAAATAACATCTTAAGACCCTTAGTTATATATCCGTATCACCAAAACCAAAAAAAAAAAAAAAAGAATCAAAAAGCAGCCAAGATATTTTTGCATTTTCAAGGCAAGAACAGTGGTGCAAAAACCATTTAAACCTCGCGGAAATTTCAAAGAAACAAACAACCTAAAACAGTGCCATTATAAAAAAAAAAAAAAGATATTGACAGTGGAGGCAAATTCGTAGAAACCACAGGGGTGATTTTTTTATGAATGCGATAAAATTTATCGGTGCACACACAGGCAAGTGTTCGGTTACCAGCTAAATTTAGCAGGGAAACTGAATTCGTGCATAGGACACGCTACGTTAATGTTCCGCAGAATTTAGCGGGAAATTACTGCTCGAGGCCAGTAAATACCCTTGCTGAAAACCTTGGGTTGGCTTAATGATGCTATCGCATTAAAAATAAATGCGGGTTGACAAATTTGCTAACAAAATATTTTCATTTGGTTGTCAGGAAACCGATACTCCTATTTTCGTTTTCTAAATGCCATACTTTCACGAAAATAGCGTGAACAATATTCGGATGTCCTGAACTCCACGCAAATTTTAGTTGTGCTCTGGATCGCCCAATGGGATACGCCTGCCTAGCTTTGTCCAGAACTCGAATGAGGAGCAATACTCGCTGGAGTAGACGTCGAAAAAAAGCGTTTTCCACAAGCCTGGTGGAAACGCGGGGCTCGACGCCCAGCGCGGTGGCCGATCAAATCCGCCATAGCAGAAAGCCTGACTCAGCTGCCCTGGAAAACTCAAACTTACTTTCACGCTGTGTAAAGGTCAACCTCTTACACATAACGTCTTAATTGTTACCGTGTTCGTTCCCCTTTGTCCGGACGTCCAAACAGTCATATAACACCAAGACCCCATTAGAAGCACGGAAACCCACAGTTTTCATGTTATTCGTTTTTTCCGGCTCAGTCGATTGCGAGCCATTTGGCGCGCGCGCTTCCCTGGCGCCTGGGTCACCGGTGCCAGACCTCTTTCGCACGCTAAAGAGTCGCATTACCTTCACTCCCACCAACTCTCTCTCCTCTTCTATTGTCTTTCGTCTCAAACGCGAATCATTAAAATGCAATCTAGATTTCTCTCTCTTCATTGCTCATTAGATAACCTAGATTGCTTCAAAAATGGCACCGTCAAACCCGCCCCTTCGTAGCTCTTCCTTGTTATTCAAAACAAGCCCGTAGACCTAAAAAAAAAGTCTAAAATAAAAAAAATATAAAAGTACGAGAGGCAGGAGAACGAATACGATGAGCCTAACTACAAGCTGTCTTTCCCTCATAGCGGCCTCATGCAGATATAGTGTTACGCCGCCTAGTTTTTTCTTCAATCGAGATGCGGACGATGAAGATTGCGACGGCTCACCTGTTTCTCCTGCTGACGGGGCCGCTGTGGCTGGTGTGTGCCAGGGTGCCGCTGTTGATACTGTGCGCTCAAATCCTCGGACTCTTGGTTCTGGTCACGCACATCAGCTACTGGGCGGTCTGGATTCTACGGCGGCAGGTGTTCGTCAAGCTCGTCAGTGGGGACGGCAAAGCTGTGCTGATCACAGGCAAGGCTCAAAGAACCCCCGAGCGCTGCTGTGCCAAGGGTGTCTGAAAGTTGATGAAAACGGATTCTCCTCTTCCCCGTAACGTTTGAAACTAGTTATCGCAGCAAGATATAATGGGTCGAGTGGAAGGTTATTCTGTTCAGGCGCGTAGTAATATATAAGACTGCGCTGAAGCAGCTGTTTTTCAGGGAAAACTTACCGCTCAATAATGAATGAGAGCCCTATTAAAATTCTATAACAGGGTTCTATTTCATTTCTCACCATGGAATTATTCATCTTTACACGACGCAAAATCACCCGGAAAATCTACTGACCGAGTGCGCAGACGAGCGGCCTCTGAAGGCACGCCCACGGATGGATCCTACTGGAGGAATATTCAAGGCTGTGTCATTGATTGGAGGGATATTGAGATTAGTGTTATAGTGAAGAGGAATATTAATGAATGTGTCATTTACCGCAGGATTATTTAGAGCTTTTTAGCTACCTGATGAATACTCAAAGCCCCATCGTTTAATGGTGGACTATTGAAAGCCTTGCCACACACTGGAGGAATATTTGGAACTATACAATTTATTGGGGGGATATTTAGAGCTGTGAGATTTACCAAAGGAATAATCATAGCCGTGTCATTTAATAAAAAAAAATACTTATAGCTGGGGTCATTATCTGGAGGGTTATTCAGTGCCGTGGCGTTGACTGGTAGAATAATATAATATGCCATTTACTTGCTGAATAAACAAAAATTTGCCGTTTAAAACAAAACTTGAGATCTGTTACTTAGTGGGCGTATATTTAATGTCTGCCATGTACTTTACAAATAATGAACGCTGCGTCGAAATTCTTCGCCAAATAACTTAAGGGACGCATATTAAAATCTTTCGTTTTCTAGAATCATATTCATAGGCCTGCCATTTACCGAAGAAATTGAAAACTGTGTCATAATTTTTATAGAATAACAAACCACATTTGTGTATTTTTTTTTTGTGAGGTATATCCAAAGCTGCTTGTTTTTCAAAAGAATATTCAGCGCCATATGATTCTAGAAATATCTTAGCGGAACATTTACGTCGCAAGACTGATATCAGCGATCGCGAAACGCGCTTCTCTTTTAAAATTGACCTCTCGAAATAAAGTCATATATCGTAATCGCTCCTAAATGACTATTAGCCTCGCGTCGTGAACAATGCGGAATTTTTTCTCTGAAAATTAGTTTATGCTTTGCGTGCTCTAGGGACTTAACGTTATTATATATCAGCCGTAGAAAAACTTAAAGACACTGCTCTTCTTTGTGCTTCGAAGTATCAATATTGATGATCCTTTAAGTCTTGGGTCTTAACTAGAAACGTCTTTGGCGAGGTAAATATAGGGCTATTATATTTTTGGAAAATGTTTTTGTTACATACGTTTCCTACCCTGGTACCTACAAAAAAGAAAAAAAAAACACTTTTTCCTTCGGAGATTTGGAATCCTGCGCTCTCAGAAAAAAAAAAAAAGGTATATTCTTGTACCTTCTGTCCAATATACGACACCTTAAAAATCCAGTTCGGCGTTCAGCGCGCTGATGTGGAACCGACGGTACCAACTTTCACGAGCGGCTTGATAGCCGAGTTGTACAACTTATTAAAATAGCTAATGTGCGTGTTACTGACTACAAAAAAGTAATCGGGGTTTTCTTGGCCACACTAAAAAACTTCAGTTTTCTTTTTTTTTCTGTAGTCTTTGATACGTATTTTAGCTGTTTCATGAGGTATATATCCCCGTTCTCAAGCCCCTCGTGAAGTTGGGGCTGTCTGTTCAACGTCCCTGCGCTATACGTCGAACAGAAGTTTTGGGATGTCGTGTATGGGACAAGGGGTGTGACGTCTACACCCCATTTTTTTTCTTGAGAGTGTGTGAGTTGACAGCACGGGGGAAGCTGCAGGCACGATATTGCGTCTGTAAGTTTACATAACTGAATAACCCTTCGCTCTAGGAACTCACGATTCAAGGCATGTTGTGCACGCCAACTCCGCGCTTGCAGTCTTCCCCACTCTTTTAGCTTAAACCTGAACAGGTTAGACACCTCATGCCAAAACCCGGAGCCCGTTTTACGTGAAAGGGTGCGCATACGGAAGTGAAACTTTCCCTTCCGATTTCAGGTTATATCCCTGCTTCCTCCTATAATTCAAGGTCGAACCGCATCTTTCGCAAACGTCGCACTTCCCGGTTCTTTCGCTAGTGGTCCGCGTGTAAGTGCTTCCACCCTTAACTTGCTTATATGACGCAAACAGAAAATAACCATTCTCTCGAGAGTCAACAAGGCGTACGTTGCCAAGATAATTGCGAGGGAAGGACGCAGGATAGACAGTGAGGTATAAACGCTCCTTAATATTCCTTTGGGACAGATCTCCTACACGTACAGGTCCCCTTCAAAGTAAAACGGAGCGCCGGATCGGCGACCGAACTGCATCGCCGCGCTATCTAGCAGCGCCGGCTGGAACTGATAGGCTACATCTTCGCATGAGGGCGTGCCTTCCGCTGGGGCCTCCGTTTTCTTTTTCCCACCCACAGGTTATCGGTGGTTTGAGCGGCGCAACGCTCTTCCTAAAATCGACGCCTGACAGCACAAGGAGCGGTGCTCATCGACAACACTCGCCCCTCTCTCCTACTTGCCTTCAGTGTTATCTCACCGCATTAGCCCGAGCCGAACACCTAGCGGTGTTTATCGAAACAGCGTTTGGCAGCTCGAGACGCCGATAATGCGAGGATCAAACAAGAAAGGCGGAGGACACAGCGAACGGCACGCACGCATGCGCAGACGGCACCTATCAGGTGCAGCCGGCGCTGCTAGATAGCGCGGCGGTGCAGTTCGGTTGCCGCTCCGGCGCTCCGTTTTACTTTGACGGGACCTGTACTCTCTTAATCTGGGGCCACCTAGGGAGCCACCTAAAGCCGTGACAAATGACATCCAACTTGTCACGGCAAATTTTAAGGCCACCTAAACTTGCCAGCCTGTTTTCCATCCCTTTTAGAGCCCAGCCCTTAGGGGCCCTTTTCCGTCTTGAGCGGCGTTGGCGTAACCGCGAGGTCATGTGACACCGAAGGTCACGTGACCATATGACCCCCGCCGAGGTCACGTGAGCCCCCAGGTCACGTGCCGCCCCCGCCTGAGGTCACATGACCCCATCCCCCAGGGTCACGTGACGCCTCCCCAGGGTCAGGTGGCCCCACTTTTCGAGGTCACGTGATCCCTCCCCCAAGGGACACGTGACTGCCCCCACGGTCACGTGACCCCCCTGCCCCCCGGAGGAGATTGAAGAATGAGGGGAGGAGGAGTAGAAGGAGGAAGAGGAAGGGTCTACTCTCCCCTCAACACCCTTCCCTCCTCCTCCTCAAGAGCTGCGCTCTAATTCGGCGTTACACGGAGTTGTAAACGGTTTTGACTTTTTTAAGTGGCCCCAAAATTTGCCGTGACAAGTTGGATCTTGCCGGCCCGTTTTTTAGCTGGCCCGTCTTCTAGGTGGCGCGTTTTCTGCTGGTCATAAAAATGTCCCGTCGTCCACTCCCCGTAGAGTATCTCGGAGTATCCAGGACGGTGATCCACGAAGAAAGTCAGGGGATTGAGCAGTACAGGAAATTTATACCGTAAAAATAAAGCTATAAGGTGGCACTGAGCCTGACATTTTCTTGTGAGACGTCATGCACATAGTCACGTCGCAACTTTATTTTTGAGTCGCAAAATATATTGGAAAAACATTGCCAAGCTCAATTTGTATACTTTAGAAATTAACTTCCCGAGTGCTCTAGAGGAAAGTAAATATACAGGAATTGTTTCAAGGGCAAGGCCGATGGTTTCTAAACATTTAAAAGAACAGTAGGTCCGCACGTAAACAATCCGTTTATTTGTTTAAATTGGATGCACAGCTGAAGATACAGGTGGTGCTTTGTTGTAAAACAGACCACATTCAAACGATAAAATAGAAAAGCATATGAAAACTTGTGTCACTTGCTGAAACATTGGTGGAAGCATGGTCGTCGCTTTCACTTGACACACTTGGCGAACTAGGACCCGTCGCAGTGGAAGTTGCGCTATCCGAGCCAAGTGTGTTGCACTCAGCCGGAGCTTCGTGCCACAAGACGGGTCTCTGCGGCACGTCCAAAGGCATGATGCTGCTGCGATTAAGAATTATCATCATTTTATTATAAGAGAATAAGGGAGGGAGAACATGTGTTGTATAATAAATACGTTCTAAAATTTATCAAACATCTGTTTTCTTAGAAAGTAGCTTGCTGGACGTTAGATTCAATTCAGATGCCGAGTCATCGGCCACAAACATGGCCGCTAACATAACGTTTATTTATATGTTCTACGGAAAAACAAAAGAAAGCAAAAGAAATTCGCCAATTAGAACCGCGTTTCCTTCCGGCGGCCATGCCTGTTTGTAGTTACTCGACATTAAAAAGTGGTCTGACGTCATATGGATAGACCCCATAGCTTTGGTTGCAGTTTGAAGAGTGGAAACAAAACAGTAAATTTTGACTCCACCAGGCAGAAGAGCTGAGGCTGTCCGTTTGCCAGGATCTACAGGTCCATGGCTATATCATACAGGCTGCGTCATGAAACGCCGGCTAAATCGTTGCTCAAAAACTACACGTTGCACATAAAAAGCTAATTTTGTTTAATACGAAAATTCATAAAGTTTGACGTTCAAATAAATACGGTGTCAAAAAGTATGAATAATTAACTTTGTGTAATAACTAAATTTAAAAGTATGGTCAGGTCAGGGTAAGGACCTTGCTAAACTACGTCAAATATTGTAAAACATATTGTTTGACATTTTTTTTCAAAGATATTGTTTAATGCATACATCTCTTAAATTCAGTTAGCCTTAAAAAAGCTTATAAACTTATTCACACAAAAAGAACGTATTGGCCGACGTCGACGGTCGCGTGAGCAAACGAGCGCACACGCAGAAGGGCAAACTTAGTGTATACGCCTCGCAAGTGGGCTCATTTTCGTCTTCTGCGCATGAGAAAGGAAGTAGCGGTGACGTCAGAACGCCGAGCCCTGATTGGCTGATCCCGACCCCCTATCTCAGCGTCGTCTGCTCCTTTGCATCGTCGTCTGCTCGCAACGTCGTCTGCGTCTGTCTTACGTTTACTGCGGCTTTCGTAAGTCGAGCGAGCTCGACTTCGCCTTTCAGAGAGGGCAGACGAAATAACTCGAGCGGTACGTTGTTTTTGTCTAACAACTAGCAGACGCGCATCAAGGAGGGAAGTCAAAGGACTCACTGGCGAGGTGTCCCGAGGCGCCGAGGTTTGTTTGCTTAGAACCGAGACTGAGCCTGTTAGTGTCCGCAAGTTCCCTCCCAAATACTTTTTCCCTCCATTCGTGTGCGGCGAGACCCCTCACTCTTTAACGGCGTCGGCGGGTTGGCGTAGTTAACGTCGTCTGCTTTACGTCTGCGTGTCAAAGCGATGGCTGCTTTACCTTTCCTGCGTCTATCGGAGATTCACCGCTTTTTCATCGGCGCGAGTCACCGTTGCCTCGGGAATCAAGGAGATAACAAGAGGAATAAATTGACCTCTTAATCTAAAATTGAGGTCAGCGATCAAAGTATAATACGGGAAGGGTTCACAAGGGTCGCGCGGGCATATTCCATTCAGCACGCCAGCCGGTCGTGGGCAGGCGGTCGCCGAGTCGCGGAGTGCCTGGTAGGCCTAACTGCCGTGCTCGCTTGGTCGCGTTCGGTGGAATCGTGGCCGTTGGAGCTTTTCCCGAGTGTTTGTGGATCCAGTGTTTTTGTTGGTCGTAGTCTGTTTCAACTACTTTTTACTTTTTTCTTGCTGCTTGAAGTCGGGACGCGTGAGGAGCGCACGTAAAAAAATAAACGTCCGTGGGTCGTCGCGACCGCGACGCTGTCGGCCATGCTGATTTGATCGTAAGAAGTGCGTAAGACAGCTTCGGAGCTGTCGTAGGATTTCGTCGTAACCTGCGCAAAAGTTACGAACATTTCGTTTCGTGAATACAAATTTGTTCTTAAGTTTTGTCTTACGCACATTTTTGGCGTAAGGTCGTTTCGTGAATCTGGTCTCTGCACTTCCGAAAGTCGCAAGAACGGTAAGACAGACGCAGACGACGTTGCGAGCAGACGACGTTGCAAAGGAGCAGACGACGCTCTGATAGGGGGTCGCGATCAGCCAATCAGGGCTCGGCGTTCTGACGTCACCGCTACCCCCTGCGCAAAAAGCAGACGAAATTGCTCTCCGCATTCTAGATGTTACATTCATGATCAATCTTACTATAAACGTTCCTTGTGTGGCCGACCTCCTTTGCTCAACGCCATCGTCGACGCCGGCCAAGACGAGCGACTATATTCCTCGGACGGGAAGCTGATGAGTGCGCCCTATACGCCGTGGTCTATCGGCAGTCCCTTCGGCAAGAGTAATGTACCCCCCCCTCCCCCCCTCCCCCCCCCTCCCCCCCTCCCCCCCCCTCCCTCCCCCTCCCCCCTCCCTCCCCCCCCCCCCCCCCCATAAACTATTTACACCTTGTCGCTGTAAAAGGCTGGTGGCCACCGTCGAGACATAGCCGGCTAGCTTTCTTTGCCTCACCTTACCATAGGCAAATCGTAAGCTCAGCGACTGTGACCCGATAACTTAAAAAAATTGTCACCCACCACGAGTGCTTGTGCACAGCCGAGCCGGCGTCAAACGGGAAGAGTCCGCGCCCGTAGCCGTTATGTAAGTCCAATCTAAGGTGAAACGAAGTAAAACTGTTTTCCGCTCTCCACCGGCGACGCCAGCTGGTATCCTAATAATATGAAAAGAGGCGATTCGAAATGTGCTTCTTAGAATACAAAAATATCGTGTATAGATACCTGTATCGTTCAGGACAGTGTCCCACCTGTCCTCTGTTGGCGAGAACAAAAGTTACTAGTCAGGAACTCTTTCAGCAATTGACTCTACTTCGTTCTTAGCCAGTGAGCTACATAATTACCCAGTCGGTTATCTTGAAGAGGACTGTGCCCGCAGTAACGGCACCAGCCAAGTTGGCTCAGTAGTGGTGGTCGTGCTGGTCGTGCCGGCAGAGCGGCGGGCGGTGTGAACCCATCGAATTCACATGCTTCCTCATGGTTCCCGCCTCGAATTCCTTTGGTATCCTTCGACGTGAGCATCCTGAAGAACTAACTCACTGTCCCGCGGCTTCGGCGCATTCTCTAACATAGGCCGAGGTCACCATCATAAGAAAACAAAAGTCACCCGCAGATGCTTCCGATTAGAATCGTACTTCGTACGTTCGAAATTAATCGTCCTTGCACACCCAGACGAGAAATGATCGTTATCCGCATGCGTGCCCTCCGGCTGCGCCTGCGGAGAACGCTGGGCGGCCTCAACTGCCACCATCTAGCGGAAAGGAGAATGTTTTTTTTTTCTTTCCCGCTATTGAACGTCACGGCTATGGCCGTGACGTTTGATGGCCCCAGATTAAGATTATAGGACGAAACGCACACTCGCAACAGCTATGCACCGGAAAAAGTGCGTGACGCGGAAGATATGCGTTTTACTGGGGACCTAATGCAACTATTACGCGCGCCCTGGGGTCTCGCAAACTTAGAATAATGAAATCACGTGGGAACCTACCCTCGGCGCCAAGTATTTTGTGCTACGTTTTTAAGGGTGGGTTCCACAGTGCTGCAGCCCCGCAATGCTTCAGGAGCACGTGGCTTCGTCCTGCGTCTCATTTGCTTGCGCAAGTAGCCTTGACGTCGTTGGAGCACTGAAGAAGCTACGCTGGGTTTGACAATGTTTCACGAAAAGGTGACGTAAACAATAGTTGCAATGTAGAAAGAGCAGTGAATAAAAATAAGATAGCCCCCGGGAGTCTTCCTGGCTGAATAGTTTACACTAAAAAGGATAGAAAATAAACTGTTCTTTGCCGGATTCTACAACTGAAATGCGGTAACAACAGAGAAGCTGCACACAGCTGTGCAGGGTTACGCTACCGTGTTTAAATGTAGCGGACGATGTCCATGTGACATTGTAGCTCGCGAGATTCCACCACATCACGTGACACACAATTCGCGCTAAATTTGGCAGTAAAATTCCACGCTAACTTGTGAAGCGCCTAAAAAGCTAGGACACGAGGAAGACGAGACAGGACCAAGCGATAACTTACAACTGAACGTTTATTGAAACACACTGACTATTTGTACGCAAATTCAGGCTCCCGAAACAGAAAGGAAAACTCTTTCTCAGTGGAGTGCACTGACGGTGCACTCACGCAGCTATTCTCGCCCTTTGCTCTCATGCAAACAATTCTCTCTGCGTTTTTTTAGTTTTCCAACTATTTTTGTTTTGTGATGAGTAGGCGCGCACGGACGTCTATCACAGTGAAATGCTAGACTACCCGATGGAGAACTTCTCACAGATAACATGTACCAACTAGCCCACCTATCCACTTGCCACGCTAACCTTAGTGAAAATATTCCTCTTAATTTTTTCAGAAAATTTTTTTTGCCTTGAGTTTGGCGGGAACGTTATGGACTCATATAATATGACTACAGGTGATACTGTGGCGCTACAATGTTGGCACCAGCCTTGTACACGTTACTAAAAAAAAGTAATCGATTACAATTACTATTACTCTTGGCTAAAAAGTATTCGATTAGATTACTTGATTACTCGACGGCAAAAGTAATTGGAAATTACTTAAGGAAGTAATGGTTACTTTTCCGATTACTTCATTGTGTGAAGACTTACATCTTTAGCGCTCATGACAATGAACTGCTTCCAACCTATATTTCACATTTGCACAAGTATTGAAGAAGAAAAACTGGCTCCCTCTTCGTGGTCGTTGCACTTTCACAATGCGGACACAAGTATAAAATTCGTTTGAAGACGTTTAATGATTTGGGCGTTCGCCAGTGTGTGTCTGTGTGTGTGGGGGGGGGGGGGGGGAGGGGGGGGGGCGGAGGGGGTTCTAGATCTTGTTAAGCTTGAGCAAGGGTTTCCGCTCAAAGTTTGCGTCGCTCATTTTATTATTCACGTATGGATGAGCTCGCACGTTACACAAAAGAGCAGCAGCTCCAGGACTGGAAACGGATCATGTGTAGTATACATTAGCGGAAGAGATCGCCCCGACCACTTCTCAACTCGAAACATTTCTTTTCACAAAGACCACGTAGGGGAAATGGGGAAATATTTCAGCTGCCTTTGTTATATTTTGCATCCGCTTTAGGCATTCTTCGGTTCTGGTTCTCCTACGGGCTGCCAGTAGGTACCCTAAGCAGGATTTTTTAAATTTTTTTTATTTCTGTGTGTGTGTGCGTGAGGGGGCTAGTTTGAACGGACTCACAAAGCTACATTCTGCTTCCTCAAACTTCACCCTGAATGGCCGTTGTCGCGCACTGTGGCTTTCCTATAGTCAGTTACAGGTTAAAGGGCCCATGAAACGATTTTTGGGTTGGGATAAATCATTTTAGATTGGGATTTTACTAATAGAACATCGTTCAGTGGGCCAAAAGCAAAAAGGTAGAAAGTCAAAAGCCTGACATTCAGTGCGAAAATTTGAAAACACAGCGGACTGTTTCGTTCCTTTGCCCCTTCGTAACCGCTCTGCCTTTTCACTGGGATACATCCGCGGTCCCAAAAGCGTGTCATCGGGTCCAAACTGACGTCACACAAGACCGGACCTCATTTAGTCTCTTCACCCCTAAGCTGACATTGTGGTGGAAGCTACGCGCTTGCCGGACCAATCAGCCACCTCCGTTTCATCACCTGACTTCATTCTCTGCAGCCACATTTGCCACGCTTACGTGGCAAAAGTGTGGCTAGCCCAAGGAGCACGTAGCTTCCACAGCACTGTCAGCTTATGGGTGAACGGGCTAGGGAAAGAAACTTTTGTCTGAGTTTTGAGCCACGGGCTAATCTTCTAGGGGGACAATGGCTCTGTCCGGGTACATAAACCAGATTCCGAGCAAGAGGGGCCTCCCTTCTTTTCGTCTTCTTGAACTGTTTGCTGGAATGCGCGATTTATGAGTTGAGGAGGAAAGCGAAACAGGAAAAAGTTGGAAAATCGTTTCATGACCCCTTTAAGAAGGTAGCGGCAAATGCCCCTCAAAGGGAATCGGATATCCCTCCGCCACCTCCGCATCCAATAGCGTCCCACCGTTTCCGTGACGTCGCGGCCAACGCGCGAGGAGGGTCTTGCCTTTCTGTACATATTTGCTTTATCTCTCGACTTTGACTTAGCACTGTGGGAGCCACGAGAGGGAGATTAGAGTTCTCTCCCACCGACGGAAACAAATACGACTTTCGGGGATTAGCTTCCCCCCCGATGGATACAAAGGCTGCTTTCAAGGGCTCGGTTCCCTCTCCGATGAATAAAAAGGCCGCTTTCTTAAAAAGTGGGATCGGAGACAAGTGGGAATCCATTGAAGCGGAACAAGGAGCGTTTCCAGTGAACTCTTCTTTCGACTGCGGAGAGATTTGAAACGGGCGCATCACACTTGTGAGAGGAGCTTCTCCTACCTTCTTGACTTGTAACCGACTATCACCTTTTCCGTCTAACCTCGACCCAGCGCGTAACGTGCATAGCCTCGACTCGGCGACTCGGCGCACGGCGGGAATAGTTTTTCCGGTTCTAACACTTCCGGTATGCGGGAGCGGGCCTAGCCGGCTGGCAAGATGCTGAAGTGGTGCGCGTTAAATGGGTTTCGAAGCCCTTGACAGCGAAGTGAGTTGTAATAAGGTGGGTTAATAAGTCGATGTATCATGTCCGCGCATATTTGGTCATCGGGCTGCCACTGCGCAGTCGTTGGCTGCAGCAGCAATTTCCGAAAACGGAAGATAGCGCGCGACAAATTGTTCACCGAACACAAGAAGTCGCAAAGCGAATGCGGCTGTATACCGTAGACACTTTGCATCGCTTCCCCGCTGATATCAGCGGGGAAGCAATGCAATATCAGCACATAAAAAAAGCAAATAGGCAGAATAGAAACGGACATCTACAAGTGCAGTAATAGGCCTCGAAAAGTCAAATGTAGAACGAATTTTGCAGCTTGTGGTGCAAATGTAAGACCCTGGGTGTAATGATTGTTATTGGCTACTCAAGTTTTGTTTTTCATTCCGTTCATTCCTACGAGGATGTGCACTATAATTTTGTGTGTTGCTCGGTAGCGACGCCTGTTAAAATACGTTAATGGAAACATTACGAAGAGGGCGAAAAATCGTCGTCGCCCTCCCCGAGCCCCCCCCCCCCCCCCCCCTTTCACCCCCATCTCCTGAATAGTTCCGACGCATACGAAGTAGAGATGTCCCGGTAACTAGCGCTCGTACCTCGACGGTGCACCATAACTATAAACCGTTCGGCCCACGTCGCCAACTCCCATTGTGAGTATTTCTACGATTAAACGATGATACTTCTATGCCCAGGGTCGCCCTCGCTCGCGCATAGAAACCCTCCGTTAGTCATTCGCAAAAGGCTGTCATTCTCCACACACAACAACACGCGAAGAGTAAACACTGGTAAACGTCCTCAAAGAAAAGTGAACATGCCTACGATTTCGATTACCGGCGACGCTGGCGACGAACCTCTCGGCGCTGTTGGCGCAACAACGGGCGCCATGAAGGCGAATAAACACGCCAGAACGCCAGAGTAATTCACACTTTCAATAACAAACAAATTAGGAACTCACTAAAGGGAAAACAATGAAGACACGATGCACGGGGTCAATGGGGACAACGCGGGAGCTAGGAACAACGCTGCTCTCCGCATACCGAAATGGGCGCACAACAATCCTACGCCAGACGGCGCGGCTGTCGCTGCAACACGCAAGATGGCGACGACTATGCGGAAAAGGTGTATAGGGCTCTCCACTCCCAGTCCCAGCTCAAAAAAAAAAAACAATAAATAAATAAAAAATAAGAAAACGGACATTTCACAGAAACAAGTACATATAAAGAGATTGACCTCGTTTCCTACAGCTCCGCAAAATTTTTTCTTTTTTCCGTTCGAAAAAAAAAAAGCAAAATTTATTTTTGTCATTTCATAAAAAAAAGGGGTGTGCCGGGGGGGGGGGGGGGGGGGGGGGAGTCCCGTGGACGAATTGTAACGGTTACAAGTAATTTTATTACTTCAAAAAGTAATCAGAGTACTCTTCTGATTACTGCCGAATAAAAGTAATCAACTAATTACAAAATTACTCCAAAAAGTAATCGATTACAAGTAATTTGATTACTTGTAATGCGTACGGTACAAGTCTGGTTGGCACTCAGATTACCCCCGAAACCTGGCGGAGAAATTTCGTACAAAATTTTTCGGGCTGCGACGCACACGTACAAAAAACACACCGGATAGACTGCGAAACCTTGCGAGCAACGCCTTTCGCGAAATGGGAAGATAAGGGAGAAAAAAAAATAATTTAAATATACAATATAAAAATGCCCCTCACTGCACTACTAGTCATAAGAAGTCGTTAACTTGTACTAGATAAATTAGAAACGGGAACACTGTGAAGAAAAAAAAATCAGAAAATAGCATTTAAGGGCCACTGACAACCCCTGTATCGATATTTTCTGTACTTGCACACACAACTAAAAATGATGCTCAGAGATCGTCTTCAAAGTTTTAAGCTTGGGAGAGCTGTACTGGGGGGGGGGGGGGGGGGAGGGGGGGGGGGAGAGGGGGGCAGAAAATGAATATAAAGACAAAAGGCAGATTTGAAAATTCCACCCGATTTAATCACGCAGGTGGAAGTCACCATGGTGCACATGGTGACTTCAACAAGGCAAAGATGAATTTACTATGGGGAATGCACCCTACACCGCTTATTGGCAATAGATTGCTGGTTTACCGCGGCGATCCTTCCCCGAAGAGACAGGGAAACTCCACGTCCGAGAGAACGCATGCGCATCGCACTCTCAGCGATGCCGCAACTTTGCGCTTCCGCCGAGGGACAGGTTTGTCGCCGATGCTGCGATAAACAAGATTCGCAAAGAAAAGTGTCTCTGCTGTCTCGAGTGTTTCTTCAACAATAGATGGCGGCAGCCGTCGCTCATAAGTAAGGAAAGGCAGCGCGATTTTCGCTCTCTCCGTATCTGCTATCCGTCGAGGGCGAACCTCCCCGCCCTCCTTCCGCGCCACGTTCCCCGCCGCAATTTTTGCGCGGGGCCCACAAGGCCCGCCTAGGCTCGCGCCTATGCTTGCCAGGCCGTACTTGCTTGGTATTGTATACAATGCACGAGAGAATTTTTGTTTTTATAAGTGTGAAGACAGTTTTGTTTTTTCAACGTGAAGAAACTAGCGTCTGTACACATTTATTGGAGTCCTAAAGCACGGTGAAACGTCTCGATCGGAGAATATAATAAGGCGAGCAGACCTGCAGTCCCTCCGATGTGAAGGAAAGTTATCTAGTTCTGCTAAACGCAGATGATTAAAAAAAATGTGAATAGAGTTTCGATAAATTTTGTACACGGAAATGCACTGCAGTATTATAGTGCCTTTAGCCGTTTGTTTCAGCAAGCGCTGAGAGCCGGCACACGATAGAAAGAACCGCTTCGTGCTTTAGATAGACAGTTTTAGTCAGTGGTGTATTCACGTTTTTCTATTTTTTTCGGGAAGGGGGAGGGAGGGGGGGCTGAGGTGGCTGCGACATCCCTGATTCGGGGTGCGGGGGTTGGGAGGGATGGGGGGTCAAAGTGCAGGAGTATATTATAGGGTCGGTTTGATTTTGGAAGGGACGGGGGGAGGGTGAAGTCCCATAAGCCCCTTGGCAACTAGGACTGGTTTTAATTGATCTTAGGCAAGGACTGCCTTGATGGCGGGATCTCACGTCGTCGCTTAGAGCATAGATTGAGCACGCTCACGCAAGGTCCACAATCCCTAGCGTACGCTCTACTCAAACGTTCTAGTATCTTGAAAGATCTGCATTTGCGGCATATAAAAGTCTGCACAACGCGTGCAAGCCCAGGAATTTTCGGTAATGTCATAAGCGATCGTTTTGGCAAACCAGCAGCTTGGTTTACTTCGTACAGATATTATAAACATTGAATACTACCTGAAACTGAGCACATGGGCACAGAGGAATATGCGACGTCTGCTATTTACGTTCCTCGAGTATTTAACTATCCATCAAATACACTCACCTTGTTCGGTTGCAGTCGAAACTTTTCCGACCGATCCGGTGGAGCCATATTCTTTGTCGCTGAAGATTTTCTCTTCCCGTCGGGACGGTGAAAAATCTTCTTCCTTTTCGCATCGCTGTTTGTACAGTCCACAGCGCAGCAAGATGGCATCACATTGCCGCCGATGTCGTGGTACAAAAAAACAATAAAAAACCTACGGCAGGGCCATAATCAACGGTGCCAGTGCAATACATCGCACGAAAATGGCGACGCTTTAGAGGAGACCACTGAATCGCGTACGATCATGGGAAGGCAACGGTCACGTGTTGCGCCCGATCCAGTTAAAGCGATTGGGAAGATACATTTTTAGAGGGGAAGGTGCTGGGTGTGAGGGCTTTTTTACCCATTTTAGACAACAGTTCGCGCTACGTTTCAGTTTTTATTCATTTATTGTACATGCCTCCAAGTGCAGAAGCATTAAAAAAAAAGGGTAAAGCAAAAAAAATATATATATATATATAATTACAAAACAAGAAGACGTGGCAAAAAATACAGGCATCGAAAACATATTCTGATTTACAAAAGCTGAAGGAACATCTGCTACGAACAAATTAAATAAAAGCAACTTACTTTTATTAGCTCCAAACACTGAAGAGTAAACAGAGATTGGGGGAAAATAAAATAATCAGGTATAGTTGTGGTATCTGCTGTAAGGTGGCTGCAGTCGTTGGCTACATCCAGGATGAATGAGTAAAGAAACGTGTTCGCTTGACAGTGTGTTACTCCAACTTTATTGTTATGGTCCAGAAAAGAAGAGTAATAGGTAGGCAATGTAAGGAAATCGTCTTGTAATGACTGATGATACACTTTCTGGAACAGGTAAGGTCGAAAGGAACTCTCTACGCAATGACAAACAGGGTAACAACAAACTGGACTTCATTGATGATATGCTGTCTGTTTGACTGTAACTAGTAAGAAGGAAAAGAACGGTGTTATTTTGAACTAGTTCAAGAGTTTTATGTAGAACGGTTTGGTTAGGACTGTAAATGAATGCTGCGTATTCTAATTTAAACCGTGCAAAAGTGTCATAAAGGAGACGTTTTAAGTTGAATGGGGTCGTTCTGAAGTTCCGTAGTAGTTTTTCTAAGGTGCGGTTAGCGTTGGCGATTACTACATAAATAGGAGGTTTGCAGGTTAAAGTTGAATATATAACAACTAGATAACTTTCTGCGTTTACGGATTTATGTTTAATGTCTATCACTGTATATGCTGAAGGGCGCGTGCCTTACTGTGAAGCCCGCATTAGTTTGCGTTTGATATGGTTGAGTTCCATACACAATTTTTGCACCAAAAAGAAATATTATTTAGATCAGATTATTCAAGGCGTTCAACGTCATCGTCATACGTTTCTCGATAAATTACACTGTCATTCGGGTATGGAGCAAGGAACACAACTTGGTATATCAATATTGAGCACTTGAAAAAGAAGCGGGCCCAAAAAGGAACAATAGGGTGCGCCGGATGCCGCGTTAGTTAGAGAATAATTATTGCCATATACTCTTGTATATTGAGAGCGGTCGGTGAGAAAGCACTCAAGCCAGGTGAACAAATTAAAGCGATACTTCAACTAAATTTGAAATATTCCCGTCGTGTTCAAAAATAGGTTTAATATGATCCACAATATCCGTAAATGAAAATCGCACGTTTGTATTTTGATCCTGGTGGCTGTATTTTTCGTTATAAACGGCCCACTCTGGCAAGCGCTCGGAGAAGGCCCAGCTTAGAGCATGTGACATCCAACGCAATCGTGATGTAGGTCGTCTCAAGACGAGCAAAGCTACGGCGAGGCTGACGTCGAGAGGATGGCCTAGTCGTTCCAGCCACCGAAGCGGCTGCTTTTGTACGAATTTTGAGTGACGGGTTAATCTTCTATAATCTTCTAGGGGGATAATAGTGACTTCTGCGACACACAAAAGGGATTCTCGGGAAGAGGGGAGTTAATCCTTCCCCCCTTCTCTCGTCGTGGCCGGAGACGAGACAACCTCCGTCACTATACAGACAAGCATTACAAACGAGGCGTTAGCGACATCCACCAGGTGCTCTGCTAATCGTTTAATTCGTTTTAAAATTCCTTTTCGAGACTTTTTTAACAAGATATTGGTATGTTCCATGTAATACTACTCTTTTGAACACATATAGACCAAAAAATGAGCGCCGAAATTTCGTTGTAGTATCCCCTCAAAAAATAGGTTTAATGACGAAAGCTTAGGTATTCGTAACTCATGACTTACCATGTCAAATGCTTTATGTAAATCTAGAAAAATACGTCAGCCTGACCATTTTTGTCCAGTATAGCATGGAATGAATGGGTCAACTGGTGCAGCTGCGTCTCACACCAAAATTAGTGATGTAAGTTTTATTGAGCAAGAGCCAAAAAGAATTTGATTCTACGTAAATAAAAATATGAGAGTACAATATGTGCTTTGTGATTTTAAAGGAATAATTGATGGTGAAATTGGATAATAATTGAATGGGGGAGTCGTGTTACCGAGCTTAAGCAGTGGAACGCGGTGCTGACAATCAAGGATGGTAATGGCTATCGACCGGTAGGACTCGCTCACGTATCTTGTCAAAGAGAGAGCGGAATTACGCAAACCTGGAAAACGAGGGATTGGCTCTCGTATTCGGAGTCACAAAGTTCAGAGAATACTTCTGGGGCCGTGCATTTACTTTGGTGACGAACCACAAACCACTGCTGGGCATTTTTCACCAAAGTTGAGCTGTCTCTCACACGGCGGCCGCAAGAATACAACGCTGGGCGTTGCTGCTAAGTGCCTACTTGTATCAGATAGAGTACCGGAAGGGAGAATTGAACCAAAATGCGGACGCCCTCAGTAGACTGCCACGACCAGCAAAAGAAGCGTCTTGTAAAGACTTGCAGGAGTATGTTCTTGTCATGGAAGCCTTGGGTGACTCTTTCATTCCTTCTACAAAACTCTGGCGGTTGACTACGGTAGACCGAGCTGTTCTTCGTCAGGTGCTGAGTTTTATCCTGAAGGGCTGGCCGACTAACAAGAACAAGATCAGCAACCATCTGAGGACGTTTTACAATCGGAGGAACGATTTGACGGTGGCCCGCGGGTTAGTTCACTGGGGGCAGAAGCTGGTGATCGCCGAACATGCACGTGAGAGATTGTTGAAGCACCGACATGACACCCATGTAGGCGCATCGGAAATAAAAGCAGTCGCGAGAACCTTACAGTGGTATCCGGGCTTAGACGAAGACATTGAACAAGTGGCGCGGAGGTGTGTCACATGCGGTAAGGTAGCGTTTCTACCGCCTTCTCAAGCACCGAAGCCTTGGACAGAGACAAAATAAAAATGGTCTCGGGTTCACATCGACTTTGCGGGTAAACTAGCCAGCTACATGTTGCTCATAATCGTAGACTCGCACACAAGTGGATTAAGGTGGCGCATTAAAGACGGCCACAGCGGAGTCTACCATACAGGCCTTGCGCGCGATTTTTGCCCGTTTCGGACTGCCCCGGACCGTAGTTTCGGATAATTGTCCTCAGTTTGTCAGTGCTGAGTTTCAGGACTTTTGTTCGAGCAACAACATCCAGCACATGCGCACGGCTCCTTATTTTCCCCAGTCGAATGGTTTGGCTGAGCGAGCAGTGAGAACCGTGAAAGAGGGTTTCAATAAGTTGGAAGAGGGCAACATGCTTACAACGTTAGCACGGTTCTTACACAGCTACCGCAGAACGCCCGGAAAAGACGGAAAGACGCCATCGCAAAGATTAATGGGCTACACCATTCGTTCACGAATTGACACTCTACTACCCGTGACGTTACCAAACACTCAGGATAATCTAACTAACCCCTTTATTCCTGGACAGACAGTGTGGTTCAAGAACAACAGTCCCGGAGACAAGTGGCTTCCCGGCACAGTAGAAACAACCAGTGGTCATAGTTTGGTACAAATCAGTTCGCCAGCGGATAGCGATGCCGCCATGCAGACCAACTTCGTCCCCGCGATAGCAACTCAGAAGTTCAGGCACGGATACCCCAGGTGGACGTGACAACTGATGCTGCCGCTGCGCTCCCGACATCCCAACAACCACAACCGGTTCTTCACCTCTGAGCAAGAAAGTCGAGATTCACTCGAACCAGCAGCAAGAAGATCACGTCGAGATCGGCGTCCACCTGTTTGTCTTTGTTATAGGGAGAACGGAGTGTTGGGAAGTGACGATGCAGCAACAGAGCAATTACTGACAGCGACTAGATGGCACGAGCAAGGCCAGCACCGCTCGCACGTGTCGGTGTTTCTTTCCATGTCTGTTTTCTTCTTTTTTACTCAGGCCTTACTTTTCTGGCAATGAACCCCAGTTTTCATCATTCTGCCACACGGGTCGGTCGTGTCCACTTTATAGCAGGTAGGTTTCCATTTTATAGGCAGCGTGCCACATTCAAAAGATTCATGGAAAAGGTTGGCGAAAAATGAGTACAATGTAGCCTGTCTTAAAAATCTTGATGTAATATTATCACTTCCACATCACTATTCTTATTTCAAAGAAACAATTAACTTCACATTTCCAGCGGGCTTCATAGCAATGGGAAACGTCGGGCTAAAATAACAGCGTGGAACGTCATAAATTATATTTCCATCACCTACAAAAAAAACAACTTGGATAAAGAAAAAAAAAATCTGCTAACACGGAAGGATATTCTGCGGGCGGGACTAGCGCACCAGACTCAAGGTTAGAAGAAATTAGGTCGTCTTTAATCATGCTATTGGTCTTCCAGAACTATGTGGGTTCATTTCACAATAAGCACAGTAAAGTGTGTTTTTTTTTTTTTTAGTTTCTTTGACGTCAGCTACAGCCTGAGCATAATCGGCCTCAACCGCAAAGTATGCCTCTTACCGATCAATGAACTTACGTAATTTGGTTAAATAAGAAAGTCGTACTTTGTTATTGAAAGTATGTTTTAGGGTGTTATTAACTTATAATACCAAGGTGCTCTATCATCAGATTGAATACGCATGACGGGTACACACGCTTCGGTCAGTTCGTTCACTTTTAATCAAAACAATCCCTATTTCTTCTGCTCGCTTCACAAATCAAATTCTGGCAGATATATATCCAAATAGCGGAGGGATATTCGTTAATAAAATCAAAATTGGCTTTATAGTTTTAAGAAATAGGCTTCGCTTTTTTAATATTTATTCTGGTAGCAACTTTGAGATCAAAATTTAATAGTTAATGATCGCTTATGCCTGGGAGATATGTAATGGAAGAGAGAAGCTCAATGTGTATCGACAGAATTAATTCAATTTTGCTCGCTGTCTCAGTAGAATAGTTTGTTGGTTTCGCTACCAGACGTGAAACGATAAAGCACCGACACAGATCCAAATATTGTAAACTTACAAGGATGGAAAGTTGGGTTAGTAGGTAATAATCCATATTGAAAACCAGCGCGAAATACACACGGACAGAACGAAGAGAACGCACAGGACGTGGCGCTGTGTGTTCTCTCCTCTCTGTCTGTGCGTTTTTCGCGCTGTTTTTCAATATGAATATTGTTAACACTGAGCTGAAACAGGTTGAGCAACAGAAGGTGGGCCAGACCACCTAATATCTGAGAAAATAAAATATCATATTAAATAAATAGAATAACTAGGATATTGACACAAAAGAATTAATAACGCCATACAAATCATCAATAAATGCCATTGCGATGTTTGGGGGTGGTAAAGATGCTGAGTGGACTTTTTATGTCTGTTATTTAAAGTGATACAAACCCACACCATTTCTAGATCTGAACGAACACGTACACAAAAGGAGGGTATATGCACGGCGACACGGCTACGAGTGTGCCACCACCATATCTACCGTTTTTGTCATATCGATATGCTACATTATATGTTTTATAAACTTTGAAAGTTTCACAGCTGTAGACATTTTTACTGAGACATGTTTCTGTAAAAAAAAGTATCAGATCTGCTCTCTTAAAAGTTAGAACAGTGTTAAGTCGATCTCGTTTAAAGGCATCGTATTGTAACTTTGAGTTAACGCTTACGGTTTAGTAGGGAACGCGACAAAAGAGCACATGTCGAAACAGGCGTCGGGGCCAGACGACATTTCAAATGCATTTCTGAAAAGATATGCTGAGTGGGTGTCCCGATATCTTTTCATAATATTTCAAGCCTCTCTCCAACAATCCAAATTGCCAGCAGACTGGTTGTGTGGTAAAATTATACCCATTCACAAATCTGGAAACAAAATGACAGTCCAAAATTACCGTCCTATATCATTAACGTCGACTTGCTGCAAACTGCTGGAACACATTATTTCAAATCATGTCACTCAGTACTTAGAAGAAAACAACTTAATATACAAACATCAGCACGGTTTTAGACGGGGTCTATCGACGGTCACACAATTAATTGAGTGTGCGCATGAGTTCTCATCTGTTGTAAATGAGCGGGGTCAGGTTGACGTCGTGTTCATGGATTTTTCAAAAGCGTTCGACCGCGTGCCTCATAACAAATTAATTGAAAAGCTTCCCCTTGTGGGTCTAAACAGCAATATAGTGTCGTGGGTCCGGTCTTACCTAACTAACAGAACACAGTATGTCTACTGCAATGATGCATGCTCTACCCGCCTTGCAGTGTTTTCAGGTGTGCCACAAGGGTCGGTATTAGGTCCACTTTTGTTTTTACTGTATATAAATGATATTGCAGATGATATGCCGCCAGCTGTCCAGGTAAAGCTATTTGCGGATGACTGCATGTTGTTTTCAAAAGTGCGTACAGTCGAAGACCAAGACTTGCTTAATGCCTCTCTAGAAAAACTTTACTTGTGGTGTGAAAGGTGGGGTATGGTAATTAACTTTGATAAAACAGTATTCTGCAGCATTACCAACAAACGAAACATTTTAGAATATTCCTATAGCATAGGTGGCGTGCTACTGCGAAAGGTGGACGAATTTAAATATTTAGGTGTTATTTTTAGTTCGACCATGCGATGGAACAGTCATGTAGATTACGTTTGTTCAAAGGCCTACAAAAAGTTATTATTCCTCAGAAGACAACTTAGGCATGCCAATAGTGATGTTCGACAACTTGCGTACATGTGTTATGTTCGCCCATTGTTAGAATATGCATGCACTGTATGGGACCCGTATAGAAAATGCCACGAATCACAAATTGAAAGAATACAAAATCTGGCTCTTCGATTTATCTTCTCCAGATATAAACGTACAGAATCTGTTTCTTCAATGAGACAAGAGGCGCAGCTTGACTCGCTGGCAAAGCGACGGAAAATATCAAGGTTAAAAGAACTCTTTTCCATAACGACTGGAATGACAAAGCTAGATCCGCAGCTTTACTTGCGGCCTTCAACGTCTCGTTCCCAAAGGACTAGCAACGTCAGGGCGATTGCTCCGTATCAATACAAAAATGATGTATTTAAGTATTCTTTCTTTTGTAGGACAATAGTAGAGTGGAACGCTCTGCCAAACGAAGTCGTCAGCTGCTCTAATCTCAAGTCATTTGAATTATCATTGCGCGAATTTTTAACTGAATAATGTATGTGTGCGGAATACATCTTCAGATGTGCAGGGTGTGACGCACCACTGCATGTGCATAAGTGCTCACTTGAGTGTGAATGCACTTTGCTTGGCTTGTACAACTTATTTTTCTCTCCTGTGTTGACCGTAAGGTTCACAGTATTGTAAATAAATAAATAAAATAAATAGAACACGACAAAATATTACGGTCAAATCAACACCCGTGAAAACAGGGCGTCGTTAAAATAGCAATCGAGAAAACACACTACGTCCATTCAGAATACGGACAAAAAAAATATATGCCGAAACAGCACAGCGTAAAAACGTCACATCCACAAAAGAACCCCCCCCCCCCCCCCCACACACACACACACACTTAAAGGGACCATGAAATGACCTTTTTACTTTTTCCAGATAACTTTTACATTAAACCGTCAATGTTCACTTAATGCCGAACAGGCATCCGTTTTCGTCTCGGTTTATTAACTTTTACACAAAAAATTATTGAAATATCGACTTTTTCATTCTCTCCAACTGACCGCAAAAGAAGCCGTGACGTAGACCGTTTCCGGAACCGGAAGTTCTCTCGGCAGTAGGAGAATGGGAGTGTTAGCGGCAACGAGTTGGGGTGCGCCGGTAGGTTTTACTGCGCTGATGTCACCGACGTATTTCCTGAATCGGCGCCTCTCATCGCCGCATCGCAGCTGAGCGAAATTCAATGAGATATGTTGCGCTACAGCGACAGCAAGGGACTAGTCCCATACGCCGGTATGCCTGTTGGGAAGTGCAGCGAGTCTTGTCACCACCCCGTCATTGTTGGCAGAAGGGCCGGCCCGTGTCAGTCGTTTGCAAAGCGACGTAGATGGCGTTTTTCGCGGCCTCGGAGATGCAGGAGCGAGCCGACGTTAAAAAAGATACGTTTGATCTACGAGTGTCAGCAAGAGCCACGTAAATACCTGTTTACACTCGGAGCGGACGCGCGCGCTTGATGGAAGTCTTGTATTCGCGCTGTTGGTAAGCGCTTCGGGACCGTTCTTTTACGATTGCAACTCGATACTGACGCGACACTCGGCAAAGAAAGGTTGGACCGGGGTCGACAGTGACGTGCAGTCTGTCAGAATTAAAATGGCATACCAATAACAAAGTGTACATACCGTGTTACGAAGGCAATCCATACGGCGTTTATTTCAGCTCTATATCACACAAAACAAGAAGATAGAATCGACGAGAGTCCCTTTTCGACGAGTGTTCGTCAACGCTGCATCGGAAAACAAGGGGAAGAGATTGACCTCCTCACCTCTTAATCTAGAATTGAGGTCAGTGATCAAACTATAATACGGGAAGGGTCCACAAGGGTCGCGCGGGCATATTCCATTTAGCACGCCAGCCGGTCGTAGGCAGAAGGTCTTGCGACGAAGCAACGCAGCGCCGAGTCGGAATGCCTGCTAGGCCTATACGCTTCGTCGGAGTCGGTGAATCCAGCGTTCTTGTTCGTCGTGGTCTGTTTTAAGTACTGTTTTCTTGCTGCTTGAAGTCGGCACGCGCGGGAAGAACACGTAGAAAAATAAACGTTCAGTCAGTCAGAGTTTTGAGAGGAAGGAAAACAAAGAACATAAATGTTCGTCGGTCGCCGTCACCCAAGTAACTGGCGGCCCTGCCCTACTGCGCACGCGCAGTAGTTGCTTCGTTTACCACACGATAGATGGCGCTTGGCTCTCAGCATTATCAAATTTGGCAATTTTCGCCACACATCTCTAATTATGCTACAAAATGTGGATCTGAATATTATTTAACAAAACTTTTAGGAAACATTCGCCGGCTATTTATTGTTTACGATCGCGGTGCTGGTGAGGTAGGCTCTTACCCAATAGGCGATGTGGATTCGGCTGACGTGCACCGATTCTGCGTATGCATCGTAGTGAACAGGCGAAGGAAGGAAGGCGCAAAACAGTCCAGTTTTCTTTTAAAAGTTCTATAGCAAATAATTTTTTTGGGCTCCCTATTTTTGTGTTTTTGTGTTTCTTTTCACACCTTTTACGACGTGCGGTGGATGAAACTCGATTTTAAAATCATTTCATGGTCCCTTTAACGTTGTTGAATACGGGGTTTATGTCGCGAAGCAACTATGGCCATACTGCGCCAAGCTTGTTTAGTTCAAACGTGCTCAGAACTCTTAACGTATGTACATATATATTGTGACGATGAAGACGACGACGCTGCGGCAGTGGTGTTCATTACTATCGCGCGCTCGGCCCACATGCCCACGGCCCTGCCGCCATTAAATAATTCGGCTTTAATATGAGGACATCCATGTCTTCTCCTGCCGGCCCCGCATCTCCGTAACATTTGGTGGGGGTACCGATCCTCTCGTTTATCTCCACCAACCTTGGCGCCGTCTGTGGAACCGCTGATCTCCAGCCCACAGCCCCCGCCTCAATTAAGCCGCAAAGACAGGACAACATGAAGAACTGACGGACGCAAGCGAGGAACCATTAAGAGTGTAACAGGGTGACTTATGAACGCGTTTGCGAGACGATGCTTGTGACGACTGAGACCTACGAGAATTGACGAACCCCTGCTCCGTCCCCTGCCCAATCTTGTAACGGCATGACGGACGTTCCCCAGCCAGGACAGTGTCGTCGCGGGGCTGTGAATGGTGAAGAGGTCGGTGATGCTGCAGAGCGTCTACCGGCCATGAAACTGCCGCAGGTTCTCATATTTTGTGGCGCATTGCTTCGTCCATCTGTGTCTTCATCTGTTTCTATCGTGTATGCGTGCACGTTTTCTATGTGTTTTTATTCATCGTCTGGGTCGTCCTCTTCTAAGGGGGGGGGGGGGATAATGTGACGATGAAGACGACGACGCTGCGGCAGTGGTGTGCGCTACAATCGCGGGCTAAGCCCGCGCGCACTACCCTGCCGCCATTAAATATTTCGGCTTCATTATGCGAACATTCATGTCTTCTCCTGCCAACCCCGCATCTTCGTGAAAAAAATAAAATATATTTATATATTTTCTTCAGCATTCTTACTTTGTGTTGTAATGTGCGCAATATTGTATTATATATAGCTATCATTGGCAAGGCGCAAATGATTTGTAACCCCTTGAATATTTTAATATTTAGCGGGAGATGCGATGGTACCTAATTAATCATAGTTTGCCTCAGTGCGTTATCGCTTTAAGTAAACTATATTATAGAGGTCATTATTCTTTCATAGAAATACTGTAGTCTGACTTACAATTTACAAACATAACAAAAGACAAGAATGAAGTGTTTAACAGTACTCTGCATTAAATGTGCATTCTCTTTTCACGTTGAGTTCACATAGCGAAAGAGAAGCTGTAGCCCTACATTGTGTCAATAAAGGGTTGTGTGTCATAGTTGCATAGTATTACACTTCGTAGCTTCTCAGAGATCCTTGAGTAGGGCTTCGAGCCTGACGCAGCACATCCTCTCTGGCAGTATATCACTACGCATGCCGTTACTTCGGAGAACTTCCGAGTCAAATGCGTTACACAAAAACTATAGATATGAACCTCTAACTACTAGTGAATGTGAGTGAATTGAACGGTTGGAAATGGGACCGTGCAGCCCAATTAACAAAACACGATTAAAAAAAATTTTCACAGTATGAGGCCTCCGTTTACAATTGTCGTTTATACAAAAAACGGTCTAGTAAGTTTCTAATTCTTACCACAGTATTTTGCTGTCCCTATCACCCTTCCATTCTCCGAAGCTGGTATGGCACAATGTTGTCAATAAGCTTTCTTGACGCTATGCGGCTTTCGTTTCTTTTTTTTTTTTTTCGTTTTCTTCGTTCTGCTGTTTTTGTAGGTTCTCTTTTGTTGAGGTGGTGTTTTGAAGGTGCGCTTTTCTGTTACGAACTACTTTAAGACATGCTGTTTTGTCTAAGCCTTATTTTGACGCCCTGTTGTTTTGGCGAGTGCTGTTTTGACGGCGCTGTTCTGTAGTGTACTATTATGTCGTATGTTGTTTTTCATAGTGCCGGTTTTGTAAAATGGAGCATTCCTTGCTTTTAGTTTTTCAGATTCATTGCCTACAATACAAGAAACCTATACCAATAAAAACAGCAGGACACAGGACAACTGTAAAACATAACAAGCAGCTAATATGCGTGAGAGCTTATAAACACCTGAAAAATAGTAAACGACTGTGTGTGCTGTCAACCCCAAGCAAAAAAAAAAAAAAGAACTACGAAAATCAAGTCTAAAGGAAGCGGGAGCAAAAGCTATACGCGACTTTCAGCTCTTCTTGTTGTCTTAAATTACACTTTGCTTCACGTGCTTCTGCGAGGAAAACCGTGGAAGCAAAAAGGTCCCAAGGTTACCTCCCCCACAACGTAAACATAAAAGAACATAAGTAACAGCGTGGAGGGACAAAGCTGTCAGCGCCAACGCAATGGCAGCTTGCTACATTAGGCTACCTTCCTTGTTCCGTGTCCTAAAATGAGTTGCATTGTGTGGGGCCTTCTTTTTTTCCAGTTCAGATAAATAGTCTCTGTATTTTGTCTCGGCGTCCCGCGTGAGCTCTTGCCAGAAGTTTATGAAGAACCATGCAACTAAGCCTGTTTTCGTTGGACGCAAGAATTCCTTGCTATTTTAAATTAAAAAAAAATGTAAACATTGTTTGGCACTGGTCAAATAAAGCGTCGTGTCTAATATTATTGAATTTAAAAATAAAGAGGAAACATTGGCCTAATTCCTTGCCTACTACAATGACTGTACATGCACAATTAATTACGGAGGAATATAAGAATAGATTCATTGGAGGCACAAACATGCATTACTTAGCGTCAAAATACAACTCGCTTCATAATTTTCCTTAATAAAGCTCCCATAGTATCAAAAAATCCTCTTTTATAGTTTTATTAAAATTGCAGACTGCCTAGAGGTGGACTTTTGTTACGTCAAATATGATTTTAGTGGGTTCAATATATTAATTTTCAAACGGCGTACAATTATATATAGTGCACTAATATTCCTGCTAATTTTTTTGCCTAATCTTTGATGAAGCTTTATTGATACAATAATTTCAGTATTAAGTTCCCAGTATTCGCTGCACGCCACAAGCCATGTTTCTACGTGTTTCTTACGAAACTTTCAGCCAAATTCCAACAGATTCACTGATAAAACGCCAAGGAAACTGTAACGACAGATTCAGAAACACCGACGGAATATTAAAGTCTACAGCTTACAAAAGACATCAATGAAAGCGACTGATGTGGTATGGCCTACGCCAAATTTTTGCGAAGTGTTTGTCTAGCGATACGCTTCAAGCATTGGAGCTATTCTCCGAATAAACAGAACCTAGACTTTGAACTATATATGGTTTATTGGTGAGTTGATGAGCTGGAGGGTAGTTATGATGTTTGTCACAGTTTTGAACGCTGGCTCTCACGGGCTTTTGCGTTTGCTCTTCATTGTGAAGGAGCGTGAGAAAATCAAAAACGGCTTTCAAGTATACGCCTGATTGCAAGAGCACTCTGTGGAATCCACCAGGATGATACTGCTGGGTGAAAACTCTGCGTGCTTGCTCGTATGAAACCCAAACCGGGACGCTATGCGCTCAATGGACTTTTAACCCAGTTACCCGAACTCCCGAAAAATGCTGGGAAGGTAGATACGCACGTTGCGCGCGCTCGCCTATTTGAATTACGTAATCGAAGTCAATAACACAAATAAGACGGAGAAACAGACGTTCAAAGTGCCATATCCGTTGAATTATTTCGATTGAAACAGCTACTGCCAGAGACACCAGCGAGTACAGCGACCGTTACTACACTCGAGCGTTCCCCTTTGTACTTGGCTTATTTACAGAAAGATCCAGTGTGCATAGTACATATTTCTTCTCAGATCCTCGCGCTCTGTTGATACTACCTGCAAGTACAACCGGGTATGTAGTGAGCAAATTTCTTCATGTAAGTGACAATATAGGCTCAGCAGATATATTCTGCTAGGAAATCTAAAAAAAGCGTATAAACGCCGACGCATGCAAGGTTGTCATATTCATTGACATTGGGATGGGTTTGTCTCCCTAAAATGAAAATAAAAAAATTAAATGAAAATTTTTTTTTTTTTTTTTTGCAGACACTAAAACACGTGTTATCATAATCTATTTTTTTCCGTCGGAGTTTCGACAACGACGGTTATAGAAATACTACATTGGAAACATGCGGTATTATAGGGTGCTCAACTGGGAACAAAGAGACAAAACTCACATTTCACAATAAACTAGGTCTACGATAATATTGTATGAATAAAAAAATTCACGGCTGTCAAACAAAAGTAAAACGTCTTTTCTTTTACTTTTTCTTTTGTCTCTCGGTGCAGGGTGTGATACGGGCTTCGGGCACTTGCTGGCCAAGCGGTTGGCAAAGGAGGGCTTCTATGTATTTGCCGGCTGTCTGTTCTCTGACGGTGCCGATGCCAAGGAACTGAGGTCTTTGCCGAACGTGCACGTTCTTCAGCTGGACGTCACCAAGGAAGGCCAGGTAGAGCTCGCCTTGGAAGAGGTCAGAAAGAGCTTGGGATCCAGAGGTAAATGTATTCCAATCAAGAAGATTATAAATGAAAACGTCGACTTTGTCGCATTCAGTTGATCTTGTGTTACACGATTTGACTTCTTAAAAAAGGCGGGTTGCCCTCACCCCTCCTGTTGAGTTCTATTAATTCAATAGATTGAGAGTAGTTCCTCCCGGAGTGGAATGCTACCAATCGCGCGTTAACTTGAAAGCAGTTCATGGAGTGCTACAATTCTTATATAAGAAGTTCCCATACTTTGGGTGCCTTCATGTGCGCTCTGGCTAGGCTGATGACATCCGGCCATCCTTTTTCACGAACGGTTCGTTCATCTTTTGTTTCAAAGCGCGTGAAAAGCATCTGTCGGTACGGGTCCCGGGCGTTCACTGTGCACGGCGACATTTTTTTTTTAGGGCTATTTTGCTGTACGTTTGCTTGAGCGCGTGGTGTCGGCAGGGGATACTACGAAAAATCTCATCAGAACAAACGGAAGCGTATTGAGGCACCCTACCCGTACTAAGTATCCTTGATAATATACACTGGAGTCCTACTAAGGTAGACAAAGGTACATGCGTTGGCACATGATTTTGTCTCATCCTGCAGTTGGACTTGCTATCGTATAGAATGACAAAATGGGTAGAGCGGTGTTATCGCGCTGTCTGTAAACAAGCCCCCACGAGGCGTGGGGCCGTTCTCTACAAGAGGTATGGGGATTTTGTGTGCTCAGGAACACAAGTCTCGTGAAGCAAAGCTTCTTTGCATGCGCCCTGTAGACAGCATCGGTAGCGTCGCCCTGTGACGTCGGGGCCGCGTGTTACTGTATAAGTTATAACATATACATGGTGTTTTCTTTTGATTCGAACAATTTTCTTTAAGGTAGCGAATGTTAGACAAGTACCGTCTTCACCGGATATTTTCAGGCTTGGCGGGCATTAGATTCAAAATTATTCGTCAGGGTAAGTTGACTAATTAACTAACTCTGTCGATTAACTTTTAAGTTCTATGTTTTAGGTGTTATATTGTAAATTCAGTATCGTTGAAAATCACTATCGGATGCCAGATTAATTGAACAAGTTTGAGATAAAGTAACGCTATTTTTAATACAAAATTCGATCAACTATCAGTGTTCTTTTTTTTTTTTGCCCGATTTAAACGTTTCAAGCGAAAACAGCGCCGCAATCACTGCCCACAATGATGGTTCGAAGAGTGACACAGTGGTTTCATTTTGTGTCACCATTTCTGTTGTCGGCGCATTCATCAGCAACATGCGGCCGAGATAGTGACCGCACGATTGAAATGACTTCGTCACTCTTTGAAGCGTTATTGAGGGCAGGGTGTGGGGCGATCTAGCTGAGCGCAAGTTTTAAATCGGGCGGAAAAAAAGGTGAAAATTGTTTCGATCATATATAGTAAAAGCCACTACCGTTTCGCGATTCTTTAAACGTTTTTCCACCGCTAATAGTAATTGCCATCTATATTGTAATTCTAAAATCACCACTAAACCTCATGATTAAAAAGAATTGATTAAAAAATATTAGTTAATTAGTTAACTTACCATAAAGATTATTTCCTCATCCAATGTCCGCCGAGTTTGATAAATACATGGCAAAGACGGCACTCGTCTTAATCTCACTTCCTTTCTAAACAAACGAATATATCTCCGAAATAAAATCAAGGGGTTTAAGGGGGATGGGGTATACACAAAAAGGATGTTTCCCGTGTAGCGAAACTCAAAGCATATGTTCAACCATTGCGCCGCGGCGGTGCTGTCGAGGCCTATAAAATGATAGCCCTAAACAATAGGCCCAAAAAGCTTTGTTTAATATTTTTTTTATTTACCACGATTACAAAGCTTTTGAGCCTCAAATCTTAGCGTTGCTCATTACTCTGCACTAGAAAAGCGGCTGTAGTGATGAAAAGTGCAATGAAATAATGAAGAGAATTACAGTTTACACTATCAGCTCCCAGTGTCTGATGCCCAAAGAAGTGCTATCGCATATAAAACACAAGGCGGCGGCGCGTTCGCCGGACTCAGTCGATTTAAATGATGACAACACACGTGCAGAAAGTTGGCAAATGCCGTGACTTTGCGCTTTGTCACTGCGTGATTGACCCCATTGGCTCGTAGCGTCTTCTACAGGTTACGTAAGGGGAAACCAAGTACACCAGTTTTTTGCCGGCAAATGACCCTGACTCGAAATTGATAATTGAGAATTCAGTATAGTAGACACCGTACACGTCATTGGACTTAGCACAGTGCTGCCCAAGGGCAGTTGAAATAACATTCGTTTAAATGTCAATTGATGAATTAACGACGAAGCACGCCATCATGGCTCCGACATGCAGTGATGTTGAGTATAAAACATCACGCGTGGAGGTTTTATAAATGTTATAATGCGTCGTGCACACTGCAGAAGTTACACTACAAATATCACGTGAGGTATCTTCTTCCGAGACAACTGGAAGTCCCAATCAATTTTTTTTTTCTGAACATCCGTTTCGCGCTAAAAAGAAGTGGCCTTTAAGGCAAGTGAAGCACTGTCACCCAAACTACGTTTGTGGGAAAACAGTGTTATCACAATGCATTCTAAGGCAGTTTCACGTGTTAGAGTTTAAAAACGCGAATACCTTTCGTCGATCTATGACTCTGCGTTAATTCATACATCGGTTGAGGTGGCACAATCAATTCAAGAATTCTCTGAATACGTGGCATGCAAATCAAGGAGGCCCAGTAGGCGTCCAATGGTACTCAAGTGTCACTGAGTTAATGGAGAATTTTAGTGAACTGCTTTTGCACCCCCTATGGTACGATGGGCTCACCGGCACGAAATGCTCATGCGCTAGAGCAGAAGACTGTCATATCCGCGCTTCGTACCGGAGGACCCTTCGTACCGTATCGGAAGTCCAAAAACGGTTTTCTAAAAGTTCCGAATAAGCCGTAACTTTGTAGATATTTAAATGTCCTTTCTTTTATGTGTACTGTAATCATTGTGACGCAGATGTCAGGGGTATACAATGAACGCATCGACCGTGCGCCGAGCACCGCTTGCAATTCTGTAACTGTTGCGAAAATCAACCGCGAGCCAAACAAAAATCGTTACCAAGGTTTGCCGCTGGGGACTGGTCGTTCGCTGGTTACAAGACTGCCCGATTTATTTTTTTAACCAGCTGCAACACGAAAAAAGAACCTGTGAACCTTTAGTTGTTTCCGTATTCGGTATGGTAAAGCAATCAACGGAGTTGTTTAAAAACGCGTTTGTGTGCGATCAACAGCAGCGGTATTCCCTGACCGTCTTTAATAACACGTCACGATCTCCTGTGTTCATTGCACTCCAGACACATAAAGCCGCTTCTCGTATTTTTTCCTTCTCAATTGCAGTTCTTTGGTCTGTGGTGGCCAATGCTGGCGTGCCCAACATTGGCCCCATTGAGTGGCAGACCATGGATCGCATTCGGTCCGTGTTCGACGTGAACGTCTTCGGCACCACTCTCGTCTCCAAGAGGTTCTTGCCGCTGCTTCGAGACTCAAAAGGAAGACTCGTCATTGTTTCCAGCGGGTTAGGTTAGTGGGTTTTTGATCGAGCCACTTCAGCCGGCATAATTGCGCAAAGAATTTCCGTGAAACAGTTGCACTAACTATTCGAATAGACGGCCCTGCATGGTCACCCTCTCGAGTAAAATAACCCAAGAATTTCATACGTAAGAAAATTTAGCCGAAATGTTGCTGCTGTGTCGAAATGTAATATATTTTTATATCAAGTTACAATACCTTTTTTGTATTCAGATAAACTAAACAGGCGCATACTATGCAGTTGACGTAGTGCTTTTTATTGCGTCCCGTTTTGTTCTTCGACGTCGCCTCTACATGTTTACTTTGTGGGATGGTCGCGGGTGGTAGTAACCGAAGGTTTCAGCGGCTGTTTCTAAACGGGAGACCCCAAGCCTACTCTCAGATCCCACAGCTTTCTTTCGAGAACACCGCTATGCGCGGGTCCGAATGATAGCCGCGCAACTGATCGCTTCTCTAAAAAGAAGGACCACATACCATAATAGGACTGCGTCCAATTGAGTTTCTTAGAAAGCCAAAAGACACACTGTCCCAAAAACCCCGCGCCGACAAGGTCAGATGAAAGACTCATCCTATCGACACCGTTCCGAGAGCGCAGTCCAGAGCAAGCAAAGGAAGAGCTATGCGACAGGTCCGATCTCTGTCGTATCCAAGGGAGGGGTCACTCTGATCCCGAAGTCGGGAACGCTCGTCAACTTCCTCCCTCCGCGGGCGTCATCCATACCCAAAACAACTAGGTTCCCGGATGAGCGGGGAAACAGAAATAGCCCCCTCCCCCCCCCCCCCCCCCCCCCCCCCCCCCCCCCAGTAAAGAGTAAAGAGGAGAGCCCCCCAATCCAGGCGGTTCTCCCACGCTTCAAGAACAGGTTGGAGTTCACGGGAACCAAGTCGAGCGTTCCAAACCACGGCCGTTATACCGGCCATCGGGGAAGGGTGAACAACGGTACGCACAACTTAGGACACATTAAAAAAATACAGGCACCCCATTGCAGTGCTTTGTTCAGAGTATGACTTACGAGCGCCTTAATGGAGGTTACTCGGAGGCAAAGTCACTGTACAGTGAAACCTCGGAGGAAAAATGATTACATTATATGTCTCAGAGTAGGAGTATCAACGTTGAATTCCTGAGCGCTACTTCAGCTCAGAGCTTCCTTTCCAGAAGATATTTCTCGAATTATATATTTAGTAAAATTAAACATCTTGAAATGATATGTATTTCACGTCAACACGACGGAAAATAAACATGATACAAATAAAAAATCGAATTATTTTAATTTTATTTTAGGTGGTAAAACGTCGTCGATTTTCATGAATACTTTTAGAATCGAGTAAAGTTTTCTCTGAAATAATCATAATATAGTAACTATTAATGAGGTAAAATCTCCAAACCAAAACACGCCGAACAGTGTAGCTACGGGCTTTGGAAACTTACACGGGATAAAGACATAAGCACTTTTCAATTACAAATGAATATTTTATCGCAATAAAATAAACATGTTATTGACATAGATGTTCGCATATCGGATTTTGATCAGCAAATGCTGACCTACTGATGTTAGCTGGCGTTCTTTTATATCTGGAAATTCAATCACAGCCCACTTTTTCATCTCTCAAAACGCACAGGTCGGGTGACCTTCGATCAATCGACGGTGTATTCCATGACCAAGCACGCTGTAATTTCACTGGCGGACGGACTACGCAGGCAGTACTACCAGCGCGGGGTCCACGTCATCACCATTGAGCCCGGGGCCTACAGGTATCCTGAACTTCCAATTTTATTAACTTAGAAAAAAAAAAAAAAAAAAAGGAAGCCGATTGTCAGGTATGTTTTTTGCGATATTTAGTCTTTGAAATATACATTTTATATTTTTTTATATAGTTTGTCCAATTCTGGCGAGTCGAAGTCTCGATAGTTAACTGTTATTTGCTGTGAAATCTCTCCTTGTTCTGACTACTCCAAACTTGGTGCAAAGTTATCTTTTGATCTTTTCCTCATTGCCATTCATCAACCCGGCCATAACTGACAAAAATGTTTGTTATATCATAGCAAGTAGAGAACAAACCACGTGGGTACCACCAAAAATGAGATCTCATCCTCGCATCAAGTAACTAGTGTTTTCAGAAGGTTAATTAGTATAAAAATAAGTATGGCAAGTAAGTCGAACCATTCAGGGTTGCTGATTAGTAAACTTGGATATTCACCCACTGGAAGAGTTCGATATAAAAGTAGCAGTTTCGACTTTGTCTTGGAGATATATTTTACGAAATATTAAGCCTCCAAGATGAAATATCTTGCACTGAAAGGACCAGCGTTGATGGATCTGCCTAAACCAGTGGTGGCAGTAATGAAATTCACTAATAAAATTACCTATTAAAGCAATTGCTAATGTAATTATTTTCAGGTGCAGGTAACTTAATAATGTAATTAATTATATTGGGGTGGTAATGGGGTTTCTGTTTCAGGTCTACTTTCGAACGCAAAGAAAGACGGAAGATTTTAGTGACAAAAATAAAAGAGGTCCAAAAAGGCTAAGGGGGGGGGGGGGGGGGGGAGGGCGGATGAGAAAATAAATGTAAAAACGATTACCATGAGACTAGTTGACACGCTTGAAGATAGAAACCAATTAGCTCGTTGAGAGCCTGCAATAGTTAGTGGAAAAGTACGCAAACACCCAATGTTATTCAAGAACGTTTAGCCTTTCCACTCTGGTGAAGAAGGAAGAGCAGCGTAGCTGTACTATGGTGGGAATGAAGTAATGGCCGGCTGCAAGTCGGCAAGCCAGAGTGAAAAGGCTGGAAAGGTTGCCACCATCTATAAGCGACGGTGGCAATCAGACAACCGGTAAGCCGTTTGTCTGGTTGCCCCCGTCGCTCATAGATGGCGGTAGGTGTCCGTAGTTGGTGTGTGCACATTTATTTTCTGGTGGACGAGATCCTGGGGAAACTATAGCGCTCAACAACTCCGCTGTAAACAAATTTAAAAAAAAAAAAAATGAAGCGCAAGCAAAATTTATGCCCCCACCCCCCCTCCCCTTCCCGTTCCGAGCAGATTCGTCGTTCCATAATGACGTTGTCCTCCCCAAAAGGACGACACATATATTTTCGCTGAAAATGATCTACAGTTCAAGGAGGGAATAATAAAGTGCAGGGACAGAGGCTGTAGATGTAAAGTCTGAAAATGAAGCAACCACTAAGAAAACATTTAGTCAATTTTAAGAATATAATATTGGTAATTTCTTAGGACCGCCACGGCTGGGCAGATGAGCTGCTGGTCAATAATTGTTTTGTTTTTTTGGAATCGAAGGAGAACAGAAAACGAAGCAGTCAATCATCTGTATTCTGCTTGCCCAAAACGACGAGACACTGAACGATTTTGTATTCCAGATTTGGGACAGAACATGAAATATAATCCTTCATAGCTCTTGCCTCTAAAACTGATCGTATTTTTCTCATAATCAGCATCGCCACGATAACTCATGTAGGTTAAATGTTTATAATGTGAATAATCTTGCCTGTAACAATAAATGTTTAATCTTTCTTTATGTGTACTAAGATAAAAAAAAATAATTTTAAAGTGATATACATACGTTTGAAGACTAATTTCTGATTGTAATGAAATCCAATTAAAATGTAATTGAGTAATGCTTTAGTCAATCAGGCAAGAACATTAGCCATTTGATTCAATTACAATGCAGAAGCATTTTGGCCACATCTAATCGAAATTCAAGTATCATGAATGTATACTGCCATTCCATCGCTTAATCTTGAATGCAAATTCTTTCCGTATATGGAAATACGAATTCAAACAGTGTGCTGAGCAATTACTTAAACCGTCAAATAAAATTGGGCAGGCAGACATCAGATGTAGCGCTGGCAATAAACGAAGGTATCAAACACTTTGCGAAAATAATCCCAGGAGAAATGGAACAAAAGGGACAAAGGACAAACACACATCTCCAAAAACAGCTAGGTGACTGGTGCGCGACCATAAAAACCCGCCTGGTCCTGGTATGGAACCAGGGACCTTTCCATTTTCAGTGGAGGGGTCTACCAAGTGAGCTAACTAGATATTACACGTTCGTAGACCCGCTCAACTAGAATACACTTTAGTAAGCGGGTTGGCGATAAATTCAACTGCAATAAATAATAAAACATAAAGGGCGGAAAAAACGACACATATTTTGATGTGTTGTTTCCTTGTTGACTAGAACTAGTAGGAGGAGTAGCAAAAGCAGCGGGGATGCCCCGTCACCTACGAGGGAGGAAGTAATCGGGAAGAGAGTGCTAGTGCCACTTGGAAGGTCCAATTCATGATGTGCCTTACGCGGAGCCCACCGCTTTTTACGGTGTTTCTTGTTCACTTTAGTTCTACTTTATTTACCACATTTTTCGGACTATAGTCCGCGGTCTATACATGAATAAAAGTTGAAAATTCACCCAATGCGGACTATCTACAGGTGCGGAATATGGAAGTATTCTTTTTCCAGATCGTTTACTGTGACAAGTCCTGAAGCATTTTATGAGTAACGGACTATGTTAACGTTGATTTATGTACGATATAGCTTCTTTGCAAGCTAATACAGTTAGCATTTGCCAAGGTGTGCTGTGTATGATTCTTTTTTACGTTTGGACTAGGCACTAAGTGCGGCCTATGCACGGGGTACGGATTTTGTACCGGGCGCAAACTATCTAAGCAAATACTTTTATTTTTGACCCCAAATTCGCCCCTGCGGACTATGCATCGGGTGCGGACTCTAGTCCGGAAAATACGGTACAAGAGTAATGACGGTCGCATTCTTTCACCAGCTTCATCTTCGTCTCTTTCCCTCATCGTCATCGTCCGTCATGTGTTAGTTTGGGAACAGTACACTCCTTATATGTTCAAGCGACAACTTCGATGCTGTGTCTAAACAGTACGGCGTAGCTTGCAGCCATAGTCTCTTAAGCCAACAACGTCAGAGCTTACAGTGTGACATTGCTCCTTTTTTCGTCAATTCAAGCATAATTAAGCTCAGTACATACGTCGTAATTAGCTTTCGGCCAATCGTGGAAACCAGTGAAAAGAAGACCACAGTGACGTTTTTAGCCGCGCACGTATCCAGTAGTTTGAATATGCTGTTACTCAGCTCGTGCTCTGAAGCCAATCTTTCAAAAGGCTCCCGCTACGTGCCTTCTACACCAACAAGTTGTTGTCTTGCCGGATGAAGAATATAAGCTCGCTCTTGCGACGCGCTCTGAACCACGCTCTCAACTATGCTAACGCATTCTCACACTCTAACTCGACATTCTTTTTTTTTATTTCGAGGTTAGGAATTATTTTCTCGCAAAAAGGTTAAAACAAGTACCTCTCCAGTGCAGTTTTGATTGGCTTTTGTTCATTGAATACGATTAGAAATTATATTTATTCGCTTTCTCTAGGTTTTTTGTAGAAAATTATGTGTAGAAAGTATACATATTCTGAAGGAAATGTACCGTTTTTTTTAATATCCACGGCCTGTATCTTTTTGGTCGCTTTTTTCTGTAGACATTTTATAAATCTTGGTGTACAGACAGTGGATAAAAAGTTTCCAGTAATTCTAGAAAAAAACAGACAGGAATCCAGCAACAATTCAATCCCGTTTTTGTTGTAGATGGGAGAGATTTTCAGGAAAAATATTATATCCTGAACATTAGTTTTCGGTTTTGTGACAATACATCATTGAAAACATGCACTGTCCTCTTGCCTTGTGCACATAGGCAGACTACCAATCTACGCCGAAGTGGTCATGACACTAGTAATTCAGCAGTTATGACTGCTCCACCGCCATATACATTCTACTTTTGGAAGGCAATCGTTTGAAACAGGCGTACCAAAGAAGATTAAACAAATTACACTACGTGTTGACGTTACGTACAAAACGACCGTGTTGGTAACAGTAACTAAACATGAGGGATACATGGAAAGGGGGGACGGACGTGGAAGTCTTCGTTGTCTGTCCCTTCTTTCCATGTATCTTCCTCATGTTTAATTAGTGCTGTTTTTCTCGCCAATATTTCATACGAAGTGTGGCTTCTACGGGCGGTTCAAATATATTTCCAACTCTAAAGCATTGCATGAAGGGAAAGTTATTTGATGGAGTCGAAAAAGCAGCTTCCACAAGGAGGTTTCGACTGAGTGTGATATCGCTTCACCGCACTATATCTTGTAACTCAATCAAGTCCAGTCTATGGAAATAAGTAAATAAATAAATAAATAAATAAATATATATATATATATATATATATATATATATATATATATATATATATATATATATATATATATATATATATATATATATATATATATATATATATATATATATGGGTGATTTCATCTCAAATCGGGCAGGCTAAAAGAATCTAGTTTTTAATTTTCACGAAAAAAATATATGTTTTGGGGGTATTTCTCAAATGAAGGAGGGCGCAAACCGCATGTTCTCCCGATTTTTCGTTCTCGAGTTACGAGCCGTAGAAGCCGCAGTGGCAGAAACTAGTGTTTTTGCCTGCCGTCGCAGGTCGCGTGTTTGACACCCTCTGCTGACGTTATTGTATTCTCTACATCCTTCTAAATTTACCTCATCATTTAATAGGTATTATAAAAATACCTTGATGTATTCAAATATTTTTAGGAATTTTATTGTTTTCTAAAACACAGGTCAAACTCGTCACTCCGGCCGCTTTTCGGTTAAATTTAACACGTCATTACTTTGTCTGTACTTAAGGTAAATTTTCTTTCTTTGGCTCTACAGAAAGCCCAAAGCAAGCCCATTATAGATATAATAATATCATTATGATCTGTCGACTAGCCGCCCCGCTACCTTCACGTAAACGTTGTAAGAAATAACAAATGTTGAAAGTTTGAGGTCGATTTTCTCAAAAACCCCATTTTTGTAAATTTTTATTTTTTAAATACTTTTAGACATATTAGTCGACTACAAGAAGAAACAGTCTAGAAATGTAATATTTTGGTTGTATGTCCTCTGTTTGAGCCGCAATCGCGTGAAGCGTGTGAACATTTGTTATTTTTCACAACGTTTACGTAAAAGTAGCGGAGCGGCTGCTTGGCAGATAATAATGATATTATTATATCTATAATGGGCTTGCTTTGGGCTTTCTTTAGAGCCGAATAAAGAAAATTTACCTTAGGTACAGAAAACGTAATGACCTGTCAAATTTGACCGAAAAGCGACCGGAGTGACGAATTTGACATGTTTTTTAGAATACAATCAAATTTCTAAAACTATTTGAATACATCAAGGTATCTCTATAATACCTATTAAATGAGGGGGGAAAGTTAACAAGGTGTAGAGAAAACAATGGCGCCAGCAGAGGGTGTCAAACACGCGACCTCCGACGGCAGGCAAAAACTCTACTTTCTGCCACTGCGGCTGCTACGCTTCGTAACTGAAGAACCAGAAATCTGGAGAACATCCGGTTTGCGCCCTCATTTATTTGATAAATGCCCCAAAAACATATATTTTTTTCGTGACAATTCAAATTCATACTTTTTTATTCTGCCCGATTTGAGATGAAATTTCCCATATCGGGCAGACTGAAAGGGTCCAGCTTTTAATTTTCACGAAAAAAAAATATATGTTTTAGGGGCATTTCTCAAATGAATGAGAGCGCAAACCGCAAGTTCCCCAAATTTTTTGTTCTTGAGTTACGAAGCGTAGAAGCCGCAGTGGCAGGAACTAGCGTTTTTGCCTGCCGTCGCAGGTCCCGTGTTTGACACCCTCTGCTGGCGCTATTGTTTTCTCTACACCCTTTTAACTTTTCCCCCTCATTTATTAGGTACTATGAAGATACCTTGATGTATTCAAATAGTTTTAGGAATTTGATTGTTTTCTAAACAACATGTCAAACTCGTCACTCCGGTCGCTTTTTGGTCAAATATGACAGGTCATTACCTTGTCTGTACTTAAGGTAAATTTTCTTTATTTGGCTCTACAGAAAGCCCAAAGCAAGCCTATTATAGATATAATAATATCATTATTATCTGCCAAGTAGCCGCTCCGCTACTTTCACGTAGACGTTGTGAAAAATAACAAATGTTCACACATTTCACGCGATTGCGGCTCAAACAGAGGACATACAACCAAAATATTACATTTCTAGACCGTTTTTTCTTGTAGTCGACTAATATGCCTAAAAGAATTTAGAAAATAAAAATTTACAAAAATGGGGTTTTTGAGAAAATCGACCTCAAACTTTCAACATTTGTTATTTCTTAGAACGTTTACGTGAAGGTAGTGGAGCGGCTAGTCGACAGATCATGATGATATTATCATATCTATATTGGGCTTGCTTTGGGCTTTCTGTAGAGCCAAAGAAAGAAAATTTGCCATAAGTACAGACAAAGTAATGACCTGTCAAATTTGACCGAAAAGCGACCGGAGTGACGAGTTTGACATGTGTTTTAGAAAACAATCAAATTTCTAAAAATATTTGAACACATCAAGGTATCTTTATAATACCTATTAAATTAGGGGAAAATTTAAAAGGGTGTAAAGAAAACAATAGCGTCAGCAGAGATTGTCAAACACGCGACCTGCGACGGCAGGCAAAAACACTAGTTTCTGCCACTGCGGCTTTTACGGCTCGTAACTCGAGAACAAAAAATCGGGAGAACATGCGGTTTGCGCCCTCCTTCATTTGAGAAATACCCCCAAAACATATATTTTTTAGTGAAAATTAAAAATTAGACACTTTTAGCCTGCCCGATTTGAGATCAAACCACCCATATATATATGTATGTATAGGTGGTTTTTCATCTCAAATTGTGCAGGCTAAAGGGTCGAATATTTAATTTCGATGAAAAAAACATATGTTATGGCGCCGTATCTAGAACCGCAGTCGCCACAAATCACAAGTTCGTCGGATTTTTTTTGTTCTCGACTTATGCATTTTTGAAGAGGCCGCGGCGAAAAGCAGTGTTTTTTACACCCGTCGTGGGTCGGATGTTTCGCTTGATCTCCCGCCGTGGATTTTCAGTCCATAATCTATTATCTTTTTTCAAGCACTTTGTGGACATATTTAAAAGGCTCCAATACCATAAAATAATTTTAGGCGTTTTGCTTTTTTTTCTGTAAATACGTCAAAAACGCCCCCTCGGTCAATTGTTGACGAAATTTGACAATTAATTGCTGGCGATCTGCTTGGGTTACACCGATATTTTTTATGTCCACGGAGAGCCAAATTCATGCTCTTTATTTTTATTATAAAATTCCTCGGCTGCATGAATTATCCTTTGCGGTACGTTTAAGTTAATATTATGTGAAAACCAAAAGTACCATTTTTGAAATTGATTTTCTAAAAAAAAACTTTTTTTATTTGTTTTTATTTTTTGTGCAAATGTAGATATGATAGTTGTCTACACAAAAATCAAGCCGAGAAAATGTGAATTTTGTTTGTTTGTTTTATATTTAGGCCTCAATATCGGAAAAAGACGTCTTCGTTTTGCAAGACCTAAGTCAGACATAGCCACCCATGCGTCTCTAGGAATTGTGAAAACATTTTTGTTTAATTTTCTTTCGCATTTTGTAATCATTTATAAACGAATTTTGTGGTATTAAATATTTATTTATGTTTTGATAAGAGCGGGAACTACGAGATACATATCTAACCAAATCAGCAGGCCCATAGTAGACTTTCAATAACCAAAAGGCACAGACGTTGTATTGTTTCGATTTATAAACCTTTCACAGTAAATTAGCATGACTAGCTATTAGCTTTCATATAACTAAGACAACGAAAGTCACCACATCGTCGATATTCTTTCCGAAACCAAAGACTGGTGTTTGTCCACCGCACATCGCACAGGTCATCAGGGAATGTCCTTTCACTTCCGTAATACACAAAAGTGGTGACACAGAAACGGTCCGAAACACACAGAGACTGTGTCACGGAGAGGGGTAGGAAATAAAAATAAATAAATATGAATTGAATTACCCAACTTCGATCTTAACTAAAATTGCGTTAAAAAATAAAGTATTTAGGTTCGAGCGGTGTCAAGGTGATAAATCCACTCCTGGTGGAGAGTCAGACAAAGAAGTCGGCGACACGTAAAGGTAAAAAACAAAAAAAAACAAAAAAAAAAACAATAATTTAATAAAGACTGGAAAACTCAGCCGCACATGGCAAGAACAAAAACCAACTCCTCCGGGCATTCCCTAAACGGGACGCAACCAAATGCGTGCGAACATGCTCTCTACATCACCGCCAGGCCGCTACGCCATGACGAAATAAACCCAACAACTGAACAGTGCTAACAAACAGTTAGTAAGAAAACATTGAAAAAAGGAAACGTTCAGAAAAAACCGCACCCGAGAAACAAAGTTCAGCGGGGCGAAGAAACACACAGGAGTCGGTCCCACAACACTCAAGTCTGGCAGGATGACGGCGTCCAGATGATGCCCGAATCTGTTCCTCCCTCTATAATATGCACATCCACGACGGCTGTGCGGAACAGTGGCTGTGCGAAACAAAGTGAATTGATTCGAGCAGCGATGCGCGAGAAGGCAACCGAGACTATGCCTCAAGCTTCATTTCGGGAGAGGAGCTTTCGAGGTAGTTTCTGCAGTTACTCAAACTTTCTTTTTCCCCTTCACTTTTTCAAAAGAACACGTCAGCCGGCGCTAACTTTTCATCTCGGGAGAAGCCCACTTTTCTCAAACGGTTATAGTTGACAAGGAGGCTGGCGTCGGCCCAACTAGTCTCCGGGCAGAATACAAACACAAGTATATTTACCAACACGCTCGTTTTAATGTCAGTCTCCGGGCTTTGCTGTTTCCAAAAGAGACCACCCTTTATCAGGACAGAACGAGCGGGTTGGTGGGGATAATTAAACTTAAACAGACCCTTCTCGTTTTCTTCCTCAAGTTCAAGTTCGGTGCTTTCGGATCTCCCCGGAGAGAGATAGAACACGGCCGTTTCAAGGTAAGGATAGGGCGCTCGAAGCTAGGGCAAGCAGGCGGTATCGTTTCACGCATGCACGGATGGCTGGTTTCAAATTTCCCCACATTCCTATAGAAAACCGGCCCATCTTCGTGTGTGCGTCTCCGGGATTTGTGTCCCGCGCCGCCGGTTTTAGCGCGCACGCGGCGTTGTTTTGGCTGGCAGAACAGTAGTTGACCGTCGATATTGTAAGGCCGTGGTGTCCTCATCCTTTCAGGCAACGATTCCTTTTCTTTCCCTTGTGCAATACTCTGACAGACTCCTCCTGGATGGCTCTCAATGTTCGCCGCGTCAACGCTACATTCGTACCATTTCACTCCTCGTGACACCAGGAGGCGCTGCTCGCTTTACTGTCACGGGCCGTCCTATGTAACACAACGAGCGCGAAAGGTCGTGGTCATCTGCTGGCTCCGAAAGGGCGGGACGTTCATGCAGGCCAATGAGGGCCCCGAATCAATACGACGTCTGCCGACTCCTACAAGTTAAACATTTACGACACCTGCTGGTCTGTTAAGGCGTGTTGCTTTCTCTTTTAAACTCTTTCAATGTAGCTTGCCGCCTATAATAAAATTTAAATAATCAATAAATACAACAGGGTGGAACTACTATATTTGATTGTTATGTGGTAAGGTTGGAAAAGGCAAAAATCTTTCCAAGTTTGTGAAGACGCGCAATGGGCAAGTCCATTTCGAGCCGTAAAAACACGTTTTTGTACGATATTGATGCTTCAATATAAAATATACAAACAAAATACACACTTTCTCGACTTGATATTTGTGTAGAAAACTATTACATTTACATTTAAAAAAAAATAAAAACTGGATATTTTGAGAAAATCAATTTAAAAAATGGTACTTTTTTGTTTTCACATAACATTAACGTAAACGTACCGCAAAGGATATTTTATACAGCCGAGGTATTCTATAATACATATAAATAGCGTGTTTTGGGATCTCCGTGGACATAAAAATTATCGATGCAACCCAAGTAGACCGCCAGCAATTATTTGTCACATTTCGGCAACAATTGACCGAGGGGGCGTATTTGACATTTTCACAGGAAAAAAGCAAAACGCCTAAAATTATTTTATGGTATTGGGGCCTTTTAAATGTGTCCACAGAGTGCGTGAAAAAAGATAATAGATTGTGGACGGAAAATCCACGGCGGGAGATCGAGCGAAACACCCGACCTACGACGGGTATGAAAAACACTGCTTTTCGCCGCGGCCTCTTTAAAAATTCATAAGTCGAGAACCACATATCCGACGAACTTGCAGTTTGGGGCGACTGCGGTTTAAGAAACGGCGCCATAACATATGTTTTTTTGATCGAAATTAAAAATTCGATCCTTTTGCTTGCACGATGAAACCACCCATGTATATATATATATATATATATCGTGTTATAAAGTCTGCTAAGACGTGGCGATCTATATCTTATAGCACTTCAATCGTGTCTGCTTTACAAACTTTGCTTTAAATAAAGTTGAGAGAAAAGCCATTGGGAATTGCGACACGACGTGACTCGATAGGAAGTCGAAAGAAAAGTTAAAAATATAGATTTGATTTATAATGAGTGTCTAAAATATTTTTTTTAATGCTAAGACTGGTGGGCAAGTAATGGGACTACAATTTTGCTATGTGTGGGGAAGATATTTAGTGGCATGTCGGAAGAGTGACTTTTGTCAGAAGTAAAATGTGCGCGAGCAAAGCTTTGATTGCTTCTCAATGTGCGCGAGAGCAGGGGTGCTCTCAGCATTTTCCTTTCTTATGGCAAATAGTTGAGAGCGTCGCAGAAGTTACAAGGGAAATTTCAGTGCTTTCGTGCCTGCAATCGCATCCATGAAATTACGCAACATTTCTACTACGGCGACAAACCGCAATGTCGGAGTGTATGAAGCCTCATGCACGTTCATGCAGCATGCACGCAAATGTAGCTGTGGCAGGCTTGCAATCTCTGGGTACTCTTCAAGAAAGCACGAGAGATTGAAAGCCTGCTGAAAGCATCAGTGCCGTTACGATGAACCTACTTGAAGCTTGTCGGTGCTGGTTTTTCCGGATAATCGCATATTCTTTTTTTTTTTTTTTTTGTGGCTATGCAGGCAAATCTGCAGGGGCGCGTGCATAAACTCCGACTAAAGCTGCGCACAACCTGTTCCTCTCTTTAAGGGGATGCCACAAAAATATTGTCGTACTTGTAGCACCGGCTTCGCTAAGACACAATGTGAAACATACTAAATATGAACTTCGCAGCGAAAAAAAAACAAAAAAAACGTATTTTCTCGTGGAGCATTATTTCTTTCTATCACTTGCCCGCGGTACAGCCGGGGATCACTATCCTTGGAATTTTCGAGTAGAAGAGATCACGCGCGCAGTTTTAATTAGCGCTCAAACATGCTTCCCAGTACAATTGACTCCATTGGCGAGGAAATATTTCCCCACTCCCCGTAGTCGAGTTAATTAAATTCTTCTCTACGCTTTATAAGTAAAAATGTGCAACACAATAAATACGTGTGCTTGTTGTTTCTCCAGAACGAAGATGCTTGACACGCATGAACTTGAATGTATCCTCAAAGCCGACATGAAGAACCTTCCCGCCGATGTACAGCGAGGCATCAGCAAGCGAGACCTGACTACGCTCAAGTGTCACGTCTCTGGCTTTCTCAATGGCATCGCGCGGGACGATCCGAACGAAGTGGTCCACGAGATGGTGCTGGCTGTGCGAGAGACCGACCCTAAGGCCATCTACACGGCTGGAAACCAAATGGAATGTCTGTTTCGCTACATCTTCGGTGTGGTCCCCACAGAACTCACAGACGCGTGGCTCTCACTTTTAGGTAAATTTATGATTTGGGCAGCAAGATTAAAACAAAAAAACAAGTTAGCAAAAGAGGTCTTTAATTAAAAATACAAGAATAAAGAGAGTGTGATCTTGCAAGTGTTCACCTGCATTGCGATGTGCTTTGTGGCACATGGAATCTGTAAATAGATCGGGTCAGTAGAAACTATACAATATAGACAGCAACATTTCTAGCGCTTTCGTAAATAGCCCTAAAGATATTTTATATTGCGCTATTGATAAATTAAAGAAACATAATGTCGCCAGCCAGTCCACACACCATTTCCTTCCTCCTCACCTTTTAAACAGATGGTACATCCGAGCGAAGCGTTCAATCGAAGAAACCGCTGCGAAGCGAGCGTGTATCCTAATTCCAGCCAGATATAACGTGAGGTCACGTGAATCAACTCTCAAATTTTCGTTTAAATGAAACCCGTCACACACCCCGAAACCTTCACTCGAACTAAGGTCACACAAATTAAGTTCATGCCATTCAAGCAAACCCGGCCTTCAACACTAACGCAAGCACCTCCTTTAAACGCACGTCCCTAACAAACTCATCGCCCTGACGGACTCTTGATCACCAGTAACGAACTCTTGCCCATCAGTAACACTCCGCCCCTCACTGAACACATAACGCGAACGTACTAACACCTTTGACGGACTGACATTAACAAACATATCGCTGGCGACCTCACGATTGGGGTGGCCACCCGTCCCGCGACTCGCGGGACTGTGCCGCATTGAGGGCTCCTGTCCCGCGTCCCGCAAGAAATTTTCAAATATTCAAGATGTCCCGCACTTCATACTGTCGTAAAATTCACCCTGCAACTCATGGTGCTGCCGAACAACGAGGCACGAGGAAGTGCGGAGGTCGCTGGTAATTGTGTGAATCGCATGGATACCCCCTTTTCTATCCAAGCATTGCGGGAAGCGACCGTCGTTCTTGCAGTAGAACTGACGCGCTCGCTCCGTTGCGCCTCTCCCCTCCCGTGGCAAAATATTGTAAAAAAATTGCTCGCCAAAATAATAATACTGCAAGTTATTATTGCAAATAATAATACTGCAAGTAGCACCGCGAGTTACGGAGGCAGCTCAGCGAATGACGATGTCGAAACATAAGTTCAGACCCGAAAAACGCAGTCTGAGTTGTGACAGTATGTAATGCAAGCGTGACGTTTTGCATTGCTAAATGTGACAACTCAGTCTGCGTTTTTCGGTCTAAACATATGTTTCGGCGTCGACATTCGCTGAGCTGCCTCCGTAACTCGCGGTGATTGGCTCCCCGAGTGTTGTGCGCAAAAGTAGACACACGGGCTTTTTTAGGGTGTAGCACCATGTTGATAAAAGTAAGCGTTGACAGGAAACAATAACCAGAAGAAGACTTACGGTTTCCTATTTCCATTTGAGGCATTGAGGTCTGCTTCAGTTGATTTGGTTGTTTTCAATTTCGACCCATTTATTAACACATTTGGCATAAAAAAGTATGTCACTGGGAGTAAAAATATTTGAGCTGAATTGCTGAGCCTGCAAAACAATTGGAAGGTGTATAAACAGCACAGGTATTAAATGTGTTAACAGATCCTCGGTTCGTGGTGTGCGTGTTAATAAATTTCTTCTACACCCCCCCCCCCCCCCCCCCCTCTCCCGCTCCCACTGCCCCGCTGTCCCGCATTTCGCTTGCAGAAAGGTGGTCACCCTACTCATGACCTATTCGCGCATGTGTGAATTTTGGTTTTATGAGCCCAGTCACTCGGCTAATTATTTTGGAGGTAAAGGTGAGTGAGGGTGACGAGGGCTCTCATGAGTGAGTTTCGCCCATATTGGTTGTGAGAGGGTGTTTCCCAGCAGCGCGTTTGGAATCCGTTCTCATTTCGTGACCCGAAGAAGCTCTCCGGTGTTCTTTCGGTAACTCATGGAAACCAACCTCTATTAAATCAAGGTGGTAAGTTCCTGATATGCTAGGAATTGAAACAAATTCGGCGAGCCCTCTATGCTTCATTTCACATTTCGTCCGGACGCAGCGGACACTACGAGCTGTCTAGCCAATCCCGTTCTGTGGACGTAGCCAGTGATACGCTTTTTCGCGCGTCGCTCTGCCCGTCCTGTAAGGACACGTGAAACTCACACGGCCTTGGATTGGCTCCGATGGCTCGTTGCATCCCCTGCGCTCAGACGTAAGGTGAAAGAGACTATAGTTGATTCCGAACGCCAACTCGACTATTCGACAGTGGATTGATTATTAGCGAGCAGCCAATTTGCGACGCATTGCTCGTCTTCAATTAATTAAGTCGAATTCAGTTGACTAGTTTTGGCGCCATAATTAATCGTAATAAAAAAGTTCGACAATTGAAAAAAAAGTTATATATAGGCAAAAGTAATGTTCGCAGACACAGCAGCCGTAGGATGACAAAAAATAAAATTCTTATTTAATGGCGAAAAAAGTCACGCAAGAAAAAAGGATGAAGTGCCGAAAAAAAGTTGTATTAGTTTACGGGAATAATGAAGACCAGGCAGAAGAACGCTAATTACGCGGGAAAGAAACTTTTAAAAAGGACGGAATAACGGTCAAAGATAAAACACAAAAACTTACAAAAATAGATTTTTAAATAAAAAATAAAATAAAGAATTAAAAATAAAAAAAATTAATAAAATCTTTCTTTCTTTTTTTTTCTTTTTGCATTTAACAATTTGTTTTTGTAAGTTCTTGGGTTTTAACATTGACTTTTATTCCGTCCTTTTTAAAAGTTTCTTCCCCGCGTAATTACCGTTCTTGTGCCATTTTGTTTTTATGGCTAATAAACATCTTTTTGAAGGAGCGAATGAAGATTTAATTCCACGTAGGGCGGCTGACACATAGAGTTATGACGTGCAATGTCGGTATGACCAGGTCTTTTTCTCCTGAGCCACAGTAGGCGTAAAGTTTGGAACGCAGATAAGTCTATCTAATTTGTTGCTGTTAGCCGAATTTTGCTTTTTTAGCTGGTAAACCTCTTTCGCAAAATATGCATGAAAATTCTAAGCGAGCTGGCATAGCGGCCGCCATCTTGCTTGTTTTCAAAATCGGGCAATTTTGGTTTTTGCCTGTAACGATTTTATTCTTGACCTTCCATATGAACATTTGGTAAATCGCGAGACGTTCCAAAGCGAAGAATTTGACAAAAGTTTCAGAGTGGTAGCTTTAACATTTACTCATTTACTCCAATCTCCAAGATGACGACCGTGGAAAAATAGTTTGAAGACGCCAGAATCGTACCAGCAAGCGCGTTTCACATGCAGCGATTTTCATCCCAGAGGGGAGTGCTCGGCTCTCTGGTAGCGCCGCCGGCCTTACTAACAGTTCGCAACGCGGCGGAGGATCACAGGACAGAAGATGAAACTCAGCGGGAAAGCCTGCGCATGGGACGGAGTTTTGATATTTTACCATCCCCAATTTGACTGGACATCAACGCCTCGGCGCACGCGCTAAAAGGAGAATTTCAACTGAACAACAACACCCATCAGAATGTGCCCCGGGAATATTTTAGATAAGAGTAATGTAATCCCAATAAGTAGTTATTAAATTTTTGGACGCGTTTAGTTTACATTGCACGCTGTTTGGTTCCGCGAAGAGCTGACGTGGACCACGCACTTTATACATCTGAAAGCACAACTCTCTTGAGTAATTGGATGCATGTACAAAATTACAAATATAATGCCGCTCTGGTTGCTAAAGTGCTTTTATAATTCGTTATTTTACTCCCACCTTTTATATGGTATTTTCGCCTGGGGTTCATCAACAATTGAAAATTATAACCAAATCTTATTGCTGAAAAATAGAGTGCTTCGTATGTACGCGGACTACCATGGAATCGTGCAGGATTTTCACTGCGAACCGCTTTACACTATACATAACATGCTAAAAGCTAATCAAATATAATACTTTAAACTGGCATGGTACGTGCACAAGAATCGGCTCTATAAACAGTTTCAAAACATTCAAGACTGGAGAGCATACTGTCTCGGACAAACTAAATGAAAAGGATGATGAATGTTGTCATCTGAATTATTTTGCTATATAAAATAGACGTAAGAAGTTTTCAAAATAATTACAACATTTCGCTTCTTAGTTAATGAGTCTTGTTTTTTACACTTGACGTACTTTGGTATTCATACCTGTAAGAGGGGAAAAAAACTTTTGTTCTGCTATTTTAGAATGTGCCACCCGAGATGTGTTATCGCTTGTTGACATCCTGGGTTCAGTCTGTGGATGCTTCCTAGTGTTTTTATTTGTTTCGAAATTGATAGGGCTTTTTAATAATACTTTTCGTACTCACCTTTTTTTAGTCACTATGCGCTCCTAGGGATTTGTTTGTCGATTTTGTATGATAATAATAGATGTGTGTATATACAACTTGTCGTGTTGATTATTTATGTATTCAATGCATTTCTTTCCTTTTTATTAATATTCATTCCGTTGTGTTAAATATTTTGCTGTTGAACAGTAATGGGGCAGAGAGGACCCGTTAGGCAAGAATGCCTTTTCCTGCACCGCCCTCCCGGCCTCGGCCTGCAGAACCAATAGAGAAAGAAAGAAAACAATCACTTGGGACACACTAAGAGAAAGTAAAATTGCTGCGGTTCTTTACAAAGGAAAATGTTCCCGATGGCTGTATTTGCTTGGGTATCATAGAAAGTAAACCAATTACCTTTTTTTTATATTTCCTTTTAAACTCTTTTTTTATCCCACAGAATCTCGAAGAAAGTGTCATGAGCAGACTACATGCAGAAAAAGTAAAGTGCCAATTTGTTTTCTCCTGTCGGGTCCTTTTTGTTGTGCCTATTTTCTGCTTCAGTGGCCTTACGGGATTTATCTGGGCTGTGTGAAGAATCGTTTTAAGGTCAACTTCCCCTGTCATCTTCCCTTTTGGGTCACAATGTATATGCATTCAAATTCCTCCGGGAATCACTCAGCTATGTTGAAGGCAACGTGCTTTAAAAAGAGAATGAAGCTAAGGTACAGTAATAAAGGTATTTTCTTGTTCGCTATGCCCGTTAAGTGTTAACGAAAGAAAGTAAAAAAATGAAGATGACAATTAAAGCAGTGAGGTTGTTGCTTCAATCCACAGAAACCCACTGGACGTGTCCGCTTGCTACAAGAAACGTGGAGCATCGCCGCGGCAGAAAATGTGCGTATGAATTGAGAGCTTTATAACTATGCCATTAGTGGCCGCGATTTGAGCTGTAAAATTGTAGCATGTGAAACGTGCTCTATTCGCAATCTTAACGACGTAGCTGGAAAACTAAAGGCTAAGTTTCTCGAGCAAAGAACCTCATCAGGATGGCAGAGGAGGTCCGACCCATCCATTTATTTGACTAAAAATATGGACTGAGTACAGCGATCGTAGAAGTCCCCCCTACGATATTTGAAGAACAGAAGACAAAAAATATTTCTCTGCAATGAGCGTTGTGCCCCTTGGATAAAGATTTTTGCTTTCTCGTTTGCACACTGTGCTGCCGAATGGGCATCTATTGAGGCCAGAGGCAAAGCTAAATCACGCTGTACAGGGTGTGGATGCAACCAAAAGAACTAGAAGTAAAATAGGAAACAAAAAGAAATGTGCTGCATGTTTGAGTTTTGCAAAACGCCGAGCATTCGCAATACAGAACAACTACCAATCAGCAACGCAGAGCCGCTGTCCGTTCTTCGTTTATCAGCTGAAGAAGCTGAGGAGGAAAAGTAATTTCTACAAAAACACCCAAACTAAGACGTATAAAACTTCAATAAACCACAGTAAACATGACATCACTCAAAATTCTTCAAATTTATAAATGACTCCATCACTGCAACTGAACAACTTATGATTAATTTATAACACATCTAGTCACAAGTAATACAAGGTCGAAAGCTTTACCGCAAGAGACTGCCCGGAACTAATAAAGGAGTGTGTATTTACTCGGTACTTGGGGATGCGGATTATCCTAATTCAATGTTTTGCTCAAAATGTTCTAAAATGTCTAAAAAAACGTTTTGCTTTTTTTTTTGCAGCACCTATACGAATCTCTTCGTGCTACCAGCGTTGTCCAGGTACTTCAAAGACTTCCTCATCTGCCCTTCCAGCCCGAGGCTGCCCGTAGGTTCTAAACGAGCGTGTATTTACTCAGTATTTGCATATGCGGATTATTCTAATTTGTGTGTCCCGCTTAGGGACCATGCTAAAAAAAAAACGCGGAGGCCATAATTCATAGACCTTGACCATCTTTTCTGTCACATCATGGGGGCTTTGTGATGTGAAGTACCATACTTTCATTAATTAGATTGTGGTGAAGTCCTCCCTCCAGTGAATCCCGTTGATTCAAAAATCCAGGCTAAGAATTTGGCATCAATATAACTCCAGATTTATATCCCGTTATTCTTCGATCCGTTCAGCCCATTGTTATAATTACTAAAATTACGAAGACTTAAGGACATAACAAAAAGACAGGCTGCGTCGTCCCAAGTCTCTGGTTCCAGCCCCCCTCCACCTTAAAAACTTCGTCCTCCTTCGCATGAAAACGATGTTTTCACGTCTCTGTCCTCCTTCCCGTGGGGCCAAGGTGAATCAAACGGTGAATCTACGATCACAGACGAGGATTGGGTGCAGTAGGCGTGCCGTAGAATGGAAATCACCAGACTACAATGTATTCCCCAAATGAAGTATTTGCTCACATGTTCTGCGCACCCAAAACTGCGAAAGGGCTGCACATGCCCGATGTCCGAGTTCTTTCTCGGTCCCTTCGAAGAATCGTGATCAAGAATAGGCAAATGCTGAAAAGTAAAAAAAAAAATAAAATAAATAAATAAAAACTGGATTGACAAAAAAAGAAAAAGAAAAAAAAAAAAGAATATTCCGTTCGCTACGCTTCAAAGCTGAAAACTTAAAAACACTTTCCGCGCATGTTGTATTTTAATGATCTACTAATAAAAAAAAATAAAGAATTATCTGCGGGCTGCGGTGATCAGGTGTCTGCGTCGAACACCTCATCAGGGCGTAGGAAACATCTGCGGACTAGCGGAGCCAATTAAACAACTGCGAGGTGTGGTGTATGTCGCGTTTTCAACAGTAGTTAAAAAATTAAAAACTTAAAAATACAGCGATATTCGCTTTTGCGTGACGTGAATTATTGTCTGTGGACGAAATATACGGAGTCGCTTAGAGGAAGCCGTGTTCTTGTTCATTATGTGTTTTTTTTTTCTACAGTGCGTGCCTTTCTTTTTCTAAACGTTAGTTCAAAACAAATTATAATAAAAGTTATTCGGTAATATTCTTTGTATAAAACATCAAGATCCCAGAGTAAACTTCTTTTATGTTGCATTACCATTTTTTACTCCGGCCTTTTTTCTCATCTGCCGTTCCAAGAGGCATCCTTGAACTGCATGCTCTGCAACAAGTCTGCAGTTGACTCTGCTGACTCCAGCAAAATGACAAATCAAATTTTTGTAAAAAATAAATAAAATATGCGCAAGCCGACGAGATTTGTTTTCTGTTCATTATGTTTTGAGATTTAGCAGTTTCATAATTCTGACCTCTATACAGAAATCACTGGTATAACATAAAAGTTAAAGCTTTATAAGTAATAAGTACGATTAAAAAAAAAATTGTTCGATGTTCCAATATCGTTAGTTAACGAGAAAGCCGCTCTGGGCAACTGATCCTGTAGATAACATGGTCGCAACCACTGCGCAGATTACGGAGTTTTGCTGCACAAAACATGTATGCTTCCATATTTAGACAGAAGGATGTTATTATGCATGAGAGGACGTTTGTCACACCGTCCGTGTAGGAACAATTCGGTCATAACAGGAAGACTGGCAACCGCAGTTTTTTTTTTTTTTAATGCGGCCACAGGTGCCTCGCTACGCAGTTAAAGCGGATGAAGGGACGTCATTCAGAACAGTATACATGCTTTCGATATCCTGTACAGTCTACAGCCACGTACTTGCAGCTGCTTTAGATCTTCCTCTCGCAATTACAGCCTTTACACAAACAACATAGTCCCGTCTCGTGAGTCAGTCATATAAAGCGTACTGTCGACCACTGCCGTCTGCTGCGAGTGGAGGTAGGTTCATTCTTGTATTTTAGATTTTCCACTTTTACTTGGCGATAACGCTTACATGAAAAAAAAGAGCGAAATATGATTTATTACAAACTAAAGATGCTACATCTTGCATTTCAAAGAAAAGGGAGGATATGCGAAAATAATACGGAACAAAGAAGCAAAGAATATTAGAGAAAAAGCTGGCAAGAATTTGCCACTGGAGGTTTAATACCCCTGTCAGATAGATACACAAAAGGAACTTTACGGCAGTGTAAATGTCATTTAAGCAGTTCCAAACGGCAACTCAAATGACATTTAGGGTAAAGGTCCTTTTCGTGAACCTGAGTTCCCCAGAACTCCGTTACGGCTGCTGAGGGCGTACTCTCGCCAACGGCGGTCTACACTAGAGACGCGTATTGAAATTAAAGATCGTACTGATATCTAAAATCAATGTTTTTTTTTGTATTTTTATTATTGAAAAAGAATGTGTATATTCCGTACAGACCTCGCTCGATTAATAGTTTTCTGTTCTCGCGGCACCAGCTGTCTAGTAGGCCTCGTCGTCCCGCTGCTCATCTGCTCGCATCGTCCACTTCGGCATTTCGGTTTTCCTCCTCTCGATTTTCTTTACAACCATAGTTATCTAGCTTTTATTTCTCTACTTTATATTGCCGCGCGCGCAGCTGGCCAAGTAGGCAGCGCGCGCGTGGCCTAACGGTTATCGTGCCTGCCTCCCACACGAAAGACCAGGGTTCGATTCCTGCGAGGGCGTGTCTTTTGTTTGTCTCTGAAATTTAGTTTTCTAGTAAATTCGAGAATCGTGTTGCTTGTTCGATGTCCGAATGGTTCTACGCGTCGAACATTCTACACCGATTATTCCAGAAGCTCACGCATGTACATTAGGAACCCCGCGTGGTGAGCCGCAGGCAGCCTCGCCCCAGCGTTCGACTCTGCTGTTACGCCGACTTCGACGCCCGCGACGCTCTGTTATTATCTTTTGTACCCTCTTATTTCTGGCACAAGTTCGCCACATTAAACGTTTATTTCCTCCTGTTTATTTATTGTTTTGGTCACCACCCGGGACAATATTTTTTTTGTCATTCTTTAATAGTGTTTTACTAACTATACTGCATATATTTAATATAGTTTTGCACATATATATTTTTGTATATCACTCTATCGTCGTGCGATATTTGCGAACGAAGGAGGAGCGTCAAAAAGTAGGAATGGGTCGCCGCGTTTCCATTGGAGCGTTGAGGCAACCTGGGCTCTGGTACAGCTCTGGGAGGATCGTCTGGAGGACCTCCGACACGCGCGATAACACTCAAGGGCGAGCACAACGCCAAACCGAACAGAGCAAAAGCGTAGCAGAAGCACGGAAAGGAGCGGGAGCACTGAGCTGCGCTAGGACTAAGTGAGCGGGAGACGCTCAGGGTTGCCGCTAATTGCCACGAAACTACTTTGCCTGGGCTTAAAATGAACTTTGCTTTAATCATTCGACTGAACTCGGAATTTTGTGTTTTTCTTAATTTTTATTTTGCTTAAAAAATTTTTTTAGCATAATTTCTATCGCCCAAAAGATTATTTTTCTGGCGTAAACGTCATTTATGCGTTTGAACGTGCTACGAGACTTCAGTCGCTGTAAACATGTCTAAATGGCAATTTTTACAGCGATGTTTACATGCCGAGCTTAATGACCCTTTGAAACTCCCAGAGGCCTTTGGCGTAAAGGTCCTTTTATGCCCGTCTGACAAAGGTATAATAGTGTAAACATGTGGTGAAGTCTTACTTGTTTTATATACATTCTTGCCTTTGGTAAATATTTTTACTTTCTGTAAAACGTTTTCACACCAAGACATTTCAGAGAAGATCGACCAAAGGGCGTCTGGTCGACATTTCTAAATCAACTGATGTTTATTTGCTATTGTCTGGTGTCTGGTATAAAAGAATCCAAGCTTAGTTTTGAAAAGAAAAAGTTTTGGGGACAGGAAAAATTGTAAGGTATGAAGGGGTGGACAATTGCATTACCGCGCACTGATGGAGGGGGCATGTTTGAGAGTGACTAACCAAAAACGATAACATTAGGAGAATTCTAATATTCTTTAGACGCAAACTTTGTGTATATCGCGCTTGTAATAGAAAGTAATAATATTTATTTAAATTGTATTTATTTTTCTAAAAAATTGCCAAGCATGCCTACTGGAACGACAAATGGCAAAATTTGGAGGCCTGTATCTCATAAAATAATTTAATAATTATTATGCATTTTGCAGACAGTATTCTACTTATACATGGCTATTATTTAAAAAAATAAATAAGGTATTGAGTGATTTGATAGACAATATATATTTAGGCAGACATGGGAAAAAATCAAACAACAAAAACTTCCGATGCAAATAATAAAGAAAACAAAAAACACCACCACCTTGGTTTTATTTTTAAATTTGGGTACGGTATTATGCTATATTTCGGCATTTATTTCTATTAAAACATGTTGCATTATTTTATTGAGAAGAAATAACGCCACAAATGAGGGTCCTTTTTCAAAGCCTACACTTAGCACTGCCCTATACAAGAAGTGACTCTGAGTTCCAGTTTCATGAAACTAACACACATCTTTTATATATTTTTATTCAGATGAGGCCATGGATAACTATAGAAGTCGTTCACACACTAAAATTTATGAAAAACTACTGTGTACAAAGAGGTATCATATTACGAACTAGTGATCCGAGAAAAGATCCTGCAGCCAGCGGCCACTGGGAACTTTGTTTACTTTATTTTTCCACGGCACTATATGCTCCTCTCTCTTATCCTCTATCTCCCTCTCTCTCTCTTATATATATATCCCTGGCTTATATCTACAATGAAAATATATTCAAACATTCCCTCTTTGCGTGATAGTGTTCTGTGGATACCAACAATCATCTCCTCTCCAAGATCACGATTATGGCGCGATAGTTGACTGAAGTATCAGGCGACCCTCGTCGCTAGTTATGCTAAATAGGCCGATACAATCTTTGTTTGCATTTCCCCGATCGCTGTCAAGAATGAGGGGGTTTGCTTCAACCAGCAAAATATATCCGCCGATGCCTGTTTACTGAGCAGTCGCGTTTGTCGCCATCCCACTCGCTGGGTTCGTGGGCGATAATATAAGGCACAAGAAGGCACATCGAGAGAGAGCAGAGCCCCCAAATACTCGAGCCCCGCCTAAATACAATAGAGCGTAAACACTGTCGCCATGTTAACATAGGAAAGGTTAACATGGCGACAGTGTTTACGTTTTAGGTAAGGAAAAGCAGGGCGCGTGGTATGAGCGGGATCCTTCCACGAGGTGCAAGGTGATCCCTGAGAACTTGTCTGCTGCCTTAGAGTACTTCACGAAAGACGAGCTACAATGTTCGCGCCAAGGTCCCAGCCAGAAGGACGTGATCTTTGTCATGCTTCACGGGGAGAAAACGTTCGTGCCAAAGCGCTTCTGACACGCTCAATCCGAGAGGCCTTTCGTGTATACAAAGACAAACATCCTGATTCCGGCGTTGGGCTAACAAAATTTTATTTCTTGCGCCCTAGATTGGTAAAATGTATTCCACACCGGGAAGTGTGCGTTTGTGTGCGCTGCGCCAATTATTACCTTTGGGTGGCCGCTGGAGAGAACGTTACAGGCTCAACAGTCAACACTGGTGAAATGAACTCAGCATTTCTGTGAGACCCACTAACAAGTCTGTGTCCTTAAGGAGACTGCTATCACTGCCCAAAAAGCCAGTCTCTTACAGTCGAGGAACTTCATATTCCAGAGGATGAAGAGATTGTGCTTACAACATAAAAATCCAGCGACCTTGTACAAAGAAAAAAACAAAAAAAACGACATTGGATTTTGAGATTTTCCTAAAAGTCGTTCAAATAACGGTTGAAAGTTGGATATTTCACAACCATATCCGACAAACGCAAGATAAAGCAATCTACAGTGAAAAGCAGGTGCATGCAACGCGGGAGCATTGCCTTTCATTTTGACTTTGCTGATAACTGGACCATCGTGCTTCCTGACGAAGTTAAAGCATACCACTGCAGAAAAAAAAAAAGTTATATGTTGACATGTGTAGTGACGACAAGAAAATCTACGAACAGCGTTGCTATCATCAGTGAGGACCCTTGCGACGACGTCGCTCTCACGTGCTTGGCTCTAGAAAAGTGAAAGAATGGGTTGAAGACAACGTTGCGGTATACTTGCACGTGATGGACGTAAGTGACGGGGCCGCCAGTAATTTTAAGAATCGTTACCAGCTCCGCCAGCTTGCACAGAATGAGTGCCCACAAGCCCAGTGGTTATTTTCTGCATCTGGACATGAAATAATGCATGCGACGGAGTCGGCGAACTCGTGAAGCACCAGGCCACGCTGAACAACCTGAGAGAGCGTTCAATAAACGCAATTCAGACGGCCAGGACAATGGTAAGCGTTCTATTTGAAAAACTGGGTGCATCTTGCGTATCCGAACGAAAATGCGCTTGTTCGGTATCGTCAACAAGAAAAAAGAAAGAGTGGCTGACGGTGCGGGCTTTTCCTGGCATTCAGTCTTGGCACGCGTGGCGGCTGTGCACGTCATCAACAGAAGGAACCTGTGACTTTTATGTAGCACGGACAGTCGGATTTGGTTAGAAGAAACTTAATTAAATGGGTACATCGAAGAAAGCCTTAGTTTAAAGTGCCGAATTTGATGCCCCAAGGACTGTTCATTTTGAATGCAGGGTTATTTTATCTATCACAGCTTTCTTCACAAGGTATTTAACCTACTATTTTACTTGATGAGAGCTTATGATCTTAATCTGATCACCATATGAGAATACCGAAACGTTACCATCGCGCAGGATAAAATATCTCGGCTTGCCATGATGTATTCGCAGACCAAGAGTTTCGAAGCTCTTACAGTCCGGCGCGGTGGCACCGCTCCGGCCTTTCTAGGACGACATACTAGAAAATGTCGTAAAAGATGACGTCTAGACCGACCTCAAGGACGACCTCAAGAACGGCGTCTAGTACGACGTTGAGGACGACGTCCTGGAGGACGACGTCAAACACCACGTTTACGACGAACTCTCGGACGACCTCTTGAACGACATCGAGGACGACATCCGCATACGCGCGGCGCCTGCGGACGTCGGGCATATGCGGACTTCCTGTGAATGTGAAGGCGCTGCGCGGTCGCGCGGCGCCTCCGCATACACGCGACGCGCATACCTACGGTGTATTCGAAGCCAAATAACGCATCTCGAATCGACGGTGAAGTTGCTAAACATCGCATTACAACAAGTCTTGCACCATGTTCTATTGCTGCGCGAACTAGCTCTTGCAAGATTTGGTTGGTGGGGGAAGAATTTATGGTTTTTGTCTTTTAAACGTGTGAGCTTTGACAATAAAACATAGATCAAATACCTAAATATAGCGATATATATCTTAATTCAAAAGGCGAAGGGGGAAATTAATAATTCTTGGCGTAAACCCGGACTTTTTCATTGCGGTTTTTAAGGTGGATATGAGAATAGGCCAATTTAAATAAGTAAAACATACCGCCTCCGTTACTTATATATAAGTATTCGTTCGAATAAAATATGAGAGCGTTGATTGACATTAAAAGAGCGTGGTTCTTTAATGGCCTTTCAGGTTCCCCTATCGTTTGGCTGTAGAAACGTGAAACACAGAACATGCCAATAAAGAGAAGTGTTCGCCAAAAGAAAGCTAAAAAGCATACATCGATGACTCTTACCCAAGTTTAGTTATATTCATCGGAAAATGCGGGTCAGTGGGGCAGCGATCTTTTAACGAACGGTGTTCAGTGACATTGATGCTACGGGATATCATGATATCAAGTAACCGAGCGGCAGTGTGAGGTCACGTGGTACAATGATGTCAGGTGACACTAGATTCTCGTTAAAGATAGCAAAAAAAAAAGTCAGCTGAATTTCATTTAGCAAACAATGTTCAACACATAATTTAGCCAAATTCGTAGCGTAAAGTTAGAGGGTACGTTTTGACGGCATAAAATAGTCGTCACGTCACACCATGACGTCATAAGATAAGGACATTCTGATTGCCTAGCAAATATGGCAAACAAATATTCGCTCTAAATTTAGCGTGCCACGGCTTTGTCGAAAAACGCATGCGACCTGGTCGCGAAACCGCAGTCGCGTGCGCCAATAAAGGCTATCGCCGTAAAACGCGTCTGGCTGTATCCGGTGAGCACCTTCGCAGCGAGTGCGTGCTGATACAGCTGTGGGTCCGCACGTTTTTTCTTCAACCAGCGAGCGAACAATGCGAATCGCCGCGGCCCACCTGTTTCTCCTGCTGGCGGTGCCGCTCTGGCTGGTGTCTGCCAGGGTGCCACTGTTGATACAGTGCGCCCAGAGCCTCGGCCTGCTGATTCTGATCACGCTTGTCAGCTACTGGACAGTCTGCATTCTACGGCGGAAGGTGTTCCTCAAGCTCGTTGATGGGGACGGCAAAGCAGTGCTCATCACAGGTGAGGCTCAAATAACCCCCGACCGGTGCTGTATCAATGCTACAGGGAAGACGGGTCCGCTTATGACGGCATCGTCGGTGGGTCTCCGACTTGCCTCAAGCGGCATGGCTTGCCGCAGTTTGACGAGAGTACGCCGCAAAGCGATGGTCGCATGCGTCTTGGCGTCGCTGCATGATATAATCGCGAGCCTTTTGAGACGCTGCAAGACGCTGCAAGACTCGCTGGCGGCGACGCTGACAGGAGCTAGACGGCGCTGCGTGATTCCATAGCGATACCGTTCGAGGTTGAAAGGTGTAGGCATTGTCTTCTATATAATATTAACTGTTTCCACATTGTCCTAGAAAGGGAGACAACGCGTCCTTTGATTTTGACTTGGGTTCTTGAAGTTGGTAGACGTTAGAAGCTTCGATGGGTCGAAAGGTATGTCCCACTCTAAAGATAGGTGCTCACATGTAGTGAAGATACGATGCTGCTGCTTAAAGAGAATACCGCAATTATAACGAAAACAATTTTTAAAGCCCATTTGGGACACGTAGTTCTTTTATTAATTGTTTTAACGAATCTGTTTTCCATTATTTTGCGCAATATTTACGCTGTTAGACGCAATTTAGGTGGAGGTCACGGCCCGCTCTAAGCTTCGCCCACAGATCAGTGGCCCCGCCCATTACAGCTGGATTTTTCTGGCTGCTCTGCCGAACACCCTCGGAAGTCTAGTGTCACCATTTTGCGACATCTGGTAATCCTAGTCGGGCGTCTGGCACTGCCCGCCAATCACAAGCGCAGACGCGCGGCAACCTTCGGAATCGTATTATATTTTACCAAATCCATCGTCGTCTGCAAAGCCTCTAAGAATCGAACATGAAATCTGCGCGTCGGCGTTCGTTTTTGCTCTCGTCCGTCTGCTATTTCGCCCCCGTCTAAAGAAGTTCTAAAACGCTCGCAATACTCGTCCATGAAAGCGGGCGTTTTAGCGTTCCATGTAGTGCGAGCGACTATCCAATACGAGGGCCTGTCAGCGTATGTCGACTTGCGGTAAAACATGACCGAGAGGGCTAAGAAAAGCACAAATTAATACGCAGTCATTTCAGTTTCTATGTTGTTATTTTTTCGCATGGCATCCGCAGGCAAGATGAATGAGCGTCATGGGCGCTTAGTTATAATGTGACCTAAATATATTCACTTCCGCAGGCCAGGTGCAGTGCAAACCTTGAGCTACTTGCCTTTCGAAGCGAAGTGACGGGAACATACCTCAACTAATTTGATGCGAGACGAACGCCAGATTGTCTCCAGCCAAGTGGCTCGAAAAGTTTGCCTGTCTAGGTACCCTATCGAAAAATCCGGTATAACTTTTCACTATCCGGATTATGGAACCGGAAATTGGTTTCTGGAAACCCGAAATCCAGATTGCAGACAAAGGAATAATTTCTGAAAACCTAAATTCCAGATAGAATCCGGATAGAATCCAGATAGATTTCCGGTTCCATAATCCGGATAGCGAAAAGTTACACCGAATTTTTCGGTAGGGTATCTTCTCAATAATAAAATCATGGTTGCAGTAGACCCTCTCCGAAATAATGCCCTCTGTTGGCAGCTGTGAAATCCCTGCACACTGGAGGACTAAAACCTCAACGACAGAGCACAAGAGAAAAAAAAAACACACACACACTTACACACAGAAAATGGGGATGAGCGTAGTGACGTTGCACGTTCGATGCTGTTGGATTGGCACGTAGGCTCGTAGAGTTGGCCACAGTCCAACATCCGCTATCTTAAGGAATCACTGCAAGTTCCTCGATACAGCCGCTCCGCCATTGTGCAGTGGTTTCGACCTTTCAATAATCGGCACGTGACTTTCGAAAGGGTTGCAGAATTCAAAGAGCATCGGGGCCGCTTTTAGGGAAACCAACATCGTTATTCAAAAGAAACACGCGCTAACGAACAAATCAACTCAGATCGAACAACATAGTTGACGTGGTAGTTTTCGTGGCGGGACTGACTTAGGCTGCAGTCCCGCTACGAAAAACAAGCACCAGCACAGCTCTTCCGAAGGAGCGTACTTGCGGTAGTTGTTTGTTACAAACTAAATCGGTTGAGGAAATCTCCCTCTCAACACTCCGGTGAACGCAAAATGACACACACTCGTAAAAAAATACGAGTTCAACAAGCTGCACTCGTTCAGCACGCACTCCGTCGACGCCGGCAGCCATGTTTGTCATCCATTGTGGAAACGGCAATCTTGGGATACTTTTGAAAACATCAATAACTCTTGAAAACATCAATAACTCTATCGAACTTTTTCTTCTTCAAAGATGAAAACAAAATTGCAGTCAAAATATTATTACGGCACGGCAATTCAATTCCACAACCAACATTTCACACGTCAATCATCTATTCAGCCAATGAGAGATGAAAACAACTTGTAAGCACGGGTCGGGGTTTAACGGGCTGCAGCCTCCATTTTTTCCACTTAAATTTGGTCTCGCAGCTCAAATATTTCTAGACTATGTCTTTTTAGTCGTAAAATAAAGCAAAAATACTTAGGTGTCCTGTCGATTCCCTTTAGAAATTCTTTTTCATTACGATGTCACTTTAATGGAGCGCGCACCCCATTCGGGATTTGGACTGATTCGTTATTGATAGGGTTCTATCAAAACCATATCGGCCCAGTATTTGTATTAATTTCGGCGTTGTCACACACTAATTGAAACTGTATTACCCTTTATTATACCGGCACCAACCTTAATATTAAATAATCATGATAATCTTATTTTAGCCAGATTTCTCCAAGAATGACGTGATGTTTATGATTTCTTAAAGTGTGAGTTTTACGTCCACGCAGGAAACTGAACTTACTGCATACAATACTCTCAACCTTCCTCAGCTCAAATGTACCTCACACGTCTCTAACAGCCGTCAGTTATAAAATAAAAAAAGCTGTACCTCTGCAAAAAAAAAAAAAAACAAAAAAAAACACTACTAGCTCTCTTAATCCTTTTTTAATTATAACTGCTATTATGAGTGCCACTGCGTTGAAAGCTGAATTAAGCGTTACTTCTTTTTGGAACACAAAATAAATATAAAACGTTTTCACAGCTAGACAAATTTCATTACTACTCTGTTAAAAAAAAAAAAAACGCATTCTTTATAGATTTTTTATATTGCATATACGCATAAGAGCCAATGGTCGCCAGTTTGAGTAATCCGAGTTATAAATCACAAAATTGGTTGCATAGTTGTTTTGATAGCAGTAGCATGGTTTGTCACTAAATGAGCGAACTTAAAGCTTTCTTCCCCAGAGGCAATGCAAACAGTGAACTACGACCACTACAATAGCGTATTTCGCTTCTCGGTTTGATGGGTAGTGGTAGTTCGATCAATAAAGAAGTGCATGGCGGGGGTATCATGACTACTTGAAATACCATCTAGAAAGCAAGGCTTGCCCATGACGTCATTGTAAGTGGATTCTCGAACCATCCCAAGCGGCAAACACGTTCAAGCTTGACGACGGTCACCGGAAATTGGCAAACTCCTCGATTGTTGCGTTACATTTCTAACTGAATATTACTTTATATAGAGGCAGGTTACTAGCACGCAAGGTTACTCGGCAACAAAGGATTTGTTTTCTCGTAATTTCAAGAGTCAACGCCGATTAGTTTTTACGTTATTCTTCACTTGAAATATTTTTGGACTTTTTAAACTTGTAGATGTGTCTCCCCCTGCTCGTCAGCAATTCGCTGACGAATTTTATACAGCTCTGTGTCCCTCGGACAGCGAAATTAAGGTGGCAATTAATCTGTGACAAATATTCCTGCCCGCGCTCGAAAGCAATACACCCTTTGCAGTTTTACACAAGTGCCCTAGCGGGTGCCCAATGAATTTTGGTTGCTGCGTTCTTTCTTCTGGCTGCTCTCCCATCAGATCGCCTTACAGCACTGTTCACGTCTTCTCAGTCTTCCCCTTTTTAGATTTAATTTCTTCTTTTTTGGATTGCAGTGTATTTTTCTTGTTTTAAACATTTTTGTTCTTTTTTTGCCTGGTGTACTTTTTGAATGTCTAGTGTTTTTCTTGTAAATTTTGTCATCTCCGACACAGGAGTCTACAGATATCATGCCGCTGCTAACGCCGCTTCAGAGGTCTGTACTACGTCACGACGCTGTATTTCGCCATAAACTCGTCTATTTGACTATAGCATACATGGAGGCTCGAGAGAGCAAATTCGTAATGTCACTGCGCATGTCATCTTTGTAAGCAAATCAACGACGTAGCAATCGCGACGCGATAGCCAACTGCGCTTTGATCTGGACGATCGCGCACCCTCCCCTGAAACGAGAGCGCCGGACGCTTCAGAAGTGCTAGCTCGGCGATAATGCAGGACGCTGCTTATTCGTGTCGAATCCTTTGACCTGCGAACGCCCGCGAAGCCGTTTCAGTGATCGGCGTACCCTACGCAGCGCCAGTCAACAACCACCCCCGCGGCATCGCAACCTTTCTGGCGCCCGTCGGCTGTCCGCGAGCGCCGGCAATTGGAAGTCACGACACGACTTGTAAGCGAGCATTTTATAAACCTTCGCAAACATAAACCCCCGTGACGATGGACTGGCGGCGCTCGGAGAAGAAAGATTACGATGCTGCAAAGACAGTTGTTGAAACGTAAGCTGAGCCCTGCAGCGGCTTCGCAGGCGTTCGAAAGAAACGTATTCGTGAGGAAAAAGCAATGTCTGTAGTCCTCAGTAGGCTAACGGTGCTTGAAGGTCCCCCGCTGACACTCGAGAAGAGCGAGCGCGGTCGACCTGATCCGGGCACAGTAGGTTCTCACATCGCGATTCCTAAGTTGTTGCCCTGCCTTCAGTGATGACATGTGCACTGATATTCACAATGGCTTTCTTGAGACTGCACCCGGATCGAATAGACAAGTATATAGGGCCATGCCGCGCTGTGAAAAGAGTGGTGCTTATCTTCGCCGTGGCGTAAGCAGCGACGAAATGTCAGTCGACGCCCATGTGGAAAACAACAGAATATATTTAAACAAAAAACTAAACATACAAAACGTACAGCACGCAGAATGAAATAAATCCACCCAGAAACAATAGAAACACACTGGAATATATAAAAGCAAATGATCAAAGCTAAAGACTAAAGAGTAAGAAGACGCCTATGATGAGGTAAGGCGAACTGAAATGGTGTGCAACCAGGAGACAGCACGCGGTAGCCACAATTCCTCGGGCACGCGCTAGGGAACTTGATAAAACAGCAATATCTAGATTATTCAAGTCGCAGCAATCAAAGACTACAACGAAGTTAATGCACACCATGTGCATTACACCTTTCCTAATCGAATGCCTGACTGTAGTGAGCATTGCAGGCTCACTACAGTCAGGCTGCCAGAGGCATGTTGCACTTGACAGGCGAAAGCCTGTCAAGTGCAACATGCCTCTGACGGCCACTAACCTAAATAGCCTACATTACCTCAGTTCTGGAGCACCGGCTGTCACAACATACTCGGCGACTTCTTTTCCCAGTGAGCGCAGCAGAAATTTGTGTTTTGTTTTTAGCAATTAGGGCAGTGAAATTCAAACCTAGCCAAGCTCTTGGTTCTATGGATGTTCGATGTTCAATTGAGTTGCTATGTAATAAAGTTTAACACTTCCTTACACCCACTTTCAACAAGATACTCCGCGAACCCTTGAACAAAGCATGATCTGAAGGTGTATTCGACCTAATCACTTAACAATGACGTCAGTAAAACCGCTATGGAAGTCACGGTTGGCACGAGTTTGAGACTTAAAACCCAAGCCTCTAGCCGATTTTCTTCTGGTGGCGAATCTCAAAATGCTGTCTCCGCATAGTATTTGTAACCACTCAGGTATAATTAACCAATTCCAGTGACATAAATCGGAAATGAAAACTGCAAAAACATGATAGAGCATCACTCATCTTGAATGCAGGCATCGCTAGGAAGCATACCTAAACAGCGAAAGTGTATGACATTTTATTCCTAATGTTACAGTGGTACTATAGTGATCCAGCTGTTAGGACTTTACGCCATAAGAAAGCAACAGCTTCTAGGGCCTGTGAGCACTGTTCTGTAGCATTGCCACTTACCACAGGTGACCTACCTTTACGAGTTAGTGATGACTTAGCTTTAAATAAAGTTCATAACGAAATTTATAGAAGGCGTTTTTTTAAGCCTTACATGTTTGTTAAAAAAAAGTTGTGAAAGCTACACATATGTGGTTTCTGCAGGTGAGTTATACGGCCAGGGGGACATGGAACACGCGGCTAATCGTAATGATCAGTTGGCTAAGTAAGTAAAGTTTGTTAATTCACTTTATAATTAATGAAATTAGGCATGGGGTTTTAATTAGAAACTTGCTGAACGTCATCGAAAACCACTAATTCATTAATTTTCAGAAAGCCTTTGAGCGGATGAGAAGCGTAGCAGTGTATAAGTTACCACTCGTGGAGCAGGTACAAGTCTAGCGGCTGCGGTAAGGGGCCCGCGCGATTTTTCCGTCCCTTATGAGAGCCGAAGCCCTGTATTTGCTCCACGAGTGGTAACTCTAGCGCACTGCTGCACTTCTCACGAACTCAAAGTTTTCTAATAATTATGATTTAAATGTTTTCGATGACGCTGAGCAATTTGCTAATTGGAACTAAACGATTATTCTCACTAATTAAAAAGTTAGTTCGCAAATTTCACTCAATTAGTCGACTGATTTTTACAATTAACCCCATATTCTATGTCCATCTGGACGTATACGTCACTTGCAGAAACTTCATAATTGTAGCCCACAACGTTTTTAAACGAACCTGTAAAGCTTAAAAAAAGACACCCTATATATATATATATATATATATTGCGTCACCTCGAGCAGTGAATTTTAAGTGTTTTTTTTGTTGTTTTTTTTAGTTTGAGAAGTTTATTTCTAGACACGGATGCTGGTACAAAAAAAAACATTTCTGGCTGCCTGGCTTTTTGTGTAGCATATAGTACACGTGATCGATGCTTCCCTAAGTTGATGTGAACGTCCCTCAGAAGCTTCGGCTTGTGCTGCTAAGTGAGAACGAGTTAATCAATATCTTATATGACACCCATATAGAACCGCTTCTTAAAGCACTGGACCACATTCTACTTTTTTATCTATATGATTGCACCTCAAAAATTAAACCTGCCAGAAAAAAAAAAAAAAAAAAGAATAATCGCCTAACTTATTAAATACTTGTTGTAACGAGCATATGAAATTTTTACATCGTTCGTTATAGAGATATTTGGAAAATGCCAAAAAGCAGACTGAACTATGGAACTGAGATGTTAAGACAGCCTCCTATCGTTATTAACTTGTTTATTAACATTTACTAGATACCTGTTAAAACGCTAACATCAATTTTATTACAGATATGTTTATGTTATATTTTAATATTCTCTAGAGGTGTGCACATTTCGAATTCAGTGTTTTCTTAGAGTTGTGTGTTATCTGTTTGCTTTGCCTTGTTCTATCGTTGCAGGATTGCAATTTCTTTCTTGCATTTCTCATCGTGTATCCGCGTCTCTCAGCGAAGCGGCTATGGACGTGGTCGAGCCAACATATATTCTGTTTTTGCCCAAGTCTTCCGCACCTGCGCAAAAATATATATGTAAATAAATTGAAATTAAATGCGGGAAAAAGAAAACATGAAGTAAAACATGTGTAGAGGCTCTGCTATATTTTTCATTGGCATCGAAAACAGCCACCGGATGCTCGATTCAACAACCCCTCCGTTGAATTCGTGGAACAGTTGCCCCTCCTCCGGGTCTTTAACTATACCTGCTGACGCACGTAGGTCGGTTAACCAGTCGGCCGGATGCAATACGCACGAAACATAGGACAGCGGAAAGAGTTCCGGAAATAGTTATCGCCTTGTGAATCATCCACTTTGAAGTACCGGAAACTGTAACAACAGATCAAGGGAAACAATTCAAACGTTTCTCTTTCGCAAGTCGTTTGTTCTGGGTGCGAACTGCACCAAGAGCACAACATACCAGGCATGATTGAACGGCATAGTGTAAACATTCCTTGGTCAAATAAAGCCTGAAATTAGAGCGTGTGATTCATCAAGTTCGTTGACAGAAGTCGTGCCAGCATAAATTTGAGAAGTCGCACAGCTGCGCTAGCCCACATCCAAGTGAATTTCCGCAGAACAGCTTTACGGCACCGATATTTGGGTACTCGGTGAATATATTTTTACACAAATAAAAAACTTGCCTTTCACACTGCTGAAAATACGCAATCTGGTTAAAATCCTGCTACGAAACCTACAGCCAACTGCGCCGAGAAACTAGTCCTGAAACGTGTTGGTAAGCCCAGCTTTGCAATGTTGTACACCATTTTTTTTACAAAGCGATACGATAAATCGCCTGTTGCCGTGCCCTATGATGGGACATAGCTAGGGTGTGCATTTTCCGGTTTTAACCGAAAAACACCGATAAACATCCGTCGGTGACGAAAATATAAAATCGGTTAAAACCGAAAAACACCGGTGGTTGGATATTTTCGCCCTGGTTAAAACCGAAAAACACCGATCGTTGCTAGTTTCCGACCTAGCGAAACCCTTTCCCCGTAGAGGTTCGTCAAACGTGTTATCTCGTGGATCCTGCATTCTTCCAGTGTTTATACATGGCTTGCAGGTGGCGTCAGTCCGCCCTCCTTTCTGTGGGTCAAAAGCGTCTGGTGAACGCAGTGGAAGCTAAGCTCTCACACCCCTTTTCCCTATTGTGTCTCCCATGGCCCCCTTGTGGAAAAATTAACACAGTGGAGGGTAGGCTCTCACGTGCCTTTTCGACATTGTGTCTGGCCAAGTGATGTCGGTGCAAGCCATGTATTCAGAGGTTACTGTGGTTCCTGGAAGACACTGCCAACGTCCGTGTCGTACAGGAGCGTGCGTTTTCTTAATTGCGGGTTGCGAACCGCAAGGAACGCGCTGCCATGACGGCAGCACGTTCCTTGCGTGTAGATGCAAGCATGAAAGCATGCTTGCATCTACTATAATAACCAAGTGTGAGAAATAGTTGCTTCCTAGAGAAGAAGTGTATGAACTATGTGAATAAAATTGGAACTCTCTGTCTGTGATCAATCGCTTTTTTTTTTCACCGATAATCACCGTTTTTAGCCTCGTCTTGAGACGTTCCACCGAAATACACCGGTGTTTTGAAAATAAATAAACACCGAAAAACATCCGCCGATTTTTCTCACAAATAAACACCGGAAAGTACACACCCTAGACATAGCTAATCTTACAGCGCAATGACAATGCGTTCACCCTCTCAATCGACGTCCGGCAGTACGTTACACCGTTGGACCACATCCGACCGGGGCATCTATATATAACAATGATATACATCAACCTAACAAAAATATTTCACCGTCGAGTCAAGAGAACATCTCGGGCCTATCAACAAATCCCTAGGGGCGAACCATGTAGTGCTTCCTGGTGAGCCAAAAAAAAAAAAGAAATGCCCCACAAAAAGCACACGAGCAGAACCAGTATTCCAGCATGCTATGTTAGCTTATTATAAGTAATGCAAATACATTAGTTGAATGTTTTCTATATATTCAGAACTCATTTTTTGACAGATTATCGCGATATTTTACTACCGGCTAAATATCGTTGGTCATGTATTTAATCAATTCCAACGGTTGAGTTGTGGTTTTGATTCCACAGAAGTCTTCCAAAGGCATTGCTAACAGATAAGTCATATAAAACAGCATGCATATGCAAGGTGTTAAGGATAATTACAATGAGCTGGCTTAGTCTCAGCGATGTGAAAATTATAATGCAAGCTGATCATAGATACAAACTCACTTTGTTCGAAATTTAATTTGCCTTCCGTTTGATATTTAACGACACAGATTACGACAAGATAACTTGGGAACATTTGGTGTTAGAGTGCTTTAGTTGTCAGAAGCTGTTGAAGTGGTCTTGTTAATTTCACCTAGGTGATTGATCTACTCTAAGGAATTTTACGGATATAAAATGCTGGTAGTATTTTTTTATCCTGTTCTCTCGATGCAGGGTGTGATACGGGCTTCGGTCACTTGCTGGCCAAGCGATTGGCCAAGGAGGGCTTCTACGTGTTTGCGGGCTGCCTCTTCTCCGACGGCGATGACGCCAGAGAACTAAAATCTTTGCCGAACATCCATGTCCTTCAGCTGAACGTCACCAAGGAGGACCAGGTGGAGCTCGCCTTAGAAGAAGTAAAGAATAACTTGGGCTCCAGAGGTATGTGCATTCCAAACAACAGGTCGGCTACTAAAAACTGCTACTTAACTACGTAGGCTTGAACCGGTGCTTCAAGTTTCAACTAGTTCAGAAGCAGGGTTACTTTTCAGACATTAAAAATATGGAGCAAGGAGTTTCCTGAATGTTTAAACGGTAACCAGCTTGCCTGTATCTTTTTTTTCCTGTGAGATATAGAGGTTTTATAAAAGCATGAAGACGAAAACCGGGATTGTTCTGTGATGGCGCCTCCATAGGAAAGGGTAGAATGTAATTCAGATATTGAGAAAGTAAATACGCATATCAACGAAACAGACGCACATTGTTTTGGTTTCGAAATAGAGAAGCTCCAGTACGTTCTTGGAGTGCTCTAATTGACCTACGCAGCTGCCGCCAATTATTCCAAGCGCCAAGACTCTGCAACCAGATTCAATAAATGTGAACCTTACAGTGGTGCACTCGTTTGATGTCTCTTGGCATGTTTTGTTTTTTGTATACAAACAATCAATGCCCAACACCTTCCTTGCAGTTGCACACAAAAGGCGGATGCCAACGTAGACCCCGTAGCCTTGTCCAATGTATCGAAACCGGTAGCTTGAAAAAGCTTCGAACGGCATTGGGCCAACTAGTTCAAACTTGAAGCATCGGCAAAATGATGAGCGGCAACGCGCCGTCAGAAGGCACAGCCAGTCACCTCGGCTGGCGCTCTGGTGCTCCGCAAATTACTGTTCCCGACTTTACACTAAGTAAAAAAAAATAATGTATGAATAAATTATGAAAACATCGAAGAACGCACCACTTTAACTGTTTTAAAAACACTATGGTGTTAAAAAAAATACCACGCAATATAGAATAGCTTTTTTCTATACTGGTTTTGCGTTCGCAAAACAGAAGGTTCTATTTACTCCACTCGTATCCCTCACTTTTGGTTAGTATTCCCATTGGGCACATATTATGGCGCCCCGAGATAACAAAAACAAAATTCTGCTATAAAAAGAACGTATTGATGCGTTCATCACATGAATATCGACCCCTGCTACAGTTCATTGGTGAACTTCGGGATTATTTGTTTTATTGTAACCAACTTTTTCTATTGTTTACCTGTTTGTGAATAATTTGTTATCAGGGAAGCACTCTGTGTTTTATAATTTATTCTGTAATTTTTGTCCTTGATGCTGCTGCCTAACTGGGGCTGAGGACCAGTGAAGCTGATTCATCATATGTAATATTAGCAACTAAAGACAGAGTTAGGCCTTGTACAATCTGACTGTTCCCGACAAAGCAAAGGGAATGGCGACAAACATGTGTAACGGAGTGATGAAGTTATTTTTTCAAAAATAAAATGGTGACAGTTTTTTCAATTTTTTGGTACAGTGTTTGCGCACTATTAAAATCCATATACTAAACTCCTACCCTTCCACTACATTTCTCAGCGGTTTACAGCCCTGCCGTCAACATTAGACAAAATATTTTGTTTTTGTTTTCGTTCAATTCGTCACAATAGCAGATTCAGTTAATCAAAGCGCGTGGCTCTATTGCTATAATAAATTCTTATGAATACGGTGTACTAGAAATATTACAACTGCTCTGCAGTTTCTAATAATAAATATGTGTTTAATGTTTAAATCAAGGCTTCCTCAATTTAAAACAAAAACAATTTCACGAAATAATAGGAGCCATGGTATATAAACCAAGTAGCTCCTTAAAAAGTCAACCGAAAAAATCGGCGCCTGCCCGTAACGCGGTCAGAGATCTACCAAAATTGTATTTTAGTGGTGCATTTTAACCCTGTGAAATGTTAAGCCTAGCTCGCTCGTAAAAAAATACCTATATTCACACCAGCTTCTACGGCGGGTGCCAACCCAGTACACAAAGTTAGCCGAAGAAAGCATGCCTAGATTTGAGAATGTTTGCAACTGCTTGAATGAGGTCACGTGGTGCGAACCCGCGTTTGTAATAAAAGGCGCGACGGGGAGGAGACAGCGTCGATGATTTGCAAGCTTATGAACGCATAAAAAACCAATATGCACAGGCGGTATCTCTCATTAAATTGCAAACACGCTGCGGCTTGAGTTGCTCCTTCTCTTAGTTCTAGGTTCTCTAATCGAGTGTTTTGTACGTGACGCCATTTTTCGGAAAGCGCAACAAGCAGATGGCGAGGCTCGGTTGAAAGCAGACGATGCAATCGAATGTCAACTGTTCCTCTTAATAGATGGAGGAAGAAAACGCAGAAGCAAATATTCCAATCACCCTTGTTTTGCGGCCTTCGGTATATCAAGCGGCATCACTTCCCTCACCGTGGGTGCAATGAGAAAAGCAATGTATTCTACAGATATGTTGCGCAATAATTTGTATTCTCTGGTATTCGCAGCGTCCCAAACAACTACGAAATTTTGTGATCATTTTCTTTCATTTATTAAATCACAGTGCTCTGGTCAGTGGTGGCCAATGCCGGCGTGCAGAATTCGGGCCCCGTCGAGTGGCAGACCATGGCTCGCATTCGGTCCGCCTTCGAAGTCAACGTCTTCGGCGTCGTCCTCGTCGCCAAGAGGTTCCTGCCGCTGCTTCGATACTCAAGAGGGAGGCTCGTCATCGTTTCGAGCGGCTTTGGTCAGTGGGTATTCAATTGATCGACATAAGCTAGCATTTTGTTTTTCGAAGTAGTTTCGCAAAACAGCTGAGTTCCACTTACCAACCTCAAGTAAGTTATGTAGACAATGCTTCGGAAGAATAGCCAGGTATCACAGTGCTTTGCCTAAAATTATTTTTTTATCTGAATATATGGGGCTTTAAAAAGTCAGAGAAAGCCAGGGTAGAGCCGCACTTGAACTTGTTTGGCCAGAGTCGAGATAATTTGGCCATAACTCTCCAAACAAGTGCTAATATTTTGCTTCACTGTTGGTAACCGGAAGTAATTTAGCCTCTTAGGGCCTAAATTGATGAAGTGCCAGAGTTCAGCTTCCTTTCTAGTTTTACGGTTTTCATGTGGTATTTTCGGGCCTAAACTGCCAAACAAGTGCCAGATGGAGGCTTGAATACTGATTTTTCAGTTCATATGCGGTATCTTTGACTCGGGTCTTGCACTTTGTCAATGATGGGGTGAGCCAGATAAAAGTCATAAAAATGCCAATGCACTGTGGCACTAGCCAATGCATTAGAGCAAACCATACTGCCGAAATCAGGCCCCTAAAATTGCCATGTTTGTGTCAAATTAGGCCATTTCCTGCTGTGCTACATAGGCACACTCTCGAATTAGAGCATGCAACGTTATTTCCGGTACGCCCAATAAACTGAATGAGATATATCCAACAGCTTTCCTTGTATCACAAAAAAAATGAAGCGTATGACGTTCCGTGAAGTGGTGTCAGCACTCGGTCCCACCTCGGACAATGCAACGCTGCGACTCTTTGACAGCTAATTTCAGGATCAAATAAAATGTAGAAAACTTGTATTCTCGAAGCAGTGTCCTCCAGGAAAGGCTCGTAAGCTCTTTTCTGGTAGCTACACGGGTCCGCAATTCAGGCAATCCGTACCTAAGAAGACTCGGATTCGGTTGCAGGGGTTGCAGCATGAAATGAGAAAGAACTATACTTCGTTTTACATTAAGTCCAGACGCAGCCGCCGCTCGAGCTGGTGGGATTAATCAGGCAGTGTCAAAAGGGCACCACCATGTTGTTCGACGTGTTTTTGTATTCGATATACCATCGCTGAACAAATCATAAACAAAAAAGGCCCGGCGACTTGAGCTTTCCACGCTGCTTGATTGGTACCATCATCTCGTAGCGTCTGATGCGTCTTGACTTAAGCCGAGGCGAAGTATAGTTCAAAGATATTTGTTTAGGATAAACATTGAAAGTCATTAATATGGAAAGAAAACAAATGACGTACACACCTTCAAATAAGAAGTGATATACGTCAACAAGAACTGAGCTAGACATTATTGGGAAACAAGGTTCTATATCTCGCAAAGTTCGCAAAAGAGGAATCGTGCACGAAGGCTAAAAATATAAAATAGCTAAATAAATGGCCGGGAATGCGTTTTGAAAAGTTGGATCAAAGTAAATATGCCGTGTGTATGTTTTGACACTGGGAAGATAGTCAAATCCAACGGGCGTCTGGAGTCTACACTGCGGATGACAATATTAGCCAGTTGAGGACCACTGCTGGCCTGGAGTCTGTAACGTGCATCCCTCTGTAGTGATACACGAGCGTACGCTTGCAAGATGCTTATCCAGATCAAAACAGGCAGGGGTGAGAATGAAACCCAGGATGCCTGGGTAATGAAGTTACGTGGCTGGATCGTAATTAGTTGGATGTTGCTCTCGCCCGGTGAGGTTGATGTTTCAATCTGCGTTTTGGGTTGTTACAATGCACCTTTGGCCACAGTCAGCGAACTGATGTTCTTTTGGCTTTTTTTGTGTGGAAAACATTAAGCTGACTGCAAACGTGCCTATCCTCGTCTCCAAAAAAAAAGTATTCGCATCTGGATAAGTTTTGCCTTTTGCAATTTAAGCAAATATACAACGCAGAGTTCAAGCTCTGGGATATGAAAGAATGACGTGTTACACAAAAGGTCGAAATTTTTTCTCACGTTATTCAGTTTCAAATGTCAAAACTTGCATAAAAGAAAACAAATTTCCTCTTTTTAGTTGTCTAGACCAATATATCAATCGTACACGTGCTTCGGTAGACAAGTTTAAGAACACTGGGAACTTCTTTATAAATGCTTTTCCTTCTCTATTAAGCTTTCCTCAACGCAGACGCAACTACAGCGTAACCACTGCGTTTGAATGTCTGTGGAATTCCGTATGTTTTAGCGCATTGCAGAGAACGTTACGGGACGGTGCAAATGATCTACTCAAACTCCCGATTATTCGTTGCCAAAGTAGTTAGTACTCGTTATTCTTAATCGCCTCCAACTTCAAAATATTTTTTTTTCTTCCCTGCATCTCCCACGCCCAGGCCGAGATACCCTCCCAATAGCGGCAATTTATTGCATGACCAAGCACGCCTGCATTTCACTTGCCGATGGACTCCGTCGGCAGTACTACGAGAGTGGTGTCCACGTCAGCACCATTGAGCCTTGGGTGTACAGGTGGGCTCGGTTGTGAATTTCTGCACGCCATTATTCGGAGCGTGCAACACCTATAGAGTTGCGCGCTGCTCCTACTTTCTATTGCGTCGTGTTCAAGTAAGGTGATATTAATCATATACTGAGGTTGGCAGCTACACTGGATGTCATGCCAGTCCGGCAGTGGTCTATATGCGGAATGCTTAGTGTAAGAGCCGCACGGCAGCGCATCTGTCTTGGCACATGCTTGCTTGCAATACAGAAAGAAACCGTGGAACAGGAGGAGATAAGAGCGAACGGGCACTTCAGAACGCCGAGCTTTGATTGGAAGGATGATGGGTACACGCAAAGGTTATACTCACTGACACGCTCAGAAACGCAGGGAATGGGCTATTATGTTCTGGCTTTTTGCTTTCTGATTGGTTATTCCTACCTTGTTATTGCCTATGCCGCAATGTCATAGTGGCTGTGGAGTGGTCAAGAAACGCTCGGGGCTAGTCACGTCACGAGGTTTCCCAAGCCGTGAATGACTTTAGCTGCCGTTGTCTCTACACACAGTTAGAACGTGCGTCCGGCGTTCGAGTGTGAGACACTCAACGAGGAACAGACGACGCGCTTGTTCTATGGTGCCTGGAACTCGTCTCCAAATGGTGAGTTTACCCCATCTAAACAAATTGATCCCTCCATTTCCGCCTGATCACGTCATGGAAGTGACACGCTGTCGCCGGTCGTGATCCTAGCAGTGGTCCCAGCAGCGATGTGCTCGTGGAGGAGTCCTGTATTGCAGTAGGTCGCTCTGTCGTGTCGCAGTCCACGGAAGCTTCGGCAGCCAGAAGTTGGGAAGCCGTGACGACAGCGCCACTTCGCATTCGCCCGTGGCTTTCGCCAGCATTTCTACGACCAATTCGAGAATTGCAAGATCCTACAGCGGGACTATCCGGATTCTGTGACGTCATTTCTTGCCACCTCGGGACCACTTTTTACGCCTGGGCGGGATAGGACGCTAAACACGCCAGTCCGGAACGGGCTCCAGGCGCCATACTTAGTCGCACTGATTGGAGCGAGACAGTGGGTAGAGGCAAGGGCAGTTAGCCTTTCCGTCTACCCACTAATCCTTCCAATCATAGCTCGGCACTCTCACGTCTCCCCTCCCCCCCCCCCCCGCTAACTCATCTCCTGATCTACCTCATTTCGTTACAGATAATCCAGACAGCCTCTAGAAATGAATGTTTTGGCATTTTTTTTAAAGTTCTAGCGGTTTGCATACCGACGTGGTTTTTCGTTGTTTTTTAGCATGAGCTTGCTAGTCTCTTAATATCTGAATGTTTTGTTAAGAAAACTTTAAGTGCTCATTTCCCAAGAATTTCATTTCAATTCCACTATTTGCTCTCGGTTTTCTGTATCATTCATTAAAGCCCATCCACAGAAACAAATTACAGGAAGGTAAGTTATATCGTAATCAACAGCGGGTAAGTTTCAGCGGGGCATGAGCAAACAAAGCCACCATCGCACCCCCCAAATATATATAGAATAACTTTTTCGAGCGCTTCATTGATATAAACAAATTACTACCTGTAACTCCAAAATTGTTTCGCATGTTAGCGTGTGAAATTGAAGTTGTTTAGCTTGTCGTAAATTCGTGAAACGTAAGGATCTGTACTTATTTTAATTGATAAACATGTTCACTAAAATACATAGTGTCTCACCTATCATCTTTTAGAGATATCATAATGCCTGTGATTTCGAATTCAAATCTGACCATAGCATATTGCCCAACAATCGTTTCTCTCTCTCTCTCTCTCTCTCTCTATATATATATATATATGTATGTATATATATATATATATATATATATATATATATATATATATATATGTATGTATATATATTGTCAGGAATGACAATTGATGAGGCAATTTTAACTGAAGAAACTAAACGTTTAATGGGGCGAACGTGTGCCAAAAACAAAAAGGGAACAGAAGAAAACAGCAGGGCGTCGCGGGCGTCGATGTCGGCGAAACCGCAGGATCGAGCGCTGGGGCGAGACCGACTTTGGCTCGCCAAGTGAAGCCCCTTATGTACACGCGTGGGCTTTTGGAATGGTCGGCATACAAGGTTGGACGCGTAGAACATTCTAACGTCGATGTAACAACACGGTTATCGAATTTACCAGAACATCACATTAGAGACAACAAAAATGCGTAGCCGCGGCCAGGAATCGAACCCTGGCTTTCTGCGTGGAAGGCACGCGCGACAACCGTTAGGCCACGAGCGCGCTGAATGCTTGGCCAGTTGCGCTCGCGGCATTATATATGTAGGTTTCCCTGCCCACACCTTAGAAGCCCCGGGTTCTCGTCCGTGCTGTCCACCCCGGAAGAACACGTAGTAACAAGGGAGCGTTTCTTACGTCTTGTTTATCCTTCGTCTCTACCCCGAATGCCCCTGCGCCTGCCCACTGAACATATACATTTAGCGCATACACATACACGGCACATACAAACATCAGCCGAACAGCACACAAACCGACACCTCCTTGAAGGGAAAGCCGTAGCGCTCTTCCCGTGACGTCGCAAAGGAAGGCCATCGGGGGCACCCGTCGAAGCGAAGGCAACACGCCTGGATCGACCGTCGTAACGCGCTTTCAGTCACATACGCGTGTCTTAATAGCTAAAATGAAAGCTGCAGATAGCAACGGGTCTATAAACATTTTATTCTACGGGCAAAACATTGTACCGCTAAATAATCGGTACGAAATGGCACGAGGTAGGCGTATGAGACGTCAATAGAAAAATGCGATTGTTTTAAGTCAAAAACATTTAGTCACGCCATTATCGCTGTAGGAATGCATGTTTTATACAGAAATAGTTCGGCGAAACGGCGAGACACGCAGTGATTGGACACAGCAAAACAGATCACAGTTAAAAATCAGGCAGACGTAGTCAACGCGGACACGGCTAGACAAGTGTCACGATCATGTAAGCGACTGTTATAGCGTGCAGTCACTGAATTCTTACATCATACCCCGGCCACATGGCAGAATTAATGTAATTTAGATCGAATGACATTATAAGGTCGACAAATCAGCTTGCGCCGCTCGTATAATCACTGAAGACCGTGAACTGATTAAACCCCACATCATTTAATGAAAATATAATAACTTTTCCGTGTGGCAGGGGTACTAAATTTACTATTTAGTCAACTAATGTACTTCTCCTATGGGCTTGAGCTGCCTTAAAACAAAATATAACTTATGTTGTAGACAATAATACTATTACCTTAATACAGTTAAGATTCTTGTATAAACGCGGTAAAGGCAATAAAGTAAGATTAGTATAAATGTACACATAAGCACCAACAACGCACTTTCAATGATCACACAGTTGTTATTCACCTTCCAATAAAAAAAACGAGAATATTACCATGCATATTTACAAATGTCGACGCAACAGCACGCATATAACGACGAACAACAAAATTTCATTCTATCACAATAATTTAAAAAATCTCAAGAAAACCCGTAAATAAGTTGCTTCGCACCTGTATAACGTATCCACACCTCCCGCTCTATCCGCCACGAAAACATTTAAACACGAACTCCAAGAAGTCTCTTTGTCGAGAGTGGTCTATCGATGATGTCCAGTGTCATCGTTGACTAGTTGTCAAGTTGCCACACATGACACTCAAACCGGAGCAGGACTTGTTCCGCGAATCCACGTAAATAACGTAGTATCAAGCGAAAAAAAAAAAAAAAAACTACCCGGTAAGCATTCGCAGATTTGGTCGTCTCGGAGAAGCCGCGTCAAGTTCTCATGGCGTTGGAAATCATCCTTTGCTCAATATCCCCTCTGTCCGTCGATGCATCGCTGCCTCAAAGCCGCCCAGTCTGAGGAAAAATCTTCCTCCTGTCTCCTCACCGTCCCGTACACCCAGCCCATCGCCCAGTTCTTCTTTCATTTTTGTTATCCTCCGGGGTCGTTCATTTCCCCGCAGAAAAGGTGAGGAGAACTTGAGATCTTTCCAGTTGGAGGATCTGCTGGAATGTCCCTCGCCGGTTTGTTTCCGTTTGCTTGGGGTACGTGGTCCTTCTCTTGCTCCTGGTGAGCGGGAGGAGGCCAGCAGATTGTCACGTCCAAAATGGGGGGACGCCCCCCCCCCCCCTCCCCACCCCCCCCTTTACACTATCTCCTGACGAAGCCGAGCCTCTCGGCGAAACTGTCGCAATACATACAATAAATTCCTAGCATAGCAACGCCGCAACATTACATTTTCCCGGTCCATTGTTCTCAAACTACTCTGCCTCACACACACACACACACACATATATATATATAGATATAGATATATATATATATAGATAGATAGAAACACGTCCAAATTTGGACGTGTTTCTAGATTTTGGTACCTTATCGGAGCGCGTCACCACGCCCGCGGTCCTGCTCCCCAGTGGCTGAGATGCCCAACTCACCAACTCACGTGCGCGCTAGTGCGCTCCTTTTTACAAGGCAGGCGAGAGGGTGGCTTCGCGGCGGGACCACTGGGGGAGCAAGACCGCGGGCGCAAAGATGCGCTCCGATAAGAAACCAAAATTTTGAAACGCGCCCAAATCTTACAGTACGCCGTAAAATGCTGCCCCGGCGTTGTATCCTTCTAAAAATAGTTGATTTAGTGGATTTCAATGATGATCAGTAAGTTTCTGATTGGAAATATGGCTATTTTCACTAACTAAAAAGTTAATTAACGAGTTTTAATTAATTAGCCGACTTATTGCAAAAGTTATTCACCCACATTATCTCAGCCTGGCCGTATAACCCACCTGCATAAACCGCATTAGTGTAGCTTTCACGTGTTTTTAAAACAAATATGTAAGCATAAAAAAACACCCCGTATATAGAATAATCCGTTCGTTGTTGCTGTTTTCACCAAGGGTTTTCCTTTCTTCTCAGTCTTATATATATATATATATATATATATATATATATATATATATATATATATATATATATATATATATATATATATATATATATATATAAACTGAGAAGAAACAAAAACCTTAGTGAAAACAGCAACAACGGACGATTTAATCTTCGACGTTTCGGCCGGACTCCGGGCGAAACGTCGAAGGTGAAATCGTCCGTTGTGGCTGTTTTCACTAAGGGTTTTTTTCTTCTCAGTTTTGTACCCACGCCTTCGGCCTCCCGCCACCATGCCCGTTGTATATATATATATATACATATAGATGCTTTTCTATTTCCAGTTTAGTCAGGTGCATTACACCAAACGATAGTTATATGTATTTCTACGTAACGATCAGGACACTCGAACATACTTTTAAGAGTGTTGCTGGTGTAGAACATGAAATGCAAAAATTTCAAAGCTGCACCAAAATCACGGTTTATAAAACAAACTCTGTGGAGGGATTTCTTTTCTAGTCTATTTCAGGACTGATGGTTGATGGAACGACCCTAGACTATAAGATATAGCGTCTCTCCGGAACTGAAGGGTGGCATCTTCAATCAACAAAACTGTCCTACCGTAGCGTCGTGTTCTGTATGTTTTGTACAACCAACCGCGAGCGGAACATGCATGAAGGCATTGCCATTGCCAATGCATTGGTTACACCCACTCAAACATTGAATTCGTGGGACTAGATACAGGGCGTCCTTTTCTAAAGAGAGTAATAAAAAAAAAAAAAAAAACAGGACTTGCTTTAGGGCGTTTTTAGCTGTTCTGCTAAGTTTGAGGCCCTAGGGTTCATAGAAAAAGAGGCAAATCGCGCAAATGCTTAGGTAAAGAAAGAAAACATTGGTTTGGCGAGTTATATTTTATTTTAATTTATGTTGGACATAATGTTGTTGTAGAATTGACGCTCAATCTTAGTGCAGTGGAGACAAGACGCGAGTATGTTATGAGGAGAAACAATTAGCTGGTTTTATGGGACGGCAAACTGTAATCCCCTACACAACGAAAGCAACAGGCAAAGCGCAACCTTGACGTTGATCTCTCTCTCCTGTGCCTTCTCTGCAACCCACGTCTCCGTGACGCCGGTGAAGTCAGTAGTACGAAGCAAGCATATAGGTCGGTCAGTTGGTAACCGCTGAACGATCATGAAAAAAAGGAAACCGGTGTCAGGGATTGAACACCGGTCACCGGCGTGTACGTTGACTGCGCTGCTAACTGAGCTATGGACCCAGCACGCAGGAACGGGAGGAGCAGAAGCATGTGGTGCGAGAAAAAGCGCGGATCAGAAAGGGGTGGAAAGGACAAGAAAGAGAGGAGCAGAAAAAGTTGGCGTAAAAAGAGCGCGTCGAATGAGGCGGAGTGGAAAGGGCAGGGAAACGTGCTTCCCCTGTTGTGGTGACCGAGAAAATTCAGAACAAAGGATTTGTATCCGGATAAAGGTGAAGGGAAGTGCGCCCAGCGGCACACAGAAACAATGGTGGGACGTTATCTGTTTCTATACAAAACTCTCCCCTAAGAACCACCCGAAACTCAGAGCACCACCCAGCCGATAAAGCTATACCGCCTTTAAACGCATTTGGCAGAATGACCAAAGATGCAGCCAGTTTTTAATCATACCTTAAATTTTCATGTTACGGTTGGAGTATACTGAGGTCAATCTTCATTTCTTCGATCACATTATGAGACAAAAGTGAAACGAAAGACATTTTATTACACATGTTTATGGATATATTTTGCTAAATTACCGATTTGTTCATTTTTCTAAGGACCCCTAGCTACAAACTTAGCCCAAAGGCCGTCAACTCAGCCCTAGTGGTAAAAATAACTGTAACTCAAGTTCCCGTTTTTTAACATTCCGCCCTCCCCCCCCCTCAAAAAAAGGCCAAGTGTACACGTCTTACTACCGGAAGGAGTTGCACCTGAAATAAGATATTTACTGTCATCAATACGCCTGACGGGCAACAAACGTGCTGGTAGCTTGGTGATTATAAAGGTTTCACACTATCGCAGCATGTCAATTTATGGCGGCCTGTAAATGCACATGTCGGCTATTTTGATGTCATAAAACGATTGCTACTATCTTGAAAGTTTCAAGACAATTGTTCAAGGCCGACATTCCAAAATGTGCAACTCTAACGCAAAGGGAAAGTTAGTATCTTTAGTGATGCAACATTATCTATGTTGTGTTTTCCTGCCATTGTGCAGGACTTGTTGATTTTCTCGCCGACTTTCCCAGTTTAAAAGGTTCTGATGGCCTTTGCGTCTATTCAATCCTTCAGATAACAATTCGGATTTTCTTTTCGAACTGCCTACGCTTTGCCCGTCATATGGCCATGTATCTTATTGCAGTGCGATCTGAACAATATATCGCCCCCCCCCCCCTCTTTTTCCAAGGATTTAATTTTCACATGTTTGTGTGGAATTCTAGCGAACGCTGAAAGTGAAAAGTCACCAGATTCCATTTGCAGCGCAATGACTTGTTCTTCACGAACGGATTATATATGTTTTATTAACACCTGATGTCAATCAATGTGAAAGTCGCCTATAGGCTAAAATATTTAAAGGAGATGCAACACAAGAATCAATATCTTCATTGTATTCTCAGGACGAAGATTACGAGCCCCGACACAGCTCACGACATGCTTGAGGCCGACGCCAAGCTCCTTCCCGCCGATGTACAACGAAGCATCACCAAGGAGAAGTTGTCGAAGTTCAAGCGTATATGCGATGCCTTTCTCAATCTTGCTGCAAGGGACGATCCGAACGAGGTGGTGCAAGAGATGACGCTGGCTGTCAGAGAGTGTACGCCCAAGGCGTACTACATGACTGGAGGCCAAATGGACTGTCTGGCTCGCTGCCTTATCGGTGTCATCCCCGTAGAACTCACAGACGCATGGATCTCGCTTATCGGAAAACTGATCTTCTGGGGACAATCAAAAGTAAACCGAAAATGAGCAAAACAAGAATACTATATTGCAAACACTTAATGAAAATAGTCCTGCATTAATCGAAACGATCTATAGTGTTCCTAAAGACTTTGCCAAAGAATATATTTTACTATGTGAAAATCAAATGAACTTGGACCCGACAGCGTCTATATAGTTTGAATGGCTGGCGCGCAGCCTCGGGGTTATCTTCTTTAAATTGGGAGGGGTGGATGCCGCCATCATTTGTCGTTGACAGCATTCGAGAGAGACAAAGAGCCGTCTTTGCTATCTTGGCGAATCCGGCATCACGATACCTTGGGGGCATCGCTCTCCTTTGGGCGCGGGATGAAAGCGCGACTTTCTTCGAACGCGTGCTCTAAACACCGCTAGGATAGAACATGGTGCTGTTCGTGCGCTAATTCAAATGAGTGGTTTACAAGGTATTCTATTAGGAAAGCATCTGAGGCCCTAATAAAGCACAGAAGAAAGGATGTGTATATTTCGACATTGCTCCGCCACCTGAAGGTTCCAATAACTTCATACAATTGGGGGCGTAGACATGGTGGTTTCAAGGATTTGCGTAATACCATGTTTCATAGATTACCTAGTTTGAAATTTATCATCACGCTATGGAAACGCTCTTCCTTTTCTCAAAATGAAGCACGAGAAGGAGAGGGGGGGGGGGGGGGGGGGGTTGGCGACATCAGAAATCAACCAACGGATCCCTCGGGAAACTTAAAGTGAAACTCCGCTTCATTCTCGGTTCTGAGAAAGCAATACAGCTCTCTTTAGTATAATCTAGAGAAACCACATGTGAAATATTAGAATGTAATACCACCTAAATGATTATTAAACCGGCCAGCAAAGAATAAGATGCCCGTAATCAGCAAAATGCGCTAATTTAGACGGTGACGTGCGGCGCAGTCAACCTTGTATTTTCGTTGTGGCTGACGTCTGGTGCATGCGCAGTTTTTTTCTTGGCATTTTCTTTTCCAGGGAGAGCTTACCACACGGCACTACCGGCGCTCCATGTCTGAGCGAGGGTAGAGGCAAAAGAGAGACGAAAAAAAGAACAAACGAAAACAACAAAAAAAAAACCTGAAGAGGGAGAGGGTGGTACGGGATGTCGCACGCTATGTTTCGCTGTCTAGCTGCTTGGGTTGCCGCTTATATAGCCTGCTTCGTCGTCACTAAACTCATTGATAGAGGGAAAGTGGCGCCAAGGTGAGGACCGGAAATAAGTAGCTGTTCGATGCAACCAGCTGAAGTTTTTCCTATAGAGTTAAACAAAAAAGTCAGATAGGAAGAAAAAAATACGAAGAACAACTCACCACTAAAATAAATAAAATGTTTCTAACCACTTAACGATGGAAGAATAGACGCTTTACACACGCGCCAAATTGAGCCGCCATAGCCGCCCTTCTCTTGTCTTACCGAGGTGCCGAGCCACTGAAGCGGGCGTTGACGAGTCTCCACAAGGGCCTATGCTGGGGAGAAGGACACAGCAGCACTTAAAGTGACAATAACCTGGCCTGCTGTGGCAATGGTGAAGTGAAGCGAACGGAATAAAAGGAAACAAAAATTGAAGGTCAGTTATGGCGGCGCCCATGCACAGCTGCTGCAAAGCGTCTATACAATGAATGAATCTCCCCATACCGTGATGCATGCAGGAAACTTTAGACTTTTTGCACGTGTGACAACCTCGCTGGTGCTCTCCGTGCGTCAAGTGACTATGCGTGCGCTGAGCACGAGACTGCGCACACCGTCTCGTTCACTGCTGCTCGTCATGTGAACTAAAGTTATGGCAGCGCCATGCATGCCGCAAACGCTTGGAGAGATTGGTCTATTGCTAGCTTAAGTTGCTTCCGCACGGCATTAGCAGTGTCGCATCCCTACGCTACTGTTTCCACATTTCGAGTTTCTCTGCTTTAGTGTATGACGATCATTGTACTTCCGCAGAGCAAAGCGCAGCCTCATCAACAGGAAAGCTGAAACAAATTTTTGTGCAACCTCATTACAGTTCGGGAGATGCTCTCCTAAAAAATCACAAAGCACCAGCGCAGTTATGCCTGGTTCGTCAGCAGTACCATTTACAATGTTCGATTAGTATGCTCGAAAGACAACCTAACACGTGTCCAACAAGGCAAAAACAGGTGTCGACACCATGAACAGTGCGTTTGACTCATTAGGTCTTCGGCAAGACTTCAACTGAATCGGTTCCTGTGCTTCGTGTTCTGAGGGCATGTTAGTGCAGCTTTGCACCTGGCACAAAGATTTTTTTTTAATTTTGTGCAGACGGCTTTTACAGTATACCCACAAAGGTACTGCAGCGAGAGTTGATCGGTCGACTTCAGCCCACTTGTTGAATTGGTAGCAATACGGTCGTCGACGGGCTGAGCTAACATCTGAGACTGAGCATCTTCGTAAGGCAACTCCCACTCAGATACCTCTAGGACGACGACGTCTTGCAGCACCTCTTCCGGCTCAGCCTACACTTTAGAAATAATGCCCGCCAGACAATGATAGGTGTCGATCTCATAGGTCCTTGTGTGGCATAGTTGAAAAAACTGACAGTTTAATTGTACGCAAAGCAGTTTTAAACTGCACAGGTCGCTGCACGGTATTTTTTGTTTGCCTAACGACATTAAAAAGGTTCTCAGGTGCGTTTTGAGAGAACCGACTGAGGTACAAGTACCTAAAACCATTCTCTTTAAAGTAAAGTTTTGAATGGATGGAGCCGTAGTTGTGATGAGGACACCAATTTGTACAGGTTTCCGCGCTGGCTTCTTACCTGATCCTTGGGTTGTGAGTCGTTTCAAGAGGTCCCGCGCTTCAGACAAGAACTCAACGGCGTCGTCATGTTTCCCAGCGTCAATCTCACTCATCACCAGGCTCATCTTGCGCGATAGTAATAGGCGGAACCACTTAAAAATGGTTTTCGAAACCACGCTGTCGTTGTAGCTCAGAGGACATCTAGCCCTCATTCACGAGCGCCCGTATTGCCGACCCTGTGCTATGGTTTATCACACCCAGGGCCGAAGCAACGCTCATTTTTTTCATAATGGCGGTGACCAAGATGCCTGTCCTTAGGTGGAGTGCCAACTTCAACTCGCTTGTTCCATCCCTTGGGGCCACCTCTCGGACATAGTTGATTGACACCTGCATAGCAAAATGTTCAGAGAAGCAAGGGGAGCGCACGAGTGGTATTCAACTACACTTATACTATCAGATGACTATTTGAGCACAAGTAGTGACTGATGATGATTGACAAGAATCCAAATTTACCATGTTTGATGGAAGGTTGTGCTTCTGTACCATCTCGTGCGGAATGACGACAGTGTGTTCTCGCACAAGATAATCTCTTAGGTTTTTGAGGATTTGCAGTGCATCTGCTAGGAAGTACGACTCTCGGTCAGACCCGCTGGTACACGGAGGTTAAGAGTAGACTGAGGTCTTACCAAGATTAGTGGCAGTAATGCCATGTTCCCTCCAAAGGCCCAGGTTCCCTTGGCCATGTCCGTCATGATGGCATCAATGGTAAGGCCAATTGACTCGCACTTTTTGATGAGGTCGAATGTGAGGTTCTTCACTTGAGCCGAGCAACTGGATGTCCATGTAAAAATGATTCACATCAAGAGGCTCTTAGCATCAATGTTGGCTACTACTTTTATTTATCCCCTTTTGTCTCAAATATAAAAAGGTAAACCTTGCCTCCTTTTCATTGGATTTATTAGTGACATAGTTTATTAGTGAGAAATACTGCCATGTTGTATTTAAAGATACCATTAGCATGTAAATAATCATAAACGGTAGGTATTTTGTTAAAATATGTGGCTACCTGTAAACTCTTACGCAACAGTTTGCTTTTATCGTGACGACATTCCTCGAAGCATGTTTTGCAGGTTCATCACTGGAGACGGATCCTGGAGCCAGTGGGGCAGTGATCTTTCCGATGACTTTCTTCTAGGATGAGTCATAGTTTTTGCCCGGGGTTATCTGCATCTCATAATCATAAGAGCAGCAGGCCATTCCACAGGCTGCTTTGAGGCAAGATTGGCGTTACAGGCCGACGACTAAGGTGGAGATTCTGCAAAGCAGATCCTTCTCACCATGGCGGAGCAGGAAACAGGCAACGGTGGACAGTGTAGAAAGGGGGAGAGAAGGAAGCGGGGAAAAAGTGGAAAGCGCGGACTCTTTTTCGGTTTTTAAGCGACGAAAAAAGCCCCGTCAGGACACCTGCATACGATAAAAAAAATTCAAATTACATTCCGACACTAATCACACAAAATAAACTGTATGTAACATTTGCCAAAATGAGATTTTTTTTCCTGCGAATAATTTGTGCAATGTAGAACATCGGAGACGTTTTGGTAAGAACGTTCTGCTTTACAAACAATGCATTCTTTACATTGCATATGACAAACAACATATCTGGTTACCAGGTTTGAACTTGACATCCTCTATCCTCCGCTGGAATGTACGAACACTTGGCAGTGGCACCACATTCTTACTGATGCACAAATAGCCTTTGTTCCCACACGCACAACGTAGCTTCATGGCCAATTGGATAGACTTGTCCGACAAACGCCCACCTCGCAAGCCATGCTTGTGTATGCCCTCCACCTGAATAGTAGCAAAAGGAGCATAAACACGATATCCGCATTAGAAGAGCAAACACAAAACACAAACTCCGAATGACCGCTCAGTGCATAATATTAATTGGGGCACACATTTCACCAAAGTTATTTCTCCAACATGCAGTACTTTTTTATTAAATGTTTTGTACAGCACTAAGAGGAGAGAAGGAAAAAAGGTGCTCTACTTGCCTGAGCAAACCAGACATGTTGCGAGAATACTGAGGGACAGGGGTTCTGTCGCTGACAATTACTGGCGACCATATAGAGAAAGCAAATTGCATCTACTGCAGCAGACATATTAAACATCAGAATTAGTTATAAGCATGTACCTGACCAGCTGCTAGGAGCATTCGGTAGCCGTTCAGAAGGATTTTTCTTTCTTTCTGAAGCGTGCTGGATCGACTTTCTGCATTTTGTAGTTTTATATCAAGTTCTTTATTCCGATCTTTATGAATTAGGCAAACTGAAACAAAAGTAAACACCGATGTGAATATTTATGACACAAAATACCTCATCTTAACATGCACAAAAGAATTGTATCAAACATATTAACATAAAAATGTTTTACACAGTTCCGCCAAGTTGTAATTTGAAGATTTCCTACATCCAGCGACTGCACACAAAGGTTTGTTGCTCATGGCCGAGCTTCGAGCCTGCAAGTACGAATAAACTATTTAGACTAAGCAAAATATTTACATTAACTTCCAATGCCGCAGATGATAAATTGAGCCAATGCTGTACAAGAGCTTCACTAGAGTCCTAAACATGCGTCCGGCAATAGTGCTGAACGAATGCACGTCGCCATGACGCGCCTTTCGATGAAACAAAAACAACAGTGGTAGGCATCTCGTAAGTTGGAAGTGACTCACACTCATGACCATTGAGAACTACAGTGAATTCAAGAAACTGGATTGATGTCACTTACCTTCAGCCATTGCCCTGTTTGCTTCATTGCTCACGGCCGAGTTCCCAGGCCGCAAGTTTGCGTCACCTGTTTGGACAAAGCACACACACACATCATTTGAGTAAATGCATGCTTCAGCTCGCACAATTTTCGTGGACACACTTTTACCGAATGTCGGTAGATTGCAACAACGCACTGTACATTAAAGTATTACCCAGAGACAACCTACGAGCTGCCGCCAGCGCCTATCATCGATTCTCAATGAGACGGAGTCAATACACTCGGCAAAAGATGCCATACACTCTCATTTGCTTTGTGGTCGAGCCATTGAAGATTGTTAAAGCCTTGCAGCATGGGGGCATGGCTCCTCAAAATTAGGCATCTCTTGAGTAAGAAGTGGCTGACACAGATAACTCGTACGGTGAATCCATGAGACTGGATTGATGTCCCTTACCTTCAGCAATTGCCGAGGTTGCTTCTTTGCTCACGGTTGGGTTCCCGGGCTGCATGTCTGCGCCACATGTTCGGACGATAACCACACAATCATATCATTTGTGTAAATGTATGCTTCAGCTCGGCACAATTTCCGAAGAGAAACGTTACTAAATGATTACCGAATGTAATAAGGGCTGTGCATCTAGTTCATATATTGCTCAGAGACGACCTGCGAGCTGCTGCCACCGGCTATTATCAATTCTGAATGGGACCGAGCTAATACACTCGGCAAAAGATGCCTTATACCATCATTTCCTTTGTGATCGAGATATTGAATATCGCTAACGCCTAGCAACATAAGGGCCATGGCTCCTTAAACACAGGCATCTATCTCTTGAACACAAATTGACTTACACTGCTCACCACCGTCAACTTTTACGGTAAATTCAAGAGGCTGGATTGATGTCGCTTACCATCCGCCATTGTTGAGGCCGCTTCGTCGACCACTGCTTGATTCCCGCGCTGCATGTCTGCGTCACCTGTTTAAACAAAGTACACGCGCCCACCATTTGCGTGAATGTATCCTTCAGCTCGCACACTTTCCGAGGAGAAACGTTAATACAAAAGAACTACAAAATGCAATAAGTGCGGTACATCTTTTTCCCGTATCGCTCAGAGACGACCTGAGAGCTGCTGCCACCGTCTATAATTAATTCTGAATGGGACGGAGCCAATGCATTAGAAAAAAACATGCCGTACAACAATTTTCTTTGTGGCGAGTCATTGATAATTGTTAACGCCTAGCAGCATGACGGCCTTGGCTCCTCAACCACTGGCATCTGTTGAGTAAGGTGAGACTGACGCTGCTAAGTACTCAAAATTTCTACGGTGAATTAAGAGACTGGATTGATTTTACCTACCTTTAGACATCGCCAAGACTGCTTCGCCGCTCACAGCCCAGCTAGCCCAGGCTTCATATTTGCGTCACCTGTTTGAACAAAACATGCGATTACATCATTTGTGCAAACGCATGCTTCGACTCGCACTATTTCTGAGGACAAACTCTCACAAAATAACAGAATACGAAAAGAGCTAACACCTCATTTGACTATCGCTCGGTACTTCAGTGCCACCTACATTCCATCAATGTGACTTAATGTGGTATTTCGATACTCGTATGCTTTGCAAGAATTAGTTGTTTTTGAACATGTCAACAATTCTCGTCCTGCCGAAAACTTGCCACTAGTGCCTCCACGAAGACATGCCTTCTGGAAATATTGACAAATCTATTTATGTATTAAGCATGTTGGCATACTAGGCATAAATCAATTAAAACGTAACCAAATATGTCTTAGTTTTTTCCTGCTTATCACAGCTTCCGAACTACTGCAGTGGCTAATTCCAAAAGAGCAAGACAGAAAGGACCTTACTAAGACACAAAAAAGTTTGCTGAAATCGGCTCAGTAACGCAAGAGCTCTGTCATTGTACTGCTTGTTTTAAAATGTCCTTAATATTTTTCTTAAATATGACCCTAAAACCGTAGCGATCTAGGATAAGCAATAAGAAACAAAAGAAACCCCCACAGTAGTAATAAACACATCTTACACGCAAAATGACCTACGTGCGAACCAAAATAAACAGTTCCTGGAAAGAAACTCACGTGTTTTCAGGTATTCTTATTAATCTCCCGGAAGGCGAAAATTTGATACGCGATGCAAACACCTCTACCAAAAGCGCAGAACGAACGAACGGCAATAATCACTATCGAAGGAGGAGTAAGTAGAGAGTTCAAACTCAACCTGTACTTACATCGCATAGTCCTTTGTCGGGGAGGCCTCCTTGCATGCGTCCGCGGTTTCAAGTGAGCGAAAAGCGGCGGCACGGCGTTCGGTTTTAGGTTTCGTTTTCTGTCTGCTCGGTGTCTTTCAAAGGCGTCTGATGTAAAATGATCCCGTCGGTTGAAGGGGAATTAACACCAAGGTCGATTGAAGTCCACGTATGGCTCACCTCGGAGAGTGGTGCATGCCCCGACGGCGAGAAGTTCTTGCGGCTTATTTTCCGTAACCATTCTTTCAGTCGAGCGATGTCTCACTTGCCCGATGACCACTCTAAGAAAAAGCTTACCTTCTTCGCAACGGCTGCTACACATGCCGGCGCAACACACTGGCATCTCGACAACTTTCTGCCGCAAAACGGGAGCCCGGTGTGCAGCGGTGCAATCGCCTGGTTGCACAGGAATCGTAATAGCGACGTTGGGGAAGCAGCGAGCGGCCGTGAAGCCAATTTGCACTGCGTGATTTCTGTCGACCTATCAGAAAGCAGCGTTGTTGGTTTCCCACCACATCAAAGAATGGCGCTACTTTCCTCCATACTTGTGCTCGTTACTTGAAAAATGTAATGGATTACATTTAGACATTACCGAGCCGCATATGTGATAGATTACAAATTACTTTCGCTGAAAAGTAACGGAATACTTAACTCGTTACGTTACAAATTACTTTCACGTTACTTTTAAAGCGCAGCTCTTAGGGGCCTGTTCCCGGCTTGAGCGGCGTCGCCGTCGCCGTCGCCGTCGGCGTAACCAAGGTCACCCCAAGGTCACTTGACCCCCGAGGTCATCCCAAGGTCACGTGACCCCTCCCCAAGGTCACGTGACACCCAAGGTCACGTGACTCCCCAAGTTCACCCCAAGGTCACGTGACCCCTCCCCATTGTCACGTGACCCCCAAGGTCACGTGACACCCAAAGTCACGTGGCTCCCCAAGTCACGTGACCCCAGGGTAACGTGACCCCCAAGGTCACGTGACACCCAAAGTCACTTGGCTCCCCAAGTCACGTGACCCCCAGGGTCACGTGACCCCCGATGACGTCATCAGTGACGTCACTGATGACGTCACCGGCATCCGCATCGTCATTGTTATCATCACAGATGACGTCATCAGTGACGTCACTGAGGACGTCACCGGCATCCGCATCGTCATCGTCATCATCACTGATGATGTCACCGGCATCCGCATCGTCATCGTCATCATCGCTGATGACGTCATCAGTGACGTCACTGATGACGTCACCGGCATCCGCATCGCGATTGTCATCATCACTGACGACGTCACCGGCATCCGCATCGTCATCGTCATCATCACTGATGACGTCATTGATATCCGCATCGTCATCGTTACTGATGACGTCATCGGCATCGGCATCGTCACGTGACCCCCCTAGGTCACGTGACCCCCACCCAAGGTCACTTGACCCCCCTCAGTACCCTTCCCTCCTCCTCCTCAAGAGCTGCGCTCTAATTCGGCGTTACAGGGAGTTGTAAACGGCTTTCACTTTTAGAGCGCAGCTCTTAGGGGCCCGTTCCCGGCTTGAGCGGCGTCGGCGTCGCCGTCGGCGTCGCCGTCGCCGTTGGCGTCGCCGTCGCCGTCGCCGTCGCCGTTGGCGTCGCCGTCGCCGTCGGCGTCGGCGTCGGCGTAACCAAGGTCACCCCAAGGTTACGTGGCCCCCAAGGTCACGTGGCCCCCAAGGTCATCCCAAGGTCACGTGGCCCCCAAGGTCACCCCAAGTCACGTGACCCCCCCCCGAAGTCACGTGACACCCCCAGGTCACGTGACCTCCCCGATGACGTCACCGGCATCCGCATCGTCATCATCACTGATGACGTCATCGGTGACGTCACTGATGACGTCATCGGTGATGATGACGATGACGATGCGGATGCCGGTGACGTCACTGATGACGTCATCAGTGGTGATGACGATGACGATGCGGATGCCGGTGACGTCATCAGTGACTTCACTGATGACGTCATCAGTGATGATGACGATGCGGACGCCGGTGAGGTCATTTGTGACGTCACTGAAGACGTCATCAGTGATGATGACGATGACGATGCGGATGCCGGTGACCTCATCAGTGACGATGACGTCATCGGGGAGGTCACGTGACCTCGGCGGGGGTCACGTGACCTGGGGGTGTCACGTGACTTCGGGGGGCATCCGCATCGTCATCATCACAGATGACGTCATCAGTGACGTCACTGATGACTTCACCGACATCCGCATCGTCATCATCGCTGATGACGTCATCGGAGTCCGCATCGTCATCGTCACTGATGACGTCATCAGTGACGTCACTGATGACATCATCGGCATGGTCACGTGACTCCCCAAGGTCACGTGACCCCCCCCCCCGGGTCACTTCACCCCCCAGTACCCTTCCCTCCTCCTCCTCAAGAGCTGCTCTCTAATTCGGTGTTACAGGGAGTTGTAAACGGCTTTCACTTTTTTTCTGTACACTTATCCAGAAAACAAAGAAAACATTTTATGATATTTTTCAAGCACATTTTCTGCAGCACTACTTTCCATTTCTCATATGCCCGTATTATGGTAGTTCTTCTAAAATAAAATATTTTATTTAAGAGAAAGAGTGTAGGTGCACTTCGTTCACCTGTAAACTGACAAGGCACCGAGATCTGTAACCACACCTGCCATCCCGCTAGCTTACGGCCTCGGGAAATGATCCCTGGAATTGTGCAGACAGAGCTAGCGGCGCGCATGTTCAGTAAGTGCGTCTATTTTCAATACGAGATTTGAAGTTAAAGAAGCGATCTAAGAAAGATCCCGAATGACTCGGGTGTTTCGCCTGTTATTAAAAAGAAAAGAAAAACTTGGTTGTAGCGTTACAATGTATAGCCCATGCAGGATACAGGTGTCCCAGCTTACCTTGATGTGTTTCCTTAGATTAGAGTTTGTGTTTCTTGCTGATGACAATATGTGTATATGTTTGTTTTTTGGGAAAGCAAAGTATGCACTGAAACTCTAGGTTTCCGTTCTCCTTAATGCCCTGAATTTTGAACATCTGATTAAGAGATGGCTATGGAAACGACGGACTCCATGACCAAAAACTCGACCATTCAGAGAAAAAGTGGTGGTTACGGGTTATCGATCGCTCATCCCCCCAGTTCTCACTTTCACACCAATATTCCTGAAGGCGAGGGGACGGGTGGGCAGAGAGAGCGAGAGAAGCGGTGTCTATCGGTCTCAAAAAACAATAGAAGCTCACACCACTTTTACGCGTTCTCTCTCTCTGCCAGCACTCCTTGGATGGCCTGACCCCCCCCCCCCCCCCCCCCCCGCCCCTTTATGTTGACAGTTGACTGTCGGGGGAGACCACCTTGCTCAGCACAGACCCCCAAGTGCAAAAACAAGTCGTCCGTCTTGCCGAAGACGCCGCCGGCATCCAGGGGATCCTAGCCGCCGTCTGAGGGGGAGATAGAAGGAGGCCCCTTAGCGGGTTCCTGAACGACTCTTACTGCATCTCTTGGCGCAATAAACGTTGGTCTGGCTGACTGACTGACTGAAAAGTGAGGATTGGACTCGATCACGATGCCCAGTCAAGTAAACAAAAAAAAAGTATCGTACGGACCCTCGAAGACGATGCTCTCAGCCTTGCATCGGGCGCCTTTCAGCCGTGCCTAAAGAGCGTGCTCGAATACAGTAGTGCACATCAAAGTGAAAGCGAATTCGACCCTCTCGCGCGAAGCTACATCGTCTGTTACGCGAGTCGTGAACCTGCGAATCGAGGGGGTACGGAGCCGCGTTTGATGTCTGTGCTGGTGGCGGGAGACGTCGAAGAAGTTGGATCGGGTGAAACGGTGTAAACCTCAAAACCAAATAAACACGAAGAGCTTTCTACTCCCAGGGAGAGGAAGAAAAACACGATGGAAGGCGACGGACACCCTACTCGGCGTTGTCTTGATCTTTGTCTTTCGAATATTTGAACATGCTTGCCCGTTTTCTATTGGTTCTAGTGACCGGTCATAAAACAATTGTGTTTTATTTTCGGCTATTCACCCTTCGTGCTACTTTTTATTTTGTTAAACTTGATTTCTTTATGCTGATGAATGTTCTGCTCGTATTGCTCCAGTTACTGTATTATGCTGATATTTATAAAAAGAGTAACAAATAAATAAAATCATCTGTTACCAATATTTTCTAACGAAATTGCATTGCAAATTACTTCCGAAAAATAAACTGACATGGCAATTACAAAATTACTCGGAAAAGTAACGGATTACTTCCCAAGTGTGCTTTCCTCCCATCTAGTGACTTCAGTCGTCACTTGCGTTGCCTCTTTGCCGCCGCCGCTCCCCCCGTCCTCCCTCCCCATTCCTCGCCCCTCCCCGTGCATCCACGTCGTTTCTCTATTACCCCAGGTAGATCGCATGACACCTTGTATCCCACGTGGGTGCGTATGACACTGTCGTTGAGGGTACAATTTTGCGAGGCCGTGTCGAAGTTTCAGTTTCGGTTTGAGTTTACGGTAGATAAGAAGATCGCACGAAAAATAGTTTGCTTTTCATGGGGAAACTAGGCTTTTTGTGAAGTACCTTTTACATTTATATCACCCGCTATTTAAACATTTCCGAAATTCAGCGCAGTCGCCCTTTAGCTGATGAACTGCGTCCAGAGATGCCAACGTGGGGAAAGTTCCTCGACGCACCCACTCTCTAGTAAAAACACCGCCGATATGTCAAAAAGATGGATGATCTGAAATACCGTCTGTACTTGAGATCTATTACAACGGAGTAATTGACACGTCACGTGAAGGGTACTACATCTTCTTAGAATATAAATGTCTTTTTTTAAGTTTTATTGTTTAGTTTATGGATTACCTTCTATTCAATTGGGGACCAGCGCCGCTCAATTGCGGTGGCATTTACTCGGGCAGAAAACGTCAATGTTTCCAGACCAGCCAGTAGCGTATCTGTGAAGAGAGGTCCTAGCAACCGCTTTTAAAGGACAAGTTCGCAATACTGGGTTATCTTTGTTATCTAGCACCGGTAAGAGCGGTGCACAACTTGGTGCCGTGTCAGCGTGAGGCTCATAGTCACGGTCTCACCCATCGCAGCCACCCCCAGAAGATGTGTCAACTTTATTCTTCTCCCTGGGTTGTCGTACGTGAGGTGGCAAAGCCAGCAAACCGACCTTTATACCGGTGCCCGTTTAATGTCACGCCCGAGGCCTGTGCTTCATTTCACTCAGCGTCCGACCGCAGTCTGATCCGATGGAGGCAATAAGGCAGTGCCAAAAAGTGCATGATTATGGCGCTCGTCGTCTCTACGTCTTTGCTCTTCACGGCTAAAACATTCACGCACAGTGAGCCTGCTTTAATTGCGCCCGTTTCGTCAATATTTGATAGAATTATCCGGGAGAGCAAACGCACAAAGATGACAAGCGCCGTGACGATGCACTTTTTGGCACGGCTTGAATTTGCTTCATCGCAATTTAGCGTCGGCCATGGTCGGACTTGGTGCGAAAGGAAGTACACCAACGCTACAATAAACCAATCCGGCCAATCATGTCCCTCGCGGGAAGCACTAAATCACTGCACTGTTTCGCGTTCTTATGCGTGTGTTACTCTCTATCGGTGCAACCACGCGGAACGATGTGCCATGATATTGCGTTTTATATGTCTGTGCCTTTGTTTTTGGGCTGCAACCAGCGTTTGACTTCGCTCGGACTTGAACAGAGAAGGTCTACAGGAAACCTTTGTTGGACCTGCCCTCCCACGGCCGCCTTTTTTGAATGCGGGTATTTTATGCGTTTGCAGTGCGTTCGGATGGTGCAGCATGTCTAAAAAGTCCCACACTGCACCATTTCAGTTAATAAAAGTCACAGGGTCTCTTATATTATCCTTAAGACGACTTGAAGGCGAAATATCAAGTGCCAATGCATTAAAGACAGACACATGATTTTTATAATTCTCTTCGATGCCTCTTAATTTGCTTTGTCATCCTTCTTAATTTCATTGCCTCTAGCTCACCTGAGGGGTCACTTAAACGTGATGGCGAACCTCTTAAGACAGCGCGCTATCAGACGACTCATCTTTGGCGCCGTTTCATTGGCTCACTCAGATTGTGGCGTCGGCTGTGGTGTAGGCGTCGGTGTGTGTGTGTATGTGGCGTAGGTGAAAAATCGGGGAGGAAAATCAGTTAATTGTCTATGCGCACTGGGCGCTTTTGTCCCGGCGACAGCGAACCTCCGAGAACAGCGCGCTCTCTGATGACGCACTTTTGGCGCAATTTTATTGGTACCTTTTATTTTGGTACATTTCGTGTCGCCGACGTGTTTTCGCTTAAGGACTTTGAAGGTCGACTTAACGATCAGAGATATCAGGCTTTCGTCTTATTAAATATACTGATACGAGTGCGCCATGTGCGCAGTGTATAATGATAAGTAAAGAAGCAGTGCACATTACACAAACGTCTGAAATTGAGTAACATATGGACACATGCAATGAATTATAGGCTGCTACCAAGAGCGGTAGCAGCCTACATTTAATCAAATTGGTCTATTCAACGCGCCTAACCAGTGCCTCCTATATAGGTTACATTATGCCTGTCAGCTCCGAGCACTGGCAAGCGGAAGGGAGAGGGCAAATAGTACGTTTGGTTGCCGTGCGGTGGAGCCACCTAGGCGTACAATCCTGCCATGTAGTGAAGCCAACCATCTTTTCCGTAGGAGTTTCAATGATGTCGCCCCAGCAGCACCGACAGCAAGAAATCTAAATGTTCTTGACTGACAGCTCGGGACCAGCTCGCCACGATATATTACTTCTTGTTTTCCCACTATTTCACCCCCACACGACCCGGTCCCAAATATTTCTATGCGCGCGATTCAAGGTGACCGCCAAAGCCCCAAACTGCCGCCAAAGCAGACGGTCAAGTGGCCACGCGTTCGCGCTGCAAAAGCGAAGCCTGGCCGTGCTTGTTTCGTAGTTTCGACCTTTGTCTCAGCGAAACTCGTCTGAATTAGGGCGGTCACATCCAGAAGAGCGTTCGGCATGTTGTTAAAAAAACACATATGTGATATATTTTCAATAATAAGGTAAATACAACATGCTAGAAAACTAGACAAAACGAATGTCCGCCAGGCGGCGCTACCCAGCTGTTCGTGCGTGTGGTGAGGTGAAGCATCGGGCCTGGACATGTCTTGGCGAGAAGCTGACAGGCATAGTGTAACTTATATAGGAGGCACTGGCCTAACATTTATTTTTAGCTCGATTAGGAAAGGCGGTATTCTTTCATATTTACCTCAGTTTGTTTTCTAGATGACACGTTCCGAAGGTCTTTGGGTTCCTAGGGTCTCTGGGTCACGAATACATTCGGGTTACGAAGGTCTTAGGATAGTTGCATTTTGACCCGAATGTACGGTTTTAAACGAAGGCAGATGTACGAGCCCACGTACCGCCCATATTTCAGTGTTACCCACTCCTCGATCGGGGTCACGTGTTTTGTGGGCAGCGCACAAAAATACGAGCAGAAAGGAGGTGAGGAAACGCTGATCGTCCACAAGCGTCTCTGCCTCTCCTCTCGCTTTCCTGCTCGTTACGCGACAAGGCTACGCTTGCGCACTTGCGACTAATCTAACTGAGAGACGTCCGTCATTCAATTGCAGACGTTCTTTATAATTTCAGTTGCTGCCTCGTTTAAATCTATGCTCCCCAGTGCTCTGTCGTAAAATACTTTAAAATATATTCAGAAAAAAAAAACTTTCAATTTCATGTTGCAGACTGAGCATGCAGACTGAGCATGCGCAAGAAGAACTGTGCCCTGCACGCTGCAGCACTTCACGCTCGATGGGCATTTCCTTATTTACGATCAACGCTGTCCGTGAGCTTGCAACCAATTCTTTTTTTATTATTCGCAGTGGCGTGCGTGGTTATATCTTCTGCCTATAAAGACATTCCTGAATCGGCTCCACCGCTACGCAAAGCTAATTTCCAGTACAGTTCACCTCTGCCAGATATTTTTGTATGTTTTGATTGTATCCGTTCGCCATTCAACATTCCGCCCCTTTCGCGAATCCAGTAGTCGTTTAACTTTATGTCAACTCCGCATCTTGCCATCCGTGCATCAGCGTCTGCGTTCTTCCGCTGTTTGGGTGATTCACTTTTTATGTACTAATATACTTTTTGTGTGTGTGTTTTTCAATAGTTTGTATACGTGTATTCATGTGATCACAACCCAGAAACGAGAAGGCATCATCATGCTGAAGAGAGAGCTCCTCTGGAAATATTAAAATAAGATTTTACTTGTTGTTTCTCGAGTCCGTGGATTTCTGTTCTTTGTTCGAATGGCCACCGGACCACAAGTACCGCTAACAGGTATATCTGCAGGTTGTGTGATTATAATTGGAAGACATTTATAAAACAAAATGGTTGTCGTAAAAGCCAGATTCATTCGGTTCTTGCGCGTGATTTATTCCTCAAGGCGAAGTTATCTATTAGGTTAATCCTCACGGTCAAATATTTACCTATAATTTAGGTTTATCTTGTTCTTTTTTTTTAAGTTGCGAGACAAACTGTACAGGTTCAATAAAACAACCAAAAACTTACTGAGCGTCATCTAAACCCTCTAAATCAGTCAATAATAATAAAAAAAAGCTTTAAGCAGATGTGAAGTGCGGAGGTGAATAAATGCGTATTATAAGCCAAGCCGCGCTTCTCAGGGATGGACAATTGACTATGTACTAACTAGCCAGACCCTACTTACAAAAAGGGACAATTGACTATCCGATGATTGGGCAGACTATGTTAACTTTTGTTTGCGTTTTAAAATATTAAAATTTGATATTATCCATGGGATGCCTCCCAAGCATGTCACTCATAATGTGTTGGTGTGAATTGTTTTGTCTGCATAAACGTTCGATTTCACGACCGGCAAAACCAGGTGGCATAGATAAAAAATACACATTGTGCAAGTCTCTACGGTTCTACTTCCACATCGTGTACTGGGCGTTTATTTTTTACCAAAAATGCTGAGCTATCGCTCATCCCGTTACATCGATGGCAGCTCCCGTCATGAAGCTACTCTTAGGACTACACATGAACGCGATCGTCTCGGATATTTCCTCAGGCCTTGCCCTGCGCTTGAACATCGCTGACTTGTCGAAAGAGGCCACCTTTTCTTCGGGTAGGTTGGTGAGCATAGGCGTATCGACGGGACCCGGCAGAATGGCATTGACACGGATGCCCTTAGTGGCCACTTCGAGGGCCACTGCCTTGGTGAGGGAGACGACGCCGCCCTTGGAGGCGGAATAGGAAGGGAGTTCAGCACAGCCGATTGTCGCGAGGTCACTAGCGATGTTCACGATGGTGCCATCCGTGACGTTGTTAGCCAGCATGTGCCTCACCGACGCTCGGTTTATGAAGAACGTTCCCTGCGAGTGAGAGAAAAAAAACGCATACCTTGATCATAACATATACTCAGACGCTCACAGAATGAGAAGATATGATCTGAGCACATGCCGTCTGTGTGTGTGTGTGTGCGTTTGACGTCAAAGTTCACGTGACCCCAAGACGTCACGCGATGTCATGATATCACTGACGTCACAGGACACGTGACTTCCTGCCCTCACGTGACCTTAGGGTGTAATGCGACATCATGGTTTCACGTGGCATGGTAACATCATTATCCGTTCCTGTGGGCTAAGGTCTAAATGGGCCATGGCCCATAGGGCACACGTAGCCCAGAGAGCATAGTTGATATATAATCTACGTGTAATATGTACCGCTGGAATTTCACGCTGGAATATAACGGTTTGCTCGTGATGATGAGCATATAAACATAGTTTATTTTAAAAGCCCACTGAGATGGTACGTGTAAAAAAAATCTTCCGATTGGTTATTTTGATATTATTTTAAGAGCGTCGACCCGCGTCACGGTCAGCGCCGTATCACGGAACGCTGTAGCGATATGAGAAAACAAAATGATCCCGAGTACGCACATAACGTTCATATGTGAGCGTCGTCTTCTAGGTTTTTCTGCTGACTGCATACGGCCCCTGTATTTTTTGCGTTGGTAGGGCTATTCATTACAGTGGTTGTTTGCAGTCAGCGCATGCGCACTAACCACAGAAACAAGCTTTGTTCTCACGCGACTATTCGGGCTGATATCGCCGCAGCGCTCCAGTATGCGGCGCAGACCGGCCTGCCGTTCGGTCGACGTTCTTGTAAGGGTGTCACGGATAAAAGAAAAAGGCAGAGGAACGTAAAACTAAAAATAAACATTTACCGGGGCGAACCTGAGCCACACGAAAAGGAAACCACAAAGAACCGTACATTTTGCAACGAAAGAGAGACTATCCTGAACCGGCCTTTTACTGCAGCTTTTAGTCGCAATTCCAACGCCATACAGAGGGCAGGGGGGTAGTTTAAAAATGGCGGAAAAAACGGGAATATGTTCTCCATGATTTTCCCGGGCGCCCGCGCTGCTCAGTTTGCAATATATATATATATATATATATATATATATATATATATATATATATATATATATATATATTAACAAAATGAGCATGATGATTTTGAAAGCTTCACACCAGAAAAGAATTTATATTCTGAAGCACTCGCGTCTTTCGTTTAAACCTCATAATACATTAGCACGGCGACGAGAATGATGCGGTAACAGCTGCACCGATGCCGACAATCCCTGCCAGCGTCTCTGCAGCCGTTGCCTCCCGCTCCTCCGATTCGTTCTTTCGTTCGCGAAATGCCGAACACCGGTCTGGAGTTGCGAATATACGCTTTACGTTCAGGAACGTTGTTGAACCACGACACTCGATGACAGCTGAATAGGCTGAAAGTTTCAAGAAGAGCAAATATTAATAGGAGAAAGGACCTGGCCGAATCGAAGTTGAGCCTTGTTCCTCAGAGTAGCAGCTGCGAGCGTTGCCAACTACGCCACGCAAGATGCATTACACCCCCTAAATGAAGCTGCGGCCCGCGGCTTGTCATAAAAAAAAAGAAATAATATCCTCGCATCAATATGTCTTGACATCTGCGCAATTAATGACCGTCACAGTTTCGTCGGGTACATGTCGTGAGAAGTTCGTGCTGGTGGTCGTTCGCCGTCAGCGTTTGTCGTCGTCATTACCCTCATAGTCACCTTCATTGCCATTTTTGTTTACCGACGTGGGTTCTTGTTGCGACTGTCACCTTCAGTCATCATCGCTATTGCCAACTCGAAAATATTATTCCCGCTAAAGGAATCTCGAAAAAAGCTACAGATCACTAAATTTAACACGCACGTTAATAATGAGTTTGGAACATCATTACTGCTACAGTTACGTTTTAAGCCACACACTAAAAAAAATAACCCTTAGAATGGACCTCTCTTGTATGGCGCAGAGCGCTTCCACGAACATAAGCATGTCCAATAAGCGCCTCGGCCTCGTTCTTTGTCGCGCGTTTGCGCGCAACAAGCAGGGGAGAACGACACGTGTACCTCGGTCTCCAGAAAGCCACGTACGAGAGCGATACGTAGAGGGGGAAGGCCCGTGTTCCCAACACCTCGTAGATCAGAAAGCATAAGTGCTGAAGTTTCTTGCGTCACTAAAGAAGCCCACCGTAGGCCGGAGGTTGGACACAACTACGGCGTCTGCGTTCGGCTGAACTTTGTGTTAAATCAGTAAGAAGACGAATCCCAGCACGAACGCTGACACCGCAGTCGTGTCCAATCTCTGGCATACGGTGGCCATCTTTAGTGACGCAGCAAAATTAAGCACTTACTCTTTCTTCTCTGGGCGGTATTGGTGTACCTCACTCTCCCGTGTACACGCGCATGCTCTTCGATGTGACGTTGAAGGGTCACGGCATATTGTGCCTGAATTACCGGGGATGATTCGGAGCTTGTGGATGACCAAAGGTTTTGTTCGGAAAAGCAAACAACCAGAGTTCGGACGATGATGCTTCCTACTTTTCAAGCCGGCAATCCCAATGAACAGTGGTTATTTAGATGAAAGCTTCTCAAATCAGAAATCACTTACTGTGACTGTGAAAACAGCTTGGCGACGTCCTAATACACGAGAGCTGGGGTGCCGTGTGAATGCTTTAATACATTTGCCTTTGATTGGAAGGATGCACCGTAATGAGGCGAGTTTGGAAGGATTGCCACTTTTATTTAACGAGTTGCATAAGGAGTGGTTATACGAGGAATCCCTAAAGCAGTGATCCCGAAGTCGCTGAAAATAGCGTGTGAAAGAATGAGAAGGAAAAAATTAAAGATGTATACAATTCCCTGTAACGCCGAATTAGAGCGCAGCTCCTCAGGAGGGGGAGGGAAGGGTACTGAGGGGAGAAGGTGGAAAGTCCCCCACTACTCACATGGATATGGATCGACGTGTGCTTAACGCAAGTCGCAGAAAATGCACAACTTTGGTGAGAGCACCGCGTGTAAATTTAGCAGGAATTTAGCCGGACGATTTTCCCCTAACTTTAGCGGGGAATTTTTTCCACTAGATTTAGCGGGGAACTTTGTTCTACTAATTTAAGCGGAAAAATGTTTTCCACTAAATTTAGCGGGGAAAATATTCCGCTAAGTTTGGCGGGAAAAGGTTTTCCGTTAGAGTTAGCGGGGCAATTTTCTCCGCTAAATGTAGCGGGAAAATGTTTCTCCTCTATATTTAGCAGGGAAGCTTCTTCCGCTTGATATAGCGGAGTATTCTTTTCCCGCTAACTTAAGCCGGAATTAAGCTTCATCGTCATCATAACTGATGACGTCATCAGTGATGATGACGATGACGTTGACGTCATACGATGACTGTATGATCACGTCATCCTCATCGTCATCGTCATCACGCGGTTATGGCGACGCTGCTCAAACCAGGAACGGGCGTCTAAGAGCTGCGCTCTAAAAAGATCTAAAGAGAGCGCACTGTTTTCACCGATGTTTGAAAGAGGAGAATGCAATATAGTCTCAGGGAGCCCACGAGACGCAGGGCTTAGCTCGTTAAAGGGGCCCTCCGGAGCGTACTGCGGTGGTCTATTTATAGCGGAAACTCAATCCACAGCCCTAAGGATCCTAAAAATCATAAACTTACGGTTATGCGCGGCGGATTTCCCTATTAAAATTGCTATCAAAGTCCCCGGCACGCCCACCTTTCTGAGATGACCCCGGAAAACGGGACGGGCATCTCTTTACGCGTCAGCCAATAGCAAACGAAGGATTCCGGCGTCACTGCGTGTCACCAACGCGGCCGACCGCCGACCCGCGGAGGAATCTCTCGAACACGCGCGGACCGTCGTCATGGTGCCCGGACTTTGTGCTCGGCAGTCCTCGTTCGTCGCGCTGCTACAGCAAAACGCAGTCGCATTCCACAGATGACAAGGAAAAGTTTGACTCGTTGACGTGAAAGGATCGCAAAGCTGGCTTCAGAGTCGTTATCTACGGGAAGAAGGAACACGTGTCCCGCAAACGCACGCCTGCAGACGCCCCGGGAAGCAGACGAGCTGACGAGCCGACGCATCACCCGCTAGCAACAAGCTTGCGGGGAGAAAACATAGTTCGCTGGTTTTGGAGCGATAATTGCGGACTAAGTTTCCCGCACCACAATAAGTTTACGTTTTTCTCAAACTCTAATTTTCCACAAGCTTCAAAAGTGTTGCAATAACGTTCGCATTCACCGCGAGATGCAGCATTTCCATTGGTCACGCTTTAGCGATGGGCAGGGAATTGGAGATTGTCTTCCAAGAGAAAATAATCCCGATATATTTCTGCTGCGATCTGCTTAATAAACGGTTTTGTAATCTAAAACTTTGTATACACATTTACTTGCACCTACTACGCTATATAACAACATAAACTGACGATCGCAGAAAGCTCCGGAGGGCCCCTTTAAGCTTAAACTTCTTGCTCGGTAATTTTGTTTTCGGAGTTCTTATTCGCTCATGCCGAAATCTTGTCGACTGGGGAGTGACAAGAGGAGGGTCGGTGGCTGAGTGTGTTGTGCTCCCCAGCTCGGAGCACCGTGAGTGAAAGCTCCGGCTGCAGAACCCCATGGATACTGTCTTCAATCCCCACTTCTCCCCGTTTCGACCCGGATGAGCATCGGACCGGCGTGCGGCCTTGTATCGCTAGTGAGCTATGTACATTATACAACGCAGGCTAGAAGTCGTACTACACTGGCTAAATATATTGTAAACAGCGTAAACCAGTGGCGGTATATATCGGATAGCAGACAAACCTTACGCTCTCTAAACGATAATGTCTTTTTTTCTTTTTTATTGGCTTTTTGGGAGTCAGAATATGTTTGGGGCTCGACACGTCCTACGTTTCTGTCGCAGTCAGTGACTACAATGAAAGAAACAACGTTAGGCTGACCCGGTGTTGTGTAAGTGCGTGCGTTCCAGATATTTTCGTTAGCCACTTGCATAGTTGTTTTTTGCGTGAAGTTGTTACTTTTAATTTGAATAAAAACAAGTGAACGCCGAATATTTTGTCCCAAGCTGTGCGAAGCATGGTTCATGGTATAGTGTAGCCTTACCCTTAAGTCGGTGGCAAGTACATCGTCAAAGTCTGTGTCGCTCGTCTCCTCAATGGGCTCTGGGGTTCCCAGGATGCCTGCGGAGTTCACCACAACGCTGACCTTTCTTCCTGGAAAGGAAGACTGGATCTCTCCAAACAGATTGCTGACAGCGGTCGAATTGGAGACTTCCACGTATATTGCCCGGTGATCCCCGTTGTATGATTCTGTAAAACAGGCGCACACAAAGAAAACGAACGATAAGCCAGTACGCAATCAGTAGGAGGTTAGAGATATGAAATCATCCTGAAGGACAAAGTAATAGAGTTCCATATACCCTTACATAATCGGCTGTTTAGGCAGAAAATGTTCCTTACGTGAACCTTTTCCATACATCATATAGAGGGCTAGGAGCCTTATACATCTTTTTTGTTTAGCCTCGCACCAAGTTAGATTGTCTTCGTACCTGGTGTGCGTTCCGCAAAAAAAAAAAAAAAGCAAGAGGACTCTGATAAAGTAAAAAAAAATACACATAGGAAGGACATAACAAGAAGGGATGACGGTTGCAATTCAAATGCTAACTTGTTTTACCGGCGAGGCAAGAGGAAAGCGATTATTTCACGCACACCGAAAGTTCCAGAATGGAAGATTGCGATGCCCACGTAGAAAAGATATGTACGCCATTCACAATGCGGAGGGCTAAAACTCCGCTTACAGCCGAGACATTGTAATGGGAAGCTTGTCTTCGTTCCGTGTGGTGAAATTCTCGGCAAAATTTACGTTGCGGATATTTATACAGCAAGTATTTATGTGAATCAATATACTGCTATACTAGTTGAACACTGTGGAGGAACAATTTTTATAGGAGAGTACGGCACAAGGCCAGGGAAGGGGTGCAGATGAATGAGGCTATCATTCCCGGCGGCCACCATAATCGTAAGAGGTATTTTATAGTCGCCTCAAAGGCTGAGAGAGCAAGAAGTAGTAGCGTTTCATCCGAGTCTGCTGGAAAGGCGCATCTTTTGTCCGTTTTTTTTTCTTTAGTTTTCGGCTAACACAACCTCTTCCCATTATACTTTATATGCCGCTGTTGAAGTACCAAGAGGCGGTTTATTTTACTTATGTTTTATGCCTCTTGATAATTTTTCAGCGTCCAGAAGGGGATTTTAATAAGCTAAGCGTGGATGGAACTACGGAAGCTATTAGTCTCTCTCGGCGTCAGCTATGTTCTGCTGCGTCTTCAAGGCTGGCGTCGCTTCCTCAGTGCTGCAACTCAGCAATGCTGCGAGAGCACGTGGTTTCGTCCTGCATCTCTTTCCAACGATATCTAGCGCGAAAGAGAGGCCAAAGAAGTAACGCGCTCTCGCACGCAGCTTTGGCAGCGTCGGAACACTCTGAAAGCAGCGCCACCCTTGACTTTACAGCCTAAACTAGCTTGCGCCGATAAACGCAAATAGCTGCCGTATGTCCGTCCTCGCTTCGATTATTGAAGACCGCTTTTGAGTGCAGGAAGAGGGTGAACAACATCAAAATGTAAGTAAAATGATTATGATAGTAATTCAATTAATAAAAAGGTGCGGCGATTTGGGCAAGAATGAGAATAAAATCTCCAAACACACCTACTTGTGTTTGGAGTGTTTTGTTTACCTTTGTTTCTGCTATTCTCCCTCCCTAGAAAATATTGTTAAAAAATTGCGCCTCGTTTGCATACCTTAGAAGCGGTACGTAATGTTATTCCTGGGGAAGGTTGTGTGAAACGAGAACTAGAGAAAACGACAGGCAAGGCTTACGTCCGCCGAGCGAGATCGCCTGAAACAATATGTTTTTTTCTGCCCTCTGAGGCAGTCACGTGTTAGGAAGACCCTCGTGAAACTATTTTAGCAACCGGGATTCATAGCGGCCTTCACCAGAAAACCGCCCCTGCAGGAGCAGTCGTAACCAGAGTGTTGATTTTTGATGATACAAAAAAGTAAGATACAAAGCCAGGTTAGCCTTGTACAGAATGAGAATATAGGGATCGTTGCTGGACGGAGGTTATATAAGGGCCACATGGAGTTCGCCACGCAAATGTTACCGGAATGTACAGGCTACTAAGCAAACTCAAAAAGTAACTAATTCCTGTACGCGCTGCAGGTGTTCACAGGAAACTTTTTACTTTATCTCAATTGCAAGGCACCACGTGTCTGCATCCGTTTTGTGCTTTCTTGTTTCCTCCTCAGGCAACTACTCTTCGATTTAACTCGTTCATCATTCTCTGTAGTCCGCATCCGGAATTTAAGTGCAGCAGCATCGGCTGTGGTTGCATTGTAACGGCTTTCAGGGGAATTTTCTGCGCTAATCAGCTCCGTTTTTGTGGAAAATGCAGCGGTGATAATGTCCCAGTTCATTTCAAGACTAATCTTTTGGCTGTGAAAACCTGCACTGATAAATACTCTCCTCTGATGAATGAACAAAGACGTATATACAAGGTGTTTTACGGAACCCTGGCTCAACTGTTCTTGCGAAAAGTACACATTAAAAAAAAAAGGAAATCGATCTCACATCGCCTTTAGAAAATGGCTCAGCCAGGGAAAGTTGTCACGTTCGCTATAATTTACTCTGAATTAGATTTGAGTGTTTACATTATATTAAATTATTGTATAATTTTACTAAGAACATTAGACGTCACCGAAAACCGATCTATACTTCCAGTTTCCAGAAAAAGTTGTCGGGCACACGAGGCATTTTACTTAGTGTCGATAACAACAGAAAAGGAGACACACAACATTAAACTTCAATTCGCGTTGTGTTTCTGTGTTCTATCAGAAGATATATCTGTGTCAGCGGTCCCGCTAACGGCGGCGAAGGCCGCGCATCTATCCCTTCCAATTGTCGTAGGAAGGAACGAGGTGTGACGTAGGCCGGTGAAATTATACGCTGTACTGCTCGAATGACATTTAAAAAATGCCCTATGATTCTTGTATTCTACACACTTGTGCAAAGATTATATGGTGTCGCACGTTTGTTGCGCGCTTTGTCAAGATCGATCAGAACGGCTGGCGCGTAGGTGGCATTTCACAGGAACCTAAAATTAAATAAACGTTCAAATATATAGCTTTTAAAGTATTTTGATTTAGTGGTTTTCAATTACTGTAAACAACATATTTTTCGCGGGCTCAGTATTGCGCGATTTAGGTCAAAGCTGAAGTTTTAAAATATTTCGTGGGTTCTAAATCTTGCGGCGTGGTGGGATCTCAATAAACACTACATTGTGTTTACATATTACTGGAATTGTTCGCCAGACCTATTTTTAGCGAATTGTGGGCGATTCGCGAAATTCAGAAAAGCGAGGTCCTCGCGAAAATTAAGGTGTTTACAGTATCCCAAAAACGTTCCAAGTATTAAAATTATCTTAAACAATTACTCGTACCAAAGCGAATTCCTCATAATTTCCTCGTAAAAGAGAATTCTTCATAAGACCCTTGTGTTACGGAACCTTAATAAATTCATAAAATATTCCCGGTGAAAGAAACACAAAAGACAGCAACGTATTTTTTTTTTCTCTGCGTAGCTTACTTTTCGCAAGAACGACTTAGCGATAGTTCCGTGAAACAACCTGTATGTGAAGCTTTTCGTTGTGGCTTTCGTACAAGTGCGTTGAAAGTACTGCCGTGATCAGTAGTTCGTGTTTGACTTTACCCGCAGACCACTTTTTGCGCGGAGCATCCGAAAAAAAAAAAGGAAATTATCCTTTCTCGCTTTCTTGACGATGTGGGGCAGAATCACACGTGCGCAGTCAGTGCACCGCATGACTAATCACGCTACGCAGTGGCTCATGTTTCATAGAAACAAAAGTGCTATCTTTGCGTAAAGGATGTTTTAGTTACTGCGGACAACCCTGCTATTGAAATACTGTTATAGCATTCCTCACGGGATTAACTTTTCTCTTAGACTCAAGTTTCAAGAGACGTTTAAGAAAACAAAAAAAACAAAAACAAATAAGCTGTGGAAACGAGAAAACTTGTTTATTTTCATACACAAAGAGGTGAACCTACTCTCAGAGCTCTTTTGCTATTTCGCGAAGAAAAAGAAAAGAGTGGAGTAGGGTTACGGACTAGAAATAAAAGAAAAAAGTATAAAAGACGAGGAGAAGAGATAGTAAAAAATGAAAGCCGTTTACAATTCCCTGTAACGCCGGTTAGAGCGCAGCTCTTTGAGGAGGAGGATGGAAGCGTACTGAGGGACAGTTGACTCCTTGAGGTCACGTGACCTCAGGGGGGGTCGTTTGACGTCAAGGGGGTCACGTGGACTCAGGGGGGTCACGTGACCTTGGGGAGGGGGGCGTCACGTGACCTCAGGGGGTCACGTGACCTCAGGGGGTTCACGTGACTTCATGGGGGGAGGGGTCGCGTCACCTCAGGGGGTCACGTGTCGGAGGGGGGGGGTCACGTGATTTTGGGGGGGGGGGGGTGGAAAGGGGCCCCTAAGAGCTGCCCTCTAAAAGAAACTTGTACATCGGAGTTACACCAACGCTTAGAGTATATTTAATAAACGAGTACTATACTTCGTTTCAGCTTCCATCCGAGTGCAGCCAAAGCTATGTGTGGCCGGAGCCAATCACACGCCTGCAATAGGTCACGCGATCTCGCCTGCATTTTTGTAACAGTCCGCAGCGCCGCTGGTCGTCCACGCAGCCCGCGCTCGCCGAGTATTTCATCTGCTACGGGTGTATCAACGGTATCGTCTGCTACAGGTTTAAAAAACGCCCTTTTACGTTCTGAAATTTAGTCACAGGGGAGGTCTGTACGTAGGCTGGCCGCTGGCATCTGTGTCCGAGCTTTCCACCTGTTCGGCATTTCGGCATAATTTCGAGATGTAGTACACATTGCAAGGTGTCCGATGACCCGGCCCTTGATGTTTCCTTGCATCATCTGGATATACAAGGGATCGAGGAGCAGTCCTTTCCACCAGCTTCTTGGCGTTCAATCCGATTGGCGAAAACAGGGGTGCCCTAATTTCGCCGCGTATCAGTGAATTGTAGTGGCCCGGACACTTTTCTTGTTTACAACGCATTCGCGGTACGACGCGGCCGGAGTCTCCTGCCGAATTTGAAAGTAGACATTCATCACGACCTCTCGCGCATGATGGCCAAACGTGCTTTTGCGAAAGGACGTTTTGAAGCGACTCGGCGAAGAAAACATGATTCGGCCATTCCGGGAAAGAAATCAGGCAGAAAAACCGAGCACTGCAGCCGGGTTGCCAGGGGATGTACGTGTTTTTTTTTCCAAATCAGATGTTATTTACATATATTAATAAAAACATAAAGTTCATATATTTAATTCGTTTAGTTGCAAATCCTTCTCAGCAGTACACATCTGGAATATTGTGCAATGTTTACGCAGAAAACATTTTTTTTTTTTGGAAAATCACTTTTGTGGACTACTTTTTGGTGCGTAGGAATGCTCTTCTCGGAGTAGCGAACCGTCCCTCAGCCTATGGCTGCGTTCGGACGGAAGCTGAAACAAACTATACTAAGATAATATTTCAGTGCTATCGTGACTATATGCCCATCCTCCGAAGTTGACCATGGCACATGAAGGTAGTAAACTCTAGTTTGTTTGCTTATTTTTCGACCCAGTTGTATCGTCATCGTATTTCTTTGAGAGTCGTATGCAGTCCAGTTGCACAGCTTGTGTTTGCGGTCTTGGAGTAAAGAGTCTTTGACTGCAATCACATTTCCAGCGTTCTCAGAATGTCGTCATACCAATGTAGGACTACCGTATTTACTTGAACTGATGAGTGGAGGTGAATTTGCAGGATTGCGTGAATGAGGTGAATATGCGGACTCTTTTATTCGTTGAGGACAGAGCTAGGAGTGCATATTTTGAGTCGGCGAAGGTCATTCAGAGGTTTGGAATTTGATAACTACTATGTTCCATGGCTCCCCATTTCACTGCAAGTTCTTCCGCCGTTGAGGATGCTACGTTACGCAGTTTTGCTTTTATAATATTTTGATGAATAAAATATGCACCCCAGAAGAGAATGATTTAAAAGTCGTATAGCTGTGCCTGTATACCTGAGTTGATAGTGAAGATCTTCATTATTTATTGACGCGGATGGAGAAGGGTCGATGAGCGTAAACTGAAAAGTTAAGTCGGCGAACGTTTGCCATAACCAGAAGAAAGAACGAGCGTCAAGAATGCAGCACCGAGCATCGTGGGCGGCAGCAGCGAGTGACGATGTGTAGGTGGCGTGACAACTGGATCTCACGAAAGTGAATGACTCAGCATGGCCACAATCGTCTCATTATCTAATACACTCGATGTCTCGAATGTTCAACATAAAATATTTGACAGTAAGCTAGGGCGAGACTGACTCGGCAAGGTCATGTTGGACTCCTTACCTTTCGCACTCTTGGAAAAAGTAATCTCGAATACTCTACGAGTGGGAAGAAGCGTTCTTCCTCCGTCAGGCACGTGCCAATATGTTTTGAAGCTAGTTAAATCATCACAGTGATCAGCATAACCATTTTCTTTCAAATTTCCGGAAAAATATTTTATTTAAGTGATAACGCATTTAAAAAAAATGATTCTGGGTGAATGGTCTAGCCGATGACAGCAAACTCCCGAAGGTAACCAGCGCCGTCCTATTTACTTTAGGTGCGGCTTGCCATGAAAGGAATTTTGTTCTGGGGTAAATGATTTTAGAGTGGAACTGCGCAAATTGTATAGCGTTTAGTGGGCCAAAAAAAAGAAGGTAAAAGAACTGAAGACTGCTTTTCTCAACTAAGATTTTGAAAATATGGCTGACTATTTCATAACTTTTCGAATCGAAAGATCTCACCTTTTCACTCTAATACATACGCGGTACCCAAAACATGACCGCCGGCCCCTTCTCACGCATTTGACACGTTCCCTGCGTCAGTGGGACCTATGCAGTCAGCAACAATCCATCTGTCGACAAATTTTGGATTCGCGGTCGTGGACCTTAAGTGCCGTGACGGCATTTGATATATCTTGCACACAGCATGATGAAAACTGGAAGTTATCGCATTCCGAAACCAACACTATCAAAGTCGACAATCTGACACTATTCTTATTTCCGCCGTTTCAAGCAAAATTATTTAGATTGTCCAGTCAGGGAATGCCGTCGGCAAGAAAGCCGGGAGGGTTGTCGCTGTAGCACGACATTCATCGGCGATTGCACCTGACGCAAGGAACACTGACGGCTAACCCTGCCGACCCAAGACGACTGAGAGAACTTTCCGTTACGGTGAAATGTCATGCAACTACCACGCGATTTCGCATGTTTCGTTTCAGTTGAGGAGAAAAGCTGTCCAGGAAAAAGTTAGGAAATAGTTTCATGCCTCTTTAATCGGATCCACTGAATCGTAGCCACGTCAAAGCTTGAACATAGCGCAAAAAACGATATAGAAGCTCAATGCCGTCATTGTTTAAGTCATATGACTTTTTTTTGTTTCTTTTTTTTTGTTTAGCGTTTTACAGCACTGCAGGGCGGTTAGGAATTTACACGAAGAATGAAGTCAAATCTAATAACTCGCGAAAATGTTCAGCAAATCAGTGACATGTTTCTACACGACATTAACTGATGCTTGTTTTGTTGACATCGTGTTATTTTGCATTTTGAAATGCTGAATGAAGAAAAGTGTAAGTTTCTGACGTGTATGGTCAATCAAGGCTCTAAAGAACGCGTGGCGGCTTAATGGAGGAGTAAGTAAATCGACGAACTTCGCAGCATCTCTAAGGTCTCATTCGAGCCCGTTCTGTTCTTGTCTGCCACGACGACTGTGGCGCCCTCCCGTGCGAGCACCATGCACACGCTCCTCCCGATTCCACTGGCGCCCCCGGTGACGAGGGCCAAGCGGCCGCCGAGTCCCAGAGACTGGCACACGGTCTGAGCACCTGGAGAGCCAGGGTCGTCCCTCTCGCCGTCGGCCTGGTAGAGCGCAATACCTAGAAGCGCGAAAAAAACAAACATTTAACGAATATATATATACTTGTGGCAAGATTACACGACTCGATATTTATTCTGACCCTACCCTATTCACTCACTGGATAGATGGTTCCCTGATTGGGAACATTGCCAGGTCTTTTTTTATAAACTGAGAGCCAGGAGGCTAGATGTATTTTACGTAATGCCGCTATACACGAGAGCTGCTTACACGTTATTTTTGTGCATTTGCTATATCCCAGGCTAAAGCAATCACGCACTCTGAATGCGCCGTGATACTGTACTTTTCTCCGAGCGTGATTGGGTTAGCCGGGCATAGAAGACGCACAAAAACGACGATCACCATGACGACGCACTTTCACCGTTGCCTGATTGGCCGCATCGGATTGTAGCGACGGTGGCAATCGCGGTTAGTTGGAAACGGTTTATAGACGGAGGGTTGATACCATCGCTTTAGGACACCACTGGCACATTAGTCAGACCAATCAACCCGTTATTATTCGCATTGCCCTTTTTAGCGTATCAAAGAAAATCACTGTATGCGCAACGTATTTTTCTGCGTTTAAACGTGAGCGGATCGGGTAAAGTTTCTTCGGCAAGGCAAACACTCCCCGGGAACTAAATATTTGTTTGTAAAGCTGATAGCGGGGAGAGCTGGAAGAGATTGCTGCCGGGTAGCAAAACCAAGTGGATCATTTCTTTAAATAATTATTCAATCATTCATTTATTCTTAGTGCTCTCGGAGAGCCAAAGCCTCTCTAATGATGTGTGGAAGGTATATTAGGCAGTGGTAATGAACGACTTAATCGCAACAAAACATATGTCAAAGATATGAAACTGTGTTACACAAAGGTTACAATGCGAGTGCTGAATGCAATACAAGGGAATATTTCGGGTAACTTGACGCGCAACAAACGTCGGAGAGGTTCGCAAAGCCGGCTTCGGAATATTAATGTTGATAGACATCAGATCAGGGGAATCAATTATCACACGCAGGAATTTATATAAAAAATATCACCTCAGACACAAACCCTGAAAGACAAGTTGTGTAACCTTATATGTCCAACAGGTTTGGTATTCATAGTCAAATATATAAACCCTTTTTAAGGCAAACGCCACCAGGTGATGTTCCAGTCTTTGACGTCCTAGAGAAATCTCGATTTATAAAACGAATAAACAAGGGCCACCTTAAGACCGCTGCTTGAAATGCAGATAAAACGTTAAACTCTTATTCACCAGGTGAACACCAAGAGAACGAAGCAGTGGAATATATGTTAAGATGTATCGTGTATTTTTGTAAACCAGCTTGGCCTCCTCAAAGACGTAATATTGTACAGCTGACGACTCTCGTTAAATCTTCAACTTCGTTGTCCATGTAGCGTTTATGCTTTCTAGCACTGGCGGCGTAAGTAAGCTCAACAGGCTTGCAAAGACGGTGCATGCGACGGCAAGTTGCTTGGGACGCAAGCGACAGTTCATGTTTGTAAGCTGGAAAAGGGTCTATAACCGACTTCCGGAACGTTAAAATACGAAGTAAACGGTTTTTAACATTTCCTGTTTTCTCTTGGCTCGTACGCCCAATAGAGTTCGAGACAACAGAGGAAGATTACAATTTTGCTCGTATCAGCGAAGAATACAACCGAAATACACAAGATGACGTGGGAAACTCGCGCGTAATTTTAGAATCTACACCTAAGGTACCGAAGAGGCATTGATAACGTTATTACCATATACTGCAAAACCCTTATTCTCAGGAGCTCTTAAGTTTCCCGTATTTTGCGAATTAAAAAATTCGCGAAATAACGATGCAGGTGTCTCAAATTTGCCAAATTTAGTGGTCGCGATTATGTCCTATATGAAAGATTCGCGAAAAATAGAGGCCGGGAAAAAAGCGGGTTTAACAGTACACACGTGGTCTTGACTTTTCGCAACCGGACATTTTCATGCTGATCACAAAACAAAAAGTATGGTTTCATGATCTGAATTGTGTTTAATTTTTCGAAACGCCAATAAATTTATTTGCACGCCTTGGTACTTACAACAATATTTGAAGGACATATATAAGTTTGGGAACGAAACACCATAGAATATCACTGTATAGTGTAAGCTCACGAGTTACGTTGAAATCGGCAGCTTTACTAGGGTAAGGTTTAGCAGAATATTTGTCTGTAGGGAAAATCTAGAGGGGAAAGTGGGGAGCTTTTCTTTTTTGAGAACAAGGCTATTTACTTTAGAAGAAAGTAAAAAAAGAAATAATAAGGCGATCTTTTGGTCTACCAGCGAAACGTAGCATGTGTGGAATGCATTACGGATACAAAAATAAAACTATGCAGCCTGACAGAGGAATGTCAGATCAGGTCACGACACAGCGTCACGGTGTTGCGTGACGTCGAGGCTATTTACAAATGACTTTCATGGACACGCAATTAAAATCAGAAACCCGCACTAGCCTTCGAAATGAAGTGCCATGTTATCCCGGCCGGCGTCTTATCATACGAGCACCATCGAGCAACATATATGCAAAAACAGGCTTACCCGTCTGAAGAAAGAAGAAAAATATAGTCAACGGTTTGCGACACATTCTTAAGTACTACGTTAAAACAGTTGAATCCGTTGAGCGCTTATAGGAGCAATGCCCGTTGGATTCATATAACTCAGCTGTGGCGTGTCCGGATCGACTCAAATATGCAGAGGTTTACAAACAGGTGTTTCGATGAAGCAAAATACTGCTTCCCCTTTGGATTTTAAATAAAACGCTCCTCAGGACGAGCGACGACAAGTCTTTCAGGTGCGCGTGAACAGCAATTTGTGGCAGACGCTTCCAGTTAACTTATCTGGCCCCACACGGCGTGTTCAACTTCTACTTTTATGCCATGTGCGAATTCCACCCAAAGTAAAGTGTGTGCGAAGTGATAAAAGAAAAAAATCAACAACAACAAAACATCAACTTCAAATATATATAAAAAAAGGGAAAATGAGAGTGTGGCGGTGGCAACATACTGATAACTTTATCATTTTCCTTTACAGTTTCAGGGCGATAATGCTATTAAAGCAAGAACACCAGGACTTCTAAATAAATTTGTAGAAATCATCGCATGCATTTTTATAGATCTTATAGTTGTCTTGGAGTGCGAAATAATTAGGTACAGTTGGCAGCGAAAGTTTGCGGGGCGCGGGATTGTCAGATGAAATGACTGGTTGCGCCTTTCGATGGCGTGCGGACGCTCTAAAAATTCACGCTTTGAGAATGCGCTTCCTTTCGTGCTCGCGGTCATGTCGTTTTTACTCGCTTCCTCCAGACGTTCACGAGATAACCGAGACCGAAACAAGAAAGGTGTCGCCTTTACAGGCATCGGGCCGCGCGTTTGCATTAGCCACCGTGATGAGTTCGGAGCTCGTGCGTGCTCCGAATATAGCCAAGCAGCACGTTTCAACTGGCTGTTTTGTGGTAACTGCCTTATAATAGTGTTTTAGTTTTTTGTGTCTTATATCGATGAAGTGACCTTGTTTGCCGGACCAATTACTGTACCAAAGATCGTTTTATTTGTTTTTATTCTACTCCGATACCCAGTCACTTCGGAGTGGAGTGCTTGTTGTAAGAAGTGGTCAAGCAATTCATCATCCGATTTTCACGGTGCAACTTGTTTTAGAATGAACTGGCTGGGGTTTGATATCCGCCACCGCTTGTCCTTTTAATATTTATTTTGATTGCGTGACTGGAATTTTCCAGATGGCTCGAGAATCGTGTTGTTTGTTTGAGGGCGGAATCTTTTAGTTACTCACGCGCTTACAAGCGAAGCTACTCATATCTGCTTAAGTCAGTCGTCCTTCCGCCGCCGATAAAGTATATCTTTGTTATTTTATGTTTCTCAGCACAACTTCGCAGCGTTAAACGTTCATTTTAAGATTTACTAATCACTATGATGTTTTTATTCGTGACAATATGTCGCAAAGAGAAGACAGTGAAACTTACCGCATGGCGCGTAAGTGTCCAGCTATCCACGGCGACGCGAGCAATGACGGTGCCGGCACGACAGCACGACAGATGCACAATCCGGCTAAACCAGAAACCAAAACTATTCGTTGATAGTCTCCTGCTCCTCGCTTTCACCTGACCCACTAGGGGCGCTGCTATTTTGCGTAATACCCGTTCATGGCTGTGCAAGTTTCCCATGACTTCTGAGATCCAGCACGTTTTTTTTCAAGATGGTCCGTTTTGGGCGACTTGAAGAATTTCTGAATTATCGATTCTCTTGAAAGAGAGAGACTAGGTACGGGTCAAGAGAAAGAGTGGCCGAAACACGCGTGCCGACAGATTATGTCGTGTGTAAATCCTAAGCCAGTGCTTTGTTCTCAGAGCTGCATTGGCTGGGGAGGCCCGCGCACTACGATGTTTAGGAACAACTATTGCTCTTACACCTTCAACGCACAAAGAAGCTACCCAGTAAATAGATAACTGATATTTCTTTCAGTGGTTAAAAATAAACCTGTCAATTCACAAAGGAGAGTGGTGGGGCATAGGCAAACAATAAATGTGGATGTGCTGCCATCTGCAACAGTTACTCTTGCAAATGGCGTGTGTAGATGCACTTCCAGCATGCTCCCTGGTGCTTGGCAAAAGGTCTACTGTTAGAACAAGCCTTTGCATAATCGTTCAGTATTGGGTCTAGGGAAAAACTAGTTGTCATTTGTTTCTTCAAAAGTTAGCAGTCATCATAGATATGTTATTATAATTGTTTGACCTTTTGGGAACAAGTGAATAATCGAGATGACACAATGTTGCAGATTGGAAAGAGGGGGGGAAGTTGGTATTACCCTAATATCCTTTTTCATTTTTTAATTTACAATAAACAAAAATCCCTTTGATTTAAATATTCAAGTTTCTGATTATATGTTTTAGATTCATTGTTCTCTTTTTTCCTTCAGTAAAATATGTTTTATTAGTTCTTGGATATCTCTGAACTGCCGCGAACTTTGGTATACCTTGTAAGCTTTAGAATGAGAGAAAGAGAGGACGGACAAGCACAAGCCTGCAAACGCATTTGAAGGATTGTAGTTCTGTGTGCCTACGCCCTCTTGTATTCGTGTTTCAGGGATTCATATTTTAGTCTTAAACAACCTCACTGGAACCCTTGCGTCAGTTCTAACTGTTAAGTTCGGTTACCTCTTGATTAAAGTCGTTAATATCTTTCTCGACTTGTTCAATATCACCGCTCAAGGAGGAGAAGAATTCGCCTATAATGGCAAACTAGTCACGGACATATTTTCGACATACATTTTTGTTTATCCCGAACGGATATATATATACTTCACTCATGAAGTTCACAAACACTAGCAACTTTCTTGATGCGTTTGGGTTGCTGTCAATTAGAGCTGTGAGGGTGAAACAGTTTTCTAAAATTGTTCACCATATCTTGAAAATATTTAATAACGCTATAAGGCGAGTAGTGTTCTGCAGCACCACATTAATGAAATCAGTGCAAATCACCACAGAAAAAAAAACAGGTTTTGACGCCACGTAGTAGCAATTTCAAACAATATAGAGAAAACGAACTTCTACATGCATAGTTGTGTCGTTATTGAACGTTCCTACCCTATCGCTGCCAACGCCTGATAGTTCGAAGCAAGGTCAAACATCGCTCGTTGAAAACGAGCAATAAGTTATTTAAAAAAAAAATCAAATATCTAGAAATCCTGCCTAGCCGGTTGAAGGAACAACAACCATTGCACTGTTATCGAAGCTTTACTCCAAGAATACCCCCCCCCCTTTTTTTTTTTGCTCTACAAACCTTCTTGAAGAACATCCAAGGGTCGCCCGCACCGGTCTGTAAATATATTTATGTGTCAGCATCTCTTGCCACCTCCAAAGCTTGCGCGATTTTCGCTTGATTGTCTGCAGTTGTGTCTGAGTCTTACTTTACATAAGCTGACTTCGTAATGTCATAAACGACTTTAGCTTCGTGTTATACCCCATAAACTTTATTCTAAAGAATAAAATCAACATTTTTATGAGTATTATTTAGTACTTCATACTTTTTTGAGTGATGAACATACTACTAATGTAAGTAAGAACTGCTTTCACTGCGAATCGCAACTCGAACGTCCAAATTAATTGAAAAGCCGCCAACAAATTTTGGAATGGAATCAACACCCCATAGATTGGACTGTTGCTACTTGTAGGTACAGTTTCATAATCATATTCATGTTATTGATTGCTTTTTGAATCAGTTTGGTCAAATACATATTGATATCGAGTACGCATACCGATAGTTGCGTAAGGGTTGGAATTGGACCATAGTGTTGTCGATGGAAGTATTAGATTATCTAGTGGAGGAAGCATGAGCAAGGAGTCGACAGCGCTATCTTCCAGCACTATGGGATTTCTGTTTGTTAGAAATGTGCATGCTCGCTGGCAGTTCAGAGCGTAAACTAAACCATAATTTGTAACGTGTAAAAGTGAGCAAAATAAACAGGGAATGCAACCCGACGCTGTCTCTTGTTTTCTATTGTCGTTCAATGTCTTCGGCTGCAGTGGAGGCAGAGCGTCAGGCCCCCGCTTTTCTCAGAAAACACTCGCTTGTTGGCGAGACTACATCACTGTATCAGCGGCAGTTTTCACAAGGAAATCGCATACTGCGTAGATGTAGCGCGATCAGAAGGAAGTAGGCTTCGGTCCTAAGGTGGCATTCTATGATTGCTACAAAGTAGTTTTTTTTTTCACATGTAGATGAATTTTTCTCTCTCTCTCTCTCTCTCTGTATATATATATATATATATATATATGGATAGGTGAAGCGAGGTAAATATAAAAGCAATAGACCGGAAAAAGTTAATGAGTCAAAGATGCGTACTGTCGGAGTTACTAATTCGAAGTTTATTACGTATCACGCTCCGCGCTCCACGTATCACGTACCACGCTCAAAACGTCGTAATAAACTTCGAATTAGTAACTCTGACAGTGCGAATTTTTGACTTTATATATATTTATTTATTTATATATATATATATATATATATATATATGTGTGTGCGTTGATCTGTTAACATAATTGTCTTTGTTTTGGGCTTTCGAGGGGCAAATAAAATAGAAATAGATTAATACCCACTTGATTTTAATGCAATGCTCAACGAAAAACAATATGGATCAGCGCCGCGCATGGGGCTCGCCTGGGTAAGTGCGCATAACTCGTTTCAGTAGCGTATGCAGTTAGTCGGACGTATACGGCCAGCATATACCGGTATTTTGGCTTAGAGCAACATAATGTATCCGCAACTTGGCTGATCGTGTAACCGCTTGAGTCACAGTAATTGCGCGGGGCCATGCGTCCATCTATAGTGAACGGTTAGGAGAGAGGACCAGGGATTCTGCAGCGGGAGCTTTCGTCGCACATACGTTCGACAATTGGAGCCGCGGTACTCTAGCACCGCAGTGCACAAAAAGATTCCGTTGATTTCTGAATGCCCTGGTCCGGTCTCTAGATGACACGTTTTTGGGCAGGTTTAAGCAGTCAGATAAAAAAATAGAGAATGTCTGCAGATTCTTCTTTTTCATGTTGTCCCGAAATAAAGCTCCGAAGGAAAAGAGGCAGAACACGCAAGTGTTGTGTGTACATAAAGTAGTTATCTCGTATCTCTGGGGTTACCCAATGGGAAAATTAGGATTAGTCAAAGACGTGTCGCTATTTGTAAAGTGAGTTACGTCAGATGTTTATTACGTGACTAAAAAAATGTGTTCGTCAACGTGGTATGATATCGCTACAAGCAAAACGTAAAACAATTATTTTGTTAAACGATAACCAAAAACGGCAATATCGAATTGATGTATTCGTGTATGCGAATGCAATTATACTTTAGTTTTTTTTTTCGGTTTACTACTGCTATGTTTGGGTATTATGTTATAGTATGCATTACATGTCCACTATCGTGAATCTAAAGTCCTAAGCCGTATGGCCGGTTTAGATATTGAGGTTATGTGACCCCTGTATTACGGATCCTTGCGTTCCACTACGGCGCGGTGTGTATAGCTAGTTCCCATAGCATGCATATTGTGGTAAGCAGTCATAAGCTGTCATAACACACTCAGTTACACTCAAACAGAAATGCCTGTGCCACATATTAGCATTCGGTGATAGCGCTAATGGCGTTTGAGGATGCCATAAGCGGTCCGTAGATGAGTCATCCCCATTCTTCGACGGTGCAGCTTCTGTGGTAGCGGTCGGGCTACGGGAGGATGTTTGGCGCTGCTTGAGCCGACCAGCATCTCGACAACGAAGGCGACAAGGGCCAGTCCCAGGACCATGGCCCAGAGCACGAAGCTGGCCTGTGTGTCCTTGAGGGTTAGGTCATTGGCAGAATGGCCGCCCCCTTGCCGCACGCAGCGCTGCCAGTCGCCGAGGCTGTCCGTCATCCATTTGTTCACCAGACCGCTCTCGTACAACCATGTGATTCTAAAATATCGACAAAAATTAGAAAACATCGGAAAAGTGCAGTGTCTACGTAGGGAATAGGTGTTCTACGTCATATATAAAAGGTAAATGTAAAATAGCATTATATATGGTCACAGAGGAACTCGAAGCCTCAAAAGATGCGGGACAATACCCAAGGAATTGCAACATGCTTGTGTAATAGAAAAACAAAATTGATATACTCTTAAAATATATATATTTTTAATTTATTGCACCTGCTTAGTCCAAGAACAAGGGGGTGTATGATCTAAAATAAATTCCCATGCACTATCAATCAAAGTATATCATATCGCCTGTCTGGTTCGTTATTAGTTTGGCAGGAACAACGAGGTTAGTATATAATGGACTCCATTTTCCCCGTACAAGACATTGTCTATATATTGGCGCCATATATATTAACTGCCCTTGAAATGAAATGAACATCAGATACGCCGCCACAAATGTTCTCGTTATGCATAGCTCAAAGTAATACAATAACTTAATAAAACAAGCAGAGACACGTCAATAATAATAATAAGAAGAGGAAGATGAAGACGAAGAATAGTTTATTTTTCATGAAGCATGGTGGAGCAAAGTGTAAAAGCCTGAAAGGAGGCTTTACCAGCCCTCGGCCCCGTACATTGGCCTTGCAGCAATATATATATATACATATGTATATATATATATATATATATATATATATATATATATATATATATATATATATATATATATATATATATATATATATATATATATATATATGCACGAGATTACAAAACTTATTAATCACCTAAACAGATGGCACGCACAGTCCTTGGAGGCAGAAATCCGAAAAAACACAAAAAGAGTGCATTCTATATAGCATAAACAAATTTAAGGAATCATTTCAGTGGGGAGAACGCAAAGCCTTAAAGGAGATAGTGTCAATGCAAATTTCTTTTTCTAGAAGGAAATTTAACAGTTTTGGTATGGCATATCGAAATGTTTGCCTACCATAGTTAGTAAAAGAGCAGACAACCTTCCAATACTCCATGTGTCTAGTTTAGTGAACGTAAAGATTTGGTGTCAATGCCGGTAGAGTTGACAACGATTTATAATGTTTCCTTTTTTTTCTAATTTTAAACTCACAATCAATCTGCATTCATAAAGGCTACGAATTTTTCATAAGCTAAACTTCTTAAACTAACTGCCTGCAATAGCAGGCTCAGTTTCATATGTTTCACATTTGTCATTCCTCGATCTTAAAAAATTCGAATAACCTGTCTATACATTCAAGTGGTTCTCAGGCAACACTAAATGTGAAAGGATGATTGTGTGTGTCAGCGCACAGCAGCTGGTAGCTCGTGGAAAGAAAACTACGGGTGCTTAACCTAGGGATCTATGCTATAATCCTCACCCCTGCCACTTTTTATGTGAATGAGCATTCTACCGGCGTGCGGTTCTATATTACTACAGCGTGATGCACGTTAAAGGGTACCAGGCTAGCTGTAGTACAATACTAGCAAATGTATCATCTAATGTCCTGACATCACAATTCTTTTGGGGCTGAATAGCTTCTCGCTGTCTAAGCAGACACACGACACAATTACTTTTAGGCAGGATATAAAGTAAGATTGTTCCGGTAATTTTGTCGCTGCTCTTTTTTAGAAGAACACACAAGAGTGGATTCAAACAATTTTCAAGTGGCGTCTTGTGGCGAGTCCGTTTGTAATTGTTAAACTAGGGTATTTTCTTAGCTTAAATATAAGCGATTATTTTAAACGAAAAAACTATAAATGAGTTGAGAAAGCTACTCAATGTTTAAACTGACGCTGATAGCTTCATTGGGCTGTGACACCCCCAGCACAATGTTTCCATAATAATGCTTTTAGAAGCAGAGAACATACGGTCATTATGACGGTGCGTAGTTAACGGCCAGGTTCCTTGACGCTAATCAGCTTCATGAAACTTTCGGCAAGGTAGCCAAGAAGAGTCTTCCTCAAAAGAGGAACTCCAACGGTAATTAAAGATGAGCGCAATCCATTCGCTGGGAGTGTTCGGTCACAGTCCACGGCGATCACGGACAACAGATGACTACCTCTTGTTCAACAAGTGTCTATAGTCTATCACGCGATGCATCTTTGACGATCGCCGCGCGCGGGGGCAACCCACCTGACGTATATTTTGCGATGGAGGGCCCCCGGCATGGCCCTGGAGATGAGAAAGGAGAGTGGGTTCTCGTCGATGTGCTCCCGGGCAAAGTGGAATCCCTGCACAAGGTTGCGGCTGCAGAAGGCCGCCATGCGCCACTGGAGCGAGTTGTGGTCCACCATGAGGACCGCCTGCCGGTGGAGCACCTGGATCATGTGCTCGTCGCGGAACATATCTTTGCCGAACTGGGATCCGTTCCTCTGCGATACCATCTGCCAAACCCGGCTCAGCTCGGGAGACCTCGATGTCTGTCACCAAAGGCGGAAGCGTCCAGGTTGGTTAGCGCCGCGGTCATTTACTTTAAAAACTCCGTACTAATAGTTGCAAGAAAATCACTTCCTCGGCAAATATTATAATTATCAACAACAACAACAAAAAAAAAAGTAACATTCTTGAGACCCTTTCTGGTGTGAAACTCTGCCACACTATACTTTGGTCGAGAGACCGCGAGGTCTGTAACCAGGTTAAGAAGAGCGCATGGGCGTTAGTGGCAATGCTGCGTTTAAATAAAGCTAACTCTGAAACAACGATGAGCATTCGTTTTTCACCACAATTATTAAACTGTATTCACTTCATGTACTTACGGCAGCTGTTATTCAGTATAAATGATTTCTATAAAAGTTACGTGAAAGTGTACATTCTAATTAATCTCCCTGAACCCATTAGGATGCGAAAGCGATCCACAACAAAGAGGAACAAAAGGTTACATTTTTCTTCAGTTATTACTACGTAAACGATAAGTAAACTTAGTGTGTTCCTAAATAGTGAATGTCACCGAAGTTCATTTTCCAGTTCTAAGAATCGAGCTCGTCGATTTTGATCCGGATCAGATTCAATAATTCGGGTCGTGGCGGACAAAGCTCGCCAATAATTTCGCAATTACTATAAAAAAAAAATTCCGTCTGAAGTGCACGAACAGCCAGTACTAACCACTTGCAGCGCACGAGTAGAAAGCGTTCGGTATTGTTTGTGTCCTGATAAACAAATCGCTAACTCATTGTCATGTCTCGATGCTAAACAGACGCCCCTTTCCTTCTCGCTCTCTCTCTCCCCGTATCTTGATATACGGGCGTCAATGCATGCACGCGGGAGAGTATTCGACCTGTGGAGCGTTTGAGGTGGCTTCCGCATCCATGCTCATAAACCCAAGTTGTTCTTGCCACTCCGGTGTCGGCCCACTTCCAAAACACAACCTTTGGCGACGAACATGGCGAACACATCCCCGGGCTGATGAACGAATCTACCAGTACCGTGAAGTCGGAAAGGTAGTCAGACGCGCCTCAGGAATCAATGATTATTCGCATGGAAGCATACAGGATGGCCACCATTGGGATAGTGGAACCTTTTGATGATTCTCAGTAAGATTGGAAGTCATACGAGGAAAAAAAAATAATTGCATTTCTACGAGTGAATAATATTCAAAAGCCAACAAAACAATGCGTTCCTGAGCATTGTGGGTCCGAAAGTGTACAAGTTACTGAAGAGTGTGCCCACCCCGAGCACCCCAGCCAGCCGTTACTGAAACTGGAAAACGCGTTAGGAGAGCACGTTTCACACACAGCATTAAATATTGTAGAAAAAGCGAAGTGGTCACAAAAAAAAATGCAACAGGATTTTTAAGTTCGGGGTAGGCATCAAACAATCTGCAGATAAAATAGACACCCAAAAAAGACGTTTTGTGGAGGATGATTTTTTTCGTTGAAAAAAAGCGGTTAAAAGCGCATTATAAATAGAGGCGGCTTCCAAAAACGTAACAGCGTGCCGGGATATTCCAACAGCCCAGGAGGACTTCCGATTGCTTTCTGCAGAGGAAGGTATTGAACGGGACAGCTCTCCGTGTTCGCGATGTGACTTGCCTCAACACAATCGTGCAAGCCGATTTCGAACCGCGACGTGTTTTAGGTGCGACGGAGTTGGACAAACTCAGAAAGTGTGCCACTCTTTATCGACGTCTAGTTCCGATCCCCCAAAGAGCGAGCGGCCATGATACTTAGTGGAAAGACTTCCGCAAGCATAGCTTCGGCGTGTTCGAGATCGAGGAGGACGTCGAGCCACTGCTCGAGACACCACTAAAAAAAATTCGCGTCACGAACCGATATGGTTTAGAATCTATGTTCAGGAAGTGGCACAAAAATAGAACTGGACACTGAAGCAGCAGTATCGGTGATGCCGCATCGTCTTTTTCGGCAATGTTTTCCGAAGATGAAGCTGAGACGTACTTCATTGTTGCTTCGTAAGCTCACAGGGGAGCGCATGCGCCCGAAGGGTACCGCGCCAGGAGCATCAGTATCAGTCTCGCCACTGCCTCTGAATGGTCTTTCCCAGGGGGGCCCTTCCCCCATTAGAAGAGACTGCCTGCACCACCTTGACCTAAACTGAAGTAGCTTCAACCACGTGGACGCTGAAGACCAGCGCACTTTTGAACAAGTCCTGTAGGGGCATATTTAGTTTTTTTTTTCCCAAGAACTCGACGAGACTCAAAGTGAGCAAGCTCACCTTTCTATCAAGCCTGAACTTCACCAGAAGTTTTACGAAGCTAGAATTTGTACGTTCGCGCTGAAAGAAGCAGGGGATATATAGCTTGAGAAGCTTGTTGGCCTAGGAGATGATTGAGCAAATAGAGTACAGTCGATTCGCCTCGCCAATTGTTCCGGTGCTAAAGCAGAGCACTGTTCGCGTCTGCGGGGACTCTAAAGCACGACGAACCCGTGTCTAACAACTGACAGTTATTTCTTACTCAAGATTGAAGCAATGGTTGCCACACTGTCAGGAGGACAAGTATTCTCGAAAATTTGCTTGAGTAGAGCGTACCAGCATGTAGTAATGGACAAGGTTTCACGCAGTCCTTAACCATTAATACCCATAGAGGACTCGCAGCAGTACACCGCCTAGCAATGGGAGTTGCGTCGGCACCTGCAATTCTTCAGAAAATCATGGACAACATCTAAAAAGGACTAAAAAAGGTCATATCCCACTCTGATATTATTTTAGTCATGGGGCAGAACAACAAGGTCTGCAGGTCTGCTTGAGAACCTTGATGCACAACAAACCCGGTTGTAGAAAAGGAGAGTGCGGATCAAGGAAGACAAAGCGAATTTTTTTAAATCTGAGTTGCTGCTCCTTGGTCACGTGGTTTGTAATATTGAAATCGCAGTAACACCAGAGAAAATAGTGCCGTGATCGAGGCCTCCGTGCCAGTCAAATAAAAAGCAGCTTAGAACGTTCATGGGTAAGGCAACTTACTATGGAGAATTTCTACCGGAGCTGTCAACTCTAATATACGAACTGAAACGACTGCTTTTTAAAAATACACCGTAGCTGTGGAGTAAAAAGTGCGATCAGACATTCAAGAAAAAAAAAATGTTGTTAGTAGATACGCCAGTGCTGGCACACTATGATCCTGAAGCCCAGTGAAATGTACTGTGTGATGCTTAATCACACTTGTTGGGCGCAGTTCTCGCTAGGGTGAAAAGAAATGGTGCCAGATGACCGATTGTATTCGCCTCCCACACGTTATTCTCAAGTGAACGGAACTACAGCTAGCTTGAACGAGAAAAGCCAGCGTCACTTTTCGGAATCAAGAAATTCCATTACTATATTTATGGCAGAAATTTCGGCTTGGTGAGAGACCACAAGCCTCCGCAAAAAATTCTAGGTCCAAAAAGAGGAATACCAAGCATTACTGCAGCTCGTTTGCAGAAGTGGGCTATTACGCTGTCTGCTTACCGTTGCAATCTGCTCTATTGCCGCCCGCGCAGCTAGCCACGTAGGCAGCGCGGTCGTGGCATAACGGTTACCGTGCCTGTCTCCCACGTGAAGTGCCAGGGTTCGATTCCTGGGAGCGACGCGTCTTTTGTTTATCTTTGCGGTTTAGTGTTCTAGTACATTCGATAATCCTGTTGTTTGTTCGAGGTGCGAATGTTCTCGTCGCCGAACTTTTTAGGGCGACCGTTCCAGAAGCCAACGCGTGTACATAACGGGCTCCGCATGGCGATTCTCAGTCAGTCTCGCCCCACCTTTCGACTCTGCTGTTACGCCGACTTCGACGCCCGCGAGGCTCTGCTGTTATCTTCTGTTTTCTATTTTGTATATTTGGGCACAAGCTCGCCCCATTAAACGTTTGAGTTTCCCCCAATTATTCTTTGTTTCCTCGCCTGTTCCTTCGTGTCATTTTGGTGGAGGTAAGGTATTATAATCTATGCTTTTAAACTGTAACCCTTCGAAGACACGCCGGCCAAGTGACATGCTCGGCCACGGGAGGCTACCCTTCGGAGAAGACTCCAACGCCCGAGTAAGCCAACGTACCGAAGGCCAACTCCCGGAATTCGGACCCCTGCCAAAGAAGCCAAAAAGAAGAACGCGACGATTACTACCCCAACCGTCCTCATCCTGCCCGTCACTCCCCGCACTCTGACGCATTTTCACGGTGAAGCTCACGAGGATATAGATGACTAGCTGCATCATTATGAACGTGTAGCCCGCCACAACGGATGGACGGATGAGCACCGCCTCCAGAACCTCTCCTTCGCGCTTGAAGGCATTACGGGGCACTGGTTTGAGAACCACGAAGCCTCCTTTACTTCGTGGGAGCCACGCGTCGCCGAACTGAAGCGGACGTTCATCAACTACCACCGTCGGCAGCGAGCGGAGGACCTTCTTCGAACAAAAGTGCAGGGCCCCAACGAACGCATGACAAGCTTCGTCGAAGATATCCTGCTTCTAAGTTCCCGGGCCGATCCGGAGGCCACCGAGGAGAAGAAACTTCACGCTGTAATGTGTGGCGTGAAGGGTGAAATTTTCGTAGGATTGCTACACAATCATTGACGACGGTGAATGGTTTCGTAACCGAAGCGACAAGCATCGAGCGCGTCGTGACTGCCCGAGAAAGCCACTACCGCCGTAATCGCCGGCGCGCCTGCTGCTCCAATTGTCAGCTTTCTTTCTGAACCTGAATACCAACGGTGTCCACAGCCTTCGGGAGATCGTCCGTGAAGTCGCCTGGAAAGAACTCCGCAAGATACTCCCCGCTGCAGATCGCCCGTTTTCGCTGTCGCTCGCCGCGGTCGTCCGATAGGAAGTTCACCAAGCCTTCCAACCTGAGGTTCCGATCAACACGACGACGCCAGGGGAACCGACTTTTAGCTACGCCGCTATGGCCCGACGACCACCGCAAGCTAACCGCCAGGCCACTGATCCACTCTGACGAGACCCTCCGATGCCACAGTATCCTCGACGCCAGGAAGGACAAGTCCAAGACGTCCGTCCGGTGCGACCGTCTCGGAGGAAGACTGACGTGTGCAGAAGGGCCGACCGACGCCCGCTCTGCTATCACTGCGGGGAAGCCGACCACATATACCGCGGCTGCCCCTACCGTCGACTTGGGCTGCGTGGTTTCCACCCGCACGACCCACGCCCGAGGTACGGCGAACGCGCTCGCGATATCGAGGAGTACATCCGACGCTTGCCCTGCTCAGTGCCGTTTCTCCGCAGTGAATACCGCTCGCCATCGCCATGACGTTCACCGTCTCCAACGCCATGACCCCGCCGAGAGAGCCCGTCTCCCCTGCGTCGCCGGGAAAACTAAGTGTGGCAACGCCTACACTCTAAAAAAAGGGAGTAGTACTTCCTCCCTTAAAGGAGGAACTCGCGTGTATCATATATTGCTCTACAAAAGGAGAAAATTTCCGCCTACAAAACGGGAGGAAATTTCCTCCTCTAGGAAGGGAGGAAAGTTGCCACCTATATTTGCTCATGGACAAAACGTTCCTCCCCTAAGAAGGGAGGAAAATCGCCACCTTTTTTCGCCCAATGGAGGAAACTTTCTCCCCTCGTGTAATCCATATAGCTTCCACCAGATGGCGCTCAAAACAGAAAAAAAAAGTGTCGGTGAAGTGGCAATTTGTTTTCCAATGTACCACACCCTCGACTGCTACATGGCAAATACACATGCAACACTGAACACACAGAATACACGAAACACAAGCAGAACACCCCACAATAGCAACACCACGTACGTTAAGTTCGCACTCTCTCTATATATGGCCTTCTTATTTTTGAATCCGATCTGGCCGGTGACTGCCATCGTTTGTCGCATAAACACGGTGAGACGGAGCAGATATTACTCGTACTTCATACATTATTTCAATTGTCTCTTGGAATAGCCCCCATCTCTTAATTCAACACCCCGATCAAAGCAAATGTAGATCATTAAGCTAATTAACTAAAATTTAATTATTATTCTTTTAGTACGGTTGAAAATCATTTTGGCAATGCAGTGTTGAAATGCAGTACACTGGTGCTGAAATTTGCCACCGATCGAGCTATTGCTTGATTGGAGTGTTCAGAGCCAGTGTAATCTATTTTAAGTTTTGGCGGGGGAATAATTATTTTTAATTGTTGCACAAGAATTTCATTGAACTTTTCAAACAAAAATATTACTGGTTTTAACAAGACTCGTTGCAAGAGCAGGGAACATATCTTGGATCATGCTTTGTCACCCGTATTAGAGAAATTTAATATTGTTTTAATTTTTTAACCTGGAGCGTTTTTATCATAAAAAGTAAGTGCTGGGAGCGATAAGGACCCACTAACTATGACTTTGGTATCGCAACAGCTTAAAAACATCACGTTGTCCAAGTCATAAAGTTAAGAAGCCCGTGTTGAGAGTTTTAGATCGTTCAGTCACTTCCGCATCTCTATAAGCAATCCGTTAAGGGTATGGCCTCTGCTATATATACCGTAGCGGAGCCGTGTTTTCATGTTTTAAAGAACGTTTCCAACCCGTTGCAGAATATATCGTTACGAGAGCTAACGCAATGCAACAATTTGGGACACTAAAGCTAAAATAAACGGTTGTACAGCAATTATTAGTAATATTCTATTCATGTCGCTATCTATATAGAATGTTAATTTATTATCGAATAAGCTTATGTTCATCCTTGCTTCTTTTAAAAGTACGTCCAGTACATTTGCGACGAGTAGACTGGAGATTCGCGTTGTTGACGCCGGGTCGGCTTGGTCGTGTACTACAGCCGGCCACCACTCGTTTCCCAACACGAGAGAAACCGCGCGATAAGGGACTAAGTCGGCCGCATAAAAGAAAACAAAAGTGCGACGAAAATATTTGTTCACTGTACTTTTTTTTTTTTTTTTGCGAGTGCGTTATTTGATATGTAGCACACAGTAGCAAGAGATGGCGGACAAACTAAGAAAGCGGCGGTGAACCGTCCGCTGTGGTGAATCATCCGTTCCTTCAAGACCGCGGATCTGGCCTCCCCCCCCCCCCCCCCCCCCCCCTTCGCCCCGCAACGAGAATGGAATGCTTGTACTACCCTTTCTTCCAAGTGGACTCTTCCCGAACGAACGGTTGATCTTGTTTCCCGGATCCGCTGCTTCGTTCCTTCGCCGAATCGTCATTTCAGTGTCATTTCTTGTGCAAAGCTCAAGTTTTTGAAAAAAAAAAAAAATCGCCTGTTCCCGCAAGCCGGTTGTGACCCGATGTTGACGGCCTACAGCGCGTGTCGGACGAAGTCGCTCGCCACAACGCAGTGCTCGTTCCTATCGACTGGATATGGTGTTCTGTTTTACACAGAACTGAGATAAACGTCACACGGATTACCTTTCGCTTTATAGTACGTACGCTTTATTTCAAGAGTATATGTTTCTCGCGGAGGTGACGGGGGTCAAAACATATAGACGTGTCGACTCGAATAGAGCAGTGATTTTAGCAACTACGTGATCAAGCAAAAAGAAAAAAAAAAAATTCAAAGCTTATACCGATTATTTCTGGTACGCCCTACTTGTTACTAAAGTTAAAGCAAATAGACAGGCGAGCTGGCTCAGGATAGATAGTTCTGTGCCTGTCCGTCCTTTTTTTGTGCCCTCGCTCCAGTGTCACTATCTCTACTTGTCATGTAGCAAGCAATGCGACGAAAGCGTCGTACTTGCCATGCCAGTGATAAGTCGCCACCTGTGCTTATCGCCGCTGCAAGGTTTCATCCACAATGAATAAGCACGATCTCGAAGCAAGCACATACGGCGTGATTCTTGCGAGACGCTCGCCGCTCTACGCGCCTCGCTTTTTTTTTTTTAACTAGAACGTGTATTTCCGCTAGCCCCCGCAGCTCCGCTTTTTATTTTCTAGCACCGCGCATGGGCAGTAGTGGGATTGCTCTAGGTGACGGTAAACCATCCCTCCAGTTGCCGTCCCGCCATTCAACATGTTCGCGACGGCAGCGGCGTTTCGACCGCCGCTGCCGCCGCTAACATGGGGGAGGAATTTTCGTCCCTTTTTCAAACGCCACCAGGTTGCAGTGTTGCCAGATGGTCCCACCAAAAAACCGCCAAACTACTGGGAGGTATAGCCCAAATGTATCCAAAGCCGTAACAAAAATATAGCCCAAAATAGCCAAGACTAAAAACAATTATTTTTAAGCCTTATATTGTCCATTTCTTACTCATACAATACACGCTACAACCTCTCTTTCAACCCTCAGATGCACCGCCTTTTGTGTACATTATGTTACTTGTGAATTTTTCAAGAAAAGCTTCGAAAGAATGAAAATCCGTACGAAACTGGACCTTCCTTGGTAGGTTTTCAGAAGTACAACACACACAGACAGCTTCATTGTGAAGCCCGGGAGATATGATCATCCAGTAAAAAAACAAAATACAGAAGCAGAGCAGTCAGAACACTGGGTATTTCTAACCAGCACCCCAATATCTCAGGTCGTTACCAATATCCCACCCGTCTCTTTTTCTTTGTGAAGAATATTAGTGTCACCCATTCATGTTCACGAAATGTTTTATTGTGTTGTCCTTTCTTGGGGTGGACAACGACTGGAAGGTAGCCAATTGCTTCGCGGTCATTTTTACAAACTTGGGTGCCTAAGGATTCGCACAATGAGTACAAGAGCAGCATTTGGAGTGTTCAGCCTACGTCCGGGCAGAGCTATACGCGTCCGGGTTGAAGGCACGCTACCGGGCTTGTGGTAATAGTGCAATCTGTTTGGTTTGCTCCACTGCACTGTAGGAAGACCGCATGAACTCTGCAAGCATTGCTTCACTGCGCATCGTGAAAACTCCGAAAATTGTAGAAGTTTGAAGCCTTTCTCCTTCCTCTCTCTCCTCTGGACTAGCCAAAAGAGAAACAATTTTTTTTCGAAACTGATTAAAATTTCGAAAATTAACTAGCCGAACCTCAAAGTTCGGCGTCGAACTTGAGGTTCGACAAAAGTTCGCCGCATTCTTAGAAATAGCCCAAAAGAGCCACATAGCCAACCACAAAAATTTGACGCCAACTAGAAAAAAATGTAGCCCAATTTGGCTATATATAGCCCAATCTGGCAACACTGCCAGGTTGCGCTGCATGTAAATTGGTGAAATGGAGGAACGGGTGCGATTTCCTCCCTTCCGTAGGCGACAGGGAAGAAAATCGCTTTTTCCTCCATTTGTCCTCCCTTTTTTTTTAGAGTGTTGGGGTGGCGTTGCTGAAGACAACCAAAGTAAAAAGCCTCCAATTACGCCGGAGCGCTCCCATTCTGCCGAAGCCACGCATTGCAACAACGCTCCTCCAACGGTGCCCAACAACCTAAAAGTTTTTATCGACGGCCACGACGCGTCTGCCTTCGTGGGCACCGGAGCAGACTACTCAGTATTGAGTGGGAGGCTCTCTCGCCACCTCCGAGAAGTTACGACACCCCAGGGGACCACAAATTCGAACTGCCGGAGGACACCTTATCAGGCCTGTCCGAATGTGCACTGCTGGCGTCGAAATTCACGCCGAAAGGTGTTCTGCGAAGTTCGTCGTTCTACAAGACTGTTCTAGAGACGTCATTCTCGGCATGAACTGTCTCTGCGAACACGGCGCCGTCATCGACCTCGGTGAGAACAAATTGACGCTGCGGACGCCTGTTCCGCCTGCAGAGATACCCCAAACAGCGTCAGCCGCCGTCCAAATCGACGTCGACCACGTGAACATGCCGCCGCGATCAAGTGTTGTCATACCCGTTGTGACCAATGTAGCAACCTGCGGCAAAGTTGTTCTGGAAGGAAACCTTCAATTGCTCCCGGGAAGAGGAATAGGCGGCGCAAGGGGAGTAGCTGAACTTCAGGATGACCGCACTGTGGTCCTCATCGCGAACTTCCAAAAAGAAATGCAACACCTCACAAAAGGTGCAGCCGTGGGCTACGTCCGAGAACTCCGGAACTCCGCCGAAAACGCCACGATTAATGAAGACTCTTGACCACCTCAGCGAGACTGTACGTCGCCAGAGCAGCTCGACATTGACCCAAAGCTTTCGAGCCCAAAAAGGCGGCAGCTGACAAACCTCCTAGCGGATTTCCGTGACTACTTTGCGACGTCTTCGAAGGTGCGCCAAACCGCCGTTCCGAAGCACCGCATCGTTACCGAGGAAGACGCACACCCCGTGCATTGATCGCCGTACAGAATCTTTGTAAAGGAAAGGGAGGAGAACCAGGAGCAAGTTCAAGATATGCTGAACGACGACATTATCCAACCTTCAAGTTGTCTATGGGCCTCTCCCGTCGTACTGGTAAAAAAGAAGGACGGAACGCTTAGGTTCTGCGTGGACTATTGGCAGGTGAACGCGGGGACCAAGAAAGACATCCATCCACTGCCCCCCCCCCCCCCTTCCCCCATCGACGACACCTTAGACCGGCTGCGCCACTCTCGATGCTTTTCATCAATGGACCTGAAGAGTGGATACTGAAAGATCGAAGTCTGCGAATGAAACCGGAAGACGACAGCTTTCGTCACGCCGGATGGATTGTCCGACTTTAGGGTGATGCCCTTCGGACTATGCACAACGCCAGCAACTTTTCAGCTTATCATGGACACCGTACTGGCAGGACTGAAGTGGCTGAGCTGTCTCGTCTACCTTGACGATGTCGTAGTGTTTTCCGGCGACTTAGACGAGCACTTGCGTCAGTGATTACGAATCAATGTCGTACAAATGATAGTCATCTTTGTGTGGCATTGTTTAGCTGGATTTAGAATTTTAAAACGTTTTGCGAATTGTTTTCTATGTATTTTGCTCCTTTAATCGTTTTTGCTGCTTTAATCATTTTGTGATTATATGTCAGTGATTACGAATCAATGTCGTAGAAACGATAGTCATCTTTTTGTGGCATAATCTAGCTAGGTTTAGAATTTCAAAGCGTTTTGTGAATTGTTTTCTTATTTCTTGTAATATTGTATTCATCTGAGGACAGATTAATCCTTGTTTATATTTGTAAAATAATTTCTACGATTTTGTGCAACAAGTGTGCATGTTTGTAGCTATGTAAATATATACTTTCTTTACGTATATGGCAACTAATGCAAGTTGTGCTGTAATGAACTGTGGGGGGTAGAGGCCCAGTCAGGCAGAAATGCCTTTTGTCTCTAACTCCCTACCGGGCCTGGCCCGTGAGAAACAAAATAAACTTCAAACTTCAAACTTGCTAAGACTCTGGCCTGTTCTCCAAGCCATACGGACCGCCAGACTTATCCTCAAGCTGTCAAAATGTTGGTTTGCCTATGACGAACAGAAGTTTTTAGGACACGTGGTTAGCAACGAAGGCGTTCGCCCAGACCCACATAAAACTCGCGCCGTCGCGTCATGTCCAGCGCCGACAGCCAAGATGGGCGTGCGAAGATTCCTTGGACTTTGTGCATACTATCGGCGCTTCGTTCGAGATTTCGCAAGGATTTCCGCTCCCTTCACAACCTCACGAAGTACGCCAAGAGGTTCGAATGCGCCGAGAAGCAGCAGCAGACATTGGACGAGCTGAAGCGACCACTCCAGACGCCACCTCCTCTTGGACATTTGGATCAGGATGCGGAAACCGAGATTCACACTGACGCAAGTAACGCAGAACTTGGCGCGGTCCAAGTACAAGAAGGCACCGAGCGAGTCATCGCCTACGCAAGTCGGACACTGTCCAAGGCGGAGAGAAATTACTCCACGACTGAAAAAGAATACCTTGCGGTCGTCTGGGCACTCACGAAGCTTCGTCCGCACTTGTACGGAAGCCCGTTTCGCGTAGTCACGGACCACCACTCGCTCCGCTGGCTTGCGAAGTTCAAGGACCCACCAGGACGCCTCGCTCGATGGAGCCTCTGGCTACAAGTGTTCAACATGACTGTGGTTTACAAGTCAGGACGCAAGCACAGCGACGCTGCCTGCCTGTCCAGGGCCCCTGTCGAAACACCTTCCGGCAGCAGCGACGACTATGACGACAAGTGCTTCCTAGGAGCAGTGAACACCGACGACATGGCACGACATCAACGAGGCGATCCGGAGCTGCGCGCCTTAATCGAGAGCTTGGAAGGGTGCGGGAATACCGTACCACGTGTTTTCTCACAAGCCCTGCCGACCTTGGCCATTCGACGAAGTGTACTCTAGAAAGAGAACTTCGGGAACAACAACTTGCTCTGGCTGCTGGTCATCCCGACCGACGTTCGAGAGGAGATCTTTCGAGGATGACACGACGACCCGGCGTCCGCACACCTTGGTTACAGCCAGGCACTGGCCCGTATTCGTGAAAAGTATTACTTGACCAAGCTCCCCAAAACCGTTCACATCTACACCCAATCATGTCACGAGTGCTAGCGTCGCAAGAAACCGCCAACAAAATTTGTCCTCCAGCTGCATGCACCATTCCATCAGATCGGAATGGACCTACCTGGTCCTTTTCTGCCGTCGACCCTGGGAAACCGCTGGATAATTGTTGCTAGTTATTATCTCATGCGATACGCAGAAAGGAAAGTCCTTCCGTCAGGGACAACTGATGAAGTGGCCAGGCTTTTCAGCAAGTCTATCATTCTCCGGCGTGGCTTTCCCGAAGTTGTGATGCTGATAGCGGATCATCGTTCACGGCACAGCAGACCCAAGAAAACCTTCGGCTCAGCCACACAAGCCATCGTCGCACCACGGCGTACCACCCGCAGACCAACGGGCTGACGCAAAGACTCAACAAGACCATCGCCGACATGATCTCCATGTAAGTCGACATGGAACACAGGACATGGGAGGAGGAGTTGCAGTACTTCGCATTTTCCTACAACACGGCCGTGCAGGAGACCACCGAGGTGACACACTTTCAACTGGTTCATGGTCGCAACGTAACGACAATGCTGGACGCGATGCGAAACCCACGAACCGGTTGTCGACGGACTCGACGACGCCCATGTGGTTGCCCAACGGACAGAAGAAGTCCGTGAGGTCGCCAGAGTCTAGACTAAATCCTAGCTACGTGTTGTAGCTGGCCGCTACAACCTTCATCGTCGTGACGTCCGTGTCCAGCCCGGAGACAGGGTGTGGGTCAGCACACCGATCCGCCGCCGTGAGCTCAGCGAGAAACTCCTGAAACGGTATTTCGGACCCTTCAAGGTACTTCGTCGGCTTGGACATTTAAACTACGAGTTGATGCTTGACGGAACAAGAACATCATCACACCTCCTACCACTACCTTAAATCGTCCACGTCGTGCGCCTGAAACCATAATACGATCGATATGACTGTGGATCTTGTGTGTTCCAAATGACTGTTTAATTTGCGCTTATTTTTATTTATATTTTTGTTTGTGCTGCATCGCGGTGAGGCACATATTAAAGGGAGGGAGTAGTGCCGCGCGCGCAACTTGCGAAGCAGGCAGCATGGCCGTAGCCTAATGGTTACCGTGCCTGCCTACCGCGCGAAGTGCAGGGTTCGATTCCTGGGAGCGACGCTTTTTGTTTATCCTTGCGATTTTGTGTTCTAGTAAATTCTAGAATCCTGTTACTTATTCGAGGTGCGAATGTTCTCGTCGCCGAACCTTCTAGGCCGATCGTTCCAAAAGCCAACGCGTGTACGCAAGGGGCTCCGCATGGCGGTCCTCAGCAAGTCTGGCCCGAGCGTTCGACTCTGCTGTTACGCCGATTTCGACGCCCGCGACACTCTGCTGTTATCATCTGTTTTATTTTTTTTTTTATTTTTGGGGCACAAGATCGCCTTATTAAACGTTTGAGTTTCCCCTAGTTATTCTTTGTTTCCGCGCCTGTATGTTCATGACAATATTGTCCAAGAGAAAGCTATGTAGAAGCTGACTGAATATGAACAAAAAGTAAGGGCGCAAACGAGCTGGTGTACATTGCACATGGTTGAAAAACCCCGAGACTGCGGGTAAACGACACAACACTAAAAAGTCTCTAACACAGCTGAAATTTTTATTTTTTAAACCTGGTTATATAGGCACTTCGATACAAAAGAAAAAAGGGGGAGAGGGTGAGAACCTCAAAGAATGCCACTTTCCACCAACGTAACCTCTTGACTAAACAACAAGGACAACAGACTCTGCGTCACGCACTTCACTTATCTTTGACCCCTCGCTTCCCGACCGCCAAACACACTGGTAACCCCAAGCCCAGTAACACATATACAAAAAAGAAAAAAAGAAAAAGAAAAAGGAAAGAACGACCCATCGTCCCTTCTACCCGAAAACCGACAGACATAAACCTTGAAGGTCAGAACTTTTCACAGCCTAAGAAAACGCCGCAGTTCATTGTCCAACCCAAACGACGGCTTATTAACTGCATTCCCGTGACCTAATATCGTTAATGACTCTTTTATCAACCGCTTATGATCATCTTTTTCCCGCAACTCTACTGAAGTTAGATGCCACAACGGTACACAGTTTCTACATTCGATAACATGTTTTGACACTTCGGAGTACGGGTCTTGTTTCATTATACAACGTTTGTGTTCCATCATGCGCTCATTTATACAACGTTTAGTCTGTCCAATATAACAGAGGCCACAATCAAATGGTATCTTGTAAACGACACCCGACGAACATTCTACATCCTTTTCTCTGTGTTTTATCGTGCAACCTGAAACAGTTGAGGCAAAAGGGGTCAAACGGCTCAATCTATAATCTGTAGAAAAGGCAGTGCCAATATTAAACCTGCTGGCTAACGCTTTGATGTTGTGCGAAATTTTATGAAAATATGGAAGGACTACTCGCTTTGAAGGCCTAGGATTTTTCCGAATTGACTTCTTTGAACATATCATATACATCAACTGCCTTAAAATATGTTCCTGTGGATATCCAGCAACCTCGAAACGTTCTGTCAGTCGACGAAGAGAAGAGCCAATAAAATGTGAGACTTTTTAGTGTTGTGTCGTTTACCCGCAGTCTCGGGGTTTTTTCAACCATGTGACTGAATATCGCGGCTACTTCTTCCTGACAACCACGAAACTGAATATGACGAGTTAGCAGTCTGTTATGCACGTCGGTTGAAACCCTTCCTGTGACAAGCACCGGTATCGCGAAAGTGCCCTGAGCGTGTTAGGGATGAAGCAATAAAACTGTTTGTCTCAAAAATAATGGAGCGTTTTGAGAGCGGAGGATGTTCTTTTAAATGAAGGTCCATTGTAGTTCCTTCATTTTCGCAGACAACAATTCTGGACGAGCTTCACGGAGGACAACCAGACATGGTGCGAATGAAAGAGGGGGCAAAAATTGCCTACATGAAGAACACGGTGCACACCTGTGCAACCTGCCAACAGCAACGGGCGCTACCTACTAAAGTTCCACACTATTCGTGAACTTGGCCTACAAGGCCATACGATCGGCTGCACCTGGACTTTGCTGGATCCTTTCATCAACGCGATTTCTTGGTGATGGCTGATGCACATTAAAAGTGGCCAGAAGTGTTCCTGATTCCCTCGACCTCGGCAGGAGCTACCACAGAGAAGCTGCGTGACCTCTTCAGACATTTTGGATTGACAGAGGCAGTCGTGTTAGATAACGGGCCAGAGTTTTGCAGCGATCCTGATTCCCTCGACCTCGGCAGGAGCTACCACAGAGAAGCTGCGTGACCTCCTCAGTCATTTTGGATTGACTGAGGCAGTCGTGTCAGATGACGGGCCACAGTTATGCAGCGAAGAATTTCGGTTATTTCTCACGATGAACGGAAGAAAACTTGTGCGGTTCGCTCTATGTCGTCCGTCTAGTAACAGGCTGGCTGAGAGAATCATTAGGAGAGGGAAAAAATCTCTTATAAAAGCCATCAAATGACGGGCTCTGGTAGAATGACCAGCAAGTTTTCTTCTGGCGTATCGGAATACATTGCATGCAGCTGCCAAAAACTCTGGTGCTTTACTTTTAAGAGGGCGAGTCCTTACAACACGACTCATTTTACGGAAGCCTAGTGCATGGTCAATGGTGGAACAAAAACAGTTTCAGCAGTCGCGTGGTCGAAGAGAAGTTGAAAGACTCTTCGCCGTTAATGACACTGTTCTTCAAAAGCTCCAAAGAAGGTCCAAGGTAGCTGGAGGCAACTCTGACATCACGATCTGGACCAGTGTCCTATGTGCTACAGGTGAATACGCCGCCTGGAGTCCTGAAATGAAAAAGGCATCAATACCACAATCGTTCGAGGGAGGAGGATTATAAAAAAAAAAAACGCTTGCCGATCACGGCGGCGGTTTGGCTGTTTCCTGCTCCCTGTGGTATTCTGAATCGCCGACCGGCATCGGGAACCGAGTGCCATGTCACTTAATGAAAAAGAATCTGCCAGAATATTTGAACACACAAAAAAGGTACCCACTGAAGGCGGCACATGTACGGGACAGACGGGCTTACAAAACATCGACCACTACGCAGCGCCTTCGCCAGCTTCAGGAGACGGCGAAACATCAACGCGGCCTCGGTACATGATACGAGAGAGATGTCTCCGGATCGGTACACATCAGTACTGTGATGGTGCGTCCAAACGTTGCGGACTAGAGTTTTGGGTTGTTAAATTGTACTAATTACAAATGAAGGCTTTGTTTTGCATACACTGACTAGTGTGAGCGTAGCATATTCAAGGGCACGTCCCCGCTCTAGGAATGGAAGTCTTACCGCTCGCTCTCGTTCAGGTGCTCCTCCAGGCATGGCTGCCCGTCTGGTTCCCCTGTCTGCCTGCACCAGCTACAGCTACCGGACTGACTAACGACCCTCAACGGCTTGGCTGGATGATCGACAACAGAACAGCCCTGCCATTTTTCAGCTTGAAACCATCGGAACGCCTTTCCCGCCAATCACGGAACTCAGCGCAGACCTTGGCTGGCAACACTGCTCTACTACAACAAGCCCGCGACTACTTAAACAACAAGCTCCGGACCGGCACTTCGGGCACGTCACCGCTCTAGGAATGGAAGTCTTACCGCTCGCTCTTGTTCAGGTTGGTGTAATTCACCTTGATTGTTACAAAAACGATGACCTCTTGTTAAGGCAAGACACTGGTTCTAAAATCGACTTTTTTGTTTATTAATGGATTATAATGAAAATCAGTGTGTATATATGTTTTGGCTTCCTCTTTTCAAATATTCAATTAGTTCTGCAATATCTCAATTACTTTTTGAGTTACGAAGAAAATAATGAAGCCTAATTAGGTCATTTCTTACGACTCATTAAGGAACTTTCTAATACAAATTTTTTTGCATAAGTGATATGGATTTGTAACTAAAGACCTGCCATGCAAGATGATGCTATTTATATTTTTGTAAAGATAGATCATTGTATAAAACTACTCTAATTAGGACAAGTACACCATTTACAAAGCCTAACGAGGTCACATTATCACTAATAATAAAATTTCGGGCCCATACTGTCATACAAAAATAGCATCACCCTGCAGTTCACTTCTTTCTGAATCCGACGGTATAAAGTTTATAGAAATCCTTGAAGAATAATCTCATGAAAACAACCGTAAGGCTGGGCATGTAGACGAAAAATGCGAAGCTGAGAAAATTGCAGTTGAAGTTTTGACACTCATTGCAGAAAATTGAGTAAGGGATCCCATGCAATAATGTTCAGCAATATGAAGCATAGTTCTATCTGAACAAATTGAGATGAAAAATTCTGCGATCCGTTCACAAGAACCTTTAAAAAATAATATAAAACTGAGAAATAATGTCTGCAATGTAAAATAAAGTTATAAAAGAATGAGTAGACTCTATAAGGGACAACGGGAGGAGGCACTAAGGGTTGCACGTTCCAAAAGCAGATTTTGTTTGGCCCTGAAAAGGGCCTTTGTTCATGTAGCACTCGAAAGGGGAGCCCCCTCACAGCTGTCCAGGACTGTAGTCCCCAGCTGTTCCAGTCCGGTGTTGCCTGGAGAACCTCTGTTTTGCATTGCTGCTGCTCTGGTGGGCAGCGTTGGCCTTACGCAAACGCAGATTGTCCTTCTCCATGCTGCGGCGTACGAGGCAGTCACCGGCAGCATAGCCCAGGCTCGCAGCAACGGACTCGCTCATTGCCCGCCTGCCCTGATTGTAGACGGCAACAGCTTCGGCAGCAGCCCTTTTGACGCTGTCCAGGGAGGCATTGGCGTTCTTCGAGGTTTGCGTCCAGATGACCGAATGCAGGCTCTCACTGGCATTTTGCGTCTTGCCTTCGCTGCACCTTGCCAGCAGGTTTTCATCACTGAGCCTTGCAAACACTGGCTCGAGGGCGGACCGCACACAATCTGGAAGAGGGTTCTTGTGCGCAGGTGGACACTCGCCATTTGCCAGGGCTCTGTTGAATTTGCACGACTCAGCTCCGTCGGGGCACTTGCTGTGGTCTGGGGCACTGTCCGTAGACGTCATGTGCAAGAGGGTGGCTTCCACTGCCCTCTTCATCCCTGGCACATCGTTACTGTTGCTCCTAAGGGCATAGCTGTAGTAGCTTTGAATCTTCTTGATTCGGTCCTGCGTCCGTCTGCCCTTTCCGCCGAGTGCTTCACCCTGGGCCTTCTTTTTCTCAAGGAGGTTACACAACGCAGCCCCCATCCGCTTGTGCACATGATTGATGCCGTCCTTTTTCTCGACCTTGACGAAGCCGTAGACTTTTGCCTCGGTCAACGCATGAAAGGTTCGGCTATCTCCATCCGAGAGAACTGTGGTGTACCTCAGTCCGTGCTTGGCCAGGGGTCTTTGAAACATGGTCAATGCAGCCTCCACTTCCATCCGACCTGAATTGCAATCTATGTTCCTCTGGCACTCGTGGGCTGCATACCAGTCGCCGTACGCCTCTTCCTCCGGCTCCGGTCCCAGGGCACACCCAAGGCAAAAGTTGGAGTACACCACATGGTCAAGAACTAGGCCGGAATACAGCTCGACAATGCAGCCCACACCAATGTGGGAGCTGCGTCTTCTCGTCATCCAAGATCCGTCAAAGATCACGTCGATGTTGCCGACAGGGTTCAAGAAGTCTGCATACAGTCTCTTGACAACTTCTGAGCTGGCAGCTTCACTTGCGCTTGCTGACTTCTCGCAGGCTTCCAGGTGTCCCTGGAAGGTCTTGTGATGCAGGCCGCGGTGTGACAAGTTCATGGACGCACAGAAGTCTGCGAGGGCAGTGACTCCTTTCCCAATTGACTGAATTCCCTTCATTGCCCTCATGTTCACTTCGAAAGGAGTGATCTTCGCCGTTCCGGCAACTCTTGGTGAAGAAAACTGCTTCTTCTCGAACTCGCATGTGGCACAGACGAGCAGAAGCTTAACTGCCAAGCCATACTCTTTGTCCGTGGCCTTGCTAAGTGTCAGGGTTCCCGCACCGCAGATGCCGCACTTCGCCTGCGCGAAGAGGTCGTTGAGAGCTTTCATGTCCACTACAATGAACTGTGTCCCAGCGTCGCGCGTCTGGCCTCCTGTGGTGACGCCGAGAAGGTCGAATTTGCGCTGGGTCGCCGACTTTTCCGATAGCGCACGCTTGCATTCGTCCGATCGTGCGACTCGTTGCGCCTGCTCGGCCGTGGAGTAGTATGCGGTGTCGACACGAACCGCGCTCGCAAAGCTCGACAAACTGCCGCTGCTGCATGGAGTCGCAATGTCTCCGGCTGATGTTTCCGGAGGATCCAAGGCATCCAGGTGCCGATCGCGGTGGCGCACTTGCAGCAGACAGCTTCGGCTTCTTGTTCCACGGTCGCTTCCTCTTCCTTCCGAACGCTTGCCGCGTGCTCGATTTCAACCGAGCGTCGTCCGGCATCTCGAGAACTCGAAGCGAAACAAAACAAAACACGCGCGACTTCGTAGGAAAGCGAACCAACAATGTTCAACGCAAGCGCGCAAACGGGAACTAAAACGTGCGCTCGATAACGGAAGAAACAAAGCAGACAGGCCTAGACGGGCGGAGACGGGCCCAGGAGCAGACGACGCACCTCTCGCCAGCGCGGGAACGGAAAGGAGGAAAGGAGAAAAAGAGCGGAGGGGCGCGTTTAGGCCAATAGCAGGGGCGCTAAGCGCCGCGCGTGCTCTGACGTACGGGCACCTTGCTAGCCGGCCAATGAGCGATCGCAATTGGGGCCTTCGAAACCCGCGGAATGCGGATGTTTCCCGATGTTGTCGCGATAACGAATGGCATGGGGACGTGGGGAAAATAAGCGGCTTTCCAACAAGACCAAGATGGCCGCGATCCGACGAGCGATCGCGAAACGCGCGGGGCGCGAAGTTCCACTTGTTTTCATTGAACTCGCTGTGTTAGGGCTCTGCAGGGACATCGTAAATATCATTTTTTCATGCTTAGACATTGAATTCGACATTGAAACTTTGCAGGCAGGTACTTTAGACTACAATTAATCCAAATATGTGAATTTTGAAAAACGTGAAATTTCGCGTTTTTTTACCATTTTAAGATCCGCGTCTCCCCTTAATAGCGGTGTCGTGCCCGACCCATTGGTATCTGTTCATCAATGATAGCATTACTTACGCCGGTGGCTGTTGTAACCAATTACTTCTCTTATTATCCGGTGATGTAGAGACTAACCCTGGAATGACTAAGGCTCAGGAAGCCCAATTAGAATCTGTCCTGGCCATTGTACGAAACCTTAAAGAAGGGCAAAATGAAGTTTTAAGCCAACTAAAAAAACTGAGAGAAGATCAGTGTCGTACTGAATCAGGTGTGACTGCCCTGACTAAAAGAGTAGCGAATGTGGAAGCATGCGTGTCTAGTTTGGACGAGATACGCAAAGATGCAGAAAGCACAAAAATATCCTTAAAAAGCATGACAGAAAAAATTCATACTTTGGAATCACGGTGTAAGGACGCGGAGAATAGGATGCGACGTTCCAATCTTGTGTTTTATGGTCACGCTGACAAACAAAATGAAACCTCGGCCCAATCAGAAAAAACTGGTCCTTGACATGTGCTCTCGCAACCTAGGTCTTTCGCTACAATCTAGTTTCGTAGAAAGAGCGGACAGGCTAGGTCGCTTTCACGATAATAAAACACGCCCTATCATTGTCAAGCTTGCTTCTACCAAGCCTGAAGATAGTATCTTGAGCGCGTGTTACAAACTAAAAAATACCGGTCTTGCCGTCAGCGAGGATTTTTCACCAGCAGTACGCGAGGCACGGCGAAAACTGATTCAGTTTGCGAAACAACAAGGAAAGCAGTGCAAGCTGCGCTCGAACAGATTAGTCATTGATAAAAAAAAAACATTTTGCTTCGGCTCTGCAAAAAACAGTATATATGAAGAAAAAAAGCCATAGGAGATGTGTACACGCCGCCGCCTACCCTAGTCCTCCCGAGTACGCAGAAACACCAAGTCATGTTCGGTCGTTTTTACAAATATAAGAAGTGTTTTAACAAACCGCGGCGACCTATTATTACTGACTGAATCATGCACTGCCGACCTCGTCATTCTGACAGAAACGTGGCTGAAACCCGAAATTGTTGACTCAGAAGTGTTCCCCCCAATATGAATTATACCTTACACAGATGCGACAGACTAACAAAGAGGGGTGGCGGTGTCCTAATCGCTATCCGCAATCATATTAGTACGTCACAAGTTAATGTTCCAGGTAACCTCGAGATGGTATGGCTTCAACTTCACTCTCAGTGTTCCGATATCTTGATTGGTGTGTGTTACAGAGCACCCGATTATCACGCTACTTTCATTAGCGAACTTCATGACTCCCTCTCGTCCATCTTTAATACCCTTAAACCAAATGCGTCGGTCATCCTCTTTGGCGACTTCAACTTTCCGAATATTGATTGGAACTCCCTTTCATCAGGTCATCAGTTTGATAATGAGTTCATCGATCTAGCTCTTACGTTTAACCTCTCCCAAATGATAACTAAACCAACAAGAGTTAGCCATCACTCTAGCAACATTCTTGACCTGTGCCTTACTACTGACCTCTCACATGTGAATAACATCACTCATCTTCCCGCTATTAGTGACCACAATGTTATACACTTAAACCTGCAGTTTGACGTCGTCATCAGATCATGCCATTATAAATTTATTGAAGACTACAATAAAGCTGACTATGATAGAATTAATAGAAATCTTCAAAAGTTTTATGATACTGTTCGTATCAACTTTTATCAAAGAACAGTTGAGGAAAATTGGAATCTCTTTAAAAACAAGGTAACAACTCTGACTGACACGTACGTTCCAACCATCTGAATTAAAACAAACAATGCAAAGCCTTAGTACAACAAGAGAATCTCCAAATTAAGTGCTCGGAAGAAACGACATTTCAAGCAAGCTAAAGAAAAGGACAATACCATTGCATGGAATAATTACAACGCGTCTGCTAAGGAATATAAAAGAGAAGTGAAAAATGCAAAGAACAAACTTTTTTAACTTCGACTTTCTTAACATTTTGAAGAATAAGCCTAATAAGTTCTGGGAGGTCATTCATCCTAAAGAGCATAAATCCATCCACCTGACTAATATGAATGGAACTCCCGCGTTTGATAGCGAAAGCGCCTCACTAATAAATACCTACTTTAGCTCAGTATTTACACTAGAAAACAATGACAATATTCCTCTACTAAATAACCTTTCTCATTCTGCTATGCCTTCTATCGAAATAACATATTTGGGTAAGTGAAAGCGATAGAAAATCTCAAAAATTCTGCCAGCTCCGGTGATGACCAAATAAATTCTAAATTGCTGAAAAACACAAAACATATCTCATCCCAATTTTTAACCCTTATTTTTCAACAGCCACTTTATGTCGGCAAGCTTCCGTCTGATTGGAAAATTGGTAGAGTCATCCCTATTTTTAAAAGTGGGGATCGTAATGTTGTATCGAACTATCGCCCAATATCTCTCACCAGCATCTCATGTAAATTACTAGAGCCCGTCATTTTCTCTTCTACCATGAAATCTCTGGAAAATTACGATCTGCTATTTAAAAATCAGCATGGTTTTCGTAAGACATATTCGTGTGATACCCAGCTAATACATTTCATTCATGAGCTTCACAGTAACCTTGACAAGAGATTACAGACCGATGTCATTTTCATAGATTTTTCTAAAGCATTCAATAAAGTTCCCCACCAACGTCTGCTACAAAAACTAACCCAACTGCGTATTCATAATTCAGTAATCACTTGGATAAAAAATTTCCTATCCAATCGTACCCAATATACTGTTGTAAACGAGTCCCGTTCACCTCTTTCTTGTGTAACGTCCGGTGTACCCCAAGGTAGTGTTCCTGGCCCCTTGCTGTTTTTAATAAACGTTAACGACCTTTCTGTTAACGTAACATCTGAAATTCGCCTTTTTGCTGACGATTGTGCTCTATACAGACGGATAAGTAATAATAGTGATCACCTACTCTTACAGGCTGATTTACTAATAATAGAAGAATGGTGTGAAACATGGCAACTGACAGTTAATGTAAATAAAACGAAACTAGTGTCTTTCACCAGATCACAGTCCCCATCACTCTTTTCATATCAACTGAACGACACAGTAATTGACTCCTGTACGTCTTATAAATACCTCGGCGTTCATTTAACCTGTGATCTATCTTGGGCAACTCACGTTAATTTTATTTTATCTAAGGCTAATTCATCATTAGGATATATTCGGCGCAACCTCAAACTTTCCTCACCTGAAATTAAACAATTATCATACATAACATTTGTTAGATCTCGTCTAGAGTATGCGTGTTCTGTATGGTCACCATGGCAGCATTACCTAGTTATGAAATTAGAAGCAATTCAAAACCGAGCTTTAAGGTTTATTTTCTCAGACTACCCTCGTTTCACTAGCGTAACAGGCCTAAGAAGCAAAGCTAACCTTCATACACTCTCACTTAGGCGCATTCTTTCTCGACTAGCCCTGTTTTATAAGTTGTACTATAACAATGCCTCTATTAGAGCATCCCTCCTCCTTCCTCCCCTCAGCATATCTCTCCGCCATGATAACTCCCGCAAAGTTTGCCCGATTTTTAGTTCAACTGTATCATTTTATAATTCCTATCTGCCCGTGACAATCAAAGGACTGGAATAAATTACCCGATAGCGTTGTAACCGAGACTAAATCTGATAAATTTGCCGAAGAACTGATCAATTAGCTGGAAATTACAAACCTGTCTATCTGCTAATTTTTTTCTTCCTTTTAACTGTTCACAGTGCATACCGTTAAAATATTAATAATATGGTGTAATGTTTTTTTAACTACTTGTATTTTGTTGTTCTTTGATTCATCTGTATTGCTGACTTCCTCTCTGTGAGTGTTAATTTATTTTAAACCATGATTATTAGTGTGTTATTGACCCCCTCGTATAATGCCCTAACGGGCCCTCAAGGAATAATAAATGAATGAATGAATGAATGAATGAATGGAAGGGAAAATATAGTGTTTCTGTCCTGATCAACAAATAGAAAACTCACTCCCACATATCTAACACACAAAAACACCGCGTTCTCCGTTCGCTCTTTCTCATCCTAATCTTGATATAAGGGCGGCGCATGTACGTGGGTGAGTGCTCGAACAGCGGAGCGCTCAAGCTGGTTTTTCGCATCATGTCTTATGTTATAAAATCCAAGATGTTGTTGCCACTCCAGTGTCGGCCCGCTTCCAAGACACTACATATTCCTTTCCCAAACGCACTGCACTTACGACGCAACGTATCAGTGTCCTTTACGCTCACTTGAATCGGTCATTTTTTGCGTCTCGGATCAAAGTTGAATCAAAATGGCTATGGCCATTACCGAAAGGAAGGCCTCATAGTGGGATCCCTTCCAGACGATGGGTCTGAGGCGTCCCTTCGCATAGGCGACATCGCAAACACTGTCCACTTGAGCCGGCTCGTTCTTGATGGCCATGCTGGACTTGAGGTGACCGGCGAAGGAGTTGGCGATCACCAGCACCGCCATAAACCAGGCGGTAAGTACAATGCGGCTGGACATCTGGCTACGGTCCTTCGGGGAACCTGGGCAGAGGCACACATAGACTTGTTTAATGCTCTCTCTGATCACTTTTGTCAGGGAATTCTCAAGCGATCTGTGAGAGATTTAGCCGTAAAACTTAGCGTGGACGCCACGGTACGTCACTCAACCAGACGCGCCACTTGTTTTGACTAAGTTATTTCATTTTACCACGCAGTACCAGAAGCATTGTTTCAGGGGAGCCTCCTAAGATATAGTTATCTAATGTTAATATTCACAGAATGAAGCAGCATATATTATTCCCATGTAGGGTGGTTCCAAGTCAGGTAATGCATTGATGGTCCGGGTCATAATTTAGATATTTTTGTTAAAAATATATGTGAAAGCCAAGTTCTTGGGAGGAACATTCAGCTATATATGAACGCCATAACAATTTGTTTCGATTATATATAAAATAGAGAAGCTCGAAGCGCGACATCGAGAAAATTTCGCAATGTTAATTTGCACAGTCGTCATTTCCTCATCGAAGCTTTCACGTCACCATAACTTTTTAATACGTTGTACAACAGATATACAACACATACACACAGAATTAAAAAGACCAATAAAATATTTCTACGCGGAAAAAACATGCAATAAAAACGCGTTTTAGAGACATATTCCCAATTATTTTGCAAATAAAACATCTTTCATAATACTTAAAAAAAGCATATCGAATTGCGCTTTTTTAAATATTCTTTTCGAATATAAGAAAATAATATGCCCACCCCTAATTTTCTTTTTGGTGTAAACACGGAAATTTGGCTGATTTCTCAAAATGGGGCAAAATTAGGCGTCGATATTAAAAACAACCTCCACCTTTAGGGCTTGTTTTAACTCCCCTTGGGACTCTGAAGTGTCTTGAACTAACCTATGATGGCAAAAGATTGAGTAACATATGACCTCCAACGCGATAAGCTACGACAAGCTTTCACTCGGAGTGAGCCGACGTCTTCGCCATAGCGGCTTTGTCGTATAACGTCGCCTTCATGGAAGCGTCAAAAGCTGGAAAGCGGGGCTGTATCGTATAGAGTGGAAAGCCCTGCTGTTTCGAGCATCGCTTTATCGCTGTGCGACCATACCTCTGCCCCCTTTTACCCACCCCTCGTCTCGAACAAGAAACACTTGCGAAGATCACTGCTGGCGGCAGTTACTAATCGTACCTTGAAACCCAAAGCTAAATACGTGAAGAGCCAGTTACTGAAATTCAGGCGAGAATAGTTGTAAGGGAAAATATCTAGGTCAGTTGGTCGGGAAACATTGCAATCTAACCACTGGGACGAGGAAATACACAAATAACGGGCACTGCAAAACGAAATCGCGAACGAAGCTGAGCTTATTCAGAAGAAGAATGAGAATAAACTCATGCCCAGACAGAAAGAAAAAAAATAAGGAAGAAAAAGACAGGCGACTGCAAAGCTTGACCGAACCTAACCAGACAACGTAAATCACTCCAGGTTTAAGGACAGCAACGGGAACGAGCACCTCTTCGTTTTACCGCTCTAACCCCCTTCAACACACACACACACGCACGCACACACACACACACAGACACACACACACACACGCCTGCACGCACGCACGCACGTACGGACGCGCACACGCACACGCACACGCACACACACACACACATACACACACGCACACACGCACGCACACACACACACACACACACACACACACACACACACACACACACACACACACACTCCAACACCGAAAACGGCAAGAACATTACAATAAAGGAAACTTTCACGGCAATTCAAAGCAAGAAACGGCTGACTCGCTCTGTTTACAGGATATTCGACGTTTTTGTTGCTCAATAAGTGGAACTGCAAACAAACAACACCAGCTTAACTATGCTCGAAGCACCGATTATATATACAAGGAACGAGAGAAGTTGATAACCAGAAGGACATTTTCTTTCGGAACTCTGACCGATTATTCGAAGCCGGGAGAGAGTAATTCAGAACCTCTCAAATAGGCGTTTGCGAGGACGTTTCACGTTCTGTCATTTGCGAAGCGAGCAAGAGCCTAGTGTCAAATCGAACAGCCATGGCCCAACGATTCAGCACCATGCGATTGTTCCGTGCGGACAATCTACGGAAACACAAGAGGAAAGTGTATAGCGATAAGCACCTTGTACCGGTAGGGAGACTGAACAAAGTGCGGTTGGAATAGCTGCTGGCTCCACCGACAGTGAACGAATCTGACTTTTATACCAGCATTGCTACAAATATTTTCATTATGAGATTGCTTCACCTTGTGGGGACCCTCTCCCTGGCTCCTCCGCTCTCCGTGACCTTGCCGGTCCCCGCCGCCGTATTGTCGGGCGCTCCTTCGTTCCCTGTGACCTTCCCGTTTCCAGTCGCCGTCCTGTCGCGGAACGTCCGAGCTCTCCGGGAGGAACGGGGCAAGCGCCCCCTCACCCAGCGCTGACGTCGGAGGGTCGGCTCGCAGCAAGGTTCCCGATTGGACGGTCGGCGGGACAAGGACTTGGGAAGGTCTTAAGAGGGGAACGGAGACAAAGGAAGAAGGCTTGGGCTTGGGCTGCCGACGAGACAAGGGACCGGTCATGGAGGCGAGTTCGGACGGCGCTGGACGCTGGCGCAGGGAGTGCGGGTACTACGTCGATTGGCGGACTCGACAAACGGACCGGACAGCGACCCTGGACGACGACGTCCCCATGACGCGGTGTGGATGACCACCGCTGGGACTCGGAGAAGCTGCTGTAGCAGCGGACTCTCCCCCGGTCTCGCTGTTGACCGTCCCCCGATCCCGAAACACCCCCAAGGCAATGAGTGAGTGAATAAACCCTTTTGCCGAGAGCGAAGTATTGAAGTGTCATATTCATCCGGAGACAGGGTCTGTGGGAATCGGAGCTAGAAGATGCCCGCATAAACTGGCGCCGCAACGTGGGGCCTGATTTTTGATCAGGCAGGCATTCCAATTCCTAACCTGTTTCCGGTTGAATTGGGGCACTGTTTCGCGCTCTTTTTGGGGGTCATCTTTGTCGCGGGAGCGCCGCGCGAAGTTTCGTTGCGGGAGCGCCGCACGGAGGCCCGGGCATTATCGCCTGTCTGACTAGGAGGCGCGGATTTTGACCGCTGTTTTAAGGGATTAACCCTTTTGCCCAACCTGTCAGGAATTTACTTATTCCCCGTTACGAGAAGCGCCTCGAGTATTCACTGTTCAGCGCACGGTTAGATGCTGGCAGGTTGATCCTGCTATGCAAGAGCGCTGTGTGCGTCGACATTACCGCACCCCTCGGGGCATGTAGCGTCGGGGGTCACCCCACCTACGCCTCCGGCCGTCCGCGTCCGCTGGGAAAGAGGCCGGCTCACGCTTCGGGGGATGTGACGCGCCTAACCGCCTTTGTTCGCGTATCGATGTAATGGTTTGTAACGCTTGTTACTGATCGGACGCGTTAAAGAGGCATCGCTTTGGGTGGAGAACGCTTCCATTGCGGATGGCGGTTGCATGGACTGTGTTTGGAAATTATTCCCGAATTGCATTTTGACCGTGAGGAGAATAGCGTCTCGGTTTGATCGCATGCTAGCTCCCAGTTGGCCTTGATTGAGCTGTCGGCGCGGTTTTGAGCGTCGTTGACAGCGTTTTAAGGTACGGATGCGCTCTTGTGGTTCCGACCAAGATCGCTTTGAACGAGTACCTTGTGGCCAGAGGCTACATTTAGGGGCTGAGCCCACTAAATTGTGCCGGATACGCGATGTCCGGTGCGTGGACATCGGAATCCCGAAAACCACCGAGTTTCCGTTTTCACTTTATCAGTGGCGGTGCGTGTGTAATGCTCCGTGGAGTCCAGTCTGACGCGATGGGCATGACCCGTGCGTATCTGGTTGTAGAGTCGTGAGGTTGATTCCGTTTAATTGTGCGCACAGTTGGTTCCGGATCCTCACACCGCCATATCGAGGGTTGAGCCTCGCGGCGGGAATTACTCTATAATTTCGTTTCCTCCGTTTCCGGAGGAGAGGCGGCCAACGCGCGCTTTGCGCTGCCGCCGGAAACGGTTCTTAGCCGTGCTTTGGTTCGCGTTGGGACGCGAGGGCGTAGAGAGCGTAATTAGTCGTGCAGAGACCTGGCCTAGAGTGAAATTATAAATTTAGGGGAGAAAAGACAGCTAAGTGAGGAAAGAGCTGGGCTCGTGCAGTCAAAACCTGCACGATGGGAGTGGCGGTCTTGCGAGGATGTGACGAGTGGTTCATAGTTTTATCCTGTACAGATGCGCGGTTGGCCCGGGAAAACGTACGGTTCACGTCGGCGGGTACGTGCCCGGGAAGCCTAGAAATTATGGCAGCGGCATGGCCGTCGGCGGCCTATAACTGTTGTGCGTTGGGTCAGCCCGTCGCTGTACTAACTGCAGTCTTTGCATGAATGGGTAGCGGGTGTTGGAATGCGGCGGTAAATGCTGTAGACACTTCGACGCTGCGGAAACTGTTTATGCAGAGCAAATATAGTTTATTAGCTCGTCCATTTCCAAGACCGGCCGGTTAGATTATTTGGCATTTTGGTATCGCGCTCGTTGCGCGGAAGTTGAGAGGTGCGCGTGTGGGGTACTTACATTGGTTCGAACCCTGCCTGCCCTCACAGTCGCAAGAAGACTTTTCAGTCATGCGGCGTGTTGACTTGGCTGGGGGCGAGCTTTGTGCGTAACCTACTGCGTTTGTATGTGGACACGTTGCTCGATTCGAGAACGTCGAAGAATCGCGAGACGCGTTGACGGCGTACTTTTATTGCTCGATCCCGGCCGGCCTTGACATCAGCTGGAAGACTTTTTAGTTATGCGGTGTCGAGGTTTGGCCGGGGGAGAACTCTAACGTGCGTCGATGCGCTTATCGCGGTTGTCGAGCCCGTGCGGGGTTCGGTGCGGACCGCCGTTACGCGCTCGTCGCTCCTGTTGGGTGGTCGCTTCCGAGCAGTGAAGCGGTAATATCTGGTATATGCCCAGACGTTACGGACATAGCCGTGTAAATAGGCTGTCCAATGAGATCTGCTGTTCGCACGATCCAGGTACTGTTCCCTTTGTACTGGTGTAAGTGGCCGGTATCACAGAACAACGGCCTCTCAGTAAGGTGATTACCCCTTCTGATGAAGGCGTGCTGCATAGCTTGGCTGTAGCGGGTTTGTAGCTCGGGTAGCGTGAACGCCGAGTGCATGAGTGCCCGTCATGGGTTGTTGGCAGCGTGTTTTTTCGAGTCGCACCTCGCGAACGGGACAGGATTTGTGACCGTTTCTGTTTTACGGAAGGTGATTCTTAGTTTTTGAGGTTTTGTGCGTTCTTCGCGAGTGTGTTGGAGATCAATATTGTGGTCAGAGGTGTGCGGTTCTAACGCTCTGGTAGATTGCTTACTGTTTAAAAGAATGCGGTTGAGTTTGATAGGAGCAAATGTTGTGTAGTGGGCGTATGTACTATTTGAGTATGCAATGAGTGCTCATACTTTTTAGTTAAGGAATAGTTTTCCTCTTATGTACCTCTTGAACGTGTAGCGTGACGTTCTTGATGATTGCCTGCCTGCTAGTATTGAGATGAAGAGTTTCGTTTTTATTTCGTAGCATGTCCAACGATCGAAAGATTTTGGTTTCGTCGCGCTGTCTGATATAGCGTGCCGCTATTCGTTCTTGCGCGATTCGCTGTCTGCTACATTAGGGACGGAAGCGAACTTTAAGAGCCGGCGTGTTGTGTGTGCCTGAGTGCCCGTCCGTGTTGTGAGCTGTGGTGCTCCGGACCAGTTCGTAGACCGTGCTCCGTCGGTGACGAGCTTCCCAGTGAATGCACGTTCACCGCTGACCTGCTTGGTTTGATGCCATCATCATCATCCAGGGTGCTCGTCGTCATCGGTGACACTCAGCTGAACGAGCTCCCTGCCAAGGGTCCTGGGGACCACGCAACCTCAAGCCCCATGGGGTCCGAGCCTTGAGGGAGGGGAGGTGTGGGGACCTTCTCCCTGGCTCCTCCGCTCTCCGTGACCTTGCCGGTCCCCGCCGCCGTATTGTCGGGCGCTCCTTCGTTCCCTGTGACCTTCCCGTTTCCAGTCGCCGTCCTGTCGCGGAACGTCTGAGCACTCCGGGAGGAACGGGGCAAGCGCCCCCTAACCCGGCGCTGACGTCGGAGGGTCGGCTCGCAGCAAGGTTCCCGATTGGACGGTCGGCGGGACAAGGACTTGGGAAGGTCTTAAGAGGGGAACGGAGACAAAGGAAGAAGGCTTGGGCTTGGGCTGCCGACGAGACAAGGGACCGGTCATGGAGGCGAGCTCGGACGGCGCTGGACGCTGGCGCAGGGATAGTGGGCACTACGTCGAGTGGCGGACTCGACAAACGGACCGGACAGCGACCCTGGACGACGACGTCCCCATGACGCGGTGTGGATGACCACCGCTGGGACTCGGAGAAGCTGCTGTGGCAGCGGACTCTCCCCCGGTCTCGCTGTTGACCGTTCCCCGATCCTGAAACCCCCCCAAGGCAATGAGTGAGTGAATAAACCCTTTTGCCGCGAGCGAAGTATTGAAGTGTCATATTCATCCGGAGACAGGGTCTGTGGGAATCGGAGCTAGAAGATGCCCGCAACCTCACAACGTGAGTACATCAAACTCTTCTTTCTGGGCCTCTGATGAAATTTTGGCTGAAGTGAGTCGAGACTTGTATGCAGCTAGTCCCTCGGTAACTCAATTAAAACCACAAAAAAACCATTAAACAAAAAAAAAAAAAAAAAAAGAAGGAGCGAATGTATTTGAAGAAACGACAAGCTCAAGTGAGTTCTTCGGTTGGAAGAAAGCTGTCAAGCGTTTAGGGCGTAGAAACCGGTGAAGACAGTTGGGAACGCTGAACGATGTGGTTTGACGCGATCCGCGAAGCGCTGAACGAATGCAGTTCCCACCAGGAACGCAAGCAATTGTACACGCTTCTGCCACCAAGCATCTCGAAGAAAGAAATATTGCGTCTGGTGCCGGAAGCGACTGCCTACATGATTGATCAAATAAGAAACCTGAAGCGAAAAAGTGGTGTGTGGGAAACCCCTGATCCCTATATGAGGAAAAAAGCGATTGCCGAAGACGTGAGGTTTGCAATACGCCTCGCAAGTGGGCTCATTTTCGCCTTCTGCGCAGGAGAAAGGAAGTAGCGGTGACGTCAGAACGCCGAGCCCTGATTGGCTGATCGCGACCCCCTATCTGAGCGTCGTCTGCTCCATTGCAACGTCGTCTGCTCGCAACGTCGTCTGCTTCTGTCTTACCTTTCCTGCGACTTTCGGAAGTCGAGCGAGCTCGACTTCGCCTTTCAGAGAGGGCAGACAGACGAAATATCTCGAGCAGTACGTTGTTTTTGTCTAACAACTAGCAGACGCGCATCAAGGAGGGAAGTCAAAGGACTCACTGGCGAGGTGTCCCGAGGCGCCGAGGTTTGTTTTCTAAGTACCGAGAGTGAGGGTGGTTAGTGTCCGCAAGTTCCCTCCCAAATACTTTTTCCCTCCTTTCGTGTGCGGCGAGACTCCTCACTCTTTAACGGCGTCGACGGGTTGGCGGAGTTAACGTCGTCTGCTTTGCAGCGCGAAACACATGTACGACCAAGCCATCCGATCCGACGTCTGACCGCGCAATACGACGGTCGGAGGCGAGCGTTTTCCACGCTCTCCGATGCTACGAAAACCCTCTCCCTTAAGGTCATTCCGGCAGTCCGCACGTCAGATCGGACGGTTTCGTCGTACATATGTTTCGCGCTTTAGTCTGCTAGTCAAAGCGATGGTTGCTTTACCTTTCCTGCGTCTGTCGGAGATTCACCGCTTTTTGTACCGGCGAGAGTCACCGTTGCCTCGGAAAACAAGGAGATGACAAGAGGAAGAGATTGACCTCTTAATCTAAAATTGAGGTCAACGATCAAAGTATAAGACGAGAAGGGTTCACAAGGGTCGCGCGGGCATATTCCATTCAGCACGCCTGCCGGTCGTGGGCAGACGGTCGCCGAGTCGGAGAGCATGCTAGGCCTATCTGCCGTGCTCGCTTGGTCGTTGTCGGTGGAATTGTGGCCGACAGAGCTTTTCCCGGGTATTTGTGGATCTAGCGTTCGTGTTCGTCATGGTCTGTTTCAAGTACTTTTTACTTTTTTATTGCTGCTTGAAGTCGGGACGCGTGAGAAGCGCACGTAGAAAAATAAACGTCCGTTGGTTGTCGCGACCGCGACGCTGTCGGCCATGCTGATTTGATCATAAGAAGTGCGTAAGACAGCTTCGGAGCCGTCGTAGGATTTCGTCGTAACCTGCGCAAAACTTACGAAAATTTCGTTTCGTGAATACGAATTTGTTCTCAAGTTTTGTCTTACGCAGATCTTTGGTTTTGTGAACGTTCTGCACTTCCGAAAGTCGCAGGAAAGGTAAGACAGACGGAGACGACGTTGCGAGCAGACGACGTTGCAAAGGAGCAGACGACGCTCAGATAGGGGGTCGCGATCAGCCAATCAGGGCTCGGCGTTCTGACGTCACCGCTACCCCCTGCGCAAGGAGCAGACGAACTTGCCCTCCGCATTGAGTACCGCACACACGACGACCTCGCATGCTCTGCTCAAAGCCCCAACAAAAAGGACGTCGTCAAAGTCATGATTAACGGCATGTCCAAAGTCGTGAAAAGGTTTGTGACCCGCGCTATTAAGGAGGCTTACCAGATGTTTAGGAAGGGCCATCCCCATCCAGAACTAGGCATCTCCGAATTTTGTTCCCTACCACCAAAATGAGTAAAAAAAAAAAAGTCCCGAGCACGAGGTGTGCGCATGCATATATTGCGTCAATATTCAGTTGCTTTTAACGGCAATAACAAATGCCCCAAAGAGGACATTTACAGGTGACGACATCAAGCGCATCTACCTCTGCAGCGCTCCACAGAACCATTGCCTCCCGCGCCTTTGCGAAAAGTGCCCAAAAACGCAGAACATCTTGCTGCAGTCGCTCCATTTCGAGGAAGAAGAAGTGATCTGTTTCGCGTTATGGGACGCCGACGAACTTGTCAAAAAGTTTATGAACACTTCCGCCTTCCTGCGGGAACTGGAGGGCGAAAAGTATATGAGGCACTCTTACATCCGTGACCTTCAACGAAGCCTGATACGTGACACAAGGACCGCCTTACACCGAAGGCAGTAATGTTCCACTTCAATTTTGCGAAAAATTGGACACGAATCTTCCCAACCGAAGTGCAGAGTTTGATTGAAAAAAAAAAACATCTGAAATGTCTCTCTTCACAAAGTGTGGTTACGTCCACGAAAGGCACGCAAAGCTTTGCCGTTGTCAGCGATGACACGACACAAGACACAGCTCCCGCTCGTCTAGGCATAGAGGCCATAAAAGAGTATGTTTATGAACATTACCAAGTCTCTTTTGAAATAATGTTTGTATGAGACGGAGCGACGGCGCATTTCAAGAATCGCTTCCAATTGAACGAATAATCTCGAAAGCCGTTCTCTTCGGCAAGATGGATCTTTTCAGCCACTGGACACGGAAAAAGCGCTTGTGTTGGAGTAGGTGGTGTTTGGTAAACACCATGTAGCGCTCACCAACTTCAGATCTTCGCTCAACACAACAATTCTCACCGCTAAAGACTTCGTGAAGGTGCTACGTGAAAAAATAACAAATGTCTGCATGTTCCACCTGTCTGCGGAACGGGTTCGAGATTTTCGTGCGGTGAAGTAAGCAAAGTGGACCACCGCAAAACCTGTGAGATGAATCCAGGCATCTCATCTGTGGAAGTCATCACATGCCGAGAGGCCGAATGTATGCATGGCCACTCGCTCAACTGAAAGGGTTAAGCATCTTTATGCATAGTTAGCGAATTTGCAGAGTTGGGCCGTTTTGTTACTGTGATTTGAAACCGAATTAATAGTATTCCAGCTCAAAGTTCCTTTTCGCGTCACTAATACTCACCTATTACGAAAAAAAAGAACTTTAATAACATAACGTACAAGCCAAAACTAACGCTCAAAATGTTTGGTGCTGTGCGGCAAAGCCGCTATGACGAAGACGTCAGCTCGCTCCGAGTGAAGGTTTGTCGTAGCTTTTCCCGTTCGGAGGTCATATGTTACTCAATCTTTTGCCATCACAGGTTAGCTCAAGTCACTGTAAAGTGCCAAGAGGATTAAAAAAATAAAAATAAACTAACTAAAAGATGGAGTTTTTTTTTTTAAATATCGATGCCGAATCTTGCACATTTTGAAAAATCAGGTGAAATTCCGCATTAATACCACAACGACAATTAGGTCTGGGCGTACTGTGTATATATTTGTAAATAATATTTAAAAAGACGCATTTTCATATGTCTTGTGTAGTATTATAAAAGATGGTTTATTTGTAAAATAATTGTGAATCTCTCTAAAACGCCTTTTTATGCCATGATTTGTTTTTTGCATAGAAATATTTTTTGGTATCTTTTTTGTGTATGTGTTGTATATCTTTTGTAAAACCAATTAAAAAGTTTTGGTGACGTGAAAGCTTCGATGAGAAAATGACGACTATGTAAAGTAGATTTGTGAAATCTCGATTTCCACGCCTCGAGCTTCTCTGTTTTATATCAGCGAAAAACATTGTTACAGATTTTATACATAGTTGAATGTTCCTCCCAAGAACATGGCTTTCACATATATTAAAAAAAATCTAAATTTTAACCCTGACCACCTTTGCAGGAACTGACGTGGAATAACCCTGTAGAAAATGCATTTAGGGCTTTGTGAAAAGTTCAGTTTGCAATTTCTTGCTAAGTTTAGCTTCCCGAATTAAGTTCTCTGCAAATGCTCACGGCAAGACATCTAAGCATTTAAAAAACTGTGTTGCGATTTCATACAATGGTTAGGACTCGTTAGAAGTGGTGAAGACTGAGCATTCAGGCAACCCCGAGACTGGGTAAAGCGAAACTCGATTGAAACGGAGAGGCGTAGAGACTTCTTTCGTGTCTGTTTATTTTGTATTTTTTTTTCTGCAGACGGATAAAACAATTATTGCTGAGTGCGAAACAGACAAAAATCTAATTATAGGTTGTTAGGACTGCCGGACTGTATTTTTGCTTAATTTTTAGAGAAATCTTGACGCCCCAAGTATAAGCATGAACATGAGATTTTTAATTTCTGTTTTGCAAATACGCTATGTTTGTTTTTAAACCTGAATAAATAAAGATGTAAATATATATTTATAAGGTTATTTATTCTGGTTTACCGAGTGAACCTGTTGATACTTTGATGTATGTTATTGTTATCATAAGAGGTTTATGTAAATATATAGGTAAGCCTGATTTGGATGATACACAGATTGCCAGCAGTTTGCTACCGCCATGTTTGAGATTTTTAGAAGCTTTCTTTTATTACAAGAGGCGTTAATCTGGCGAATTCAATTTATAATTCCTTTCCTCTTACGCTGAATACCATCAGATTTATGGTCCTTTAGCTACAATCAAGAGTCAATCTGAAACCGTGCAGTATGTTCCTTCAAAATGCATTTCAGAACTAATATATGCAAATTGGGGAATCTATCTGTCTATCTATCCATCCATCCATTCGTACATCCATCCATCCATCCATCCATCCATCCGTCCATCCGTCCATCCGCCCATCCGTCCATCCGTCCATCCGTCCATCCGTCCACCCGTCCGTCCGTCCGTCCGTCCGTCCGTCCGTCCGTCCGTCCGTCAATCAATCAATCAATCTACCTATCTATCTACCTATCTAATATATATATATATATATATATATACCAGAAGCGTTATGAGAGGCTTCTCATTGCTCCTGGCTGCTTGTAGTTCGATAGTGAATCTTTCGCAAGATAAAGTATCGAAAACACACATCCCCACTCACCTCGCCTTCAGCGATCTAAAATTGGCAGTAGATTCATCTCATGCCACTGAATGTTATATGGTAGAGAAGCACGGATTTCATGCGAGTATACACCTTTTCCTCGTGAGGCCGAACGCCGCCAGCGCTACGATTCCAGAAAATCAATCACGATGTGCCAAAAGTGTAGAGCCATGGCACTCAGCGTCTTTGTAAGATTTTTTAAATATTTTATCACGGACTAAACTAATTGCGCACAGTGAATGCGCCGCTATCTTGCACTATTCTTTGTGCTTGAATGGTTTGACAGTTCGATAGAAAAACTCACAAAGACGAGAAGCGCCATAAAGATGCACTTTTTGCTCTGCTTTATTAGGTCTATGAGATCGTTGCGTTGGCTGCGAACGGGCTTGATGGAAAAAAGACCGTAAACATATTTCGTTCTTTTCGATGGCCCAGCGTTCGAGCACTGCACTATTACTTCCAAGGAGATTTTTCTCAATGACTTCGGCGCAATCATTTGACGCCAATCAAAGTGTGTTGGCTCTTTATGTAGGTGGTGCGGATTTGATAATTCTCCTTTTAGTGTACAATTATGAGCAATCTTGCTCTTAAATTAGTTCAGAAACCCTGATTACACAAATCATTTCCCTCGAGCGCTATAATGAAACGCTTGGGATCCCCACCACATAACAATGCGCATCATGCATCGTTCTAATAGAGGTTGCCTCCTGCATTTCGAACGTTTGCTTCGGTCAATTCAACTGCATGGCTACTATCTACTGTATGCCCATCAAAGCGACAGCACAGGGAAAGTGCACGTTAATAGGAGTGATGCATTTTAAAAATATGTTGCCATTATTTACCTACAGAAAGAGAGAGGAACGTTGCTCAATATCTTCGTTTTTATTTGTTTCTTGGGGTGATTGCTTGTCATGGGGCTAACACCAATTTTACAAAAAAAAAAAAAGATATACACCTATTTGTTTTTGTACCGAAAAAAATATATTCAGACGGGTGTAGTAAATTGAGTCTAAGAGTTTTGTTATGACAATTATGTACCTATGTGTATATTTACGAAGAAAACACCACGTGCGAACCAGTTTCACATGCACCGAGCTGTTTCTGCTCGCCGGAGCTTGGAATATATTTTCGGGAGTAAAATTCTCTTCTCCCCTGCTTATAAGATTCAACTCGCCCCCCGTCCCCCCCCCCCCCCCCCCCTTTCCCAGTCTTGGGGAAAATGCCTTTCTCCCGATAATTTTTCGTTGCTACACCACACAGTATGAGGTTTCCTTTGATTGCACCCAATACATGGCAATAAACCAATGCGTGGTGTCGGTGGATTGCCATACAGAAAATCGCTTCCGGTGCAACGCCAGACTTTCAAGCCTTTGCTTTTCAGAAAATTCAAAATCAATGACAAAATAGAAAAACGCTTTTAAGTTATGTTAGTCAAGATTATTACTTTTTGGCTGTTAAGCTGCAAGTGCTAACAATCGCAAAATAATTGTACGTTAATAAGGCTAGCTAGCACTTCGTGTGCTTTCTTTCGATCAGTAGCCCAGACTAGATGATAACGACATAAAAAAAGAAAAAAACAAGCATACCTTACTAATAAAAGTTTCCCTCTTTGTCAGGCTCTTTAGAGGTGAACAACGCTGGCTGAGAGCCTCAAAAAGACAAAAATTAAAAGAAGAAGCAAACCGTACCACCCAGAAGGCCCATTACACCCAAATATGGCCACGTAAAAATCCCATGACGCCCTCACGAAATAAGCAGACACAACGGGTACATGTAATTCAGTTCCTCTTCCTCACCTCTTCTTTCAAAGTTAGTTCTCCCTTAAATGAACGGGAGCACTCTATCTTTTTTTCTGGTCTAGTTACACTCTAAAAAAAATCTTAATTGTTTCTTTTTCTAAAAAAATAATATTAAAAAATAAAACCATTGTTTACAGTAGACCCCCTCGTTGCACGTGAATAGAAAATTGGCCAGCACGAATAAGCCAAAGGTGCATGCTAAGTTCTAAAGTTCTTTTATTCTAGTCTTTCAAGAAATAACAATGCTATAATCAATTAATTTTTTTTTCTTTCCAATTAAGCCGGGTCTTTTTATGCGCCATTTCCCTTTTTGCTTCCCTTCGGTGTTAAAGAGCTGCTCTTTTGTTTGGGTTTTACTATATGATAAAGAGTTTACTTAATGTATGATGGAGTACACTTTGCACCGGGAAGTCGCGCAACGTCTGCTTTTACCACGCCGTCTCTTTTACAGGTAGAACCTCTAAACATTCTTGGTGCGCAAACATAAATAGCTCTAGCATTTTTGACTCCGTGTTTCTCGGTGAATATTGGTGCCGTCGCTTAACGCAAGATTACCAACATGATGGTGTATACTAAGTCATTTAAGCTATGAACACACAAAGTTTTAATCGGGACTAGCGGGCCAGAAGTTATGCTAAGGACGTCGTAAATTGGATATTTAAAATTGTGAATATGTAAACCATACTCTGAGACATATTATAGGAAACTGTATACCCTTAAACTGTTGCAATTTCGTCCCAACACTCGGTCTTTTGGAAAGCTCTGGAATTCTTACTCTTTTGTAATTAACGAATCTACACCTCGATCATAAGTTTTAGAGGGCGACCTATTCTGGTGAGTTATAAAACTTTAAATTGTCGCGAACCCACGGGCTCCTAGCTCAAATTCGAGCATGTACAACAAATGCGCAGTCATCGTGTAGATTTTGCAGAAAAACAATATTTGATTATATCATTGCAGCAACGTTTTTGCGTCTCAGAACAGGTTTCACAGATTACAACAGCTAATGAACAAACCTGCTAGAACTTCTGACCGGTTACCCTGACGCCACGCGTCAAGGACGACGACACATAGACCTAAGCACCGCAAGCGACGGCGGGGCGCGCTCCCGTGTGAGGGTGGTTGCTCCGAAGGAGTTATTTCAAAATATGGCCAAGCCGAAGGTCGTCCCTACGCTCTTAGCTTGTGGGCCCCGGGATCATTGCTCCGGTTTTTCGGGCGGTAATAAATCCTTGCTTTGTTCAAAGGAAGAAACGTCATGGCATGCTCAATCACCAGGGTGGACAGAGAAAGTCGAAAGAGGAAACAAACTACACGAAAGATACATCCCCTGCATACAAGGCAATATTGCTGAATATTCTAAAAGAGGCAGACGCACACATTAGGCAGCGGGGCTGGGTCAGCGCCTTTCTTGGACTAGTGTTCAATGAGTGAGAACAAGAGTTCAAGCCAAACGCTGAAGCGGCACCAATGTCCCCCCCAACATGTGCAATCGCGCGGGTCTAAGGTAGGGGGCGTAAAAGATCCAGCACTGAACCCGTAAAGTCTATACGAGAATCGAAAAGTACTATTTTTGAAATGTTGAGAAAATCTGGAACTGCAACACGTCACTGAAGTTAAGGAATACCAGTTAGTTTCTCTCTATCTAAGGCGTTTACTTGTCAAGTACTTGGAAAAGCAGTACATTCTATATATCGTTTCACCGTGAGAATTTTACGTAACCGTTAAATGTTGTAGATCACTCACTCTAATAGAGAAGATTTCTGAAGAGCTCCCAACAGTTGTCGTGCATCTCATGGGCCAGCTGTTTTGGTGTCATTTTCGAGCGCACCCAATTGGAAAGGGCCATCAGCAGCGCCAGAATGGGAATAGCGCTTAGGATGAGGGCCCACACCTGCGTGTAGGATTGGCACAAAATTCAGCGTCACTCGTGATAGCGATTGTGCAAGGCACAATCAATTTTTAAAACTTCGCTACAATATTTGTGATAATTTACACAGATACCGCTTATACCTAACGATTGTATGATTGTCTTTCTTTGAACCGTGTCCTGATAAAAATATTGCACATGACATGTCAGATGACCTCCGATTGACAAGTTAAAGGTACCTATTCGCTTCAGGTATGTTGCCTCTGGTAGTTTGAAAACTGTGTTTGCGACGTATTAACTTGGTTTTTTTTTCTAAAACGCGTCTTAAGTTTCAGTTGAAAACATACCTATTTGTTTCTTCTCTTTTTTTATGACGGAAACAAGTTTTAGGTTCAGTTCATAGCACTGCAATGAGTTGGCATATAAGAAAGAATTTCACTTTCCTTGTTTACGCCAGTAAAACGTAACTGTGGCAGACTATAAAGAGGCGGAGAAGTTTTCAAGATAGTGTATAGTCATGCATGGTCATGAAGCCCGGAGTACCTTCCAGTCAAACGTGAGAATGTAGCCGAAGACGTTGGATGTGCCCACTCCGGATCCAGACAGAATGCCAAACTGCACGTACATGATGGGCGGTCCGTATTGACCCACTTGCATCCGACTGTACGACTGGATCATGGGTGCCATGGTCATGTCCACCTCCTGAACAAATGCCGTTCATGACTCTCAGTGTTAGAGCTAGGAATCAGATTTTAGCGCAATGCGTCTGCTGATGAATTGTTCCTTTGGGCACTATATGTGTCATCTGGCAAAGGTCATCAGTTTAAGGTTGGAGCGTCAGCATGTCGTACAAACATCTACTTTGACTCCTTCATCCGGAGAACATCAAACGAGTGGAACCACCTTTCTGGCTCCATTGCTGCCCTTTTAAAGTCACCTATTGGTAGAAACACGAAAACAATTTTAAATGTGACAACCATCCCTGATTACAATGCCTGAGTCTCTTGAGAGCATGATAATGAATAAACAAACAAAAAAAGTCTTTGACACCGTGATAAAAAAGGAAACATGAAATAAGAGCGCTTGGTGCCTTTAAATAAATAAGCAATAAAAAATAGGCCTGGTCATAATTTAAAATGTCCCTGAAATTGAAAACCAGGAATGCCGACATGGGCCAACTTGAATCCAACTGCACGACTGGATCACGGGTGCCATGATCCTGTCTACCTCCTGAACAAAGGCCGGTCATAGATCCAGAATCAGACCGGTTGCAAAATGCATGTGGTAAAAGAGGAATGGGAAAACACATTAAGGACATGCGACAAAGCTCTTGTTTTTTTCGAAGACACGCAAAAAGTAATCGACCTGCACATATAGAAATTTGATTTAACATTAAAAAAACAGGGGCTTTATCTGCATGTTCGCGGAGCGCGACGATTGGACTTTGGCCACAAAGGCGCTGAGTCATCCACGCGATATTCCAGTCGGCACGCTCCGTAAACTCTTGCGTCAACTTTGTTTTTGCTGAGCTTAGGACACAAGGCAAGTTGATGAAGAGTGAAATCTAAAAGTGAGTTAAATGACATGAGATACTCAAACCGTTACCATTTCGTACACAAAAATACGTAGTTTTCAACTCGTTGATAGCACAGTTTTTGTCACAATAAGTTGTTTTTCAACACGGTGAGTTAAGCGCTTAGTATGATTACTGTTCATAAACTAAAATTAACATGTTTATATTTTAAAACAGGCGTCATATTTTTAGCGTCACTTTTGTATATGAGATAAAATAGACAACCACTCAGCGGCGTCTCCAAAAGTACACATGTGGTGTGCCGAAGCTTCTATCCATGGGAATGACGCGAAAAAGGAAAGTTTTTCTTGTTTTTAGGAATTCCTGAAATATAAAATCATTAAGGTATTTTCGAAGAACTTTGATGACGGTCTCGCACGACTAAAGGAGGTTTCGCTTCGAAGAGTTTGTGTAAAAAGGGCGGTCACTTCGGCTGTTCGCGCCAAATTGATTCACACCATGGCTTCACCTGCTGTCCCTCTTGAACCGCCCCAGTCCGGAAGGCGAATCAGGAGCAAGTCCTCTGGACGTGCCCTAGCCTTCAAGTGGCCCGCCGGTGCCATCTTGGAGGGTGGGAATTCATCGTAACCGGCCTCAAGGCTTTCAACATTGAACACGTGGCCCACTACACCCCTCTCTTGGGGACTTTTTGCAGACAATGGAAACGCAAGATTAACCTCTGACCCACGCCGTATAACAAGCTGACGTACTTAAAAAAAAAGAACTTACCAAATATTGCTTGTTTTGATATTAACACCCGTGAATCTTACTACGATTGCAAATAAATCGTATGCTGCTAAGGGTAGATAGGTCACACATGGCACTGTTGTGTTGCGAAACATGAACGCCCCAAAAGCGCCAAGGTGTAACCACACGTGATGTTCTTTGATCTGAGCCTTGTTTACCCTTGCCCTAAATTGCCAAACAAGTGCCAGTGTTAGGCTTCATTGAATCGTTCTTTCTTTGTCACTTTGTTTCTGTAGGTCTCAGTTCCAGATGAAATGCCTGAATTGGTTTTCACTTCTGGTTGTTCGGTTTTCAATTGGCAACGTTGCGCTTAAAGTTAAAAAAAAGTTTCCCATTTTGGCTGCGCCGCTGATTGTTTCGTTGGTCTCTGGTACCATTTTTATGTTTGGAACTTTGGTAGTTACTGTGAGAGCCTTAGAAAATCCATGGAAAAGCTAGTCAAGTAGTTTAGACATAACTAACGGCTTGGAGCAAAACATTATTATACTAAAGTTGTACCCTAGGAATTCATACATTTTGTCTAAGTTTGGCATTTTTCCGTCGTTCAACGCGGAGTGCGTTTTCAGTGTTAAAAAGAATCTATAACGTGTTTCAGCGAGACAACTCTTGACAAAAACCAAGTAGAATCGGCCGTGGTTCCGAAATCAGCTGAAATGAGCAGGCGACACTCTCGAATACTTCATTACGCGATATTTTCCCACTTGTGAAAATCGCTTTTACCATTACATTCTTCCGACACTTACACCAGCTCGCCTGCGCCCTAACTGTTTTTTCATGAACTCAGTGTTGGTTTACATAGTAAATACACTAAAGAAGAAGTCACTCCGCGATAGCCCATTAGAATTAGTTACAGTAACGTTGTATGCGCACCAATTATTTGTGCGGCGGTCCGTAAATACGAAGACAGGTAGGTTGTTCATATGTTGTTTATTTAGGTTTGCATATTTTGATTTTTAATAACCATTTCTCGCATTCACGATCGCCATTCTTTTTGCACAAGGTTCAACGTGCACACGCGCAAATTTGCGTCGTTCCAAACACATTGGATGGGTCTTCTCGGCGTCATATTATGATTTAATCTTAACTTAAGGTTTATTTCTGTTTTCGAAAGAGGGTGTATTAATTAATCAAGTTTATTTAGTGAACGGACAGTTTATTGCTAAACAAGAAAATTCCCAACCAGTAGAACGGTGGTTCTTACGGCGCATTTATTTTTACTGTTCATTAGACAACTTCACAAGTCCCGATTTCACTCGCGAAGGATTGCAATAATGATTCTAACACATCATAGGCATTCGCTATCACGCTCTCATTGCATTTCAATCGCATTTTTTGTGTGCGTTTTTCTCTCAGATGTGCGTCTGGTATATCGCCTCTCAAACGTCTGTCAACCATACTATAATGTGGATTGTGCTTCTGACAATATCTCACTGAAAAAAGCATCAATGTTTAAAACGCGAGAACGCGATTCAGTATCGCCAGGATTTTATTAATCTTCGTTTTGTGTCTAATTTTCGGTGCCTATATCGACCAGACTCGTTTAAACTTGTTTTATTTTCTATTCGTACATTGTTTCGTATTGTTTCTGCAGCTCACATAACTAGCCAAAAGTTTATTTCGTGCTCTTGGTTTTGCGGAAAGACATGACCTGAAAGGCTTCTTGCCTCTCCCGTTCTTGCTTTTAGTTTATATGCCTATGACCGCGACGATATGGATATAATAGAACATAGCTCGAGACAAAGTGTTTCAAAGCCCATAGTCACGAATGTTATGGGACTCATTGAAATGTGAATAGTTTAAGCAGGAAGAGGAGCGAATTCAGCGTACCCGCCGTTGAACATTTCCCACAGCCCCCGTCCAGGACCCGTTGCGAAGACGGATGCCCATTTGGCCATCTGCAGGGAGCTTGGCTTCGTACCTGCCACCGGGATAGATGACGTGTCAGTAGATTGAATCAGTGAAATCGTAAATTCTCCGTAAAAAAAGTAGTTCTTGGTACGCGCCAAAGTAGCAGCAGCATTTCTTGTTCTTAAAATCGTTTAATATAGTATAGAAATTGGCGAAACAAATTGACATGCATTATTCGCCTATTATAAAAAAAGTAATGGATAGAAATGTTGGAATGAAACATAGTTGTCTAGAAAATGCATTTCTTTGTAGTAGAACCTTTCGATAAAATCTGGGGATCAACCATAGATTTCTTTGACATCTTAACCTAAGAACTAACGCGAAGAAAGTAATTGTTTTTGGAATATTATAATTGTGTGCGACGCTTGGCTAATACAGCTTTATAGACCTTTGCAAAAATATCTCTCTGGCCGCCGCCATTTTGCGAATTGAGCGACCCTTTTCGGCCAAAAATTTCGGCCACCCGCCTGAGCTGCGGAAACCCGGGCAGCGTGACTCCCCCCCTGCATTGTGCATACGAAGTTCGCCGGCCTTTCTTGGAAGTTTTTATTTGCCTGCTTGGTTTCCGCAGGAAACGAACACAGAGAGCGACCGTCAAGCAGCCCGCGACGCGGGCAGTTCGACGTTCTTGGAGGATAATTTCCGTTGAAAAAATCTCCAAAAAGCCTTCCCGGTTATCTTCCGGGTCTCAATAAAAATAGCTGGTAGGATAGGGTCCGGAGTATGGGGACGGAATAACAGAGACGTTCGTAATTCATTTGCCTTGAAGTTGTGCAAAAAAGCAGCCCTCTTCTACACGTGCCCCAATACACGCCGTATTCCGCTCGATCGTAGTGAAGTGACTATCGTCGACACTGTATATTGAATATGTTGTGTTATTTGAGACCTTTCTCAAATCCTGTTCGGATAACGCGGCACCGTGGGGTACGTACAATATATGTTGTTCGTTCGTTGAATTTCATGTTGTGGGCGGAAAATACCCATGCAGTTTGAATATCCTCTGTGGTCAAATGTTTTCGACGGTTAAGACCTTTGTACATTGACACGGCTGAGTGTATGGTGCCGTAAACATATCAACATAAAATAAAACAATTATTCCAACTGCATTTGTTCTGTCGCGCACGGACTCACAAAACAGCTTTCATTTTGTTGTTTTTTCTCAAAATATTGCAATGCATTCTTAATAACCCCGAGAAATACTATTCGCCATAGAACACAAAATAAAAAATAAAACGCGGCAAATTAGCATCCACCAGCGTCTAGAAGTGCCCCTACGCAGGCTGCCACAGCCCATTGACTAGAAAACCCACAGCCCAGCGCAGTCGGGCAACACAGACGTACCCTGTCAAAACCAGGGACGCGCGCTGTAAATCGCTACGTTCGAGACTGCCGCTCGAAAGGTCTATTGTAGCAAACGAATTTACATATGTTAAAAACTAAAAGGAGCTCAGCGTTTTGTTTGTACGAACAGCCTAATAACCAATACTGTAAAGAAGAAATACTCATAAGTTTTGCAAATATATATGTTAGTGGAAAGCTCCCCAATTAACTGCATTGTTGTCCTTTTCGAAAACTCCCGGTGGTATCACCAATCGCAAGATCGCTTCTAGCCGCCGCCGCCGCTACGAAGAAAACAAAAAAACTATCCGACCGTCGAGCCGAATTGAAACCTTTGGATGACAGCAATCCTTCTTCTTCAGTCAACTGCTCAACCGATTTAGCTAACATTGGAACGAATTGCGGTAAATTGAGGAGGCGATACTGTCTTTTTCTTCAAAACTTCAACAACTTTTTCGGCGTCTCGTTTGCCTCGGGCGTGCACGTGATGCCAGAACACGCCGAAATGCAGCGTGCACGTGTTGGAGGCCGGGTGGTCGAAAAAGACGCCCTGGCATTTTCTGTCTGCTGCAGTGCAGATCCAGCTGTGCCAACGCAGGCACGTCACCATCCGAGCAGACTAAATTGCACACGGCAGTGCAAGACTCCGGAAAGTTCATAGCTACTATGAAGAATTTTTTTTTTAGTTTACTACCGTTGTTGTTTGGGCTAGTTTGTATTTATGGTTAAAAATGAAAAACAAAAAAAACCCCTAAAGACACGGGCAAGAACGAAAAGGTAGACGAACAGGTTACAACCTGCTGAGGAGGCCCGGCCTATACGAAGTAGAAATAAGGAACTGTAGCGGAGTCGACAGCTGAAGCGAAAATGGCGTATACGTCCTCAGAACCGTGCTCAGGAAGCGGAGAAGAAATGAAAATGGCGCCACGAAATTAGCGAATTACACAAGCGCCGATCTGCTGTCTCTTGGACATACTTTACGCGGTAACGTAAATACACGAGGATTTTCTTTTACGACTTTAATAAATTAAACATTTTAATAAAATTGGATGTCGACGACCTTCAGATTACCTTTCAATATGAGAAGGCCTTCTATCAAACATATATTTTTTGATGTTCTAATTGTATAATAAATGGTAGCAGTTTTGGTTGAGAGTCTATTCTTTTCAAACAAATTCTTGCCTCGCAAAAGTTTGCGGAGCTCATGATTCAGACAGGGTTTGGTAATTTAACACAGTTAGAATACAATTCGCAGAACTTGCTGCATAGTAGTCAGCCATATGCTGTGTAACGCCTATGGCACATGCAGACGAATACAGCAGGTTATAAGCTGAGAAAACCGGAAGATGAAATTTGCTAGGAAAAGAAGTAACACTGCAACCACTCACTCGTTTTGTCATTTAAATTGTGCTCACAAAAGGTGCTTTTATCTACTCTTCCTTGAAAGATATAAAAAATATGGGTGTTCTTCCTCGAAATCAATTTTATAATCTTTCAGTACCACGAAAGGTAATACTGTCTTGGTCAACGTGATCTCCTTGTCTTCCCGTAAAATGCGCTATCTCAGAAAATTTGGAAATACAAATGTTACTTCAACTAAACATTTTATGAATCTCAGTCACCAATCGAAAACGTAGTTCTCTTTTCTAGACCATGTGATGTCTTCATTTTAAGAGTCTTCACAAAGTTGTTTGTTTATTTTTTCTTTAAATCTTCATCCAGCAACTAGAACTAAAAGCGTAAAGGTAAACATAAAGAGGTATAGTTTCTACAGGATTCTAGTTGTTAAATCGCCTCATAAAATTAATGACTGTCTCTGCTTAAGGAGTTTGCTATTTAATATTTCCTGAAACTGAATGACTTTCGAGCGCTCTTGCTTATGAATAATTTGTCAATTACGTTATTTTTCAATTAAAATATTTGTAATATTTGTTTTTATTACGGTTCAGAGGCAGAAGTTTTAAAAACAAACAATATACACACAACGGCACCTATTACATAATTACAAAAAAAAAATACACGACAGCATCAAATTTTCACAAGAATAGTTGAGGTACCGCATTTTAATTACGGATATTAGCTAATTTTAACAGCACACAACAGTTTCACAAATGGATTTGTGGACAATAATTTGAAAACAACATTGCGGATGCTCGAACAAGATGGATCTTAGGATAAAAAAAAAAGAGCGAGATAAGACGAAACAAATGTATGGCTTAGGCTTAGGAAAACAACATTGTGGCGGCTCACGTCATGTTGAGGCTCTCCGTAATTGCATCCACCACCATGCCCATTGGACCCACAATTGCTAGTTTTCCATTCCTTGATCCCACCGATAAATAGGGGGGCCACTGCAAGGAGGTGGAGTATTGTAAATAACAAACTGAAAGGAACGGTATATTTATACACGAGTATTTTCATATCAATCGAGGCGCGTTTCTTTGTTTGAATTTTTGCTTCGACCAAAATTAATGTGTTTTGGGAGCGATTGGAAGTGAAGAATAGCGCGAACGGCGAACTTGAGGGATTTTTTGTTTTTACGTATTTGACCACTAAAGAGGCCGAGGGGTAAACTGACATTTCTTTTAACTGTCAGAGACGGAGTGTTCGACCACTCACTATTTTGTCAGTTCTAAAACTACTGCACTCGCACGCTTATCTGGCATTTAAGAACGTGGTTTTATTATGCCAAGTAAAAAACAATTATAATATTTTGAAATTACAAAAAAGTCGAACTCTCTTCCTTTGACCTTGACATCAGGAAAAAACCCAAATATTTAATTTTAGCTTAATACAAATGGGATATGTAAATTTACAACATAAATATGGTTGCACATTTTAAACAAATATTATCAACATTGAGCAAATTCGAAACCGACCTAAAAACCCTTTTTATTGAATTTTTTTGGAGGACCAAGGTATGATAATGTTGTTTTTTAGAAAATATGAACACAATATAGTGTTTTATTAATATGACCGCAAATAAAGCTTTTATCTTGTAATGTGTCGTTGTAGAACGGCAAGGCTTTGCTGCGGAGTGATGTTACTTTTAATCCGCATTATGCAATATTTTACCTATTCTTAAGCTTAAATATAAATAAAGTATTAATATTTGGTAATTCAATAAATCCACGCCACAATGTTGTTCCTAATAGCACCTATACGACGACAAAGTCACAATGCACAACTGAGAGGACTCGTGCAGAGAGTTTCCCAATAGAAGAGCAGTGTGTCTCCTATTCGAAGTATGAACCACAATTGCCCTATTCAATATCACCATGTTTCTTTTTATATGTGCATCAATTTTTGTTTTTAAATCCTTGGTGTAGTTCCGATATTTTTAAGAATAACATTTTGCCGCGTGCAGGGTCACGGACTTGTAGAAAGTTCTCGTTTATTCTTGCTGCGGACATAACTATCGTTTATCCCTGCTTTTGTTGTTCTAGACAGCGCTTGTTCATTCTCGCCCCGAGCGCGCTACGCTCGAACCTTCTCCGCCAAATCTTCAAGATAGTGACTCACTCTAGATAAGAGGCAGCCCGCTACCTTGTCGAGTGAGTTTCGCCTCAGTGTTCGATATTGCTGCTTCGCCGCCTTCGCCGCCCGCGACGCTCTGTTGTTATCTTTTTTTTTTTCCTTTTATTTTTGGGCACAAGTTCGCCCCATTAAACGTTCAGTTTCTTCAGCTATCTTTGCCCCATCAATTGTCATCCGTGACAATATTACGGATTTACAATAACGTAGTAATGAAATAATGTTTTTTGTGAATTTTTCAGTAAGGTACCTGCTTCCAGTGAAGAATCTATTTTTTTAACAATAAATTGCAACGCAATTTTTTTAAAGATACAAATATTTGGTTGTTTTGTTTTATAGGAGAAAGGGACCAACAATATCAGCAATGTATGAGATGGTACGTGAACAATTCCGACATTATAGTAAACTATGCAGATATACTTAATTTGTGTTCTAGTCTAATACGTTTTACTTCTTACGTGTATAAAAGACACCTTCAATATTCGCTTGCTGGTGATCATCTGAAACAAAAGCAAATGAAGGGTCAATTAGTATCTGTCACAACTTGTGTCCAGATCAAACCTTGCTATTATAAAATTGGCGTTTACTTTCATTTGTTATGTACCAGTCTATCTAGGTATGGTTTACTCTATTGTCATCAACACAGTACTTTTCTCCCTGCTCTTACGCCCCACACAATTATTTAGACACTAACAGCGCTATAAGATGTTTGATGAGAAAAACCGGAGAAACCGTCGCTTGAACAAACCAAATAATGATGGATGGACCTAACACTTGACAAGCGAGGTACACACGTGAGTGTTACACATTTGGAAAAAAAAGCGTACTTCACATGATTTTCAGAATTAAACAAAAATAGCTTGGTTTGACTCGTCTTAAGAGTTTTTTTTAATTTTCACAAGATACTGTATGTCACATGATACATCGCTTTCATGCCATAAAAAACGTGTAATAAATATATTGGTAGTTTCAAAATAACAACTGACAGTGAACCATTATGATTAGCTTCTACAACCTCCTTCCTGTTCCGACACCTTGAATGTACGTTAGGAGTTCACGAAAAGCCCTACTTTTAGTTCAATAACTGACTGGCAGAACAAGCTGCCACGTAATATTCCACTGATTCGTGGATGTGATCATCGTCACAGTTGCTTGCCGATGTTTTCGACACTCAGATAACGCGACGAAGTTGAGACGTTTTTGCTGCCCTGTCTTCCTTTCTCCCTGTGTCTCCATGTTTTTTTTTATCTAGTCAAACAACGTGCAGATTTCTAGAAATGATAAAAGCTGGGATATTTGAGCCTTCTAAGTGACGTATCCCTAATGCAGACCCAAATTTCCGCGGTTGCATTAATTAACGGAGCTAAAAATGAAACGTTTGTACGATGTAATTTTAATATAGCTTCATCGAATTTTTTATGTTCTAGTCTAAAGAACCGTAGAAATGACTGAAAGTGTTTTTCTTTATTTTTGCGGTTCTTACTTTAATCTACAAAAATCTGGGAACAGTTTATTTGCACCGGGGTGTAAAATGTTTATTATTAATTTACTTCAGTTTGCCTGACAAATGATTGGCTAAACTGTTCCTCAAGATCATTTCGAAATTAATCAGGGTAACACATTGAAGATACCGAGAGCCATAATAAATGTAATCAGGGATCAAGCATCGACAGCAAGATCGCTTAACCTTCTCTTCGTAGTTTTTATTCCGCTCATGTTCCATACATATATCAATTTTAGTTGCCTCATGAATATCCGGTGTATATTACAAATAATAGAAAATATGGAATGACAATATTTGACCTGCTATTTTTGTTCATTGATATTTGTAGTTCTTATACCTTAATTAATTTGTTTTTCTTTTTTTTATCTTCTATCAATGTGAAAGGAATCAAAACTGAGTAAATCAATATTAATAAGGTAACTGTTTCTCAGCCACAAGAGGGTTTGTGAAAACAGAAAATTTTAAAAAGTACGGCATCGAAAACTCCATGGGAATTTTTTTAATAAAAATAATAGTTGATAAAATTTAACAGGTCAAAGTAAGAAAAGGATATATATTTATAAAAATAAATATAATATTTTACGCGGAAAGCAAATTAGCTGATAAATGCCTTAAAACTAGCAACAAGACAATTTAATGCAGGAAGGTTCGCTTGAAGAGAAAGTTATTTAAAAGAAACAAAAATAGTACACCTACAGTTACCATGAATATGCAGCCACGGTCTATTCTAATCAATTTGATCTTTACGTGAAGAACCACCTATCCAGCGCAAATTGGGTGACCTGCTTGAATTTGCAAATGTTTCATGCCAGTGCTCCTGTTGAAAAACCGCGATGTTAGTAGAGTTAACAAATCAATCAACATTATTTGTCACAATTTAAAACTATTTAATACTAAAGCTTTTATATAACGAATAATATACAGTCCAATATTGATCACATAAAAATCATTACTTGACAAAATGAGCACCAGAAATTACACAATAGAATCACAATTCCGGTAAATAAAGAAGATTCCACAATAAACCTCTGCGAACTACTATCGGCCGGAGATACCAGCGCCCGCATATATGGAGCTCTACCTTTCACAGAATTTGCACTAAGGTGATGCATTTTCGCTGGTGAATTTCTGCGGCATAACTCATTTTTGTCTTAAAAATGAGAAAAACAAACTTGCCAGGCTAAGGGTGGACTGGTTCGCAGACAACCGAGTTATCGATGCTGGAAGACGTAGATAGAGCAGGGCTGCGAGCAGGTGACGGAGTACGTCATCAGCACGCTACACCATTTAAAAGATAATGCCACGCGTTATAAACATCGCTAACATGGTCATTGGTGAACCCATTCGCCGTTGGGCCTGGAAAGTATGTGGGCCTTCCTTTGGGAAGCTATGCCTTAACATTTCATGATCGAATATCTTCTGGCGGAGTGCACATTCTGTAATGGGGAGAGATTTCCATGTGCAGGTGTGAGTTTTTGTGCTCGATTTATAGAGCACGTAGTTATTAAGGACACCGTGTATACTAACAAGTTTCAGAAGTAACCGAAAAACGCAGAAGCACGAACTCCCTAGTGGAAAAACGTACAAGAAACAAACCTGCTGCTTGTACAGTCCTGGTATGACACCACCATAATTTATTGTTATTATACATGCAGCTAGTTTGGTTTTGCGTTCTCCATAACTGGAGATACCGGCACCGCTATGGCTCCGGGTCTGTCTATACTGGCAGCCGGTTTGCTCGCCGATATGACTCGGTATGGCTGGTATGATTTTGCGTCCGATGACGTAGGCGACCGCCATCTTTCCAACGAAACGCCTATACCACAAGACCACCGGTATAACTAAACCATACATGCAGAAAGACGACCGCGATCTTCCAACAAAAACGTCCATCGTTTACCACCGGTATCGTTACATACATCATACATGTCGAAAAATAACATAAGCCGCGTTTACATGAATGCGACTTAGTCGCATTGAATCCAGTTGCCGCATTCAATATGCGGTCATGTAAACGGCATAATGCGCAAAGCGCATCGCATTAAAGTCGCTAGACAGAGGTGGATCGAGATGGCGAGTGCGCATTCATTCAGCCCATGTAAACGAAGGTCGCATCGCATTTTGGAACGGGGAGGATTATCGGAAGGCGCTCGCTGCGGGAGCGAGTGAACAGCTGAGAACATGGTGGCGGCCAACCTCGTCGGCGGCGCGGAAAGCGGTCCCGCAATTTTTTTCCCGAGAACAAACGCAAGCTTTTATTGCGATCATAAGTAAGCGGAATTTAGCGGAGCTGCTCGGTGACGGCGGCCCCGTCCAAACCTTTGCGAAGTACGACTTGCGCGTCCGAAGGGGTCACAACGGCTTCGGTGCAAGCACGCATGACACCGAGAGCTCCGATCACTGTAGAGCACTGCATGGTTGCGCAGAACGAGCAGCTCCTACCTCGCTGCCGTTCCTGGCTGCGCAAGAGCCTCTCGGACTCGGGGTCTGGTCGCGATCGGCGAGGTCTGGCGCGGCGAAACGTGGAGGCTTCCTCAAAGCGTGCACACACACGTCGCCTCTCGTTCAGAGTGGACCGGCGGCCCGGACTGGAGTCCTAAACGCCTTGGTTTTGATGCTTCTTCCGTCTCCCAACTTCTTCCACAGCACCGAAGACAGCGGGCGCGATCTTTACGTTCACTGAATGCGTCGAAAGGCCTCCACGTGCGATGCACCGGAAAACGTGGTGCGGCTGGTGCCGGAACGGAACTGACGGAACTGCATAACTTCGAGCTTTGAGTCAACGTGCACGGCAACAAACCGATCGTGACACTAAGCCGCGGATACCGCATCGCCGGTCGACAGGGGCAAATGGCCCGTTGCTCGTATCGTGGGCCGTGACTCGTACTCGGCCAACTCGGCGACTTTTCGTGGCCCCTCGCGTCGTCGCAACCAGCCGCAAACATACCAGCCCGCGACCGTGGCCGATGTCGGAGGAAAGCGAAACCGAAACGTAAAGCTTCCGCCCAGTGGCTTCCGCTGCCGCGCCTTTTCTAACTTCCCGGCCAGTCCCGGTTTACACACTTCCGGTCGTCGCGGAGATGGCGACGCAGCCAGACGTAGCGGTTTTGGCGCTGGCTCCTTCTGCGTTTTACGGGACAGATGTTTTACGGTCCGTTTCTACTGCGTCTCTGGCTCTCAACTCGACGACGCCTCTCATGGTTCAACCAGGCGTGGTCAGCCGGGGTCAGCACAGCGCGGCCGGCTCAACTCGTCCGATCGCCGGACCGCAGGCGACTTCCGATTTCGGCCGTTAGGCCTAGGATCCGAAGGACTCTGTTTCCGTGAAGCGGTAAGCGAATCTCGTCCCGTTTTCGTTCTACTTTTAAATTACGTTAGGCGCGCTACAGTGTAAGCATGCGTGCCAAGTGTTCGTGACAATTTTGAACTAGAATAATTGTGCTTCATTGCGGTTTGTCATTTACGAAAAAGTAAATCGAGCAATGAACGAGGAGCCATGCTTGAAAACGATGTATGTACGATGTTAACTTCTACCTGGGCGGCTTAAAAAAAGTCAAGACTGGTTACGGTTGGATGCGAGGCTGGTCCCAATGCAATGGTAACCACTTAGATCACCTTTCTGAACAGCATGTAAGCAATATAGCGATCAACGAGACGAGCGACGACGAGAAGCTACGAGTGCCGGCGCCGAGCGACGAAGATTTCTCACTCTCGCTGCTTGCGCCGCTCGGTTCCTGGGCTTCTAGAAAACGTCGCTCATCACCTTGATCGCTCGCACCAATCGCTTTCATAATGTGTGTCTCGTCGCGCAGCTGACTACCGTGTTTATTCAAATATATGTCGACCTTTTTTTTTCTTTTCTTTTATTTATTTATTTTTTTTCGGAAATCGTGACTAAAGAATTTCGACCTACATTCGCGACGAAATTTTGCGACCGTACCGGAGGCATGAAGCTATCGAGTCACCGAGCCGGCGTTGCCGTAGAGCTGCGCCGCTTCTTGTTTCCAAAGGCTTTTGTTAAACAACCGAAAACAACAGCGATGGCCGATGCCGCTATCGCGCGCACCTCTTGGGGCATTGGATTTCGCCATCGCACCTCTAGCGTTCCCCTTGCTGGGCAATGGGGAAGGAGAGGAACGCGATGCGCCATGCACTTTGTCCTCCATCCTCGCAAACGCGCACAAAAAAAAAAAAAAAAAAAAAAGATGTTACTTTTGTTAGTTGCTTGAGGCGGCTCGGCTCGCGTGTTGCTCATGGCGACACGGCGGCTTTGTTTGCGTCTTTGTAGTTTGTCTTTCGTTGCTTCGCACCTTCTTTCGTTTCTTGTCGTCATTTTACAACGGTGTCAGTGAAGTATTGTGGCGGATTTGCGAGGATGTCTACCAAGCTGTGAAGTGATGTAAATAAAGGTTTCTTTCTTTTGCCCAAAATTTCCCCTGTTCTTAAAAATAAAAAAAAAAAAAGTCGACCTATATTTGAATTTTTTTTTTTTTTTTATTCTCGGTGGGTCCAACAAATAGAGTTCGACCTATTTTCGAGTAAATACGGTAACTTTAATTTTTATTTTGGGTTACGTCGGACGTAACTCGAATGCTTGACAGTTACGTTGGGCGTAACTTTAATTTTTATTTCGGGTTCCGTCGGACGTAACGTTAGACACTGCGTTACACTTAAGAAAAATAGGGGCTGATGGTTCATCATATAAACCAACCATTTGTGTTTAATTAAAGCGAATCACTGGCCTAAAAAAAATACTGCTGTCCTATACACCTTTCCAAAGAACACTCGACCCCAGGGGCAACAAACCGTTTTCGAGCCCAGTCACTGAGTTTGAGGCTAGACTCTTACTGGCGTCCCTCCCAACCCTAACCGAGTGAACTGTGATTTCAATAGGCGCAGCCTACGTAGGCGCACTTTCAAACGTTGCTGGCGGCTAAATTCTCGTCTTTTCCCGGTATATTTTACGTTTCATGGTACATGTATTTTCACGAGGACATTGAGAAAGCATTGTGCCACATTTGAAAAAACAAAAGAAAGCAACAAAAAAAAAATGTAAACTAATTTTGTTGGGTACGCGCACGACGGAGCGAATGCGACTGGAATGTATAGTTCTAGCTATTTGTTTTTTTTTTCTTACGATAAGCTTTGACGGCGCCGCGGGATTCGCCGCATGTGAAACGACAAAGCGCTTTGCTGTCAAAAATACATTGCAACAGAAGAGGGCCGAAAGGCATGCATTCTTCACGCTCACAAATAACGTGTTTACCGATGGATAGGACACGGACATACAATTGAGGAAGTGGTAACATTCGAACAATATATCGTACGTACCACACAATGCAGTGTTATCCGAAAAGAATTTATTTGAGAAAGATCTCAAATAACACAGTCACAGTTGACGACAGTCACATCTTGACGATCGGACGGAATTCTAGAAGACTTCGTTTCGGGGCACGTTTTGGGGAGAGCTTCCTTTTTTCACAACCGCACCAAGGCAAAGAAACAAACGCGACTGACCCCTTTCTCACCCCAACCCGGACAACTATTTTTGGAGATGACTGAGGATTCTACGCGGATTATCTCTGGGAGAGGGGAGAACAATGTTCGCAAAATCGCGTCGAGGGTCGTTCGACATCCTTCACCTCCTTCGTTTCCCGTGAATGTCGAGCAGAAAAGCTTGAATGGCAGGCACTTACCAGCCTTATTTCACAGTGGAAGATAACACAGAAAGGGTACGCAGCGCGCATAAAAAAACATTAAGTGGAAACTTTCAAGAGGTGCGAGAAAACGTCGAATGAAAAACCGCAAAAAAGCAGGTACAGAACCGCGCTGAGCGGGTCTTCACAGTCCCAGAGAGTGGCAGAAAATTTCTAGCTGATAGAGGGCGCGAGAGTCGCGCCAGCCGCATCAGCATCAGCAACATGGCGGCGGCCTAGGAGCGTTTTTCGGAAAGGTGTATAGGAATGTAGTGCTTCAGATAAATTTGTTAATTTTTGCTTTTAGTCTCTGCCCCACCAGATACAACATCTGGCCTAAAGCAGTGTTCCGGATCTCCTTCCAAGACCTCAGGCGGGTCGTCATTCAATCCAGGAGGCGGCGGCGTCTCATGGGCGTGTTGCGGGTGCTTCTTACTGGATGGTGCTACCGAGGGAAAAGTGGTCGTGCTTGGGAAAGGCAAGTATGGCCGCCGTAAGTATAGATATTGTTTTTACCTTTGCTCGAACCCACCTTTAAGAAATGCACAGTTCGCATGTGTGCATCTCTCAATGCTTCTACAGTCGGCTGTTAATATTTGGAGTGCTCCAACTCTGTCAGTGCTAGTTTCTCTAGATTATGCAAATGGGATGCAACACTAAACCACATATGCTCTCGCAACAAACAGTGCTCTGCTGAAGCACGCACTGTGGAATCTACTCTGGCTTTATAATGCAGCACAAAATAGTTGACGCCAAATATAGCTACTTTTGTGACTCCGTTTTACCAAAAGCTCTGCCGAAATAAACTTGCCACCTTATAGGTAGTGCAAAAGAACCTCGCGTGCCTAACCTGGAGAAGGGCATTTTTTTTCATAGGTCAATTTTTTCTTAAACCAATACCTTCAGCCTCCTTGAAATGTTAACATCATGCGACTCTCAGAAGAACAGTAAACCCCTTAATGTTGGCGAACCTTTAATTTTCGCGGCCTTTAATTTTGCGGAATTCAGTGACTGCGATTATGTCCTCTGTGACCGATTCGAGAAGAAATAGGGGCCACCAAGATAAGGGGGTTTTACTGTCCATCGGAGGAGAGAGGAAGTCACCTTTGTTTGTATGCAAGAGTAAAACCAACAACAACAATCATGGTGCCGACACTTTGTGAGCCTATCTGTGTCTATTGAATGATATCAATTTTGTTTTTGTTCGTTAAAAATTGTTGCCTGTCCACTGTGGGATGTCGTCTTCAACACGAGCAGTGGTTTTCCTCTGAAGCAGGCAGCATGGACGCGTGCCGCAGCACAACATAGTTTATTTGCAGGTGGTACCGCAGTTTGAAGGATGGTTCGCACAATATGGGGGAATCGCAATTCAATGTTCTACCTCGGGCGTAGACAAGATTTGCTCATTCTAAATCATTTTGTCTACAAATCGGGAACTTGCAACGAATGTACCCGCATGGTTGGAAGGGCCAGACAAGCCTTGCGAGCGCTTCGTTTTCTAGCCTCTCAGTCCTGAACCTACTCACGCACCACATGTGTAGATGTTCCGGTACGTGGGAGCACTTATTTGGAAAATGGTGAATAGCAACTGTTGTTATCTTTAAGGTGGACTGCATATTTGCAGTACTTTTCCTCACTTAAAAATATGTCTTACTAAAAATATGTAGTATAGCCGATGACAAAAAGAGAATGGCTGGGCGTCCTCCAGCACATGCTTGTGCTTTTCACCCCGCTTTAGACAGATGTGCTCGCTCCAGGCTCATCAGGCGCTGAAACGTCATCGAAGGTAGCAGACGGGCTGGAGGTCGAACAACGGAGACTTCTCCCTGCCTTTCAGATGGTGTCAGTGAGCATGTACTTCTATACTCTAACTTAGCTTAACCTGCACAGAGCTGAGTAGAATAGGCTTGGCAAGTGCCCTTATTGCATATGCATTTGTACAGCTGAGGCACTTTCTAAATCAAGAACATTGTGTACCTTACCTTCAAAAACACATCATTTTGGGGGTGCAAAAGGAATTCTAAGGCATATTTTTGTTTGTATTGTCCTATTACGCATCGACTCCTTCAACTTAATGCGGAGTCGACCCGGCCTCTTGAAAAATTTAATGCTTGCCAGGTAATTGTTTTGCATTTAGTTGATATATCAGTATTCAGTTAGGTATCCCAAGTCATTAGTCGTTGAGGTGGAGTCTCTCTGTAAGTCAGTCATGTTTAACAGTCATAGAAATGCTTGTCAAATAATGGCACTGTCGAGGACATGTATTCCGCTCGAACAATCGCTGGGCACAAGCTGGTCGTGTGGTTACAGGCAGCAAACATCCCGGTTGGAATGTCCTATTTCGCAATGTAGCTGCAGACTAAATGAGGGCCCCACTCATAAACGTCTATACTTTTAGTCTCTTTAAGCTGGACCACTTTTGAAACTACAAGCCTTTGCAGCAAAAACAGCATGACGCATGATTATAAGCTCGACGTACCATGGCGTCCAACTAGAAGGTCACATGGCTTGCTTTGTGCACTGAATTTGCAAGGATGGCTTGAAGCTTCTGTCGTGGTTAACTTTAAGCTGAGATAGTTTAAAATAATGCTCTCAGTTTTTAGTGTTGCCCGGCATGGTTAACAAGTTGGTGATATAGCGCTGCATTGAAAAGTCTGTGCATTCATGACTGTATCACCTTATGAATGCAAGCTACCTATTAAACTCTTCGTTTTTCAGAGAAATGAAATGCACTTTGCTTCCAATTGCACCCGCTTCTGTAACTTCATGGTATGAAGCACCTTATGGCTGCAAGCTCTGACCGATCTTGTTCTGTGGTCTGCGCAGGCCCATATGAGGGAGTCACTCCGAGAGCCTCACCAGAGTTTCCTGCCCGTGGTCGTTCTAAATGTTTTTGTTGTAGGTATGCATCCTTTCTGTCTTTCCCTTAATTGTACTCAAACGTCTTCTTTTCATTGTAGCCGATTTGCCTCAAAATTGGTTAAGCACACAAATGCACGCTGTACAACTGTATTGTACATATTTTTTCCAAGGTAACTTTTCTTTGCCAAAGTTTGATTTTTTTATGAAGGTTAGTCTTTTTTGTTTTTATTTTCAAATTTATGTGAGTTTCCATGGGCAACACTAAAACGTTATGCCAGAAGCAAGGACAAGTTCACTGCTCTAATTTGTTCTCAACTGATTGCAAGAAATTTCGTTAATGTTGGAAACCTCCTTCCAGCGCTTGCTTTGCAACATAAAAAAAAATTATACATAGGACATCTCTGTTTCTTAAACTGCTTGCTCATTCTGCAGGTCTGCCTGCCATAGATGTCGTGCTACTGGAGAGCAGGCGAATTCGATTGCTGGTTTTGCCATTGCGTTTTTTTAGACGTTGTCTTAGTAGTTCTTGTAAATTTTGAGATTTTCCTAAAAAGCAAGCCGGGAAGAATATTTAGTTTAGTTAGGAAGCTGAAAATAATGATTTAGTACCCCTTTGTCACTAAAATAGATACTGTGTGCCGCTGTTAGTGTCAAGCCGAGATCCACGCTTTTTTGGCATTTTGATCAGAGTGGTACCCATTCTTATTCGTTAGCCTCTTGGTGTGCCAACTAAACTCTTTGTATACAGACACCTGCCCTCTGCTGGTACACTCTACCCTCATGTTCAGCGAGTGTATGAACCGGAGTTGTATCCACAGTCGACACTCGCTGAGCACGAGGGTAGGAAAATCTTTCCATTGCAGCAGAGCCATATATGGGGAGAGTCTGGCAGTCTATGATTTCGCTGCCGTAACGTCTCCCTTCCGAGTGAGCTGATCAGCCCGCGGCACAGAGCAAGAGGCGTGAGCGCATGCGCGTGAACTCTAGGCTGCTCCCAGCTGAGCGGGGAGGGCCGCCATTTTCATTCATTCGCCCGGCATGGGATCGATATTCAAATTTCGGTTCTTTCCTTTTATTTGGCAGGCTCTGGCAATAAAATGATATACCTAGTGTTATTCCTCGGTGGCTTAAAAACCCAAAGAAAGAAGTTCCTCCATGTTTGAACGCACTTTTATTTAGGCAAAAAAAAATAAATAAGCCCGTAGCAGACGACACGTAGCCTCAACAGTGCTCCGTGCAGACAGCTTTGCATCAAAATGGTGGTCGTCTCCTCTTTGTTTCCCTGCTGCCTTCTCTCTCCCTCCTTCGGCGTTCTCCTCCCTTTCCTCCTCTCCGGCGCCTTCGTTGCCACACCCGCTGGCTAAACTCTCCCACTATACGGCTTTGCATTGCAGTAGTAGTTTTATTTGTAGTCTTTACAGTTGAATGTGAATATTTGACAGAAGTCTCAGGTTGAGGCGAAAGGGGGTTAAATGAATGCATTTGATCATTCACCTAAATTCGGTACCCATCATTTTAACGCCTACGTAGCTTTGTCCTGGGGGGTGACTATGACTAAAATAAGAGGATCTATGTGCTGATCACGAAAGAATATGCTAGCCATTCTAATGTAGCTCTGCCAAGTACTTGATTGTGATTTGTTTTTATTTTCAGCTACTTGGGTGCCTCAAGATCTGGAGATCCTAGTGGCCACAAGCTTGGACTCAATCTTTTTCTGTGGTCTGGGCAGGACCATGGGGGAGGTAATCCCAGCAACAAGAGCATCGCAGTATCTCCCTGGCTGTGACTTTCGGTCTGCGTCACGACAGGGGAGTCCTCGTGCCACCAGGTGTTAGGTATGCCACTTGAAATAAGCATTTGTCTTACCTATTAATAGAACATAAAAAGCACTACTAAGCCTAAAATGAAAAAAAAACATATTCAAATCTTGGGTTGGATGAAATTCCAATTACAAAAAGGAGTCTGCAGACATGATTAACATGTGAACTTAAAGCCCGCGGATGTAGGTTCGACGGTGTCACAGAAATAACTTCCCGCAGATCGCCTTGCTCGTGCTATACCCAAACAAATTCTTAAAATAATCAGTGTGTTTCGTTGGTGTCATCAATCTTATGTCCCTACCACACTCACCAGTCGGGACATGTGAAATATAAAAAAACAGGAACTTGCACATTGTCAGCTCTGCAAAGATTTATATAGTAAACAGAGCATAGCACGTTCAGCTTAAGAAAAAAATTCAGTGCAGGCCTATGTTCATGGTTCACATATGTGTAATTGCTCTTTATAATGAAGTGAAAACTGCTTAAGTTGTGGCCCACTACAGGCTTTCTATTAGTGTTAAAAAGTGCGGTAGAAAATATGATTGCGCTTGGAAGACGGGGACATAGGAAGGACAGACACAACAGAGCGCTAACTTTCAACTGATTTAATTCAAGAACCTCAGCGTAGAAACGGACTGTGTCACCGCACCACATCTCAACCAATCCGTGGCAGGGCCACGGATTGGTTGAGATGTGGTGCGGTGACGCAGTGTGTTTCTACGCCGAGGTTCTTGAATTAAATCAGTTGAAAGTTAGCACTCTGTGGTGTCTGTCCTTCCTATGTCCCCGTCTTCAAAGCACAGTCATGTTTTCTAACGTACCGTACCAACTTGCCCAACAATCAGCACTTGCTAAAAAGTGCTATTGTGTTTTAAGCAGCTCGCACCAAATATTTTCTTGAAATACATAGGTTCATGGAAATTATTATGTAGATGTTGGCAGACAGTCATGGTGAGGCCAATCTTTAATGCCAAGTGGTCCACTTATTCAGAGTTAATTGAGTTTGTAAATATTGTAGGTCGCAAATTAAATTTTTATGGTACGCAATGGGCAAAATCATCCGTAATGACTAGCTCTACCTAGGGGAACTTCATACGTTTACTACGGCAAGATGGTTTCGAAAAACAAAGTATTTAGTTTATTCAACTCCTGCACTAACCTTGTCTTTAGAAACTTTTTATATTCTTTGCGATGCTGAGATAAGATTCTGGAAATAGTTTTTCTAGAACTACTCTAGATATTTCCAGTTCATCATTTTTCTCGCAAAGCATTCGAGAGAGCCAAACCCTGTAATGTACGGAGGGAACTCACAGAATGATGCGACTGACAGTTTGGAACATTCGGCACTGTAACAGTAATAATGACATGTCACTTATGTAATGTTCATTATCGCAGATCAAACTGCTTTTTCCGTCTACACTCATTTTCAGTAGACTCATTCAGCGAACTCCCACCTGAGACTGCAGCGCTGGGTTCTGCAAAGTAATTTGAATGAATATAGATGCAACAGGTTTCTTTGAGCGTGCGTCTAACACATATTCTTCATATTGAATCTGCTAACTGTATTCATGTCCATGTCCATAATTCCACATTCCAGCTTATTTTTATTTTGACATCTGAGTTTTCTTCAGTACTTTTCTCAACATCTGTGCTTGCTGAGCCGTACTCAAGTCCATACATCTTGTCTTTCGCTATTACATTAATATATAAAACTGTTGATGCCGAGTGAGAATTCAAGGTACCGAATCTGTCGTGCGAGCTAAATAAGAACCAATAAAAAGCTCTACAAAGGAAATTTTGTTAAAGGATGCTGTATGGGAATTAGAATAGCACATGCCATGCTAAAAAAAAAAAATACAAATTCTTGTTAGGTATGCGAGGATGACAGTGCTGTGCTGTTTCTGATGTGTCACAAAAAAAAAATCAGTGCCATACAGTGTTCCTTATGGAAGTACAAACTGTTGAATTCGAAGCCCAGAAGTTTTATTCAAGAATGTTCCTCAATACAAATGTATTTAGAGATCTGAGCCACTGACTCATACATGACTATGTGGCAAACATTAATTTTCATGTGGATTATAGTTTACAAGGTCTAGTCTGCATTGATTTATTGCATTCATGCTGAAACTGGGAGGGGTTCTCTGGGTATGAATAAAGAGATAAATATTTCTTGAAATCAAAACATTTGAGAACGGACAAAAGGAAGGATCTGAGAACGGTATCTTAGATTCTCTTCTTTTTCTTACAGTATCTCTAATGTTCACTTTATTTCACCTGATGCATTTAGTTTTTAGCGCAGCTCTTAGCACCCGTTTCCGCGTTTCGCGGCGTCGCTGTCGGCGTAACCACCCTGCTAAACTTGGCAGGAAATTGAATTAATGTTGTGGTCATGTGACGTTAATATTTCCGCTAAGTCTAGCTGAGAAACTGAATTTTTTTTATGGCTGACGTGACACGGTCATGCGACGTCATTTTCCCTGCTACTTTTAGCGGAAAAACTGCATTTGTGTTGAGGTCATGTGACATCAATTTCTGCGCTAAATTTAGTGGGAAACTTAACCAGCTAAATTTAGTGGGGAAATTTTCCCGCTAAATTCAGGGAAGTTTCCTGCTAAATGGGAGGGAGCAGAAGAGGAGGAGGGGAGGGGGAGGAGGGGCATACCTTCCCATCCTCCTCTTCAAGATCTGTGCTCTAATTTCACGTTACAGAGAATTGTAAACGTCTCATATTTCATCTCATGTTTATTCAACTTTTATATTGCAGGTGCGCTCGCAGCACAAATCTGGGTTGTGCTGATCCTCTACGCACAAGTTAGGAACTCCTGAGTGGCAAGAGTGGGAGTTTGGTCTGACAGCTCAAGGGACACCATTGTTCAGTATTGAATTTTTAATAATCTTCTTTTAAGCAAAGTTAAGCTTTGCTGCATGCAGTTCTTGTAAAAATAAATACCTGCAACCAAATTTACCAGGTCACGACATTTCGCCTCTGCTCTTAGTGGTCCTGGTGAGCCTCGGATAAGAGCTTACTGGTGTGCAAACACCATGCTTGTTTGAAACCACTCACTGATGTAGAGACTCGCTGACATCCAGCATTCCAATGAAACGCTTGATGTCCACAAGTCTTTCTTGAACAATGCAAGCGGGGAAGGAACCATACAATCGTATTGTATTGGGGGACATTCTACAGAGTTTTTTTTCTATGTTTTACAGATTTTTTTTAAAAAAGCCGTAAAAGCTACATTTACGCGGTCTGTGCACGTGAGTTATATGGCCAGGGCGGCATAGTATAAAAGGCTAATTTGTAATGATCCGTCGGCTTATTACAGAGATGTGCCAGACTTCTTTCAGAAAACTAGATGGAGGTTCATTCTAGCGTAGTTTTATCCCGCGAATCTGAATATCCCGTTCGTTTTCCTCAAAGATATAACTAAACGTGAGAAAACACAAAAAACATCCCACCAACAGTGACATCGTAAGAAGACCTTTCGGCCGCCAAGCGTGTGTCGCTTAAGGGCCGCGCGTCCAATCGCAAGTTTTCTAGGTATATTCTCCGGCACTGGCACCAGTCGTGACACATTTTTCTGCCCTTTTAAAAAATAGCATGTGCGTGCATAGCTTTGATAGGCGCTGAAGATGCGTGAACAAAGATTTTGAAAGCTGCTGTTGTGACATCGCTCTCTAGGGAGGTGCTTTCACAGCGCTTTAAAAATGACTATGCAGCCTTGATTAATTAAATTAGCAAATAATTTTGATATTTGAGATTCTGGAGGTCGAATGAAGAAGATTTAAAAGTGTTTTCTCAAATACAAAACTGCTTCAGCCTCTCTCTAAGTATAGTATGTTCGTGAAATTTTTGATCAGTGAAAATAGACCCATGGTTCCAATTAGAAACCTGCTAAGCATCATCAAAACACACTAAATCAATTTTCTTTGTAAAGATATAAGACGAGTAGCATTTTATGGCGTTATAAAAAAATGGTCAATTTGGACGCATTTCCAGACTTCGGTGTCTTACCAGAGCGCATCTTTGTACCTGCGGTCCAGCTGCCCGGTGACCGCAGTGCGAAGCCGCCCCCTCGCCTCCCTCGTAGGATGAAGGGAAGCAAGTCGCATGTGTGTTGCGTGTCTATGCCCCTGGGGAACAGGACCGTGGGCGCAGAGATGAGCTCTGATAAGAAACTGAAACCTAGAAACTCGTCCAAATAAAGCTTTTTACAGAATGCATAAAACGCTACCCCTGAATTATATCCTTCTAAAAAAAACTTGATTTTGTGGTTTTCAATGACTCAGCAAGTTTCTAATTGAAACCATATTTTCATTTTCACTAATTAAAAAGTTGATTAACAAATTGTATTTAATTATCTGACTGATCGTTACGACTAGGTCCCTATACTACGTACGCCTGGCCGTATAACTCGCCTGCACAAACCGCATTAATATAGCTTTCACGACCTTTCTAAACATATATGTAAATCTTAAAACTAAATCGCCCTGTACAACAGTGAAAAGGCGAAACCAACACGCTGGAGCCATACGGCTCCACCATGCTGGTATCGCCTTTTTGCTGGTATAGGATGCCCCATATTACGTTATGCATGTATGGTTCCGTCCGCCTACATGGTTCCGCCTATATCCACTACGCTGGTATAGGATGTCCCATAATACGACACGCTTGTATGGTTCCGCCCACCTGTATCGTTCCGCCTTATTCCACTATACTGGAGCCGCCTTTTTCGCTTGTATAGGATGTCCCATATTACGGTTACGCTTGTATGAGCCTTTTCCGTCATCTTTCCATCATCGAGATTTTCCAACAGGGACTGCCAATTTTAGAAGTCTCACCTCCATAATGACGACTGCAAAGGTATATCTATTTCCTTTGGGTGTCTCTTGTGGTATGAGTCAGTAAAATTGCTGGGCTTATATAAGTGCTTGAACGTCGCCAGCGAAATTGGACATACGCAGGAGGATAGGTGTACTCTCTTGCGCATACACTCAACAAAAATCAACAAAATGCAAAAAAAAAGAAATTGAATCTCTGGAAAGAATCTAGGCTAGGAACGTCTACATGTCTAGTACAACAATAAAAGAAGAAACCCAGGTTCCTAATTCCCATTTCCAATGCAGGCTTGATGGCCAACTCCTTTGCGTGAAAAGCATTTTGTTGTTCCCCGCCTCCGTGTTGACCGTTACAGTACCCCACATAAGTGCTTTGTTATCGTAGAACTGTATTACGGCGTTCTCTGTTCTATAAAAGTGGCATGTCTTTTTTCGTACATGATAGATTTGGAGTAAATATGTCACAGAAGCAAATAGTAGACAGTCATGTTGATTATTAATAGGACTTGTAGCGTATTTCTTAATGGTGAATCTTTTGGTAAAAGCTCCTTTGGCGTAGACATTTTCTCCCGTTATGTTTTTGGCAGTACCAAGGGTCGCTAAGCGACCCATGTCAATATGTTTGATATAAAATAATTATGGATGTCAGTATTGTTAGACACGTTTTGTTAGCTGGAGCTGTAAAATAGAATGGTAAAAATTGTAATTTAATTCACAATTTATATTAGCCTGGTTCAATTCACAATTTATATCAGCTTAGAGTTGTAAATAAACCTTTCTCGTGCAAAAAAAAAAAAACAATTAAAAAAAACAATGTTTGTCCTTTGTCCCTCTTCTCCAGGGATTATTTTCATCATTCTTGTCCAGCTCGCTTGCCCCTTTGCATTTAATTGCATTATAATTATCGGCCGTTGGTTTATAATTTTTATTTCACGTGCATTAAATTCAGAAATTCATAAATCAAGAAAGATATGGATCAGGTGGAGCCGAGCGAAAAGCTGCGCTCTCCGGAGCAAATATAAGCGTCGACCTTCCTTTCTGCCCTAAACTTCGTTTTCAAGTCAGGTGGCGTCCTATTGGAAAAAAAAAATTCAAAAAGTGGTGCGTGCACACGTACACACGCACATACTCCGGTTGAGAGGCTCTAAGAGATACGGAGGTACAAAGGCAGGCCTAGCTTTAAGCCTAAGTAGAAACAATGAAGACAATTTCGTATATTTTTTTATGATAGAAATGGCTCCCAGGCACGTCCCAGGCAACGTTGCCGAAATTTCAGCCGAAACCGGCGCTTGTGTGCCGCTCAAATTAAGTAAACAGTCGCGGTAACGATCCTTCCGGGATCGATCGCCGCGACGCCCCGAGAGTTGCGGGAGAAGCCAGGAGAAGCGGAGTTCGCGTGACGTTGCGTGAACTAGAAGTACGACTTTGCAAGAAACGCGCCAGCGATTGGCCGAAACGAAAGGCGTGGCCTCCGTCACGCTTTGGTTCGCAATTTTCATGAACACTTCCAATTTCCACTTGAATAACCACGCAAATTATGAATCGGACCCGAAATTATCATTAAGCCGTAAATAAAACGTAATTAGAGAGTTTTAGGGAACCGTTTTTGCACATCCGATACGGTACAATGGGACCTCCGGTACGAACTGCGCATGTGCCTGTTTTCTGCGATCTTACCGTAATGCGCTGGTCAAACCGTAAGGCACGACCGGCACGACCAATGGCCGACATGGACAGTCTCGCTTGGTTGGCAAAACGGCTATTTCGCTGGCGGAGAGAGCGTGCCGGGGCTCCAAACAGGAATAAAATAAATCGTGGCAGTGCCTGGCAGGAGCGCCATGTGTGACAGCAAGTCTATAAAGGTTGAGTGAGCAAAAAAGAAAAAAAAACAAAAAAAAAAACGCAAAAGGACTTTTTCAATAGAAATAAATTAGTGTTTAGCGTACTCAGAAATCGTCTGCTCGGAAGTTCAGTGGATTGGAACACCTATCTTTTGAGCTCGTAGAGGACCGGTAGTGGAGAGTTCGAATCCCGCTAGCGCAAACACCTTTTTTTTTTTTTTTACATATTATAAGTTTTTTTTTTGTTCTTTTTATACAAACATTGGATGTCCATTTTGAGCACTTATCACCCGTTTTTAAAGCTGCTGTTATGACTGAGGATTATCTGTAGTGGCAACAGAGTGAGCAACAGCCTTCTGCATCAATGCTCTGGGTACTTTTTAGTTTAAAAATGTTGCATGAATTAAAAATTTCTGTACAAATGCTAATCACATATATCCTATAAAACGAGCCCTTTGAATATTGGTTGATAGTTTTAATAGGTGTACAGCAGTAAAGTTTCAGGTTTTCCTTTATATTTTCTTCGTGGTCGTACCGTGCACGGCGCAACGATCGGTACTCGGGGCTCTGCTCGGGCGTACGACCGTGATCGTCTGCTACCTGTACCGTAAGAGAGTAACATCAGCGCCGCATCTAGCACCGTCCCTCCGCCTTCTCCTCGCAAGCGGTTTACAGCAGTAGACAACATCTTTCTACTTCGGGAGGTGCTAGGCGCTACTCCTTTTTCGCTCTAGCACTTTGGAATGAAGCAGCGTTGAAAAAGAACTCGTTGCGAGGAGCGAAGGAACGGATTGACCTCCTCGTAAATAAAAATAGAGATTTGAGACGTACTGAAAGATACGTCATTCCAAAAATATTTACACTGTATGGAAAGAAAAACAGAAATCATTACATTCCTTACTTATTTAACGAACTCCCAGAGTCCCTTATGAATATAGAATACACTAGGGTACTAAAAAGAAAACTAAGGAATTGGTGTCAAGTATTTGAGCTGTAGATATCGTAGCCTAACCGTTGGAGATGTTTCGTACTTTTATTTCATGGTTGCGTAAGTAGACTTGGCTATAAACACCTATATTTCATGCTCTAAAGTGTTCCTTTTTGTATTTATTTGTGCTGCTAATTTTGTGTTCCTTTCATTTTTTTTTTGTGCTGCGGAGTGTTTTCTTTTTTTGTAACAACATGTATTGTAGTTGGTCGCCTGACCCCACATACAAGCAGAATGCTGCTTTTGTGGGCCAGCTCTTTATTTTGTATGACTTGATCATAAAATAAAAATTGAATTAAATTAAAAATTGAATTGAACTAGCTTTGTACAAGAAAAATGGCCGCATCAACTTGAAAAAGTGAGTATATTTTGGTTATTTTTGTATTTTCTTCGAGATTTAATATTTCTAGTTTTATTTGACCATGGCTTTCTTAATACTCGATCCTGCATTGGGCCTCACGGGAAAGAGACAGGATCGCTAGCAGACGACTTCGAATGTTGATGATAAGCGCGCGCGAGCGTGTTCTTGTGCCATATCGAGTTTGCTTTTGGCAACGTTTCAGCATATCAGGACGTGTTTGGTGTAAACATCATATTTGGTTGATGTAAAACACCGAACCTTGCCCGCTGAGAACGCATGATTTATTAGAAAACAAGTTACCATGTACGATCGAGGCATTATTTTATTCCCCATGTATATCAATCTGGTAAACTGAAAGCAAAAAAACCCAAAATACGCTGGCACATCATTCGTGGTATCTGCACATCATTCCTGGTATCACAACTTTTTTGTTTACTCAAAAGCTACGCCAAGTTGAACGTCCTATGCCTTGCCGCCAACAAGCGGCTTCTCTTAGTGTATCGGTGCTCGGCGGCACCCGAAAGAAATGCGACTGACTCCGTGTCACGGCCCACCAAAAAGAATGTTTATTCCCTCGTGCCCCTGCACAAGTCACGGGCCCCACGGCACGCGCGTGCGTGCCTCGCTTATAGAAAGCGGAAAGTTCAAAAGAGACTCACGCCACACTTAGTGCGCAGACGGTCGTACAAAATCACTTTTTCTAAATTTCTTTCGCTGAATAGAGCCAACTCCAAGTCATGGCCAAAAAGATCGAGCGCCATTGTTTTCGGAAAGCTCGTCTGCTTCTTAGCAGACTAACATTTTAGAACTTCGCTGTGCCAGGGGCGACACGCCGTGGTGCGCCAGGTTTTGTATTACGGAAGCGCATTCATTCCAGTAAAAAAACGAGACGAACTATAAGTAGGTATACCATATTTTTGGTTCTCTATATAATTTGGGTGCGATGTTTATTTGCTTGAGTTTCTGCGATTTGTACAAACACACACATATTTGTCTTTTCTCGATGAGGCAGATGCAGGTTTCCGTTGCCAGGGGCGCGACCTGTACCGATCGTCTGCTATTGTCTGCAAATACGGTTCCCCCAAAGCCGTTTCAGGGCACACGATCGGTCCACACGCCCGATCCAAGGTATCGATCGTTCTTGTTTATCGATCGTATTTTGTTCCGGTTTCCTAAAACTCTCTATTATTTACGTTTCTTTTCGCTACGCTGTAAGCGGAACGGTCAACAATCAACTATGGTGTCGTGTTTACTTTGGGAACACGGCACTCGAATGATTCCTCAAAGTGCCCGAGCTCACCGGCGAGAAAGGCATAGTCGTCCATGTTGACAAATGCGACGAAACGACCGCGCCACCGCTCTGCTATGACCCACCGCGGTAACCACAGTCTCGATCTCCTAAATGCCACCGGTACCGTCTATTCACACTTAAGGCCACTCGCTACATCACCTCCGTTTTCGGAGGACCAGAAATGAGAAAGAAGATAGCTCTTTTCGGTTTATTCAGTTCTTTTGTAGCACAGAATTACGCCTCACAAATGTCTATAAAAAAATTGGGCAGTGTCCTAGGTTCCCAAGAAGTTTAAAAACACTATTAAAAAAAGTAATTAAAATCGTCTTCATTGTCTTTTTAAGAGAGCAACGCGTATGTGGCAGCCACTAAAAAGTGTCATTTATGTGTTCGTAAACGCTCTGAACTGTGCGAACAAGTTCAATCAAGAAAGATTGGGTAGTTTAAAGATATTCAGTTTTATGGTCAATCATCCAACAGCTTTAAATGCTTAAAGCCCTGCAAGAAGAGAAGGTGAAATGGGTGGGGGGGGGGGGGGGGGGCGCAATGATTCTTGGGAGCATAAAGAAAAAAACAAATTTTATACGGGAAAAGCAGTTTTTTTTTTGTTTTGTTTAAAGAGCGTCCCGAAAAATGCAAAAAAAAATTATTTATTTACTAAGTTATACAGGAATACCTCTAGTTCCATTCAAAACTTTTATACCGGGATTACAAAGGTTTGAAGTTCCTACGCTCGTTGGTGGTACAGTTTAAGAACAAACACGATGGGGAAGTGTCGCAAAGTTGTTGGTGTCTTAGATGATAGGAAGTTGGACGAGACTCAGGGGTATCGTCAGAAACAAAAGCTCATTAATTATGACAAATGGTAACTAAAGAAATGTTGACGTACAACGATTTATATTGGAGCGAAAATAAAAGGATCGAGGAATTTCAAGTGAGGGATTAGGTTCAGCTCACGAGTCTGTGGTAGGAAAGCACTGGCCACAGATTAGTCTAGATGCCATAGAGATGCTGAGTAGAATCGGAGGTGCGCGTCTGTCTTGAGGTCCTTGGGGATGGTCGGTTCTTCAGTCACAGCAGGAGCCTTTGTTTATGCTGGGCGCCCGATGTGATCACTGTCTTAGGTCCCTGCTTCCAACAAGATCTGGTCAGTCCTGGGCGGATTCGATCAATGACAGGAAAGCATGACATTTGGTTGCACCTTTTAGTGCCTGTACGATACCTTAGGTCCAATGTCCACATTTCCAAGCCTAGTTCGATTGTTCCCGGAGGATGTCTCGTGCACTTTTTTGTTTCATCCCGACGCGCTCTTTTTCATCATCTTTAGGATCGGCCATGAGAGGGACCAACTTACACAAACTATAAGATGGACAAAATTGGTCCAAGCAGATGATTGTACAGTCTTTGCTGAAATGTTAGAGCCCACTGTGGTTGCGGCCGGAGAAAGCTCGCTCCCAAGCAGTGGCGTTGATACCGTCGTCACTCTCTTGCTGAAGTTATTTGTGTGAGGGGGAACTTCGCTCTTGCGCAACACCACCTAGAGTCAAGGCCGTAGCACTTGGAGGCGTTCCGCCCTAGTGTCAGGAGGACGCAATCCTATAAGTTGGGCTTCTCTCTAGTCGTCGTTTTGGGGGTTTTCCAGTTTTCTGCTCTTCTTTCTTTCCGGACACTCAACTATCCGAACACCAAAGTAGTTGTAGTGCCGTATTCAAAATGTTGCGAAATATAATCGTAAGTTCAGACGTTTCTATAAGTTTGCATATTTGTATTAAGATACATGCCCCAGGTAGCACGCCAGAGGAATGCCCAACTTGGGCAAAGGTCTGGCAAACATAAGGGCCCAGCTTTGGCGCAGTTAGGTTTTTGCACCATGGCATTCATCAGTGCCAAAGTACGGTGCCTAAGTATAGCCATAGTTGGGCGATCCTATGGCATGCCAAAGTTCGGCTCTTCTCCGGTACGCCAGAGGAGTGCCAAAGTTGGTGCCATACTTGAGCCATAACTGCCATAGTAAATCCTAATCTGGGAATTCGGGGCATGCCAAGGTTTGGCATTTCTCTGGTCTGCCAGAGGAGCGCCAAAGTTGGTGCCATACTTCAGCCATAACTGCCAGAGCAACGCCTAATTTCGGTATTTGGGACGTGCCAAGGTTTGGCGTTTCTCTGGTCCGCCAGAGGAGCGCGAAAGTTGGTGCCATACTTCAGCCATAGCTGCCAGAGCAACGCCTAATTTCGGTATTTGGGACGTGCCAAAGTTTGGCTTTTCTCGGGTCCGCCACAGGATTGCCGAAGTAGTGCAATACTAGAGCTATAACTGCCACAGCAATTCCCAATTTGGGTATTTTGGACATGCCAAAGTTTGGCGTTGCTCTGGTCCGCCAGAGGAGTGCTAAAGTTGGTGCCAGACTTCAGCCATAACTGCCAGAGCAACGCCTAATTTCGGTATTTGGGACGTGCCAAGGTTTGGCGTTTCTCTGGTCCGCCAGAGGAGCGCCAAAGTTGGTGCCATACTTCAGCCATAGCTGCCAGAGCAACGCCTCATCTCGGTATTTGGGACGTGCTAAGGTTTAGCGTTTCTCTGGTCCGCCAGAGGAGCGCCAAAGTTGATGCAATAATTCAGCCATAACTGCCAGAGCAACGCCTAATTTGGGTATTTCGGACGCGCCAAAATTTGGCGTTTCTCTGATACGCCACAGGAGTGCCGAAGTGTGCCATACTTGAGCCATAACTACCAAAGCAACGCCTAATTTCGGTATTTCAGCCTCGCCGAGTTTGGCTTTTCTCTGGTCCGCCACAGTTGTGCCAAAGTAAGTGCCAGACTTGAGCCAGAACTGCCGCAGTAAATCTTAATTTGTCGATTCGGGGCATGCCGAAGTTTGGCTCTTCTGGCTACCCACTGAAGTGCCAAATAAGTGCCAAAAGTGGCAAAGAAAGCCGAGAGGCCAGCCCAAGTTTCGAATATCTCTGGTGTGTCACAGAAGTGCTCTTTTACGCGTCCCAGAAGAGAAATAAAATAAATAAGCGTTGGAAGCACGATAGTAAGATGTCATCACCTCCGTTCCCAAGCAGCACGGCAATACTTTGCAGTATCGTGCCAGTGCCGGCCGAAAGTCGGTTCCAATATCGCTCAACTGTCCAGTTTCGCACCACTGTTTGATACCCGGCAGGTATTGCCGTACAGCTGTTTCGCCCCGGCCTAGCGTTAGCGTAATATTGTGCGAAAACTCTACGATGCGTCTGCTTCGTATTGGCCGAACGTCGTGCAAGTATGTGTACGTTGCATGTCATTTGTTGCATATCCAATCACTTATACGGACAAACAAATTTTTTCGATCGCTCCCAGAAGTTTATTAAACAACTATCATTACACATAGTGTATTCTCAACATATTTACAAAGGTCACACTTCTCTGTAAAACGAAAAGCAAATTATAAAATACAATTAACACTGTCCTCATGCCAAGCAAAACTCATCACACGTAAAACCGCGGAGAATGAAAGGAAAGCAGGACGACTATCAGAATCATGCTTGCAGTGTACTTACTAATAAAAGAGCGATATCATGTAATCCTTGATAGATGCATAATCCAACTCAGGCACCCCACAAACACATTCGAGGAAGAAGGTTGAGCACATTCAACTGACGTCTCGTCGTCGGCGAAGGGCAGTTTTTGTCGAAGCGTGTCCAACAAACACATCACAAGTATTCCACGAACTCCGGTGAAAAAAATGACTGTTACCGAAAAATTGGCATGGACGTATTCCGACCGTTTACGACGAAAAAACACGGCCGCGTCTGCAACGCACGAAAGCAACAGAACACTGAAGAGTCCAGTTCGAAAACCGGACCTACGTGGCCTGCTTATTTCTATAACTAGGCAAACGGCGAAAACGACAGCCCCAGAGATCCCATCAGCGTGACAGAAAAAGTCACGTGACAAATTTTTGTCCAAACGTTTTTGTCCTACGCGTCCTATGTAGAGAGGTCACGCTGAGTCACGCGTTTCGCTTCATCCTTTTGATTTGATTAAAGGCCGGCCGGCAAGCAGAGAGAAGGAACCCGACCCTCACTTTCCTTCTCGCCACTGTGAAAGGAGGAAATCGCCTCTCGTTTCCTCCTCGCCGTTTTCCGACTTTTTTTTTTTGTTTTTTTTTTGCCAGCTGCCTGTTTTCATTTTTTTTTTTTTTTTTACAAGTTTGGGGTGGAGGAAATGAAAGCTTCAAGGATTTGAAAAGATTATCCAGAAGCCAGCCGGCACACCTGCGACAAGGAGCTGAACCAACCGAGTAGCTGTTTTGAGCGAGCTTGGCACTTGCTCTTCCCGACGAGTTGCATTGGCTCTTTTTTAGCATTGGTTTGGAAGACGATTTTTTGCTGTTGTGAGAGCACAAATGCCCTGTTCTGCTCAAAGAAGTAGTCATTGGAGTATCAATTTTAATATAAATATCTGATTTGGCATCTTTCGTTGTTTAGGCGGATTCATGGCGACAACGGGAAGTACGAGCGGCGTTTTCTGTATATCAGGGATGGCGCTCCATAGATCAGTGGTTCTGAATCATCATGGTTCGTAAACCGGCAGAGGTGACGGAGGATCCCATCCGTAGTGGGTCTAGTACTTTTCGTTGTAGAGCGTTTTTCTGTAGGGCATTTCGGTGCGGACTTTTTGGTGCACAGACGTTTCAGTGTACGGACTTTTTGCTGCAAAGACTTTTCGGTGTGGGACTTTTCGGTGCGCGGATATTTCGGTGCACGGACATTTTGATGCATGGACATTCGACGCTATGGTTTGCTCGCCGGTATCTCTTTTACAACGTACGCAGACACGCTTCACATCGTGTTTGTGCGTTGAGTTGATAGATTGTCTCCTCTATAAGGTTTTGGCTTTATTATTGGTCCTGCGTGTAAAAAACGACCCAAACAGCAAGTCGTTTGAAGTTGTTTTTGTATTCAGAACAATTTTGAATATCTTCAAATGTGCCTCGCCTCCTCCGCGTAATCGCAGAGCTCCTATTGTTAATAATAAATTGTGATGACCTCGCATGACAAAAAAAACAAAAAACAATCTAATTGTCACTTGTAACTCATTAGGGAATAAAGTAGGCGTGTGCGGGTACAAAATAAGTGTAATCAAATCAATTATCGATTTGAATCAAGTAAACAAGCCGAATTTGGTGAATGCTCAATCTATTTTCTTTGGTATCAAATGTTTGCTCATTCTGGTACGAAAAAAAACAAAAAAAAAACAGTGACCACAGATCATACACAGAGTATGATCTGTGGTCAACGTCTCCTTCCATGCCGTAATGATGTCGCCGGACGTAAAGAACTGCCTTACAATCGTGCTTATACAGGGTGTTTTTTTTTTAACGACTTGACATTTTTCTAGAAAAGACGTCAAAGTTACGCAATTGCGGTTTGTGCCTTATCTGTTCTCATCAAAAACACCAAATCATTCATTTTTAAAGAGATGTAGTGGACGTGAAGTGGCTCACGGCGTCCTAAAAAGCCTAATTTGGACGCGAATCGTGTTACCGCAATGTTTTCGGCCGCCGTACTCCTCGCCCCTTCTACAGTGGCGTTGTCACAGCGATGCGCATGATTTGTCGCTTTGGCTTCATGGCGTTAGGCTGTGCCACGCGGAGATGGAGCCCACATAAAATCAGAACTATATTTTCGCGCCCAAATTAGGAGGACGCCGTATAATAGTGTACGCGCGTTACATCTTTCTAAGAATGGATGGTTTGGTGGCTTGCGATTATGGCCAACACCTTTCTAAATACAAGATGCCGTTTTCTATTCTAATTAAAAGGTTAATTAGCGAATTTTAGGCAATCGGTCGGTTTTAGTTACGTTCGTTATTGAACCTAATCCTCGCCTGGCCGTATAGCTCACCTACACAAACCGCAATGGCGCTAATTTTCACTGGACAATTTGGTGGCTTTCGATTACGCCCAACAACTCTATAAATCAACTATCCCGTTTTCTTTTATAATCAAAAAGTCCATTAACAAATGTTAGGTAATCAGTCGGTTTTTGTTGCGTTCTTTCTTGAACCCAATCTTCGCCTGCATCTACAAAACGTTCATTTCCACGTTTTTTCTAATATCTAGTAGGTGAAAAAAAAAATGAAAAAAAAAGAAAACAATAAACGTTGTATATAAAACAGGGCAGTTCTTTTCTGATATAAATGAAGTGTGGGGCAGTCTTGCATGCATCTCTTTTTTTTTTTCCGGCCTATGAAAACAAATCCTGGGACATTCGAAATTGAGTTTATGATGGGGCGGGCGCTTTATCACGGGCTATTTTGTCATGTTTCAGAAGCTTTATTACTAGTCAGAAGGAAGCCACGCGAGCCTTATCACGTTGCAAACAGCTAATCGGGTGTTTCTCAAGCAGCTCTAGAACTTTCCATTTGACATTTTTGTTCTTAATACATCTAAAAAAGTTTGGTACTTAGTCCTAAACATTTAATCTATTAGGCATAATTAAAATACTGCAACTCTCGCAAGACGTCTGCCCAAAACATAAAGTTGGTTTCATTGGCGTAAAGTGGCTGCGTCTTTCATTTTTATGCTTGGTCTTTAAAGATTCGTGAAAAGCATTTGTGCCCTTATCTGTCAAGCCGCGTACGCGGACAGCGCGGCCTCCTCGGCAAGTTGCTCTCTCATCGAAGACGATAATGAATAAAAGGTACGATCAAAATCTTAATGCCTGAAGAAAGCGCAAGTTTAAAATAATTCTAAGGGTGTCAGTTGATTTTATTTCTACTACATTCAAATTTCAACTCTCGTCGCGGGCAGCATGAAAGGAAGCACTGCACTCTTGGCGCAAACCAGTGCCCAGTCAATGGTCCTACACTCAAACACGCATCACCACCCGACCTGTTTGAAAAATAAATAATTTCCAGTACTTTTGGTAGAAAATGCGAATTTTATACTGAGCGTGATTTTTTGTGGACCCAAAAGTCCTGTAGCCGAGATCGGTAGATCATAGCTTCAGGAAGACGAAGAACGACGGATGCACTGTTTCCCGCGGAAGTACTGTTTTGACTTTGAATTCCACATAAAATTGTATATGCACAAATTGTGGCACGATACCGAACTTGCTTGATTACTTTTTTTTTTTTTAAAGACAACATAACCAGGCATAATCTACAGATATTGCAGAATTCATTTTAATTGGCGTACAGCGCGAAAGACAAGTATGGACATAAAGAACACAATAGAGCTCTGCATTTCTACTGCATTTCTTTCTGTACTTGTGGACAGTTAGTCCGCATGACTATATTCAAAAACTGCCGAATCGTTTAAGCCTACAACTTTTTATGGGTTTTTTTTCGTAGATGAATTGTGGCGAATCACGGCTGGGTTCGGGAAAAGATCTCGCACGTGTTCAAGGACACATTTCGGCATGATTTCCTGCTTGGTGACGACGTTGAGCTGACCGCTGTTCCGCTTCTTTTCTAATTATCGGGGAACGCTAGACGCCTAAATTAGCGAAGCAGCCCCAAAACTTGCGTTAGCACACCTTCCGAACTCCTGGGTTTTTTTGCATCAGCGGACAAATGCGAACAGAAGAGAATGAAAACTTCGTAATACCTGCTGTCTTTTAATAAATGGCATAACATGCTACTATTGCTAGTTGCACTATTTTACGCGAAGAAAATTGTGATTTTGCGGTTCAATCTCCGTGTTTCCCGTTCTCTTTGCTGATACGCAAGGTATTTGTCGGGTGTCAAGTTTTCATTTACATTTATTGACAGAAACTAAATGCACGTTTGAAAAAACGAAGACATTTTATTCAAAGACTGAAGATGGATGAAATATACCATAAACCGTTTCAGTTTTTATGGAAGTTTGTTTTTACTCTTCTTAGTAGCTTCAACGAGGCGGCTGTCACTCTAGGAAACACCTGAAGTACGAACCTATATATTATGCCCCAGAAATGGTCAGACTGTGTCCCTCTGACTGCAATATCTTTGACTTGTAATTACTCATGATTATTAGTTTGTACAAAAAACAATAAACAAATACACAATAGTGATACAATCACTCTTCAGTGTGCCGTTGTTAGAACGACAAATTTTCAATTCTCTGGGTAGAGCTCAAAGTTCGGATAAAAATATCCATTTTTTTTCCTTCTGCTGTGATGTTCAAGTTCCGTTCACTCGAGATAAATATGCGGTGTTGTAGCGTGTGTGGCCGCATGCGGAAGTATCTGAATATAAAATAACTTGTTGTTGGGCTAGTTGGTGTTGACTATCTGAGTGTGTTCTAGAATTGCAGAAAAAGAGCAAAAAAAGAAAAAGAAGAAAAGCGAGCCAGCCCGAACCCTTCCGAGCTCATATCCAGCCTGCCTAACTAATCCCTGGTGTTAGGGATTGAAGCAAAGAACCTTGAAGGGTTACAGAGATTTTGTCGGGGGGCCGGTAAGCCCATTAGCACTCGTGCGAGAAGGCCGTAAAAAGCGAGGAGGAAAATGGAGGAGGAAAGGGGAGGAGGAAAAAAGAAAAGAGGGGGAATCTTCTGCCACGCTGAAGAAAATTTTGAGCGCCCGCCTTTAAAGCGGCTGTCGCGCTCGCTGACAGCCACAAGAAGACGCAAAAGCAGGTGGGGAGGATTTGCAAAAGGCGAGGTCGAAGGCGCATCAACAACGCATAAAAGAAAGGCCGCTTCTGCCGGTGACCTTGTCGCCTTGCCTAGTCTGTCAGCGTTCGGCTTCCATTAAAGGGGTCATGAAACGCTTTTCCAACTTTTTCCCAAATACTTTATTTGTTTGTATGTAAAGTATTTGTTTTTCCTGTTTCGCTTTCCTCCTCAACTCATAAATCGCGCATTCCACCAAACAGTTAAAGAAGACGAAAAGGGGGAGTCCCCTCTTGCTCGCACTCTCGTTTGTGTAATCCTGGACACATCCATTCTCCCCCTTGAAGATTAGCCCGTCGCTCAAAATTCAGACAAAAGTCGCTTTCCCCACCCCGTTCATTCCGAAGCTGACAGTGCTGTTGAAGCTACGTGCTCGTTGGGCCAGCCACACTTGCCACGTGAGCGTGGCAAATGTGGCTGCAGAGAATGAAGTCAGGTGATGAAAGGGAGGCGGCTGATTGGTCCGGCAAGCGCGTAGCTTCCACCACAATGTCAGCTTAGGGGTGAAGGGAATAAGTGAGGTCCGGTTGCGTGTGACGTCAGTTTGGACCCGATAACGCGCTTTTGGGACCGCGGTTCTGTCACAGTGAAAAGGCAGAGAGGTTTCGAAGGGGAGGAGGTACGAAATAGTCCGCTTTGTTTTCAAATTTTCGCACTGAAAGTCAGGCTTTTGACTTTCTACCTTTTTCTTTTGGTCCACTGAACGATGTGCTATTAGTAAAATCCCAATCTAAAATGATTTATCCCAACCCAAAAATCGTTTCATGGGCCCTTTAAGGGCCTCAGAAAGATAATCTCCTTTCTTGAGAGCGAAATGGACGGGGTAGTTATGTTTTCCGGGCTTGTCGCCATCCGATAGGCCTCAATTATTTCTCTCCCCATTTGCTCGCAGTGGCCTCCCATGGCTGTCGTGCCGGTGAAATTAGGAGCGCAAAACTACTCCACAAGCCGGGCGAAGACGTGATAAATGTAATAACAAAAACGGCTTGACATAACAAAAATAACAATTTAATTAAACGTTTCCCCTCCCATGCGGGAGGTATCTTCAGTAGAGCGCAGAGCGAGTGAGAGTCGCACAAAAAAGTTCGGTTATTTAGGCATAAAGTTTGTGTACACGTCCGACAGGGGGCCACGGTTCTTGTTTACCAGCGATGAATCACTTCCGCGTTTGTCGTTCTGGATGAACCAAGATTCCAGCAGCTTCCTCGGTTCCCACCTTTTATCCCCCTCCAAGGTCGATGCCTTGTCAATGTCAAATTGGTGTCCTGACGTCCATGCGTGGTCGACGAGTTCGGACATGAAGCGGGTGGCGGTCCCGTGCGTGTTCTTTTAGTCTTGTTTTTCTATTTCGTCCCGTCGCTCCAATGTATGAAGCGTCACATTTCTTGCACTGTACCTGGTAAATCACGACCCTTTCTGCCTCTGGCGGGGTCGGATCTTTTGGCTTGGAGATAACATTGGCGATTGTTCCGTAGGGTTTGTATACAGTTCGTACCCCCAACGGCCTAAGGCCGCGTCCCAATGCCTCCGAAACCCTTAACGTAACGTGTTCGTTCGGCTCGATCCAGGCTCCGATGCGACATTTGTTTGTTGGTCAACAAGAACGCATTGCTCTTAATGAGTTGAAGTCAGACAGCTCCATCATGATTTTAAAGGCCGATAAAGGAAAGAGAACCGTTGTGCTTGATAGGGATGACTACATGAAGAAGATGTATGAAGTTATAAACGACAGTCACTATTTTGTCAGGCTATCAAGAGATCCCGCTGCTAAGTCCGAAAGAGAGTTAGTTGACCACCTTCGAGAGCTGAAAAATAAAGGACGCATCAGTGACGACCTGTCGTCTCTTCTCCTTTGACGCCGCGACACCCAAGATGTATGGACTCCCCAAAATTCACAAACCGGGTTGCCCCCTACGCCCGATTGTATCTTTTATTAGTTCATCCACTTACAGCCTTTCCAAATATCTGGTTATGATTCTGAGCCCTCTTACAAGAAAAAATTAGTTTAGCGTCCGGAATTCCCATGACTTTGTTGAACTTATACGCGCTCAGACCCTGCTCCCGCACGAGGCTATGGTATCCTTTGATGTGATTTCATTATTTACGAATGTCTCCAACGCCCTGGCAGTTGATGTCGCCCGTGACCGGTTGTTGGCAGACCAGTCGTTGTCCACTCGCACAACCCTCCTTGTTGAAGACGGTATACTCCTTTTGCGTTTTTGTCTCAACCAGCGTAATCTTAGTTTTAATGGGGACATATATCCTCAGGTCAGCGGATGCCCTATGGGGAGTTCAGTTTCCGTAACCGTCTCGAATCTCGTCATCGAATATGTTGAGGAAAGGTAATGTCTGGCATTGATTTCCCCGTGAAGTTCTACCGTCGTTATGTCGATGACACTTTTGTAATGGTTAACAGAGAGAACGTAACTGATTTTCACCGCAATTTGAATAGTGTCCACCCCTCAATTCAGTTCACCTGCGAACATGAAACCGATAGTACCTTGCCGTGTTTAGATGTACGTGTCCATAGAACTAGTGAACCTTTTTTTTAGATGGAGACATCCGTATATCGTAAACCATGTGACAGACAAAACTTTCTTGACTACCACTCTCATCATTCTACTCAACACAAAAGCTCAGTTGTAAGATCGTTACTTCATCGTTCAGAAACTGTCCCATCTAAGTCAACAATTAGCATTCAAGAACTTAGCCATGTGCGGGAGGCTTTGAAAAAACGTAACTACCCCTACTGGTTTGTCAATCGCGTTAAGAAACAAATGTCCCGTCGGCGCCCGGATCGAGCCGAACGAACACGTGACGTCGTGTGCATCTCGGAGGAATTGGGACGCGCCCTTAGGCCGTTGGGGGTACGAAAGAACAATTGTCAATGTTATCTCCATGCCAAAAGACCCGACCCCGCCAGAGGTGTGATCTACCAGGTGCACTGCAAGGAATGGGATGCTTCCTACATTGGAGAGACGGGACGAAAAAGAATAACAAGACTAAAAGAACACGCACTGGATGTCGCCAATTCCACGAACGCCACCCGCTTCAAGTCCGAACTCGTCGACCACGCATGGACGTGAGGACACCAATTTTACTTTGGCAAGGCATCGACCTTGGCGAGAGATATAAGGTGGGGACCGAGGAAGCTGCTGGAATCTTGGTTCATCCAGAATGACAAATGCGGAAGTGATTCATCGCTGGTAAACAAGAACCGTGGCCCCCTGCCGGACGTGTACACAAACTTTATGCCTAAATAGCCGAACTTTTTTGTGCGACTCTCACTCGCTCTGTGCTCTACTGAAGATGCCTCCCGCATTGGAGGCGCAACGTTTAATTAAATTGTTATTTTTGTTATGTCAAGCCGTTTTTGTTATTACATAAATTAGGAGCGCAACCGGGACATTTTCTCCCGTGAATGACGATCGGGTGCTTGGACTCCGAAGCAGCTCTTTCGGCGTCCATTTGATGTTCTCGGAGTCGGTCGTTGAGGCATCGCCCCGTTTGCCCGATGTACCTGGTCCCGCAGGACAGGGGGATCGCGTACACTTCCTTCGCTTCCTCTCCTTCCGCAAGATTTCTCTTCCCACGGAGCGGGCGGGTTTTGAGGTTGAAGCCGAAAATAAAGTTCGCTCTTTCCACTTTTTTTTGCGTTTCCTCCTCTCCTGCCCTCCTTTCCTCCCTTCACCGACCTCCCCTGAGGGGCCAACACGGAGAATGGATTAGGAGACGCCTCCGTTAATCCGGCATAACCCGCCGTAGAGGGGGCGTGCTGCTTGACTAAAGATTATCTCGCTGCACAAAAAAAAAAAAATAAATAAATAAATAAATAAATAAATAAAAAAAATAAAAAATAAAAAAAACGTCGCGGGCAGCGATTTAATGCGCTTTGCCGGATGCGTAATGCTTCGTCCGCCTTGAACAAGCTGGTATGCATTGGACTAACATTTTTCGAAGCGCGGCAGGTTTAGTGTAGGTCCTATCATAATGGTCCTGCAAGACTTCCCTGCCCGCCACAAGCTAGCCAATAATTCAAGGACATTACGACGGCAGCGTATTCAAACAGTATAAAATAAAATGTATATAATATTTATAAGAACACCATCGTCTTCACTGCTTGGCTTTCAAATTTTTAGCGCCGCAAATAATCGTAATCAAAATATTTTTTTATAATTGAAGACCCCTCGTCGTGCATCGAACCCAAAATTACGCTTACGTGAAACATGATTCGGCGCAGCAGCAACTCAAGTCACCGTAATTTTTTTTTCTTAACGTGGATTTTGCTTTTTAATCTAACTGAGGTACCACTGGCAGAACACGAATCCCATACTTGGAAGGATCTGAAAACTCATATAGCTGGTTGAGTGAATGCAATACTATCGCATTCGTTGAAGCTCGATTTGTTGATTCGAACTTCAACAAATCACACGCACCCATTCTCCCTATTTCTGTTTACCCAGTCATAGTCGTTCCCTCACGATGCAATACGAGTACAAGTAACGGCAGTTTATGCAATGTTGACGATACACAGCCGTGATCGCACGGTTTTTAGAAGCGCTATAGAACGAGCACAAGCGTCGAATTTCGGTACTCTGATTGATTTCTGTCTTCCCGCCGTGACACCACACGAGAAAAGCGATTTTGTTCTGTCTGTGAAATTAGGAACAAAGAAATCAAGATATAATCACGTAATAAAACAACGCGAAATGGATCTCTGCAGCCAATACCCAACCGTTCGCGAGGTGACTGGGCAAAAGCATATATTACCTCCGTGCCTTTACCCTCTGCGCACCGCCAGAGAGAGTCATACAAACTCCTTTGCGCTATTATCAACACGATTGCGTTTGCAAGCCGGTAGTTTGACTCGGCTGGGATTCGTCCCTTCTGACTTTCATAGCTCTCTATGAAACCAGAAAGGTAGATACTTTTATCCATTGGGTTGGTTTGCCCGGGGCCTCCAGTTATTTACGGCCAAAATCACACTGGAGGCGCTTCAGCAATGTTCACTCTGGTCGACACACGTGCTCCTTAAAAATGCCTGTCATCAACTCTTTCCCAAAAGATACTTGAAGAGCCAATCTTAGAGACCGACGGATAACGAGGCCTTAGACCTCAAAGAAATTATAACAGAAATTTAGCGTCGTCATTCCCGAACTGGTTGCCGGACGAAATCCAGGGTTGGTAATAGTAACATAAGATACGTACGGCAGAATTCCCTGCCATAAATAAAATGATTTGGCTAACGCCAATGTAACGCGAAATAGGTGCAAAGAGTTTTGCGATAGGAAGCGTAAACCGAAAAAAAGGAAAAAAAAAAGAAAGAAAGAAAGAAAGAAAGAAAGAAAGAAAGAAAGACTGACTGAAGAAAAGGAGAAATTAGAAAAAAAATCTCTGGTGACTTGGCCTAAAAAAAATTCTGTTCATGTGATTTTTCTTGCCACGTGACCAAACAAAAAAAAACGAAAAAAAAATAACACGAGAAAAAAAACAACCCCCTGCCCGGTTTCGAAGCTAGGCCCTCTTGATCGTGAAACTAGCGCGCTATCCGTTGCGCCAGCATAACTTTTTTTTTTCTTTCTTTATTGCAAGTTGCGCCAACTTAACTCTGCCTGTAATGCTCACGCATTCCCACATCATAGGCGAAAGCTTAGGTGCCTTCGCAGTTTTTCATGCATGTGTTATTTTTATTTGTGGCAAGGGTTCACGTCCAGAATGCTTTCAGAGTTTTCGACCAAAACGAGTTTTCTTCATCCGAGTCACCTTGTAGAACCAGTAGACCGCACTGGGTCGTCCGGCTAATCAAGCAGCTATTTTCAAATTCTCTGGCGTGCCCGTCCTCGGATTCGAGGTCGCTGTTTGACAAGCTTAACTTTCTTCCACCTGGTAGCCGGAACCTCCACGGCCAGCTTTGTTCCGTCCCCACTCCCTCTCGAGAGGATGGCTCGCCCCGAGGCTAATCCCATTCTCTAAACCTCTTTCCATCCAACGGTTGACCTTTCCCTCCCCGTCCCCCAGCTTCGGGAGAGAAGGTTCTTCTCTGCAGAACGTCCCGTTTGTACAGCGGCTTTAAAGTTCAGAGATTGTCCTGTCTTTATCGTCCCTTTTGTGTCTCCACTTTTTAATGTTTAAAAAGTATCAACACGCTAAAATAGTACAATTTCCGGGATTTCATTTTCATCCCCCAAGTGTGATGCGGGAACCGCGCGATAGAGCCACGGTCGTTTCCGCACTTTGTTATCGCTAGGATTTGACAGTGCTCAATCACAATGCAAGACGCGCACAGAGCCACGCTAGCTTTTGCAATGCGCCGCATAAAGGGGTGTCCAAACAGGACACGACTCCGACAAATCGTGAAAATTGAAGCGGGCTTGAAGCGGGCGTGTCCGCTTCAATTTTCACGATTTGTAGGAGTCGTGCGTTTTGTAGTGTCCTGTTTGGACACCCCTTAATAATGATATATCTTGTTGAGACGTGCGCACATCCGTCTTGCGCAGTGTTAGCTCAATGGCAGCACTTTCTGTAAAGGCGGATTCACACCGGGGATAGCAGTCGCGCGATCCAGCTAAATCGCATCGCAAAAAAAAAAAAGAAAAAAAAAAGTAATTAGTTGGTCAATTTGGCGTGCGCGATGAGCGAGTCCAATGCCTTCGTTGGCGAGTCGCGTCTCAAAAACTCTCGCTCCGAACGCCGTTGGTTGGCTCGGCCTCTCCGCGACTAGAGTGCATCGCAAAACGTCGGGTCAGCAAGCGACTGCTCAAAACCCGTCACGTTTTGCCCGCGATGGTCGCTTTTGCGATGAAAGTTATGGCGCGACTAGATCGCATCGCCGGTGTGAACGCGCCATAATGTCGAACCAGTCTCACGGCGTGTCCCGATATTGGCTTGTGTACCTACGCGCGAGTAAAACATCTGGCACAATTTGCGTTTGCAAAGCCTGCTCCAGGCGCGTCAAAACATTCAGCCAACCTTTGGACTGCAGAAACCAAGAGACAACCAAAATAAAATAAAGTTGCCAGCCGAATAAAACTTGATTTCTATTTAATTAAGATGAAGACCACCCGCGTACATCAAATACCTCATCAGCCGAACTCCAAGGCAGTAAGCCTAGTTCTGGCACTTGTTTGGCACCTTTGGCCCGTCGCTGCCAGATCACAGCCAAACTATCGGGAAGCGAAGCCTAACTTGGGCACTCGCTTGGCGACTTGGGCCCAAAGATGCCAGATTTCAACCGAACTACAAGGTAGTAAGCCTAACTCTGGCACATTTGTGGCGATTTTGGCCCGAATGTGCTAGGTGACAGCCGAACTGTCAAAAAGTGAAGCCTAACTTTGGCATTAGTTTGGCGATTTTGGCCCGAAAATGCCAAAGCTCTGCCGAACTATAAGGTAAGCCTAACTCTGGCACATCTGTGGCGATTTTGGCCCGAATGTGCCTGGTGACAGCCGAACTGTCAAAAAGGGAAGCCTAACTTTGGCATTAGTTTGGCGATTTTGGCCCAAAAATGCCAAAGCTCTGCCGAACTACAAGGTAGTAAGCCTAACTCTGGCACATCTGTGGCGATTTTGGCCCGAATGTGCCAGGTGATAGCCGAACTATCAAAAAGCGAAGCCTAACTTTGGCCTTAGTTTGGCGATTTTGGCCCAAAAATGCCAAAGATCTGCCGAACTAACGGGCAGTAACCCTAAATTTGGCATTTGTTAGGCGATTTAGGCCCGAAGATGCCAGATAATAACCGAACTACCCGGCAGCGAAGCCTAAGTTTGGCACTTGTTTGGCGAATTAGGGCCAAGATACCCAGACTGTTGCCAAGGGAGGTCAGGTTTGGCACTACTTTGGCTTCTTCGGGCTTTTTAATACCCTAAACTGCCAGACGCAAGCCAAGTTTTGGCCCAGAACTCGGTGCTGCCTGGGGCGCCATATTTTTATTTTTTTATTTTTGATGTTTGGATTGGAATATTGTATAATTTCTACTACAAAATAAACGAAACTACCGCCTGGAAAAACAAAGAAAAAACAGTTAGGGCGCAGGCGAGCTGGTGTAAGTTTACCATTTTTTAGACCACCTGAGAATGGGTGAAACCAGAGGCATAATGCCGGTTTCCGCCGCCATTGGGCTGGAAAATTGACACTATTGAAACCGCATGGGTGTCCATTCGTAGAATTGCATCGTTCCTTTCTGGATTTTCTTTCGTATGTTTATGAGATTCGAATGCCGACGAAGGACATCGAGACGCCGCAGAAGAAGATGATATGCACAAAATTCACCGACGAGCTCAAGCACGACGATGACGTCTTTGAGTATGTAAAACACTTTCCACTCCCAAAAGGGCTCTACACTATGCAGCGTTTGCGGATTACTTCTTCCGTTATTATGTGTGCAGGTTCGTCTGCGAATTGTTTATGCTACGGCTTCTGTGTTCTGTTTCGGGTGTGGCTCGACAGACAGCACGAACCCTCTCGAGCGATATCGTGAGGCATCAATCGGCCGTTGCCTGAGGTAATAGTACCCAAATTTACTTATGGCGTTGGCTTGACTGTGTGGATACCTTTAAGAGGTAGAATTCTTTATGCCATTTTTTTATGTCGTATAAGACGCTACGCGATAGAATGATGCGTCCGTATCTCTGTCTTTATCAAGACATCCGTCTCGTGAGCTACTACCTCTGGAGGGTTGGGCTCTTCTGATGATGTATCGGTTGCGATGCAAGATAGTCATGCTTTAAATGTAATGAATAAGAACACGGGGGACCTTTCGCAGACAACAAATTTTTTTTTATTTAGCGTATGCGAATGTTTATTTCCGGGCGCGAAACAATTCACACGTTGAGCAGAACGGAGGAGGGCTGAAGGAGTGGAGGTTACAATCGGGAGCGCCGATAAGGATTGAGTCATCGTACCATGACTGCGCATGTTTATTTTTTTTTTTAATTTCCAAGCTCTGGCCAGATAAATTTTTTTTTTTCACGTCTTTTCAGGGCTAATGATGGAGATGAGACGTTCTTTTTTGCGGACCAGGAGTGAGTCCAGAGGGTAATATCGTCGGCATAAAGGGACTGCTTGAGGTCGGAATGGTGTCGAGTAAGGGGGGAAGGTTCATCACAGCGATGGTTGAAGAGAGTAGGGGAAAGGACAGAGCCTTGAGGGGTGGCTTAGTGAGAACGAAACGGGTGCACTTGTGATTGCGGATTTGAAAGGAGGCGGTGCGGGAGTGAATGAAACTTTTAACGTAGTTATACTTGTTAGATCCACAGTCAGTCTGCGCAAGGATACCTAGAATTGCCCTGTGTAGCTCGTTGTCGAATGCTTCATGTACATCAAGTGCAAGGATAGCTCGGAGCTGAGCGGTGCTAGGGATCTGGTATACGTCGTTGGTGATGCGGAGGATGCTGTCCTGCGTGGATACATGTTTTCCAAAGCCGATGAGGGTAGGGGGCAGGATGTTGTTCTGCCCAAGGTGCTATTCAAGGCGAGTGGTGACCATCTTTTCTAGACGTTTGCCCGCGCATAAGGTGAGGTAGATAGGGCGGAGATTATCAAGTGTGAAAGATTTTCTTGACTTGAGGATGAGTACGATCTCTGAATGTTTCCATTCAGATGGTAGGTGACCCGTTGACCAGATGTGATTGAATAGGGGGAGGAGGGTCGTGAGGTTGTCGGAGGAGAGGTTACGGAGCAGCTGGTATGTGACACCAGCAGCTCCGCGGGTGGGGTTACGCTTTAATGGAAGAGTGTGCCTGAATAAGCTCTTGTAATTCAAAGGGGGCGTCTAGGGCGGAGGGGAGAAAGACGTGGTAAGGGTACTTGGGGGGTGGGGGGTGGGGTTTAGGGTCGGTGGGGTAAAAGGCGTTTTGAAGGTTCGTCTCAAGTTCCGCAGGGGTGAGCTGGGTAGTAAGGAGGGTTCGGGCGAACGGGTCTTTTGTAGAGCTAGGTTGGATGAAAGATCGAAGGATGTTTCACGTCTGTTTGGCTCCAAGCTGTCAGTCAAGGGAATCCCGCAGGGAATGCCAGTTCTGACGCACAAGGTGGTCTGTCTGTGTCTCGGCCTTTGAAGTGAGGAGTTGAATCCGTTCCTTAAGGCGTTTATTGTGCTTTTGTTTTCGCCAGCGACGGATAAGATCCCGGCACGCGCCCCACAGGTGAACAAGGTGCTTGTCTACAAAGGGGGCTTCTAGTGCAGTGGCGAGTTGTTTGGTGCGTTTGGAGCAGTTTGCTTGTATGCATGAGAACGACCCCACAGGATTAGAGATATCGAGGGAGGTTTGGTTCCTGACGAAATCGATCCCACTCAGTAATTCGGGTGGAGCGATTGCTTGGTGTTTTCTTTCTGGCGTTGTACGTGACGGTGAGTTCGACTATGTGGTGATCGCTCCCAAGCAGTTCTTGTGTAATACGCCAACGGACTTGGTGGGAGTCCTTGTAGTAGGCCAGATCGGGATTTCTGTCCCGTTGGACAGAATGTTCCATACGGGTGGGGTAGAGAATGTCATTGAGGAGAGTGTAGGACTGTGCAGATGCTTCCCTGGCTTGTGCTAGACCGTTGGGTTAAGTATAGGGGTAACCCCAGCTAGGGTGGGGGGTGTTGAAGTCGCCAATGAAAAGAGCGTTCGTGGGTTGGAGAGTCCGCATAGCACCAGCAAGAAGGATTTTGAGGTTCGGGGCCTTCCTGTTCGGGTGACAGGATGTGTTGAGGAGTGTGAGAGGCAGGTATTTTGGTGTAGGAGGTTGCATGACGACACCAACAACTTCCTGGGTGTCTGTGACATGGGAGAAGAGGCCGATAGGGGCGACTGTGAGGCCTTTTCGAACAAAGGTAGTGGAACGAGCCGGAAAGTCAGGAAAAGTTTGGGTGTAGAGGACATATCCCGGGAGCGTGAAAAGTCCGTGCTGTTCTTGAATAAATATGATGTCGGGAGGTTGGGGTGTGGTTTGGAGGTAAATCTGCAGGGCTGCCTTTTTCGATCGGAGGCCGCGACCGTTCCACTGCCAAATGACAAACTGCTCTGTGGCAGACTTATTCACTGCGTTCGGATGTCATTGAGGAGACGCTGTTTCGGCGTTGTTTGGGGGCTTGTGTGTGTGTGTGTGGGGGGGGGGGGGGACGGGGCGTTTGCCTCTCTGGGATAGGCATAGAGGGGTAGTTGAGCCCATGCGCTCGAGGGCCTCGATACGCCGTCCGAGGTTATCTATTCTGTGTTCGATGGCGGTGAGTAATTCCATGATATTTTGGAAGGTGGGGGCCACAGGTGTTGATGTAGGAGGAGCGATTGTAGACTGTCATTGTGTGTTTGATTGCATGGGTTGCTGTGTGCGCACTGTTAGAAGGGCCGCGCGGTAAGCGTCTGTAGAGGAAGCTGGGAGGGGACGAGCAGTCCCTTACAAAAAATGAATTGAGTTTCAATTGGAAGTGTAAAGGACTCACTCAATAGACGGCCTTCAGTCTCAATTGACTTTTTCTAATGAGTCCCTATTGAACCGTGCCAGAGTATTGGCCACTGAGTCTTAATTGAATTTTTAGCAATTGCATTTCAAATGAATTTTGGCAATAGTGTTTCAATAAAACTTTTGCTATTGAGTTTAAATAAAGATATTGCAATTGAGTTTAAATTGAATTTTTGCAACGTGTTATAATAGAATCTATTACAACTGCGTTTAAAGAACAAATTTTTACTGGTTGAGGTTTTTTTTTGTGTAATTACTTGAAGCAGGCAATATGAAAGGAAACAAAGCATATGGAGGAGACGAACACAAACATTATAACTAAGCACTCACAACCCACTAATAGTACCCCCCTTCACTACCCTACCGCCTTATATGCACTACAAAAGAAAGGTATTGATTTGGCCGGTAACCACCTCAGCATTTATTGAGGTTCCCAGTTTGCTATTTCCTCCTTGGAAGTCTCATAAATGATAAACAGTGTTTCGAGGTTATTGGATTCTATCCCTTAATAAAATAATAGAAACACATTGGTACTGGCAATAATCGTTCGGTGTAGTAATCCACAAACGACCAAACTCAATTGCATTCCTAATGAGTAAATTCAATACAATCGATTATGAGTTCCTTATGACCAATCTCAATTGCATTCCTAATAAGTAAATTAAATAGGATCGATATTGAGTTTCTAATGACCAAACTCAATTGCCTTCCTAATGAGTAAATTCATTTGAATCGATATTGAGTTCTTAATGACCACACTCAATTGCATTCCTAGTGAGTAAATCAATAGAGTCACTATTGAGTTTCTTATGATCAGTCTCAATTGCATTCCTCATGAGTAAATTCAATAGAATCAAAATTGAGTTTCTAATTATCAAACTTATTAGACATTAAGTTTATATTGAGTTTCAAGTGACTCTATACGAACACAATAGAAAGTCAGTTGAAACTCATTGACCATTTTTGTAAGGGATTGGGGAAGGCGGGAGTGGCTGGATTATCCTGGGTGTGCTGAGACTTCTGGACCGGGCGGAAAGCTGGAGTCGATGTTGAAGCGTGCGAGAGGGCCCGGTGATGGGTGCCTTGAAACTGTTGGGACCCCGGCTCTGCTGCGGCTTGGGGGTAGAGAAGCCCTGCTGTGGGGGTGGAGGAGGTTGAGGTTGCGGACCTGGCTTAGAAGGGGCTCTTCCTCTGTGGGTAAGCTGGGCCTGTCGCTGCGGTGAGGGTGAGGACGGTCGGGAAAATGGGCGTTCGGCACGTCGTGCTTGGAGACGTTATTTGTACACCACTTGCACTGCTTTAGCATCCGCTGTGACTCTGGCAGGGCAGGTAGAGGGATGCTCTTCCCCGCAATTGAGACAGGAGGGGGAGCACTCATATCCTTCTGGTAGGGGCTTGCGGGTAGACATCGGCGCGGTGTCCCTAACGATGGCAGAGTGTTCATTGTTGAGCTATGGGGAGGTGGGGATAACATCTGTATATTGCTTGAAAGAAGAGCACCGTGCGAGGCACGTAGCATCCTTCATAGGTGATAAGGGCGGTTTCTGTACGTCCCATCATTCTTGCTATGATTATTGTATCGCCAAGAGCGATGAGGTTGTCGGTGAGGTATTTGCTAGAGGTGTGCACGGGTACTCCGTAAATTACACCCTTGCGAAGTCAGCCGGGGCCGCGGGATTGGCTGCAACACCGTAAGTAGCGTCTCCGATGGACAGGCTTTCGAGCTGCAGTACTTTGCTCATAGGTGTTTATCGGAATGTCTTGAAAATTGCGGCTGCTTCACGCACCTCGGTAGGCGTGAGCCGCACCTCGGTAGGGGTGAGGCGAGCCGCGGCAACGAGGCTGTGCATGGCTTGGGCCGGGCGCGTTTTTGCGAGGGAGAGTCCGTCGTGGTGGCCGGATGATGATCCGTGTGAAGGTCAGAAAAAAACTTGCGGCCATAAGTGACCGTTTGCCAGGGTTTGTTATCTTCAGGGCCCATGTTCGTGCGGGCAGATGGGGTGCGGTTGGCAAGGAGAGTGACGACTACGGCGCAAGGCCGACCCGGAGTGGCGCCGTGGCCCCCCGCCGGTCGCGTACTCGATCGGGAGCTGTTAGGCTTAGCGGTGCCGAACTGCCGTGGCCGGCTTTTCCGGCAATGCAAAAGAGAGTGCGTTGACTCACAGTGGTGTCGTAAAAGATCCTGGAGTGCCCGGAGCGGAAACGTGACCTTCGGCGAAAGATAGCGAATCGGCAGGAGCGAAAAATTCGGCGAAAGGGTCGGTTCCTGTCGGATCGATGCGAAGACGGGTTCATCCGGTTCCGCTGCTGGTGGCGTCCCCCTCATCTATCCTGAGGCATTGTTGTACCCATCTTGTTCTTACAGTGTGCCTCTATGTTTCTGTGCCCTAATAGTTTGCCTGTGTACACCTTTCTAGCTTAACTGCAGTGTGTAACTATCATTCTAAAAAAAAAAAAAACATGTCTGCGTTAAAAAGAGAAAGAAGAAATTGCCGCTACGAATGTAAGTTTAATCGCAGTGCTCATTTGTCAGAGCCGCTCTGCGGCTCCCGGTCGCTTCCCCTGCAACCATATTTGTTTACTAGACCACCTGTTTTTTCTAAACTACTTTATTTACAATTAAACATGTTTGTATAAAAAAAACGTGTTTTTACGACGTCATATTCGCGCGTGCTACCTTCATATTGCCGTCCGCAGGGCTGAGAAAGCAACGCTCGATCGCAAACCTCTAGAAAGTTCTCGTTTATTCTTGTTCCAGACGTAACTTCTATCGTCCATCCCTGCTTTAGTTGTTCCAGAAAGTGCGTGTTCATTCTCGCCCCGAGCGCGCTACGTTCGAACCTTCTCCGTTGAATCTTCGCGATAGTGACTCACCTTAGATAAGAGGCCGCCCGCGACCTTGTCGAGTCAGTTTCGCCCCAGCGTTCGACTCTGCTGCTACGCCGACTTCGACGCCCGCGACGCTCTGTTATTACCTTTTGTACCCTTTTATTTTTGACACAACTTCGCCACATTAAAGGTTTATTTATTCCTGTTTATTTCTTGTGTATTGGTCACCACCTGTGACATTTTGGTGGAGGTGCGGGGTAACCGCTTGCCCGTGCAGCGCTCCCCTCCGAGTTCCCGCAGTGCAAGTCCGAAACCAGCCTCCCGAGGACCGAGCGAAGACCAGATCGAGAACCGATCCAGTCGCTGCACCCAAGGTCTACCCCCGGAACACGGACTTCTGCCACCCCGGACCAGGCAGCCAACGATGCCGACGATGGACAACCAGTCGTCGCAGAACCCGTCCGCCGTCGCCGTCGTATACCTTCCCGTCGCATCCTGGACTCCGACGCCATTCCACGGGGAGGTCCACGAGGACGTTGAAGACTATCTGCAACATGACGAACGAGTTGCTCGCCATAACACATGGACTCCGGAGCAGTGCCTTCAGAACGTCTAGTTCGCTCTGGAAGGCACGGCACGCACCTGGTTCGAGAACCACGAAGCGTCGATTTCGTCCTGGCAAGACTTTCAGGCGGAGCTTCGACGCGCTTTGCAAGCCAGCAGCGACATCAGCGGGCCGAAGAACTTCTTCAAGCAAGAAGCCAAGGGCCAAACGAGAGCGTCGCAAGTTTCGTCGAGGACGTTCTCCGCCTCATGAACCGCGCCGACCCAAACGCTCCTGAAGAGAAGAAGCTGCTGTTCCTGATGCGACGAGTGAAAGAGACCATCTTCGGAGGCCTTGTGCGGAACCCGCCTATCACCGTCCGAGACTTCATCACCGAGGCAACTAACATCGAACGTGACCTTCAAACACGCGCCTCCCACTATCAGAGACTTCCTGGCTTCGCTGCATGCCCCCTCGCCGTACAGCACCAACACCCCGGACATACGCGAGATCATCCGGGACGTCGTTCGGGAGGAAATCAAGAAGCTCCTGCCGGCTACCCACCAGCCTGCTTCGGTGTCAATAGCCGAAGTTGTCCGCGAGGAGGTCCAGCGGGCATTCCAACCTGAGGCTCCTGCCAGGGTACCAGCACCCGAGGAGCCCTCTTTGACCTACGCCGCGGCAGCTCGGAGACCGGAGCCAGCCGCCCAGCAGTATTCGACGCCACCTCGACGTGTACTACAAGAGCCACAAACCTTCCGACGTGTGGAAGGGCAACCCCAGTTCTTCCGCACTGAACAACCGGCGTCAAGGAAGACGAATGTGTGGCGCACGGCCGATCGACGACCGCTGTGTTATCCCTGTGGCGAGGCCGATCATGTGTACCGCCGATGCCCATACCGACGACTCGGGCTGCACGGATTCCACCCAAACGACCCGCGCCCCCGGTACGGTGAACGCCCTCGGGAGATCGACGAGTACCTGCGACGACTCAGTCCACCGAGCCTGCGTCCCGCCAAGAGTTCCGATCGCCTTCGCCACGACGTCCAGCTTCGTCGATGCACCGACCCCGACGTGAAGGCCTGTCGCCCCGTGCTCCTCGCCGGGGAAACTAGACGCGGCAACCCCTGGAGGTGGAGTTGCCGAAGACGACCGACGCAAAGAACCTCCAAGAACGATGGAGCGCTCCTACTCTCCCGACGCTACGCATCACAACGACGCTCCTGCTTCGGTGTCCAACAACCTAAACGTTGTTATCGACGGCCTCAACTCATCGACACTGGTGTACACCGGAGCAGACTACTCAGTCTTGAGTGGGAGGCTCTCCCGCCGCCTTCGAAAAGTCATGACGCCGTGGGATGGACCACAAATAAGAACCGCCGGAGGACACCTGATTACACCAGTCGGGAGATGCACCGCTCGCGTCGAGATTCACGGCGAAACATGCCCTGTGAAGTTCGTCGTTCTGCAAGACTGCTCGAGGGACGTCATTCTTGGAATGGACTTCCTGTGTGAATACGGCGCCATCATCGACCTTTCGGAGAACAAGCTGACGCTTCTGAAGCCTGTCCCGTCGGTGGAAAATCCCAAACCGACGTTAGCTGCAGTGCGAGTCCTCGCCAGCCACGTAAACCTGCCGCCGCTGTCGAGTGTCTTCGTGCTTGTCGGCACCGAAGGAGCCGCCTGCGGTGTAGCACTGCTGGAGGGAAGCGTCCAAGTTCTCCTCGGACGAGGGATTGGCATTGCAAGAAGCGTAACCAAGCACCAGGACGGGCGTACCGTAGCCCTTGTCATCAACTTCCGGCAAGAGCCGCAGCACCTTACAAATGGTACAGCTGTGGGCTACGTCGAAGAAATTCAAGACTCAGCCGCGATCGCCGTGATATCAGAATACGCCTCTCCGACGCAGAACAAGACATTCACGTCCTCAGAGCTCGACATCGACCCGTCCCTCCCAGCCCCACAACGACGACAACTTCGTGACCTTCTCGCCGAGTTCAGTGAGTGCTTCTCCGAGTCGTCGAAGGTGCGCCAAACGACGGTTGCGAAACATCGGATGATTACTAATGACGACGCACTCCCTGTGCATCGGCCGCCGTAAAGGGGTCTCTGTGAAAGAAAGGGAAGCCATCCAGACGATATTGTCCAGCCCTCAAGCAGTCCGTGGGCTTCACCGGTAGTCCTGGTGAAAAAGAAAGACGGGACTCTTAGGTTCTGCGTGGACTATCGCCGACTGAACGCCGTAACAAAAAAGGACGTCTACCCGCTGCCACGCGTCGACGACACCCTGGACCGGCTGCGCCACGCCCGATACGTTTCGTCGATGGACTTGAAGAGCGGGTACTGGCAGATTGAGGTCGACGAACGAGATCGTGAGAAGACAGCCTTCGTCACGGCGGATGAACTGTATGAGTTTAAAGTAATGCCATTAGGGCTGCGCACAGCGCCGGCGACCTTCCAGCGCGTTATGGACACCGTCCTTACCGGCTTGAAATGGCAAAGCTGTCTCGTCTACCTCGACGATGTTGTGGTGTTCGCAAGCGAATTCGACGAGCACCTGAGACGACTGCGAGCCGTGCTACAGACCTTCCAGGCTGCTGGGCTGACCCTCAAGCCTTCCAAGTGTCGGTTCGCCTATGGTGAGCTGATATTCTTGGGCCACGTTGTGAGTGCTCAGGGTGTAAGCCCTGGTCCCGCAAAGACGTCCGCTGTCGCCGAGTTTCCGAAGCCATCAGACAACAAGACCGTTCGAAGATTCTTTGGGCTGTGCGCCTATTCCAAACGTTTCGTTCGTGACTTTGCGCAAATTTCTGCACCGTTGACGCATCTGACGAAAGACGACGTGCAGTTCCAATGGGGAGAGGAGCAAGAGCAAGCGTTCGGCGAACTCAAGCGAAGGCTCCAGTCGCCCCCTATCCTCGGACATTTTGACCTGTCGGCGGAGACTGAAATCCACACGGACGCCAGCAATACCGGTCTCGGTGCGGTACTCGTTCAGCGACAAGAAGGGGCAGAGAGGGTAATCGCTTACGCAAGCCGGCCGCTGTCTAAGGCAGAACAAAATTATTCAACGACCGACAAAGAATGTTTTGCTGTCGTCGGGGCGATAACCGATTTCCGCCCGTATTTGTATGGGATCCCGTTTCGCGTGGTCACAGACCACCACGCCCTCTGCTGGCTTGCAAACCTCAAGGATCCGTCCGGACGCCTCGCCCGCTGGAGCCTTCGACTGTAGGAATTCGACGTAACCATTGTGCATAAGCCCGGCCGCAAGCATAATGACGCTGACTGTTTGTCTAGGGCTCCAGTCGAACCTCCAATCTCCGGCGCCGACGGCGATGACGACTCCCGTTTTCTAGGCGCCGTTAACGCTACCGACATGAGGGCACCGCAACGCGACGACGCGGAACTTAGCTCCGTGATCGACCACCTCGAAGGTCGAGGAGGCTCTGTCCCAAGGGTCTTTTCTCGGGATCTACCGAGCTTTGCACTGCGGGGAGCCGTGCTCTTCAGAAAGAATTTCGGAACCAGCGAAACTCCCTGGCTAGTGGTTGTCCCCGCCAGCCTCCGAGAAGAAATCTTCCAAGCGTGCCACGACGACCCAACGGTCGGATATCTCGGCAACAGCAGGACCCTCTCCCGGATTCGTGACAAGTACTACTGGCCAAAGATTCCGAAGACCGTCCATCACTACACACGATCGTGCAATGGGTGCCAGCGACGCAAGAAACCGCCGTTAAAGCCAGCAGGTCTCCTTCAGCCGATTACCCCGCCAACCAAGCGCTTCCAGCAAATTGGAATGGATTTGCTGGTTCTTTTTCCACCGTTGACGATGGGGAACCGCTGGATAATCGTCGCCACCGATTATCTTCCTCTTTACGCCGAGACGAAAGCCCTTCCGTCGGGGACTGCCGTCGAAGTCGCCAAGTTCTTCATCGAGTCCATCGTCCTCCGGCATGGCGCCGCCGAAGTACTGACCACAGACCGAGGGTCATCGTTCATGGCACAGTTGACCCAAGAGATCCTTCGTCTAAGCCACACGGAACACCGTCGAACAACGGCATACCATCCAGCGCTCGATCCTGCGGTTTCGCCGACTTCGACGCCCGCGACGCTCTGTTATTATCTTTTGTACTCTTTTATTTTTGGCACAAGCTCGCCACATTAAACATTTATTTCTTCTTGTTTATCTATTGTTTTTGGTCACCACCCGTGACAATTTCATTGAAAAAGAAGATCATGCATCTAAAACCGAGAATGATTTCCCTGGAACTTCGGCAGATCTATGCGAGCTTAATGCTGTGGGAGCATCAAGCACATCACTAAAGCTCATGATCAAGCTCAAGATTGAAAATCAAATCATGGATTTTCAGGTGGACTCGGAAGCGGCCTACTAAATCATCAGTGAGGAAACATATCGGCAAATGTGGCCAAAACACCAAAGGCTAAACCAAGAAGATGTGACCCTACACACCTGGTCTGGCGAAGGAGCGGAAGTGCTAGGCACAGCTGATGTCCGGGTACGACACAAATCCAAGGACTACGTACTACCTCTGCTAGTGACGCGAGGAAGGGGCTGCAATCTGTTGAGAAGGAACTGATTCAACGCACTAAGAATCCGAGTGAGCGGAATACATCAGGTGGACGCCAACAACAACGTTGCAAGGGTTTTAAACACACACGACAGATTCTTCGGCTGCAAAATCACCGGACACACTGGCCCACCTGTGCACCTGGAGCTCAAAGAAGCTGCCAAGCCACACTTTCTCAAGGCACGACCGGTGCGGTTTGCGATGCGGACAGCAGTGGAGGCCGAAATTCAGATGCTCCAAAATCAAGGCATCCTCGAAACATCTCAACACTAGGAGTGGGCCACGCCACTCATAGTCGTGCGGAAGAAAGATGGCACTATCACATTGTGTGGAGGTTACCGTAGCACGGTCAAGAGAGAAGCAAGGACAGCGGTGTACGCAGTGCCTGCGATTCCCGAGGTGCTCGCGAATCTCCAGGGCGGATCAGTGTTTTCAACTCTGGATCTAACTCAGGCCTATCAGCAACTGAGCCTGACTGCTGAGACTGCAAACGTGTTGACCGTCAACACCACGAAGGGAATTTTCAGGGTCAAGAGGATGACTTTTGGTATTTCAGCAGCTCCGGCGATTTTTGAACGATTTATGGAGACAGTGCTAGCAGGAATTCTTGTAATCGGAATATACTTAGACGACGTAGGTATCAACGGATCAACACCCTAGCAACATCTGGAAAGGCTCAATACGGTACTATCGCGACTTTCCCAAGCAGGCCTTCATCTCAAAAAGGAAAAGTGTCGTTTCGCAACTGATCGAGTGCGGTACCTCGGACACCTCATAGATGCGGCAGGCGTTCATGCTACCGACGACAAGCTCAAAGCCATCAAGAAGATGCCTGAGCCAACGAATCGCACAATGTTGCAGTCGTTTCTCGGCCTGTTGGCAAGGCATAACCGTTTTATAGCAAATCGGACAAGCATTGAAAAGGAGCTCTACGCTATCCTCCAAAAAGACGCTTCCTGGAATTGGGACAAAAGGGCACCGGGAGGCTTTTCAACAATTGAAACAAGACATTACCCAGGAAATGGTGTTAGCACATTATGACGAGAAGAAAGGCTTGGTGGTATCATGCGCCGCAACACCGTATGGCGTTGGAGCGGTTTTAGCGGAGCCATATAAACATGGAAACAAAGCTCCCGTCATGTTTACCTCGAGAACCTTGAAATACCCTGAAAATAACTGTTCGCAATTGGATCGAGAAGGACTGGCGGTTGTGTTTGCCATGCAACGTTTCCACCGATATCTTGCCTTACGTCACGTGGCAGAAACCACCGACCATCAGCCTTCGCTGGGGATTATAGGGCCGAAAGCTCAAGTGCCAGCGGTTCTGTCACCGCATGACACGATGGTGTGTGAAATTAGCAGCATACGGCTACGAACTCGTCTACAGAGCAGGGAAACACAACCCAAACGTAGACGCGTTGAGCAGACTACCATTAAGAGAAAGTGAAGATTAACCGCGACCATCAGGGGATTTCCTTATGCTGGAAGCATTGACTAAGCCTCCCATGACAGCTAAAGAAAGACCTTGCAGACCAGACTGCTGTGGACCCCACGCTTCCTGAAGTTCTGCAAGCAGTCAAGAGTGGAGAGGTGAAGAAAATAGCTGGCGAGCGTTTCAGAGCCTACAAGATGAAGTCCACGGAACTACCGATAAACCGAGGTTCCCTGATCTGGGAATCACGCATCGTAATTCCGACTTCTACGAGACCAGAGGCGTTAGTCTTGGTACATGCAGGACACAGGGGAGTGGACGCCATGAAAACTTGCACCCGAAGTTACCTCTGGTGGCCGGGGATCGACAAGCAGATTGAGTCCTGTGTTGCCCAGTGCGACACGTGCCAGCGACACCAGACGGCAATACCGAAAGGGAGCAAGCAGCCCAACATGGGAAATACCGTCGACTCCGTGGGACACCCTTCATGTAGACTTTTCAGGACCGGTGGACGGAAAAGTGTTCCTGGTGAATGTGGATGCGTTCACTAAAGGGTTTGAAGTACGTGATGTTTGAGTATGATCTCAGCATCCGTCATCTACGAGTTACACAACGTTTTGGCGACGTTTGGTGTACCACGAAAAGTGGTATCAGATAATGGGTCGGCTTTTGTTTCCAATGATATAAAGACATTTTACTGCCTAAATGGAGTTTTGGCGGTCACAAGTGCGCCATACCACCCCGCATCAAACGGTCAAGCATAACGGATGGTGCAGCAGCTGAAGCAGGCGCTTTCTAAAAGAGAAAGGGAGGAATTTAAGTGGTTTCTTTCACGGCTCCTCTACATGCAACATACCACAGTGCACACGGCGACAGGCAAGACACCAGCGTGGATGATGTTTGGACGAGAGTTGCCATCTCCACTTGAGAGACTGATACGCGTACCCACGGACGAGGTACCAGCGACAACCGAAAATCCAAGTCAGTTTATGGTGGGACAATTCGTATGAGTTCTGAAGTTCCTATGTGGACGAACTTGAATGTTGGGGGTCATCACAGAGCGCCTGGTTTCGCGGTCATGAATAATCCACACGAAAGACGGACAAGTTCGACGGCACGTGGACAACATACGACCAAGGCTATTTGCTGCGCGTCAGTCGAGCGATACACCCTCAGCAGCATGGGGTTTGGACGTTCAGGCTGAAGAGGTACTAGCTGAAGCGATATGTGCAGAAGGTCACGAAGTGTGCGAACCTGTGGCCATGCCCATCCGGACAGGAACGCGGGAGCGACGACCGCCCACAAGATATGGGATCACAGCCAAGTGAGGGGAACGTTTGATGTATCTGCTTACGCTATAGCTGGGGCTCCATGTTTTCGGATAAATCCGAAAAACTCCGAAGACCGCCCGCCGGTAAAACTTTGTCAATTCGGATTTATCCGATAAGCTCCGAATGTTTATGTGCCAATGCCACCCCCCCCCCCCCCTCACAAAAAAAGTAAAAAAAAAACTTTTTTTTTTACAATTTGTTTGGCACGGAGACAATGGTCCTGGGAAAATGGCACCATAATTATCTTTCAAATCTCAGACCGTTGTCAAAAAGGGGCTTGCCGCTTGTCCCGTCGAGGTTGATTAAGGGCAACAGGTCATTGTACATTCGGGTCAGAACAAAAGCCACTCTTTTGGTTTTCAGTTTGAGCCATGCGATTTGTGATTTAGAGAAAGAAGAAGGTATGCTTTTGTAAGAGTGCAAGCTATGGACCACAGAGATTGTATTAAAAAGAGAAAAGGGACCGTTGAAACTCTATATCACATCCTTAACCACTCCACCCCGCGCGGCCGCGGGCTAGATTGATCGAATAGGATCGGATGACTACGAGCTTCGTAGCGACTACCCCCGGGAGTTTATTGATTTTAAGGTATCGAGGTTTATCGAAGCAACACTTGCGTGCGACTTTTGTCGAGGGACAAATTAATATTGCCCATAATAATGGCACGAACGTCAAATTCAACTGAAGACATTTTCATCGATGCAAGCGCGTTTTATTTTTTATCTGGCATAAGTTTACATCCGGTTATTATTTACACATTTGTTTTCAATAGGAAACACTGCGAAATTAAACTTCGAATTTCGAAGAATTGGGAACCAAAAAACATATAAACTCCCATAAACTCCGAATCCTCGGCAAAAAAAAAGAACTCCGAAAAACACCCTCCGAATTTGACCAAAAAATAAACTTCGAAAACACGGAGCCCTAACTAGAGCAAATGGCGGCACACGTTGGAAAGCGCGCAGTCCCCGCGTGGTGAGAGCACGCAGTTTGAAAGAGCACAGGTTTCGGTCAGTCGGGAGCCATGATTACAACGAACGAGTCGAGCGACTAACGGCTGCAACTGGGGTCTTACTCGCGATACATCACAGGTGGCAAACTGAAGCAGATAGGAACCACCCTACGTTTGCGGCATGGAGTTTCGCGGTTCTCCCATAGTGTTCCCCCACTATAATAATTCCTGGATCGCGCTTCCCCGCTTTGTCACTGCAGCGGCTGCAGCGCGAGTGCGGCCACCGGATGGCCATCTTCCATGCTGAATAATCGTATTTTTAGAGCGTTGCGGAAGCTGGCGCCAGCGTGTTGAAGACACGTTTTCTACTTGTTCGTCGTCATTTGCCGCAGAATAATTTTTTTTTAAAACTAAGGCTATATGCATGACGTCGTGCAGCTTGACCGGAGAAGGCCATACCCACGACGTGAAACTTTTTGGTTCCTGTTAAAACCAACTGTGAAGACGAGACTTCAAGAGTTATAGCGTAGCCTAGTGGTAACCCGTCCGCCTGATACCCACCGGACCCAGGTTTGATCCCCGGTGTGAACCTACTTCTTCCTTTTCCTTATTTTGTTTTCTCGGACAATTTGTTTGGTAGAGACATTTTGCGTTATTTACATTTCTTTTTTACAATTATCACCCGAAAAAAAAGAACTAATGTTTTCAACGAATTTTTCTTCAACTAAATGGTATGGGACCCCTTTCCAGAGGTGCATGGGGGGCTGCGAGGCTTGGGTTGCCGGCTGGACACCGCGAAGCGACGTGTAGGGGGGAAGGCGGGGGGGCAAGTGTGGTAATAGTTTTGCAATTAGAAGCCGCATAGTGTCGCCGCGGACGAAGGCAAGAGGGGGGGGGGGGGGAGGGGTTAACGAGCTCCCAGTAGTACTGTCCGGCATTAGCTCTCCGCGTCGTGCGTATAGCCACATCCGGTCAAGGTACACGACATTCTTCGTAGAGCCTTAGTCTTCTTTGAAACCATGTAAGCCGTGATGCTTGCCGTTGACAACACGTGGACATTTTTACGGAAGCGCAGTGCCGCACGAAAAAGGCCCAACTCGTCGAAAGCAAGTTTCGCCGGTCTCGCGGCGGGGTCAAAGCTGCTTCCTTGGCACGCCGAAGCACTGCATCTCTGTGCCTTCACACGTTTGGATACCGAACAATAATAGGCGCCGCTACAAATTTCTGAAGGTATGTCGCGCGTAGATATTTTAGCGTCATATATCGGCTACGGAGTTCTTGATCGCCCAGCTGCTGGTCACGTCTAAATACAAGTGACGCGCTCATTCAAGAAATAAAATGTTACATACCATGTGTCTCGAGAGTAATCCATACGGCATTTATTTAAACTCTGATTCGAAAAAAGTGAAAGCCATCAACAACTCCCTGTAACGCCGAGGAGGAGGAGGCAAGGGTACTGAGGGTCACGTGTTCTGGGGGGAGGGGGGGGGGGGGGCACCCCGCTAAATCACGTGACCCCCCGAAAAAATTTTACGCTAGGTTTAGCGAGGAAATTTTTCCGTTAGATTTAGCGGGGTGCTTTTCCGCTAGATTAAGCGGGAAAACCTTTCCGCTAGTTTTAGCGCGGGAATGTTTCCGCCAGAATTAGCGGGGGAATTTTCCGGTAGATTTAGCGGGGGAATTTGCCGGTAGATTTGGTGGAAAAGTTTCCCCGTTAGATCTAGCGCGGAAATTTTCCGTTCGATTTAACTGTGATATTTTTGCGCTAGATTTAGCGGGGAAATTTTTCCGCTAAATTTTGCGGGAAAATTTTTCTGCTAGATTTAGCGGTAAATTTTTCCGCTAGATTTAGCGGGGAAAGTTTTCCGCTAGATTTAGCGGGAAAAGTTTTCCGCTAGCAGTAGGGGGGGAATGTTTCCGCCAGATTTAGCGGGGGAATTTTCCGGTAGATTTAGTGGAAAAGTTTCCCCGCTAGATTTAGCGCGCAAAAATTTTCCGTTCGATTTAAAGGGCAACTCCGCTTCATTTTTAATAGTTAGAAAACTATATAGCCCTCTTCAGTATCATATAGGAAGACCCCAATGTCAAATATTACGATCTAATTCCGGTTATATATTTAATAAACTGGCCAGCAAACCTTCAAGCGAGCCAAGTCGCCGAAATCTGACAACTCTAGCGTGCGGCGCGAGGCGCAATCATCAGCGCAGTCAATGCCACGGAGTTGGAGCAGCCGACATTGAGCCACTACGTCAGAGGCATGACTAAGTCATTTTGACGTTTTGTTTGCTTTTACTTCACAGAGCGAAATTGAACAATAACGTCATGAGTTTCTCCTCCGGTGTTGGCTGACCGGGCGTTCACGTGATCACCGTAACGCGGATGCGCTAGTTTGCGCTACCCTGCGCGCTTATCGGTCTGTTTCTCCGCTCCTCTACTCCTCTTTTGTCTTCTCCCCCTTCCCCTCTCCCCCGGGCCATCACCGTCCACGCCATGCGAAGCGACGTGCCCGCGTCGCATGTCCTGTTTCTCGCTCCCTCCCGTTTGTCATAAGACCACGTGGTTCGACGTGACGTGGCCATGACTCTGACGACCCGAGACCAATGTTGCCTGACGCAACCGAAGTTTCGCTTTCGGTATCAGCTAATGTTTAAATTAGGATTACACAAATAATATTCCACATTTCGCGAATCCGAAGACGTAGAGTTGTTTAGTAGTGCTTTGTGAATTTGAATCACATGTAAGCCTAAATTTTTCGGAATTGAGCGGAGTTGCCCTTTAACTGGGATATTTTGCGCTAGATATAGCGGGGAAATTTTTCCGCTAAATTTACCGAGGAAAATTTTTCTGCTAGATTTAGCGGGGTAATTTTTCCGCTAGATTTAGCGGGGAAATTTTTCCGCTAGATTTAGCGGGGGAATTTTCCCACTAGATTTAGCGGGGAAATTTTTCCTCTAGGTTTAGCGGGGAAATTTTTCTGCTATATTAAGCGGGGAAATTTTTCCGCTAAATATGGGGGGAAATTTTTCCGCTAGATTTAGCGGGGAGATTTTCCCGCTAAATCTAGCGGGGAAATTTACCCATAATGCACCGCGCGGTTACGCCGATGGCGACGCCGCTCAAGCCGGAAACGGACGTCTAAGAGCTGCGCTCTAAAACAAAACTAAAAAAAGATTGACTCGACGAGAACGTCGATTACCGAGAGCTTTGGGCACCGCAGCCACTCCGAGTTTGATGAGAAACAAAATTAGGCTACTAATCATACATTCGAGGTCATTGTTCGGCCTATTCACACGAGTAAGGTTCATAGAACAGAAACGAAGGTCGTGTGGGCATCTCCTTCCGCCCTTCCATTCAGCAGGGTGATAGGGTGTACGGTCTGCAGGCATGGAGCGCCTAGGAATATGCCGTGAACCAGCTCGGCTCCTTGTCCGCTCCGTCGGTACAGTCGTAGTGGTTCCTGTGACGGCTTCCGGGAATCCTCGGCGTGTAGTTGAAGTTCTTTCTGTCCGTTCTTTACTTGAAGTCGGAACGCGCCCGAAGTCGAAGAGTATTTAGAAAAAATCCGTCGCCTTTTCGCGGCAAATATGAGCGACCCAGCGACGTAGATGGACATGTCGTCTGCAAAGTGCGGAAGACAGCTCAGGAGCTGTCTTGGTAATCCTTCGTAAGTCAAGCAAAATTCACGATCATTTCGCTTCGTGATTACGGATTTATAACATTTTTTCGTACGGACGTTTTTCGTCGTAAGATAGCTTTGTGAATCTGGCCTCTGTTTTGACGACATAATATTGTGGTGCAATAAATATACAACAAAATAGTATATGTTGGCAAATTTTTTTTATTTATGTGAGAAGTAAAAGGAGCATTCAAAAAGCTTCATCTGGTTTCAATCCATACGGCTCGGGCCTGCTAGCCGGCTGTTGTGCGTGGTGGTGTAATGGTGCACCTGGGAACACCCTCGCCTCGCCTCGCCCGCCGATTCCTTTGCGAGAGGATTATTCGCATATTGGGAGTACGAGTATTATCGCCGGGTGTCTCCGGTCAAAGGAAGGTGTAAGTGTGCGCGATACACCTAAAAACACCCCTTTTTTATGAGAGTGTACGCCGTCTCGGGCCAGGTCACTTTCGGGTACTAACGCCGCTGTTTTTTAATATACTTTAAGTTGTTGGTCAAACGGTCGATAAGTTAGGGATCTCTTAGACACGTCAGTTTTTGCCTGTAACAAACTAGATAATTTAAAGGCCAAATTAAATAATACGTGCTCGTAATCGCGCGAGTCGCATAAGAAAATACGCACAACACCCAACAACCGTAAATGAATATGACAACCGGAAGCTGCCATCTTATTTTTTTTTGTTTATCTTGAAAATGGCCCTATTCGTTTCTTGCCCGTACTTCAGTGAGAACCATGGTAAATGCGCCGTGTTTTTTCTGTAGCAATCAATTTAGGTACAAAAACGGCGTCGGTTTTTAAGAAACTATGCAAGACCTCGGCGATCGTTTTATCGAACTTCACTGCAACAAAGCAACTAAAAAAAGAAATAGAAAATAAGACTGAGCGGAGCTGACGCCAATGATGCAGGCCTAACTTATCCAGTTTGTAGGATGCATGTGCTTAGCGGCGAGTTACTGCACTTATCTTGCATGTTTATGTTTCTTCAAGCTTTCGCAGCGGCCTTGTCCGTGACTTGGATGCTCTAAGCCTGTGGTTCTTAAATGGGGGTCCGCGGACCCCTTGCGGCCTCTGAAGGCATTCTAGGGGTCGCTAATCCCTGCCTCAATGGTCAAGCCCGGCAATAAAAGTTGTCTTTCTTCAGATTGGAATCGGGCTGCATTTTTCGGGTGAGTTGTTTTGTGCGTATGTCAGCAAAAGAAGTCTATTTACACAAGGCTTAGTTACATCAATTGTTTAAAGCATTATCACAAATAACCAATATCTTTCTTTTCACCTCACCACAAAAGAAGTCCTCTATCATCATCACCTATCCATAACAGGCCCGCGCATGATCAATGGTTGAGAACCACTGTTCTAGGCCTTTCGCTTCATCACGCTGGTAATTGAACAATCCTACAACTAGCACCGAACAGGACACGATGCGCCTTCCGTTCTTTACAACCTCTTCGCCAAATCGAAACTACTTCGCGGCTATTATAAGTCCTTTCAATGTCGGCTCATTGAGCCTGTCGTCGTATTATTGTGAGATTCAAAATGTTTACACGCCTTGAACCGCTTAATCAAGCTTGTATTGCATACACGACGGTCCATCTCATCAAAATCTCGAGTCGGCGGCATGTCGATTAATTTTTGCTCGTAATCAGAGAGCACTAATGGTGGTAACTTTTTCACAAACTGGTTGAACGTCGTGATAGCAACCTCAGTACGTTGTTTCAAGATCACATGTCCAAAACTAGGAGGTGTGCTGAAATGATGTACTGCACGTGTGCGCATGTCCGGGCAGCTAGCCGCACCATTCGACTTCATAAGCGCATACGTGTGGTGCGAAGTCAACCATACCAGCGTGGCATGGGAAATAGCCGGCACTTGGTGCATCGTCCGTATGAATGAGCTTCTCATGCACAGCACACATAGAAAAATGCCTGCTTTATCAGCAGACAAAACGAAGCTTACAAATCCGTGTAGAGTCCTGCAAGACTTGTTGGGCTGGTTGGTTCCTTTTACTCATGCTATTGAATGATTTATACGCGAAAACACAGAGGACGAACACGAAGGAGTGGACGAGGACATGCGTAACTTTCAAGTAGTTTTATTTTCGGCCAAGTGGTTGAGAAAGCTTAATAGCGACCATGCGAAGCATGTGACAAAATAAGAAAAATAAGGAAAGGTACAAAACAAGAGAAATTCCAGACGTGCCAAAAATCACGGTATCAACCCAAATTAGATTTGAAGGGGACATTTCAAAACTTGGCAGGTTTGTCAGACGATAATTTTATATCTTTACTGGATTTGTAACTCAAATCTACTTTTAGCGTTCTTAACAATGGGTTCTACAAGAAACGCTAGAGTAGTTGCATATGGTCGTATGTTGCACCAGTGCTGTGGAATAATGTTTTTTTGGCAAAAACTGGTCGAATCCTAGATAACCAGTTTGGCGACCACAGTGTCCTGAAGGTTTCCGTAATTTGACGATATTAAAAATTAGTTTAAAGAAGCAACTCGGTGCACCTTTTGACGACTCTCTAGATGAAATATTAGGCGCCTTTCGGAGCCATGGTTTGGGCATGTCCTTTACACATTAGCTCCCGTTTTATGTCTCACTCCAGTTCTCAGATATCAGACTTATTTTAAGAGATGATCATACGCACTGGAGTTTCACCCCTCGCGTGCAGAAAGATATGTTGCCGTTTGACTCGGTCCATTCAAAACTTGTAAAGCGAGGTTAGGACACCTCTGCTTAGGATCTGCAGTCAGGAACCCATGCTCACACACAAGGCAGAGTAACTATGATAATCAATTGTCCTGACTGACGTGGGCCGGTTTCCCCTGTGCGGTCATGACGGCCGTCGCTGAGACGCTGCTCCCGGAAAATCAAGGGGACACGCAGAGAACGGGACGGGCCGCTTCAAAGAGCTTGCCAGCCAGAGGTGGTGCCGTATGTACATCAACTCTACCACAACCTGAAGAAGGTAGCGAGCGGGTACAATCTGCCTACCGTGTTTTCCGCGCCACACCAACTTGCGGGCGAGGAAAACAGGATAAGCACGATAGGTTCGAGGAGTTCTTCTAAACGATAAAAAGACAAGACACATCGTTGCAACAAAAAGCATGCCAGGCTGTGTGTGGAATGCTCTACCGCACTGGCGTATGATTAGCTCACGTGTGGGAAAGCCAAAGGGGACGTTCGTTAGTGACTGACACAAGGGCATAAGCTATCGTTAAAAAAAATATAGGAAATGCGTACTTGCCCATGCATTGTGGGATGCGACTTCACAAGATTAGGATCCTAGGAAGGAGTAAATATTATACCGCAAGAGAGGTGATTGAAGCGTTTTATATAAAAAGTAGAGAAATGCCCGAGTAAGCCACACTTAGGTTTCCTTGTTTAATACTAAATTTCAATTCTTATCCTGGTTGATACAGTGATTTTTTCACGCCGGGGATCTCCCTTGCAAGAGGGATCGCCGGCATGCCGAAATCACTGTATCAACCCAGATAAGAATTGGAATTGAGTATTAAACACGGAAACCCATAGAAACCCACATACGAATCATGCTTCGTATGTTTTCTTACTCTTTTTCTTCCATTGTAGTATTCCACGCATGCTCGCTATGAACCCTTCGCAGTCGCTTAGTGACGAATAAATCTAGTTCAAAGTAGCGCTTTTCCTTGTCCACTCATTTGTGCTTGTCCTTTGTGTTTGCGCGACAAGTCCTATCCAGTACCTTGTATAGTCTGCACGCGTAGATAGTCCAGATAGTATAATAGCTGAGTTTGGGATGCCCTTCTGGGAATTCCTTCCTGGCCTCTGCTCGCGTCCTGAGCAGACTTACGGATATGACATCGGAGGAAGCAGTGCCTAAATATCATCATGTTCTTGTTCAAAATTCTGCCGCACTTAACGCAGCCCAAATATTCCATTCCGGGCTCTTATTCTGTTTTTATTGATTACCACTAGTATTAATCACAGGTGAAGATACTCCGGTTAAAAATGGGTCGTCGACTAGATAGTTCAGGTATGTTACACGTGGCACGCCGTGCATGTATACAATCTACTATTTGCATTGGTTGTTTTTAGCGGAAAGAACTGCCAGCACGAAGGTTTGGCACATAATCATACGTGGCTTATACATCAGGGCATACGTGCTACAATTTTACAATACCTCCGGAGTGTTATCAAATATTAAGATTTTGCAGACGCACCGCACAACCTTATGTGGCTCGTGAGGCCTGCGCAACTTGTCTTGGTCATGACCTCGGAGAGCCGCCCACCTCCGAGAGCCGACCTCGGAGTGCCGTCCTCGGAGGGCTAAGCTGGTTTGAAAACGTACCCTTCGTATTGTTCCTTACTGGTTTAGAATTGCCCTAACCATAATCTGATTATCTTTGTAATCAACCTAAAACACTCTCCTGTCGGACACTGGGTTCCAGGATTCCTCCGTATAAAACTTGGTGTTTACTACGGTTGATCGAATGCCATTTCGTCGAAGCACATTTTACAGAGCGGGCACGTTTTATCGAAGCTCGGTTTAGAGAAAGCAGAGTCTTAGTTTACAGAAATGCCATTTATCGAAAAGGGGACACTCTTTATAAAAGGCTTTTCTACTTCACGCGTGTGTCACTTGTGCGCGCGTTAACCCAAGCCCCCTGCTGCGGTCCCGCCGCTTTGCGGCTGCAGTCTGGCGGCGGATCCTTACAAAAATGTTAACTCACCTGACTTATCCGTACAAGCCGCTTCGCGGCGGCCGAATTCGCTAAAGGAGGCTCATCGCCATTTTCACTAACTTCGGTTTCTCTATAAAGGAATTCGATGAACTGGGGTCGGTAAAACGGCGTTCGCTTAAACGAGCTTCTCTAAACCGCGTGCCTCCACAAAAAGGACGCCATTAGGAAGGAAAAAGGGGAGTTAGTAACGGTTACAAGTCATTTTGGTACTTACATAAGTAATCTGATTACGCTTGGAATCACTTTTTGATAAATGAATCCGAATGATTGGAAACATACTCTAGTAATCGATTACAAATAATTTGATTACTTGAATCGAGTAGCGTACAGGTCTCCGTCTGGATATGGCCCAGAGGGAGAGCGACGGCAGCTGTAGCATCGCCGCTTGTTGAAAGTGTCGGTAGCTTCATTGAACCATAAGTCCCATGCGCGTGGTATTAAAAAACCAAAATGATAAACAACTTTTCCTATGTTACCTTAGTTGTGACATAAAGATGCGACGTCCAAACTATGAAATGTGATCACTAGGCATGCGATTCAGAACCGATGCCAAGGGCGCGAGCTCTGGCTCCTTGCATCCTAAAAAAATCTGCACACCTTATTTCCCCCACAACACTCAATTAGCCTATCACCACAGCTTACAGAGGCTGCTGAGCGAATGACGGTGCCGAAACACATGATTAGACCAGAAACGCAGTCTCAGTTGTGATATTAAGCAATGCAAGCGTCCCGTTTTGCATTGCTTAATGTCAGAACTCAGACTGCGTTTTTTAGACTAATCATATTTTCGGCATCGTGATTCGCTGAGCTGGCTTCTTAAGTTGCGGTGATAGGCCACCCGAATGTTGTCCAGGAAAGTAGACGCACGTACTTTTTTTTAGAGTGTGCATCGCTTGTCAAGTATCTCAATAAACAAAATCGAAAATTCATCTTCTAGTAAAAGCATGAGATCCAGTACAAAGGCGGTACATCAACGCACACGAACTCTCTACAAAACGTTATAAATCTAAAAATGCAAGCAAGCAACCCATAATTTCATTATTTCAGTGTTCACAAAAACTGTGAGATGCTGTCCTGACTGGTAGGAAAAAGCATTATTGATATCTGCTATGGCCCGCCAAGTGGGAACCTCTTTTCTCTTTTGGTTTACTTAGTTTTTCCTCGATATCGCGAATCAAAAAATAAATACAACGCAATCATGGGAGGCGAACTGAATCTTAACATGCCACTTTAAACGACATGTTAGTTATAGTACAATTTGATGCGCTCATTAAAGCGAGTGAATGTGATATTATGATAAATGCTGCAACAAGAACTACGACTGAATCATCGAAATAATTGGATTTATTTCTTACAGGCTACAGTGCATCACATCAAATCTGTCGTGGTTCTAGCTCATATAGGCGATTACTTGGGTATATTATTGTGTATATAAAAAAGCAAACACTGAACATAAAACATAATGAGCAGTTCGCTATACACTTTCAGATTATAACGCCTGGTAACATTTACGACTTCAGACAGAAACTATCTTGTTTGAATTGTGATGATGTCTTGCATGAAACGAACTCAGATGAAGCATGATATTTGTTCTTGAACAAAAAAGGAAAGGAGAATATAAAAGCTGATTTCCGTAAAATGTTCAGGCACTGATAGAAAGGATGGGAAACCGTGAATTACCAAAGAATTACTCACAAATCTTCGTACGAAAAAAGCGTTATATAAAAGAATTATGTAAAAAAAGTCAATCGAACAACTAACAGTTTTCAAACGCTATCGAAACCAATTGAGCAAAGAACTGTGAAATGCCAGAAAATCTCTTTTTTTTTTGCGACTTTTTTCTACTTTCGTGTAATAACAAAGTCGACGTGTTTAAAAAAAAAAAAAAGCAACAACTAATCCTTGTTTTGGGTCGTTCTTGTTCCATGAAACAAGTGGAAGAGATCAACCACAATGGTTAAGAGCTGTCGAGAGAGTGTCAAATTCGTTTAATGAGTATCTTGTAAGTCTAATTAAAAAAGTGACGAGTAAGATGCTTGAAAATATATCAATGTTCGGAATAATCACATCCATGTTTCTCATGTCTGATAATTGAATAATTTCTTTTGGTGCCTGTATCACAACTGCTAGCTTGGATGGCTCACGGCTTGCTAAATTGTTTTGCACAGCTTTGTTTTATCTTGTGACCTTCTCAACATTGGTTTTGTTAAAACAAATGGTACTAGCATTACAATGATTACTTTAGCTAGTGTTTGAAGATGTCTGTGTGCCAGAACCAAGACCTTATCTGGGCACCAAATAGAGGAATGATTGATTGATGATTATTATTATTATTCTTTAATACAATCCTTCTCCTCCTTCTTCTTCTTATTATTATTAATTCATTTAATTCATTCAAATAAATGTTGTATTGTATTATATTGTATTATTATTACTTCCTTTTCTTCAGCTTTAAGCCTAGTAGGTGTTCAGGCGTGCATAGTCTAACACTTGGATGTCTTCAAAGAAACTTCAGATATCTGCAGGATATACTTCTTTTCATATTAAATGGATTTATCGAATCGGGCGTGATCCCTAATGAGCTTAAGACTGCTATTGCGCGACCGATCTTCAAAGGCGGGGATCCTAAAAAAATTAGAGAACTACCGCCCGATTTCGGTTTGCCCGTGCTAGAACATGTTTTTTTTAGAAACACATCTTTCGTATAATGAACCGTTTCATAGATAATTGTTCACTGTTTTCTTCTAGGCAATGTCGGTTTATATCTGGGAGTGGTACGCAATTGCTTTTAGAGGATGTAGCTGACAAAATGTACTTTGCTTTTGAGGGTAACATGTTTTGTTGTGCCGTTTTTCTAGCCGTCAGCAAGGCCTTCGATAAGGTAAATAATTCAGAAGATGTTATTGGAGAGGCTTTGGAGGTTCGGTTTCGGTGGACCTTTTCACTCGCTCCTGACAAATCAGTTAGAAGGTAAGGCCCAGGTGGTTTGTATAGGTAAAGTTAGTAGCTCAACGCATTTTCTCGAAACCGGCGTCCCCTCAGGGGTCGGTGCTATCCCCATTACTTTTTAATGTTTATGTAAATGACCAACAATCTGTTATTTCTGATGTAATAGTTTTCAGTATGCCGATGAAACCTTGCTTGTTTCACGACATATCAATTTCGAAAAGGCGGTTCACGCTCTAAAGTTAAATGTGCTTAAAGCTATGGATTGGTCTGCGTCCAACCGTGTAAGAGTTAACCCATTAAAAACTAAACTCGTCCGTTTCCGTAATCCCCTGAAACCTGAATTTTCTAATGCCCCTTTTCTCCTACACAGTTCTGGTTGTAAACCTTGTTCTTGTAAGCCTGTTCCCTGGGTAGACAATACAAGATATATGGGTCTTGTTTTTTGGATATGATATGTGGTGGAACAAACAAATGGCTCATGTGTGTAGTGTGCTAAGGGGAGTTGCATGTATGTTGTATAATATGAGAGTGTTTGTTACTTTTAAGGTTAGAAAAACGATTGTTTATACTCTTGCGTACAGTGTACTGCGATATGGGGTGACGCCACATGCCCATTGCACAAGATATTGGCGCTCTAAACTCGACAACATTTTGAAAAGAATGTTGCGAAGTGTAGCGTACAACTTAAGTTTTTTATACAGTGACGATTTTTTTTAGAGATTTACAGATGCCAAGATTACGTAGTTTGTATACTGAAACTGTTGTGCTGCGCCACGTTTGGACTGAAAGTTTTAAAACGCTTCATACACCATCCTGCCTCCCCAGAACGTCTCCTCGGTATGAAGTACAAAGATGCGTCACTAGATATTGAAAACGACTGCGGTTATTTCACGTCTCAGATATTTTAATACCCTTCCTGAACATTTTCAGTGTTACTGACAAAGGAGAGTTGAAAAAGTTGCTTCATCATTATGCTTGTGAAAGCTAATTATTGTGTTGTTGTCATTTAGACTTGAATTGGGAGGCTGGTTAGTTGCAGCTTATGATCGGGTGTTTGGTTCTATGTGTGTTATTTGTTTTGTTCTCGCTTATGCATACTTGTTTTTTGGATTTGACTTGGGAGGCTAGTTAGCCGAAGCCTTCTTTACGTGTTTTTTTATTTATGCGTTCTTTTTTTTTCGCCTATGCGAATTCGCTGGGTCCAGTCCTACAGGCCATTGTCGGCTTAGATGGACCCGTCATTTGACATACCGAAAGCGTTGTGTGAATAAAAATATTATTATTATAATTATTATGTAGCAGCAAGAGTTGTGATTCCGATAACGGAAACGTTGATGATTATTTTATATGCTTACCAGATTGGGATGATCAGATTATTGCCCATGTTTTGCTTGGTAGATAAAATTGAGAGATGGTATCGAGTAGTCAATGTTTTTATCAGCTCTAAAGCGCCTTATATTCTGGAATATAGTCCAGGGACTATAGAGGTTTGAAAGTTGACAATTTACGCGGCGTGGACTATCTACGGGTGCGGACAACGAAATGATTTGCTTTTTAATTTTGTTCAACATGATGAGATAATACAAATTTTGTACATCCCAGATTTTTTAATGATGAGTTCTTTGTCATAGAGGTTATTGTTTCGTCTGTGCTAATAAAACTCGCACTTATGAAGATGCGTTGATAATTACGATTTCACGTGCGACCTAGGGGAACTATAGTTCGAAAAACACGACAGGCAGCAAAAAATATTGAACATTATAAAAACAATAAAGCGTTTGAAACAAATGAGCCGCGTAATTTTGTTAAGAACAAAAACTGGCCGGAAGAGTAGCAATTAGGCAAACTGATGCAATGCGAGTTTTCTTAGATTTTTTTCACATACTTAAACTTTTTTATATCTACATTATCAGTGCACATGCGCGCCATGAGAGATCCAGGTTTTAACTTGGTGAATTTTATTCAATTCAATATGTATATTGAATTGTGGCCCGCGTTGGTTACCACAATGCGCACTTCTTTTGAATGTTCATAATCGAGTTAGGACTGCAGGAGAAAACACGGATGAAATCTGGAGAATTTCCCATTGGAATGTTCACCCTGGGGAAAAAAAAGGAAGTGCAACTGTAACTCCTTTGTAATGTCTGGATGGCTAATTTATTAGAACTGTGCTTCACAGAAAACAATGAGAGTATAATTGAATAAAAAAAAACGAAGGCAGTCATTTTTTGTCAAATAAACTATTCCAAAAAAGAAAGCCGAAAGAACTAATGTATCTCATTGTAGAAAGAAAAAAATAATTTAGAAATAGCATAATTTAAAGGAACAGCAGGTTTTCCTTTGACTGAATACATAGGAAACATAAACATAGTTACCTTGGTGTCACCGGAAAGAGTTGAGCACGTTGGTTACACATATTTAGGAGACACCTGCTGAACAACCCAAACACACAAATGTAAGAAGGACGACAGAGACGCATTCAACCGCTGGACTACCAACTGAAATTTAATGAAACACCTCATCTTCATCGACAGGCTAGGATCAATCATACCTAGCTTGCTTTACTTCCTCCTCTTTTTCTCATTTTTAAACTAAGGCAAGTACCGCCCACAAGTAGACAGACGAGGAGGTTGCCTTAGTTTAAAAATGAGAAAAAGAGGAAGAAGTGAAGCAAGCTAGGTATGATTGATCCTAGCCTGTCGATGAAGATGAAGTGTTTCATTAAATTTCAGTTGGTAGTCCAGCGGTTGAATGCGTCTCTCTCGTCCTTCTTACATTTGTGTGCTTGGGTTGTTCAGCTGGTGTCTCCTAAAAACTTTGGTGTCGCTTATGCTCAACTTTGAACCAGAACTGCGCCACGGAAGTTTTACTTCATATAATCATTTCGTAGGTATTCCCTCAGATTCACTTATCAATGATTGTGTTAAAACGCTTTGACTATTATCGTTTAAAAGAGCTCTGCAAGAATTTCAGGGCTTTGCTTAAATAATTGTGGAAGTTGATGCCTGACACTTCTGCAGTGAATTACAGAAAACACATTTTGCTTGGATACGCCAGTTTTTATTTAAAAACAATGAAAAATATCCAGGTTTTTGCCGCCTCTCAACTCGTACATCGTCTTCCGGGTCACGTGCGCAGTGACGTCACTTGAGTAGGCGCGGGGTTCCGGAAAAGTTCTCTCTTTAGAGCCATCAGCGAGCAGCGAGAACTCATCTGCTCGCGACCGCGTGACCACGTGCTGGCGGGCGCCCCGGGAAATATACGGTGAAAGGAGGAAAGTTTCATCCGGGTCCGGTCATACCCGTCCTTGCCCGTCCGGCGCTGTCCCCCTCCCCCTCCGGCTTCTGGCGGCTATTTGCGGTTTTGTGGACCTAGGATAGAAGGCGCCACTAAAACTCCGTATAATGAAAGTTTTGTCGATAATACCAGGGTTATGAAGCATTTATATAAATGTTGGAACGACAAGATTTATAGAAAACTTACCTTATATCGAGCAGGTATTCGCACAACTTGCTATCTTTTTTTACAACTACCCAAGTGACGTCACTCCGCTTGTTTCTCATGGCCGCCGCTCGTGGCTGCAGGTCGGGAAATATTCTAAGTTTTGCCTCGCTCTTACGCGGTGGAGTCGCAACATTTTGATGAAAGGAGGTGTGTTTTCTACCATTTGTGACAGAGTGAACAATATAAAAAGCAGAAAATGCCAATTCTTTCAAGGTTAAAATCGTTGCACAGCTCCTTTAACGAAAAACTGCAGCACTCTTCCGGTCACGTAGCTCTAACACCGTGCCACTGAGGTTGCGCACCCCATAATATAGGTAGGCAAGATTTTTATAAAAGTTCATATGCCAAAAGATAGGCAATATTATTGAACACAACGAGAATTAATGTGACTCCGTTGTCCACATTTTTATGAATTATTATCCTGGGAAGTGTACTTTCGTTGTGTCTAGCTTTTTTATTTTCAAACTCTCCAACGTTTCTTGTTAATTATAACTTCGCTTAGTACACCGTGTTTGACCAACGCCACCGAAACTGTATTTATTGTTTAGCTAGGCTGAGAGAGTTTCTGAAGACACATGCTCGCGTTACTATCAGTGGCATATCTTTTATCGTTCTCCGTGAATATCCTTGGATACCGTGATCACGGAATACAAGACGGACGGTTGATTGGTCTTACAAGAACATCGATTCCAACGTGCTGTCGGGTTAGAGGTATAGGGGAGATGGTAAGGCCCGTTCGCTCAGATTTTAACGCCATCACACAACGATCAAACACTGACACAGTGTGGATACAAAGGCTGCGTCGGCGCGTTGCCGTAGATCGAGTTTAATCAGTGTTTGAGTTGACACTTGGGGTCCAAATCGTTGAGTTGAAGCTGTCGTTGTATGATTACGATTCTGAATGAGGAGGAACTGAACAGGAATTAAATATACTCAAGAACAACTTGCAGCGGCATTTAGGAATACATGGCGAGCGTTCGTAGTGGCAGCAATGCCAAAAGTGTTAGACATATAATGTCAAAATCCGCGCAGTTTATAGTCTCACCTGCGCACTTTTACTTCCTTTAATAAAAATCTTTCATTTATGCTTGTAATTATTTAGTTCATATAATAAATTTAACTTTAAAAAGGCAAACACGTATTTTTGCACAAATTCATGTGACTGCCTCTTTAGAGATGAGAATCAATTTGTTTCACCGAAGCGCAACTAGAGGGGTCAGATGCCGGGTGATGGCGGCTTACGCTATAAATACATTTCAAAATTATTTTGTTCTATGATCTTCGTAATATTTTAACTATCAAGAAACTCCCTACATCTTCTAGTGAGGCTGTGTTCAGTGTATATAATCCATACATAAGGCTAGTAAAAGCAAGCCTTAAAATACTCATTTTATTGTGGCTAAGGAATGAGGATTTATTGAGATTTTTGTTGAGCTGTCGCAGTCACCCCTTCCTAAAATAAGCTATAATACGATAGAAGCAAACCCAATTGAACTTTTGCGAGATGTCTAAAAGCAAGAACTGAAGAAGACGTTTGCCAGCCAACAGCGACGCGAGAGGGCCGAAGACCTCCTTCGAGCAAGGACCCAAGGCCTAAATGAGGCACACCCGCTTCGTCTAGGATGCTGTGCACCCGATCGCTCGCGCCGACCCTCAAGCAATCGGCAAAAAAAAGCTGCTTATCCTCATGTGGGGTGTGAAGTATGACATTTTTCGTGGTCTTGTTCGCAACCGTACTTCTACCGTCGAATATTTTATCACCGAGGCCATAAACATGAAACGTGCCCTCTTCTCAAGAGCTAGCCACTACCGTCGACACTCGAGCGTAGCTGCTTCTTCGCTATCGTGCTACGACATCAGTTTCAGCATCACTGGCATCCGCGACATCATACGTGAAGTCGTCCAAGAAGAGCTGAAGAAGCTGCTGCCCGCTGCCACACGCACGGCCCCACTTTCCATCGCCAAACTATTGAGAGAGAAGGTTCAACGAGTTCTCCGAACAGAGCGACTGCTTTAGGACATCGTTGAAGGTATGCTAAACCGCCGTTGCAAAGCACCGCATCGTTACCAGGGACGACGCGCTCCCTGTGTATCGATCGTCGTAAGGAGTCTCCGTAAAAGAAAGAGACGTGATCAAGGAGGACGTTTAAGAGATGCTGAACCACGACATAATTTAGCATTTAACCAGTCCGTGGGACACTCCAGCCCTACTAGCTAAGAAGAAGGACAGAACGCTCAGGTTCTGCGTGCTCTACCGGAAGCTAAACGCGGAGACGAAGGAAGATGTCTACCCACTCCCCCTAATCGACGACACGCTAAACCGGCAACGCCACTCTCGATACTTTTTATCGATGGACCTGAAGAGCGGCTACTGGCAGATTGAAGCCAAAGAACGGGACCGAGAGAAGGCAGCTTTCGTCACGCCGGATGGACTGTAAGACTACAAGCTCTTCCGCTGACTGGAAAGTTGCTGGCGCCGTGCATTTCCCTTCGGACTATGCACGGCGCCAGCAACGTTTTAGCGTGTCATGGACACCGTACTGGCAGAACTGAAGTGGCAGAGCTGTCTCGTCTACCTGGACGATGTCGTAGTGTTTTCCGGCGACTTCGACGAGCACTTACGGCGACTTGCTCAAGCCATTCTTCAAGCCATATGGACCGCCGGACTCTTCCTCAAGCTGTCAAAGTGACGGTCAGCCTATGATGAACTCAAGTTCCTAGGTGGCCTGGTTAGTAACGAAGGCGGTCGCCCAGACTCAGAGAAGACTCGCGCCGTCGCGGCATTTCCAACGCCGAAAAACAAGAAGGCCGCGCGAAGATCCCTTGGACCATGTGCCTACGCTCAGCGCTTCGTTCAGGATTCGCAAGGATTTCCGCACCGCTCACAAACCTCAGAAAGGACGCCGAGAATTTCAAATGAGCCGAGGAGCAGCAGCAGGCAATTGACGAGCTGAAGCAAAGAGTATAGACTCCTGTTCTCGGACCTTTTGTGATCAGGATGCGGAAACCGAGATTCACACGGACGCTTGTAACACAGGACGTGAAGCGATACTGGTTCAAGCACAAGAAGGCACCGAGCGAGTCATCGCATACGCCAGTCAGACATTGTCCAAGACGGAGATAACTTACTCCACGACTGAACAGAATGTCTTGCGGTCGTCCGGTCAATCACGAAATTTCGTTGGTACTTGTAAGGGAGCCCGTTCCGTGTAGTGAAGGACCACCACTCGCTCTGCTGGCTTGCAAACCTCAAAGACCCTTCGGGACGCCTCGCTCGATAGAGTCTCCGACTACAAGAGTTCAACATGACTGTAGCGTACAAGTCAGTCCGCAAGCAAAGCGACGCCGACTGCCTGCCCAGGCCCTCTGTCGAGATACCTTCCGGCAGCAGCGCCGACAATGACGATGTGTGCTTCCTAGAAGCAATGACCACCGACAATCTGGCACGACGTCAACGAGACGATCCTGAGCTGTGGGCACTAATTGAGATATTGGAAGGGCGCGTGAATACCATGCCACGCAGTTTCTCACGATCCTTGCCGACATTCGCATTCGAAAAAGTGTACTCTACAAAGAAAACATCGGGGACAACAACTGGACATGGATGCTGGTAATCCTAACCGATCTTCAAGAGAATATATTCCGAGACTGCGACGACGAACTGACGTCCGGACACCTAAGTTACAGCCGGATACTGGCCTGCATTGGCAAAAGTATTACTGGCCCAAGCTTTCCACAACCGTTCACCTCTACACAGAATTATGCAACAAGTGCCAGCGACGCAAGAAACCGCCGACGAAGCCGGCAGGTCTCCTGCAGTGAGTTCCTCCGCCAACTGCACCGTTCGAGCAGATTGGAATGAATCTACTTGGTCGTTTTCAGCAGCCAAGCCTTGTAAACCGTTGGATAATCGGAACCAGTGATTATCTAACACGATACGCCGAGACAAAATTATTTCCCTCCGGGACTGCTGTGAAACTCGCCAACGTTTTCGTCGGGTCCGTCGTCCTACGACATGGCGCTCCTCAAGTCCTTATTACACTTCGGGGATCATTGCTCATGGTGCAGCTAACACAAGAAATTATTCAGCTCAGCCACACCAGTCCTCGCCACACCACGGCCTACCACCCGTAGACGAACGGGCTCACGGAGCGGCTTAACAATACAGTCGTTGACATTATCTTTTTATACATCGACGTAGAGCACTAGACGTGATACGATGTGTTGCCCTACGTCACGTTTCCCTACAACACTGCGCTTCAAGAAACCACCGGAGTTACAGATTTAGATCTGGTACGTGGTCGGAAGGTAATGGCGATGGCCTACGCTATGCTGCCCCACGAGTCAGCTGACGATGGGAGCGGCGACGCTCAGGTGGTTGCGCATAACAACAGAAGTCTGCCAGTTCGTCCGACTCCGGATTTAAGACAAACAACGTGTCGACGCTAGCCGCTACAGCCTTCATCCGGAAGGAAAGTGTGGGTGTGGACATCTATTCGCCGCCGCGGTCTCAACAAGAAGCTGTTAAAACGCTACTTCGTAGCCTACAAAGTGAATCAAAAACAGTGAGCGCGCAGGCGAGGTGGTGGATATTGATCATGATGTAGAAAAGCCGAGACTGTGGTAAAAGCAGAGAAACTTGGTCGAAGAAGAAAGACAGGGGAAAGTACGTCTCAAACTCAACTACTGCGTTTATTTCCTCAATGTCTTATATATCCACAACCTAACAACCGACGTAACAAGGTCAACCTTTGTTATCCATACAATCCTACCCACACTGGTCTTCACCTCAACCGTAAACGGTGACCTCAATCCCAAATTGACAGGTTAGGACCTTAAGGAAAATAAACACACGGACGAAATTCCCTTCCAGCCGGAGTATGGAAAGGCTGTTTTTCATCTAAACGAGAACTAATAGGATTTCCAACTGAACCCCTGCCCGACAAAATTACTCATCGCACATTCACTTACAACTATTAAGTTACAAGTTACAACTATTAAGGATTACAGTCACTACCAGGACTATCGTCGCTGGAACTCGGGAGAAAAGGAACTCTTCGAGCGGCTGTGGTATTTGAAGCGAAGAATAGTATTAGACAGTCCTAAGAGTATTCGAAGACCAGAGAAAGGAGTGAAAGTACACCAAGTTCGGGACACGTGACGGACGGATCTAAATGTAACATTGTTAATCCTTGCAATGTGGGCATCTCGGACAAAGCAGAGCAGATGTTAAGCAAAGGCCCAAAATTTTGCTTACATGTTAAACCTTGGAGGTCGGATGTTTTTGCCTCGATTCAGGACATTTCGAAGGTGACCAATTTTGACGAGAGGGTAGCGTTTGTAGATAAGGCAGTTGATAGAATGGAATGTCTTCTAGATAAATCTTATCAAGCAGAACGAAGGAATTACCGAGGCGTGGTTTCAGTTCAGAGAGAATTGGGAAGAGGTTCGCTTCAAGTGGTGCAGACAGATAAATCCGGCAAGTTCGCTATCCTGCCGTCGACGAAGTTCGAAAGAAAATCGTCTGACGCTTTGAGTTCTCTTTTTTTTGAATGGAGGGGAAATATTGGCAAACTGAAAAAAGTGTTGTAGCGGTTTTAAAGGAAGATGGGTTAGACGCACTGGCAAAAAAAGGTTACGAACCAAGCAGGAATGACGTTAAGTGTAAAGTTATTTTTGTAAAAGATCACAAAATAGACAGGTCCTTTCGTGTAGTGGTGAACGAGAAGGAAACGTGGCAGCACACATTCTCTCGATTTCTTCAACAAGGGTTTAATATTGTGCAGCTCGAAAAAAGTCTCGCCCTTAAGAATTCGAATGAATTGATCAGTGTCCTGGAAGGAATTCATGGAAAGAGATGTTCGGTAGTTTCCATGGACATAGACCACTTATATTATTCGCTGGATAAGGCACGTCTAGTGCAGAGGGTTCGTGAGGCTTTGGAATCGAATTTGGTTCATTTTCAGTCCAACCTAGGTATACCAGTGGATAGCTTTTTGTCAATTCTGGATCTATATCTCCAGGAAACGGTAGTCGAGTACAGTGAACGAAAATTCGTACAAAGAGATGGCGTATATATAGATTCATCGGTTGCTCCAATGCTAGCAGAAATAGACCTTAACACCATGGGTGCTGCCGTAACAGATAAACTGAATTGTATTTCATCGAGTACGGGCTTTGTAAGGAGATATGTCGATGACATATTGATCTGCTCATTTCGCGAAGATCTACTCGAGTTGGAACGCAGAGTGAGAGGAGCGCTGCCGGAGCTTAAGTTCACCTTAGAAAAGGCGAATAATGGTATTTTACAACTTCTGGACTTACGCATTCTAGTGGAGGGGGGGTTATGTTGGGAGTACGGAAAAATGGCCGAAAAACCCGTTTTGAGTAGGAAAAGTTGTTATGCTAAATCAGTAAAGGCAGGTGTAATCAGGTCTATAATCAGCAACGCACTAGAGAAGTCATGTGGCCATTTTATGGGCTGTGCGGTAGAAAGGCAGTGGTGAAGGTTAGAAGATGCAGGCTATGACAGTGTGTTCATTAAAAGACAATTGGAATTACAGCAAAAGGCTAAGCAACGACCAGAAAAGGAAGCAAAAAGACATTATGCGGTTATTCCGTATTTTCACGCAATTTCTCAAAACCTTAAAGCATGCGCAAAAAAATTTGGGATAGATGTAGCGTTTAAGTCCGACTTTAAGCTGAACCGTGTGACACCGTTTCAGACGAGTCAGAAAGTGTGTTGGAAAGCGCAGCCGTGAAAAGTCGATTGATTGCAAGGAAGGGGTGGTCTATGAAATACCACTGGAATGCGCTTTCAAATACGTGAGACAAACGGCAAGGTGTGTAAATGACAAATTGGTAGAGCACAAAAGAAATTTGCAAAAATAAATGCACCCAATTCAGAGATTGCTAAACACATTAGTGAGTGCAACTACTGTACGGCACATTGGTCGCAAACTCACATTGTACACAGAGAGTGCAACAACACTAAGAGGCTCATAAGAGAGACAGTGCGTATGAAATCCATCGGTAATTGTATTAGCCATGCTTCGATGCAACTCGGAAGTAGTTCCAAAAAGTTTCTTTAAATGTAAATATTTTTTCGCCGCCTTTTTTCGTCGATTAAGTTTCTCTGCTTTTACTACAGTCTCGGGTTTTCTACATCATGGCCTACAAAGTGCTTCGCCGATTCGGAGATATGAACTGCGAGGTGATACGCGACGGAACATTGACTACATCACGCTGCCCTCCAGGACCGAAATTCGTCCACGTCGTGCGTCTCAAACCGTAGTACGATATATATATAGTACTATGAACTGCATTCTTGTACTACGCTAGATGGCACCTTGTTTTACAGGCTTCCGTAGTGCGCCATTATTTTTGTTTGTTTTGCTGTTTTGTTTCCTGACACGTTGCATCGAGACGATGCGCTTTCAAAAGGGTGGAGTACTGCCACGCTCGTCGTCGAACGAGCGCGAGCGTGGCCGAATGGTTACCGCGCTCGGCTATCGCCTGCAGGCTCAAGATTCGATTCCAGGAAGCGGACTCCTCTTTTTTTTTTATTTATTCTTTCGACTTGATATTCTTGTAAGTTCAAGACCCTTGTCACCTGATCGAGTTACGAGTGGTCTACGCGCCTACCGTTCGGCGCCGAATGTTCCAGAATGCCACGCTGGTACAAAAGATGCTCCGCGTGGCGGTCCTGAGTTAATATCGCTATCGCCATTGATCGTGCTACTCCGTTGATCTTTGACTTCTGCGGCGCTTCTTCTTTGTATGTTTGTTTTCGACACACGTTCACCAACTTAAACGTTCAGTTTCTCTACATTCGTCGCCTCGTCATCTGTCACTTGTGACAATATGAGCCATACATGAATAAGGCTAGTAAAAGCAAGCCTTGAGATAGGGATTTTATTGTATCCAAGCAATGAGGATTTATGGAGGTCCTTGTTGAACTTCCTCAGTCAGCCCTTTTAACTTAAGATATATAGAGATAAAACTAAACACAGTTTAACGTAATAAAACACGATTTGTTTCAGTACGTTACGCAGATTACACGTTCAAAGCACAGATGTTTCAAAACTTAAAGAAACATAACTATATGAATACCACTTGGGAAGCGGCTGAAATGTGGAAATTTCCCAAAAAGGCTAAGCTATGCGATTTTGTGAAACATCGATTCTACAATACAAAGGAGTGTCTTTTCTAATACACGTATATCAAATAACTGTACACTTAGAAATACAAAATTTACGGGTGTCACTCTAATATATCTGCAGCATCAAGCTTCTCAAATGACGTACCGGCAAAACTGATCTCAAACATAGAGAGATAAGTATGATTGAGCGGTGGAGCTTGCGAGCGAACATAATGGAAAACCGCGGAGGCGACGATACAATCAAAAGATATTCTGGTGCTTCTCACACCTTTTTTGCGTCCCCTCGTCGCTGGGGTATTTAAGTGTGTTCAAACTTCCAATTTGCCTAGTTTTACATCTCCGCCTTATGAAGAACTTCAATCGTACGATAAAGAAAATTGAATAAACTTTTGAACATGCAAGGAGAATATTGTGGTATGAGAGTGCTCGTTATAGTGACACACAGAATTATTTTTGAGGATCTCGTTTCACACCATAAACATTTACTCACCGATACTTGCCAGGGCTGTGGGGGTAATATTGTACATGATGTCGCAGTTCTTCTACCCTGTTGTTTTCGCACCATATCTAGAAAGGGCAAAAAATATAGAGGTTTCTAATCTTTGTAGCGCCGAATTGGAGCTCAGCTCTTGGGGAGGAGGAGGGCGGAGTAAGGAGGAGAGTGTATCCACCTCCTCCTCCTTCTTCGTACCTCTTCTCCTCCTGGCCTTCTGCCCTCCCGTTTAGCGGGAAATTCTTTGCTAAATTTTCCGTTAAATTTGGTGAGCCAATTTAGAAAAAAACATCTTCCGCTGTATTTAGCGGGAAAATTGAATTGGTATTGCGGTCACGTGACGTGAATTTTCTCGGTAAATTCATCGATAAACTGAATTTAAGTTGAGGTAACGGGGCAAGAATTTCCCCGATAATTTCAGCGGGGAAACTGAAGTGATGTTGAGGTCACCGATCGTGAATTTCTGCGCTAAATTTAGTTGGAAAACTTAAGCGTAAAATTTTCCCTGGTAAATTTAGCGGTAACTTTTCCCACACTGCTACGCGCTCAATTATGCCGACGCCGACGCTAACGCCGACGCCGACTGCAACGCCGACGGCGACGCCGCTCAAACAGGAAACGGGCGCCTAAGAGCTGTGTTCTGAAACGTAGCAAAAACATACTGCTAATCGAAGGGTACCATGCTCAATATATTGCGATTATTTACTGTTTTCGGCGCCTGCAAAATTTACTTTTAACTCTCGTATCCCAGTCAGTGAGAATGTTTTTATTGCATCTCGTGTAAATTTGTTCTAGTAGGTCTACTAGTCAGTTCACATGAATAGATGAGCTAAATGTTTATTACATCACATCTTCTCTGTCATCGGTCTGTGTTTAATATTTTTTTATGGATCAGCACAAAATAGTACACTAAAAACAAATTTAATTTTGCAGATAAATAAAAAGGTATAATAAAAAGTGTAAACTTGGTTTATATGTCGAGTTAACTAATACTACATGAAATATGCTTTGTACGCGATGGTGGCCAAACTAGGTAAAGGTTCGCGGCAGAGTTCAATGGATTATTAAACAAAAAGTACACTTAACATGTGCTAAATGTGTTCTTAAGCTGTTGAGAGTATTCCGCAATCTACTCGTTACATACTTGAAGGTTCGTTGGTATATTGTTCTTTGCCAAGAAACAAAAACACTCAAATCAAATACGCTTTTATTTTAATGTCACATGGCCAAAAAGCGCATGACAAAAGGGAACTGGGGCAAATAGCTGTTCAGGAGCAGACTGACGAAGAACCCAGATCACCATACAGTTTGTAAAATCATTCGTAAGTGAAGTGAAAAATTCTGCACATATAGCCAGAATTATGATAGCTCTAAACTTTATATGAAAGTATGAAATGATTTCTCTTGGTTAGAATATATGTTTTGCTTTTTTTTTCTCGGTTTAACTGGAATGGCATGGAGTCGCCCTAAAGTCACGTTCTTCCAAGGATTGGGCTACAGTTTTTGAAATGTCCTGCTGGATCTAGCACCAAATTCTGCCGCCGAGATTAATATTATCGACATTTGTTAAATATTATTTACTGGACTTATGAAGAATATCAAGATGAAACTTACCATTGCATTTGAAAGGAAAAACAGCTGGTCTCCTGTTAAGTTTAACCCGGGGAGCACCTCGTCAGTGTCATTAAACTTTCTGAATGCCTGAAGTAAATGGAGAGCAAAGATCGATATATTAATCTTAAGCTAGATATATCGACTGCCCAACAATGCTTTACTTAACTCCTCAAACTTTCTTACCAGATACGCCGCTCTTATGCCAGAATAGTCGGCAATATTTTCACCCTGAGTATTTATTCCGTTTATCTGAAAAAAACATATGCGTTGCATTACTGGAAAGAGCGTAAAATACTATAAACTATCGCTCATACCTCCAGAGAGAGAATGTACATATTCCCATAACTTCAAACTAATCGCTCTACCTCAAAAGTGCGACTACTGAACAACGATGGCTAGGATGCATATAAGATGAGTAACGCAGCGATTTACCCGAAACTTTACTGGCTCACTTTGTCATTCGGTGTTAAATGGTATGTGAATTGAAGAAAGACCTGAGCTGGAGGCGGAGTCATAAAGCAGTGGGACATAGATTCACTACTTCATTCTTCTGCTGCTTTTAATTATATCATCAAACTTTCAGTATCTTCTATTGATAATAGCGTCACCTCTCTTTCTCTCTCTATATATATATTTCAAAACTCTCTTATACATTGAGAATGGTGATCTATGTTCACATCGATAATGAACTAGACCGTAGCAAGCATGTGCTTGACGAGATTGGAGAATTGCAGGTTAGTGGTGGAAAGAACAGAATCTTGTGAAACTTTCACCACGTTTTACGAGAGAATTAATTTGGCATACAAACCATGTAAACGTGTCAAGCATTTTTTTCAGAACTTTCTTTCCAAGAACGTTAACTATGCAGTTGTTTTCAGGTAAATGGGAATATTTTCAACGTGTTTAACTAGTCGAAGATTTTGTGTAATGAAACGGTTCATCTGAGCGGTGATGTAACCATCCCCGTTGGAATGTAATCTCAAAAGATAGAGAGGGAGAAAGAAAATCGGTTTCCCTCATAGTTTACGTATCACTAAAATAGGCTTTTCGGAACATTTGGCCTTGAGGCACTGACATTTTTCCTGTGCTTACATCATGTGCGGTATTATAAAATAATAATACCAAGTTTACTGTCTCCTGGATTCTTTTTTTTTTGTTTAAGTAACTTCCTTGATATAGTTTCCTAAATTAGTGGCCACACGAATCTACTTGAATAAAGCTCTGGTTTCTGCCGCAAAGCAATGGTTTCGTGCGGCACAGGTAGCGTTTTTATTCTCTTGGAGTAACGAGGCATTTAACCTCGGGTCTCACCAGATTTTTTTCGCTGTTGGAGTTCACTGTCCTAAGACAGTACTTGCCAGAAAATTTCATATTTCTGGAACCGGGTAGCGAATTTCACCGTATGGTAATACTTTTGCTCACACACTTCATTATTTTGTTTGTCCTTTTCTTTCTTTTTAAACGGAATATTATTTAAGGATGCGAATGGTTTGATATTAGTGAGCTCGAGATCTGCCACACCATGCAGAACACTCATTGCGTCCTCCTGTTAGTTCAGGTTACTGCCTGCCTCTAGTCTACGGCCTTCTTCCCTTTACCCGGTGTTTACAGTATGACTTTGGATCACGATCACTTCAATCTTCACGATTAAGCGTATCGACACCGAGGTGACACCAGTTATCTGCCGGGTAACCTACTATTGAAAAATTCCCTTGAATCAACTGGAGCGCCGTCAATGGCAACATCAGCGGCTTCTACGAAACCGTCTGCAAACGCTTTATATACGGCTGTCATCGCTGTCCAGCCTTGAGTGAGCACGGGATCTGCGAGGACATGCAGACTACTCATGGCGCTTTTTTGTTCGTACAGGCTGGTTCAAGTCTCGTGTTTAACGTGAAAAAGAAGCAATTTGTGCTTACTGGTGTCTCCGTGCTCACGTGTGTTTTGTAAAACTATGTATGACTGTGCTATATGGGGGGCCTTTTTCTTAAGGTTTAGGGTGACGTTGAGTCCAATCCCGGTCCGATGAGTGAAGCTGAACTTAAAAAAAAAAAAATGAAATGCATGATATGCTAAAATTAGTCTGTGAACGGTGTCACGTAAGCGCTGAGACTTAGTCGGGAACAGTGACGTCACTTAACGAAGTCAAACAAAGCCAATAGTCATTAAAAACCGCCATAACTGATATTAAAAAGAAATTGGCTGATGTCCAAACTAAAACTGCTGCCGTGACGTTGCTTCGCGAAGAGAAAACTATGTGTGGCTTTGCTATATGTTGGGCCTTTTTCTTAAGGTTTCGGGTGACGCTGAGTCCAATCCCGGTCCGATGAGTGAAGCTGAACTTAAAAAAAAATAATGAGGTGCATGATATGCTAAAATTAGTCTGTGAACGCTCTCTCGTAAACGCTGAGACTTAGTTGGGAACAGTCACGTCACTTAACGAAGTGAAACAAAGCCAATAGTCTATAAAAACCGCCATAACTGGTATTAAAGAGAGATTGGCTGAGGTCCAAACTAAAACTGCTGCCTTGAGGTTGCTTAACGAAGAGGTTTGCATGACACGAAGTTTGATTGAAGTTCTTAAAAAAGTTAGCTGGGATCTACGTACAAATAAAAGAAGATCGTTCTCCTCGTGATAATTTAGCTTTCTACAGGATTGCTGATACATTATATGAAACCCGGCCACAAACAGACGACACTGTATTAAATTTATTTAGGTGATCACTAAAGCTCCAAGTAACGGAAAAGCGATTATACGTGCCCGCAGAATTAGGACTTACTGTGAGAGTAAGTGTATACATGTTATGGTAATGTTTGCATCAAGTAACTAAAATAGAAGACAACATGTTACTCTCCAGATAATTGCTAAAACCTAGTCGTGTCAGCATGAGTGAAACATTTTCGCTTAGTTACGCAAGTAGAAATCTAATATAATTTTCGAAAGTAGAAATTGGCGTTTTGAAGCTTCGATACAATAAAATGTACATTAACATTCAGTGCTTCATTTACTATCCGGTGATCGATACGATTCTTGGAAATGGTCCTACTACAGCATGAGTAGTTGCAAATGCACAGATTTCTCTCTTTTTAGTAACCCATCTGAGGCGTCGGGATCGGAATAACAGACCGCGAAGTGTAGTGGTCGTGTTGTATTCATTTGCAAATGTATCAGTCCTTTTCACTAATAATTGATGCTTTGTGAAAAAACGTGGTGAATTGTGTTCAAGTGTCTTTTTTTAAAAGATGATGTTACTGTTTTGACAGAAACTATGTTTTGTTTGAAGTTGCGTGGCTGTGAATTATTTGATGGACTAATAAAGTATAACATGTAGAGGAACGACAGATGGGATAGGAGTGGTGGCGATGTATTTATTGCAGTCGCAAATCATGTAAATATTTTTTTTTGTAAATACGATTAGCTGTTTAGAAATAATTTGGATGTATGTTGGTCCTAACCGCAACAAAGGAATTTTGGGAGAATTTAGGACAAACCCTCGAGACTAGGGAAAAGCGAAATACCACTCAACACACCCTGATTCTGCAAGATGCAAGCTTCGTCCCCTTCACGTTTTGTTCTCCTGTGTTGTGTTGTTCTTCGCCTTTCCTCAGTCTCGGGGGTTTGCCTAAATTACTATAAACCTTAACCAGGTCGTTTGCGCCTAACGTTTTCTACATCCCCTAGCGTATCCACATTCATTAAAGCTCTGTATGACTCATTAAGTACCTTATTTACAAGATTTACCGTTTCTTCGATATTTCCTCTAGGTGACTTTAATTATCCTCCTATTGTGTGGACAAGGAGTAATTCATCTACGACCACATATTCATCCGAATGTAATGACTTTCTTAAACTTTGCTTAGAAATTAACTTAATGCAATTAGTCACTGAACCTACGAGAGTTACCCCGTCATCAACAAATGTTTTGGATCATGTTTTGTCAAACCATCCATATCTTGTTTCTCGCATTTACATCTACCAGGACTTACTGACTATTGTTTTAGGCATTTTAATGTTAAAGCTGCAGTGCCCAAACCCTCCACTCGCACAAAACTAATTCGAGATTATTCGAAAGATGGCTTTGAGAATATTAAAAATAAACTAGCATTATTTCTAGATAATTTCGTGGTGCGGTTCCCACACAGATTAGCTGAATAAAATAGGCAGTGACTTCAGAACAAAGTCAATTCACTACCTGGAGCTGAGCTGGTTGGTATGACATGATTCTGAAGGTTTCCAGTGGAACGTAGAGGGAAAAAACCCGTGTTTTTTTTTTCTCTCTATGGTCAACTGGAAACCTTTAGAATGACATCACTAAGCAATCTGTCCATTCCCATTAGGACAGTTTTTGAGACTTCCCAGCCACCGTGGTTTAATAAAGCCTTCAAGCGTCTTTCAAATAAAAATAAACGTTTATTTAGTGCTGCTAACTTCACAACGTGTAAACAACGTTGCACAAAATATCGCACAGCCGCTGAGGCATACCAAAAATACATTGACAATGAAAAGGTTTATTATTTTCATGCGCAAACTACCGGAAATGTTATTAGCAACCCATAAAACTTTGGAACATTGTGTGAAAATATCAAATTCTTCAGTTGTGCTAAAAACACGGAGCGGCACTGGTATGCCGTAGAAAGCGAGTCCTAATGTTTTTAGTACAGATTTCGCTAAATCTTTGTCACGTGGTGATAAGCAAGAATGTCCAGTATTGCGCAGTTCTGAGTTTTTGCGAATGGAGCACTCTGCCATATTGTGCTGGGGTTGAAGATCATAGTGATAGGTTAAAGTTATCTCCTTTTGCAGGAGTGAATTGTAGAGATTCTAAATAAAAAAAGAATACTAACGCATATTCGTTAATTATACTAGGCACACTGTGTCAACAATCTATGCAAGAGTCCGTTTTTCATTCATAGTGGAAGGTAGCTAAAGTGTCTCCCATGTAGAAAATAGGTGACAAACATTCTCTTTTCAATATTCGGGTGATTTTCATTGCAGTGCTTTCTGCAAAATTCATGGTCATATAATAGTCTCCCACCTGGTCACTTTCTTGGAACAAATTTTCTAACCCATCTCAACATAGTTTCAAAAGACATTTTTAAGTGAAACTCAAATTCTATCACTCATTCATGATCGTCATTATATAATAAACCTAGGATCGCAGGCTGACTACATATTTTTGAACTTTGCCAAAGATTTCGAACAAGTCTAAAATAACCTTTTGATTCTTCGGCTATCAAAAATTAGGAAGCCACTGAAAAAAAATGTTTTTTTCCCAGTCTGTCTAAAAAAATGTTTTTGTTTTCAACAGTCTGGTTGGGACACGCGTGCTAAAAAATTCACTTTAAGCGAGAAAAATATATATATTTTTTGTGTGTGTGCAATATTGACGGCGCAAGATTTATTTTAAGTTTTGTTCATGATGTCACGAAATGGTCATACACTCTTTTCCCCTCGACGAGATGGTCATACACTCTCTGCACCTCAACGTAACGGCAAAGCCGATCCATCTCTCCTCCACGCGCCCGAAACGCGGAGAGAAAACTAGTGGAAAGGAAATGACTACCGACTAAATCGCGTCTCCCGCCGTCAATGTTGCTCAACTTTTGTTTTTCGTGTTAAATTTATTTTTTGAGACGCGTGTCTTAACCAGACCGTTTTTTCTACTCAGTAGTCCTTCAATATAGACTTTAACAATCTTGCATGAATTCAATCATCCTTAACCAACCATTTGTAACTGTCAATAATTCCAGCTCTTCTCTCGTTACCGTTGCTTCCGGTGTTCTGCAGGGATCTGTCTTAGGACCATAGCCATTCTTAATTTATGTTAACAATCGTCCACTTCACATCCCCTTACCTATCTGTATACCTGCTGATGACTGTGTGATTTATGGGGAAATAATTGACCATAGTGGCGGCTACGTGCTCCAGTCTGATATTAACAATATTGTCCAGTGGCGTGACATGTTCTAAGAGCCTTAATTCTGACGAATGCAAATCTATGCGCGTATCGCTAGTCCGACGAAAATTCTAATTACCATCCTAATTCAGCGAACTTAGAAGCTGTTACATTGTACAAATATTTATACGTGCACTTAAATTACAATTTCTCCCGGAAAACTCATATTGAGTACATCACGCGCAATGCTAATATGATGTTAGGTTACCTTAAATGTAATTTTCACCAACGCCTGTTCCTTTGAATTTAATTTTGCAGAGAACCGTAATTCGACCCAAATTAGAATATTCAGCATTGATCTGGGATCCCTGTCATAAATTTTTCATTGATGCATTGAAAGCCATCCAAAACAGATTTGCTGGTTTCATACTCACCAATTATCATTACACAAGTAGTGCAATAAATATGGTATCAAACCTTATGGCTCCCTCCCTTATTTCCACGTCGGAAAATTTCACTTCTCTCCTCATTTCGCAAAGTGTAATTTTATAATTCTATACTACGGAACAAATTAATTGTACGCCGAATTTAATTTTGCTCATCAACAAAATTTTGGCGTCCCAAGCGCTAACACAAATTACATTTCATTTATCCTTTCTTCCTCGTATATTTAAAAAATGGAATCACCTTCCGGCTTCAATTGCTTCCATAATGAACGTGGTGCATTTTAAAATCTTCGTTAAATAATGGTTAACTAGCGTTGGTATCATGGCCGCGGAGTCACTGGAAACATCGCCGCTGGGCGCCGCCGATGCCGTAATCGCCGAGGAGCGCTCTATCGCGAGGCCTTTCGCTATAGCGTCCGGCCGTCGGATCACGGCACGGCGACAGTTGGTCCGGTCCGGTTCGGTCCTGGGTCCTGACCAGGAGCGACCATTTTCTTCTTGTGGGAGTTGCCGGTCCAGGTCCAGTGGGACCTTGGGGCAGACCAGGACTGCCCCGACCACAACCAGCTGTTATGTGCTACTTCGGTTGTTAAAGGAAGATCCACGATTATTTTATCCGACCATCATGTAAGTTAGGAATTTCACTTACCGTCAAGTTCACTTCCTTTACGGTAACATTGCCGTACTGTTCTATGAAGCATTGAGCTTTTTCTAAAAAAATTCGTTTAGCGCTTTCGGTCCACCAGTTTCGCAGATGTCCACCAGCATCATATTGTCTTCCTGGTGGCAGAAGTGGACCAAGCATAAACGTAAGCATAACAATATTTATCTTATCTGTAGCTTAGCCCCACGTTGCCGTAAAACAAAAAAAAAGATTACACTTAATTGCGAGCTCAAAATATGTTTTATCTTGTACAGTCCGTTAAATAGTAGGGGCCGGAAACATGCAGACATCCTAGTCGTCTTAATTTCGAACTTTCCGTGTTAGAGTTTTCCATATTAAAAATACTTGGCAAAAGAGCCAGAACACGTGCCTCAACTCCGCTTACTTCAGTTCCTTACCGCACAATAATGTCTGTCTGCTACAGTCACCTTTACCATGGCAGCGAAGCCTCTCCCGGATAAACGTATACACCTAACGCAGCTTCTGAATCGAGCAATGGCCGACGCAAGCTTCCAAACACGGTCTGCTAAGAATCAGCGCGGCAATTCTAGCCAAAACCGGACGCGCAGGCGCTGAGGTAGAACCTGAGAGCAGGACGCGCTCGTATGGTAAGCCCCAAGGGGCAAGCACGCCGCTTGGGACTGGCCAGACGAGAGTCCCTGCAAACCGGCGAACGCGCCTGCCTTTGCATCATCGCGTGCTAGTGTTGCGTTCGTTGTGAGAGGCTGCAAGACTCATTGGTGGTGATGCTTGTGCACGCTGAGCATCACTATGTGTATTCAGCAGTGATGACGTTTCGGTGGAAAGGTTACAGGAGAACCATACCCAATAGGCTTATCCAATACAGGAGACCGTACCTTGTCTTCTATATTGGGCACGCGTGGTCTGTTTGGAAGCTTAGATTGGAGACCCAAGCTAGTGTTTGCGCGTATGCATTATCAGACGACATTGAGAACATAGCGTCGGCTGTTGCTAGCTTCCGACTGCGTTTTCGTGTGCGTCTATCCAGCAGTCGCTTCGGTTTTATAGCCACGGTTACCATAGCACATGGTATTTACCATTTGGAAGAAGACGGCGATTTGTGGCGACCAAGTGAGCGTTTTGACTCTTTATCATTGCTTCTCAACGGGCGGAATGTGAAGAAAACGATTTTAAGGCAACGTTACTGTATATATGCGCGTAGGGAAACACCCGAACGCGGTGACTGCTGGGAGACAATGACGTTTATTCTAGCGCTTTTGGTTGCGACTACCGAGGGCTGGCGGCGCTGTTTGTACCGGTAATGCGTATAACGATGCCGCTGCTTACATCTCTCTTTAATAAAATAAAACAAGACTGGAGCTAAGGCTTTGCTCAGTCACAGTTTATGTAACGACGTGTCTTGCGGGGCTGCATTGAGGTTCTCCGTAGTGCGACGGGTTGGGTTCCCGAAGGCTGTGGCGTCGTCGTTGCGGGGCTGCGGGAGCGGATCTGCTCTGTTGTGACGAAGCTGCTGTCCATCTTTGTTCGCCACTATGTAGGATCTGGGTGCAGGATCGTCTGTGACTACGACTGCTCGCGACCACTGAGAGATCCGACAGTCGAACACGGAGACCGTCGACCCAGGGTGCAGACGCCCCAGACTTCTAGTACCTTGGTTGTAGTAGGTCTGTTTGCGCTGGCGCATCTCCTTAAGTCTTGCAGTCACCTGCTGGGGTGGCACTGCCTCAGGCTCTAAAAGCTTGCGATGCGTAGGCAGCAATGTCCTTGTCCTTCTTCGCATCAGACGCTGAACTGGGGACTGCAGGAGCGTGTCTCTTCGCATATTCCTTCATTCCAACAAGGCGCTGTAGAATTCTGCCGTGTCGTAGGGAGTCCTTCTCACAAGCTTCTTTGCCACTTGGACGGCTTGCTCGTCCATTGCGTTTAAGCGGGGGTAGTGTGGACTTGATGTCGCGTGTATGATGTAACAGCACTTCATTTGTTAAACTGTGGCCCATTGTTACTGATCTGCCTGTGGGGCAGACCATGCATAACGAAGACCTCTTGGCAGAACTTTATGATAGCATCTGACATTGTGTGTTTCAAGCGTCGAAGTTCGAAATAAAACGAATAAAAAACCACGATGATCACATACTTTTCTGGTGCTTGGTGGACAATATCCATGCCAACTGTCTGCCAGGGCAGTTCTGGGACATCATGGCTCATCATCGGCAGCCGTTGGTTCCTGGGCTTGTGTTGTCTGCAGAGCGCACATCCTTCCGCTTCTCGTGGATGTCCGCTGATATACCAGATCAAAACATGACGTCTCTTGCACGTTGCTTTATCTTTTTGTACCCCCCTGGGCTGCATGCAGGAGGTCTAGGACTTCGTTCATCATGGTGCTGGGAATGATCAGTCTGTATGATTGAAAGAGGAGGTCGCCTTCCAAATGGATCTCATCACGGTTCGGCCAGTAAACTCGGATTCGTTCGGGGATGGCATTTTTATCTTCTGGCCACTGTGTGCTTGCATACTCTCTCACGGTACGAAAAACCTCATCTTGGTTCGTTGCCCGCTCGATCTGCGGAAGCCTTTCCGCGGAAACAGAAAGCTCTTGGATCACGTTCACTTGAAAGTGTTCTTCCTCTGGCCTTCTCTTTCGATGGAAACCGATACAGGGCGTCTGCGATGAACATCTCGTTTCCCGGCCTGTACTTTAACTGAAGTGAGTACTTCTGGAGAGTCAGGCACATTCTTTGCAGACGTATCGGACACTGGTGAAGTGGTTTCCTGAAGATCGCCTCAAGAGGTCGGTGGTCACTTTCCACCAGAATGCACGGCTGAGCGAATACGTAGTCGTGAAAGCGTGAGCAGCCATGCATAATGGCTAGCATCTCCTTTTCAATTTGTGCATATCACTCTTTAACTTCAGTCAGTGAGAGAGAAGAGTAGGCCGGGGGGCTTCTATTCTGTAGGATCACAGCTTCTACTTCTCGTTGGCTAGCATCTACCTGCAACACAAGGGACTGCGTCTTGTCGTAGTATGCCAGAACCGGTGCCTGAGATAGGGCTGTCCGAAGACGCTCAAAGATCTCTTGTTGGGAGTCGGTCCAGACCCAAGCGTTGTCCTTCTTCAGTAGGTAAGTAAGTAAGTAAGTAATATTTATTTTCAGCAATATTGTGCTGAGGGCACCAGACAAAAAGCTTCCATGAGGTAGCTTGACTGGGCCTGGTGCCCCTGCACTTACAGGGCATTGTAAAAAAAAAAACAAAAAAAAAAAAAACAACAAGTACTACAGAATACACTTTGACTAAACAAAACAAACACGTACATCTTTTTTTGTTAAACAGTGAATATCATTGTGGTCTATAAGGAACTTGTTAAGTAATGAAGGCAGGTTATGCGCAATAGATTGGAGTGCATAATTTGTACGAAAATGAGGCACGTTCCAGAACTCTCTGCGTCTGACAAGGATGAAAGATTCACGTTTTGTCAGATGGGATACATTAGACAAAAAAGAAGCAAACTCAGCGGTCGAAAATAAATAAGAACATAGCAAACGGTACTCGTATACACTGGCAATCCTCATGATGTTGAATTTAAGAAATAATGGCTCAGTATGAGTGTCGTAAGGCACGTTTGCAATAAAACGCAGCATTTTCTTTTGTAGGATCGTGAGTTTGTTAATATTAGATTTGGTTGTTGTGCCCCAAACCAAATGACAATAGTTAATTTGTGAGCTAAACAGAGCATGATAAATTTGCATTTTAATATTTACAGGCAACAAGGAGCGACAGTGGCATATTATTCCAACAACTTTTGACAGTTTCGTAACTAAGTATTCGATGTGATTATCCCATTGCATATGTTCTGAAAAAATGACACCTAGCGTTTTGTGCTGTTTAACTATTTCAATCTGGTCAGTTCCAATCTCTAAAGTATAATTACTAATAACGTGCTTATTTACAGGTCTAAACAAAATTGCTTTGGACTTTACAGTGTTTATTTTAAGACCATTTATTTTTGACCACGAAAGAAACTTTTCCAAAACTAAGTTTCCCATGGGTATAAGTTCGTCCATATTCGATGCAGACAGAAATATACTCGTGTCGTCTGCATACATTACAAAACGTGCTTGATGGCAAATATTGACTAGATCATTTATATATACATTGAACAACAGAGGGCCGAGTATGCTGCCTTGGGGCACACCAAACTTCAAGATTTGCAAAGAGGAAACATGATCACTCACGGAGACAGATTGCTTACGGTGTTCTAAATATGAATGAATAAGTATCAAAGGCGTGCCACGTATGCCATAACATGAAAGTCTTCATGTTATGGCATGGCAGTCTTGTAGAGGTGCACTTAACTCCGACATGTTCGGGATAAACCTGGCAACAAAGTTCACCATTCCCAGGAATGTCTTCCTTTCCTTTGCATTTTTTCTTTATTTCTGTCTGCGAATACCTGGGACCTGAACTGCAAGGATGTCCTGTGCTCTGTTCGAGTCGATCGAGAGTCCTTTGTCGGTTAGCACAAAGCCGAGGTAGCGTACCTCAGCTTTAAAGAAGTGGCACTTGGCCAGGTTCAGTTTGAGGTTCACCTCTTATAAGCGTTGCAGGACACTTTGTAGACGTCTGGCGTGCTCTTGTTTTGTAGAACCCCACACAGTATGTCGGTCATGACCACCTCGACCACGTCGAGACCTTGGAGCACCTAGGGCATTGCTTTTTGAAAGACGTCTGGGGCAGTGGCGATTCCGAACGGCATCTGGAGGAATCTCTATCTTCCATAAGGCGCGCTCGTGGTGCAGAAATACGAGCTGGGCTTGTTAAGTCGAATCTGCCAAAAGTCTGTGGCGGCGTCTAATATAGAAAAGTACTTGGCCTCCTCGATGTTTGTGACGATGTCCTCCAGCGTGGGCATGTGGTAATGCTCTCTCCTGAGTGCTTTGTTGAGGTCAACTGGGTCCAAGCATATTCTTATCTTGTCTTTCTTGACCACAACTATCATCTGGCTGGCCTATTTAGTCAGTTCGGAGATAAGGTTATTACTCATTTTGCTTGCATTCGGTCGCGTTGAGCTTTGACCTTGTCACGGAGGACCAGTGCTACGCTACGGGCTGGTTTAACTACACCTTGGTGATCCTTGGTGCAGTTTCATGTGGTACACCACTCCACGTAGTTCACCTAGACCCTTGAAAGTCTCTTCAAACAGTCGTGCCATTTCGCAGGGTTGGCCCTCTTCTGCCACTCTGTCCACAAGTTTGATGAGGCCTATCTCCTGGGACAGTTCACCACTGAAGGTTGCTTGCACCGGCTCTTGCACAACGAAAAACTGTGCCCGAGTAGCTCCGTGTTTGCTGGACACTTGCAGAGTAACCTTTCCGGCTGCTTTCCTTTTCTGGCCGAAAAATGTGTTCGGTAGTGCGTTGATTGGCTTCAACTCCTTGTGTGCTATCGCCTTCAGTTGCTTGAGGGAAATCACTCAACAGTTTGTTCCTGCATCCAAGTTGCAAAACCACTGGCTTGCCTTCAATGTTGATCTCGACTTTCCGAACTCCACATTTTTGCGTGTAGCTCAAGAGACGGCATGTAAAACGCAGCGTCCTTCGCATTCCACGCTGCCAACTTTCCTGGTCTTCATCTGTCCGGCGCCTCTCTTGTTCGGCTTCTTTGATCGGCAGACGCTTGCGAAGTGGTTGAGTTTGCCGGACTGCTTGCAATTCTTGCCTTCTGCAGGGCGGGCTTGGCTCTTGTGCTACGCGTAACCGCACTTCGCGCACGCTTTGTTCTTCTGTACGAAGTTAACCTCTTCAGTGCCGTCTTGGTGCTTGTTCGCGTTGCCGCGGCCTACTTGAGTCGTTTTCTGTATCTCTTTTACCTGCTGCTTGCTTTTCTCTCGTGTGTGACAAACTTCCCCGAGCTTGCGAAAGCCTGGGTTCTCGTTGATCAGATAGAGGGCTTTGCAACCGCTTGTCCTTTATGCCTAGGATGATGCGGCTCTTCCACATCCTCTCTTAGACCTGCCCCTACTTGCAGATCCGGATGAGCGTACGAAGCTCCGTCAGCCATTCATCGAAGCGTTCTCCCGACTGTTTGTCTCTCGTGCCGAAAACGAAGTCGTGGGACGCGAGGTTAACGATGGGCTTGCAGTGCTCCTCAAATCTTTCGAAGAGCTTTTCTACGTCGTCGCGATCCGCTTCCGTTTCAAAATTGAACGTGCGCAAGATCCTCCGTCACTTTTCGCCGATTACGACCAAAAAACGCCGCCGCTTCAATTTCTTTACGCTTCGTTGCGAGCCCGGTCTTAGTCGCGTAGAGCTTGTACTCACTCGCCCAAAGTTTCCATGCCACCCAAAAATCTTAAAGGGACCACGAAGGCAGTTTCGAAGTTTTATTCGACGATTGAAATGTATGTCAGGCACGTCTCAGATACTGTTGACCAAGCTCTAGCCCGAACAGAAGTTTGGGTGCCGCACCAATTGAGCAAACAGGCGCGGTAATAGTAGCGCCGGGAACGATGCCTGAGACCCCACCGAGGCGGCGGCAGAAAGGTGAACTAAAGTGCGCCGTCGAAGCGTGACGACAACGGGCTCCTCGTCTGGCGATTGGTTCAAACGATAGACGCGCTCTTGGTCTCGATTTCGGTGGTGAGATGTGATGAAAAAAGTTTATTTGAACGTTGTATAATCTTTTGAAGTTTTAGTTGGAAATACCGTGTATAAAAGCATAATCTGAAGCGATCCTTTCGTTTGTCACTGGTTGAACGCATCCCGCACTGCTACCTCGGGCGCGTAACAAGCATCGAGCAACCATGGATAAAATATCAAAAAGAGGTACGAGCGCCGGGGGCGGCGGACTTTTGGTTTTGGTTTCGTGCGTCGTCTCGTGTTCGCTATGCGAACTGGTGTCTCACCAATCATGCCGCGTTTATGTGCAGTAGTAGGTTGCGCGAAAGTTCGGATAAAGACGTGCGGTCGATCGGGCGACGTTAGTTTGCATAAACTGCCGACCGATGCACCAATGCTGCGCATTGCTGCATCGGTCGCCAATCCAGGTTTCTGCGTCCTTAGCAGCATCTCCCGTTCTGTCGGCGTGAGGTCGCTGAACGGGAGCTCAAACTCGTTTGCGAGTACGGCGTTGTCGTCCATTTCTTCCAGGTTTTCTTCACAGATCGCCGTGCACTAGAGCGAACCACTGGAACCACACTGAGTGTGCACTAAATCCTACCGATGCCGACAGTGCTCCCTGACGTTACTTCTCTTTCCAGAGGCGAAAAGGGGAAGAAGAAATCTGAATGTTTGTTTCGGTTTCGCAAATTTATTTGCAGGTACAGAAATAAGAGTCGCAACGTTCTAGAAAAAGTTGTGTGGCATGCCAGGACCCCAATGCTTTCGAAAACCCCTTCTTTTTTAAAACAAAATTTAAATTGCCTTTATGGTCCCTTTAAGACGTATCCAGGGACTTCGGGGCCGGTAGCAAGGATGTCACGATTCCCGCTATCGCTGCAGTAGCCATTGCAGCGGCAGGGCTGCGCGGCCGTTTGGCGAAGGCTGACCGTTAGACCTTTTGAGATTGGGTATTCTTCGTCGGTCCTTTGTGTCTTCTGACACCTGTGGACCGCGCGTAGGGGCACACCCGAACGCGGTGATTGCTGAGAGGCCAAGACGTTTATTTGTGCGCTTTTGGTTGCGACTACAGAGGGCTGGCGGCGCTACTTGTGCCTATAATGCGCATAACGATGCCGCTGGCCACAGTTTCTAGAACCACTTAGTTGGGAAACTGCCACAGAGCCTGCTCTGAAAAAGTGGCACCGATCCGTACTCGAGAACCAAGCTAATGAGGATCACACCGCCGCCATTACTCCCGCAGCGGCAAGATGAGGAACTGCATGGAGTACCGCATTCGGCAGCGTCCGCTGTGACTTCTATTTTGGGTTTAATCGAACATTTTGGCGACGAAATAGATACGTGGAAGGGGTATCAGGGGTGCCACCCCCGTCTCCCAAGCGGACGCGCAGCGATTTACTACCGAAGGTAGAATGCGCCAAGGTCGGGACGCGCTATCTGAAATCACCGCTAAGACATTGTTTTATAAAAACAATATTAATAGTGCCTCAAAAACTTGCGAACTAAAAATTTTAGAAAAAATCACGCGTCCGTCATTTTGTACTGAACTTTAATAAAAGTTACTGCAAAAAAATTGTCTTTCCGTTTGTTTTTACGCAAAAACATGCTTTCAGAAAGCGCAATGTGACAACAGAAAACTAAAAGATTAGCAGTGACGCTGCTGTCGTATTTAGCTCGGCCTCCGTGGACGGCAACGGCCCAGGCTTCAACGGTGAGTTTGCCAACTGAGTGTTTTAGTAACGTTGGTTCGAGGTAAGGGCCTAGGGGAAGCCTGATGCTTCGACGAGTTTTACTCGAAAAACAACTTTTTTGGCTATATGGCGGCCGCTTCTGTTTACTTAAACGTAGGGCTAAAGTATCAAACTTATGTGCGTACTCTGCGAGTGTGTGTGTGTGTTTCTGTCGTGACGCTCGGAAAGCGTTAAAAAAAAATAACATCGACAACGACAAGATGCACAAGCACATGCTCGGAGATAGTGAAGTTTCCGAGCCGGTCGAGAACCAGATACTCCACAGTGCCTTCTATGAGGGGAAAACGTTTGACAAGCTGTTCCCGCAGGAATAGCTCGTCAATATGCAGGTAGTCCAGGAGTAGAACCTCGTGAAGATCGCGCCCGCGTCGAACAACTTTTTTGGAGAAAATTTGGGTGTGATCAATTTCCGCTGATAGCTTTTTGACTTTGTAAAGGTGCTATCGAAAGGTTATCACTCTAAAGGGAACAATAATCAGGCGTGCCTGGAGCACGGGTTTTTACAGAAATCGAAATTAGGGGCGGTGTTTAAATTTCTAGGCTGAGGGGTTAGGGATGGGGCATTGAGAACATAGGAGTTGTTGCGAAGTGGGGGGTGCCTTTTGAAAAACAAGGGTGGTGTAAGTCCCCCCCCCCCTCACGCCCCCTCCCCTCCCGTAGGGGTGTTTAGGGAAATCACTGGCGTGGACCATCTTGATTCAAGAAAAAAATTAATTCAAGGCAGTCAGCGAACGTGTTTGACACACATGCAGGGGCTCATTCGGAGTAATTTAACTATGTGTCGCGCAGCCTCATCGAGAGAAAGGTGCGATCTTGCCATCCTTGACTTACCGCCATAAATACTTGTAGCGGCTTAAGCTGCATTAAACTGCATCGCAGTAAGATGTCTTGTCCTGACTTGAACATAACGCCGCGTCGCCGAAACGGTGCAATATTTCTGTTCTTCTGAGCGATAATCCTCATACCCCACCCCGTATGCCGACAAGAATTATGGCCGACAAATTAAAAAAAATAAAACTAATTGAAACATCTAATGTTCATCTCCTCCACTTTTTCTTTTTTAACAAGGCTCGGGGGGGGGGGGGGGGGGGGGGGGGAGGGGGGGCCTTTTTAGTTGAGGTAAATCTTATGTGATAGCTGCTAAAAATGTATGAGATTTTTTTTTTTCACAAACGTTATTAGAATGAGAGTCTTCAAAAATCGCCTTATCGAAGTATGAGCAAGATATAAGGAACAAACTGAACTGCACTACCGTATTTTTCGGTCTATAGTCCGCACCTGCTGATTGGTTCACAAAGGCCGACTTCAGCCGGAAGGAAAAGCTTTACCTTAGATAGTCCACAGACGGTGCATAGTCCGCACTTGGTGCCCAACCAGAATGTAAAATTATCATACACAGCACATCTCGACACATGTCAGCTGCATTAGTGTTCACAAAGCAGCTTAAATCATAAATAAATCACCATTATTATACCACGGGCGTCCGAAAAACTTTTTATAAGGAGAAGGAAACCCTATTTTTAGGTTGGGGAAAGGGGGGGGGGGGTAAGCGGCAGTTCCTTTTCAGAGGCGTTGCTAGTTTTAGTAGAATGGGAGTCCTTGAATCGGTAATATTTTTCTTTTATCGAGGGAAATAAGAGTAACGCATACTCTGAAAAAAGCCCGTGCGCCTATACCATCCTGCACAACACTTACGGGGGCAGCTCGGCGAATGACGATGCCGAAACATATCTTTACACCAAGAAACAAATTTTAGTTGTGACATTAAGCCATTTAAGCGTGACGTTTTGCATTGCTTAATGCCACAACTCACAGTGCGAATTTTGGTCTAAACGTAGGTTTCTGCCTCGTCATTGACTGAGCTGCCTCTGTAAGTTGCGAGGATTACCTCTCCAAGTGTTGGTGCGAGAAGTAGACTCACGTTTTTTTTTAGAGTGTATAGTTCGTCCTTTTGGATAGTACGCACCGAATAAAATTGCAACTCTTTGAACTTGCACAGTCCGCATAATATACACCACCAATTACGGTGCGTTAAAGTTTGATACAAATATAATGGCTACTTACCAATATTGTCAAACCCATGAGTAATTTCATGACCTATAATTGCCCCAATCGCTCCCATGTTGATTGATCTGAAGAATAAACAAAAACATTACACGCACATCTGGAAACACACTTAAACTTTCTTATGAAAGATTGACATCATGCAAAGTTTTAGGATGTGACATTGAATTAAATATGTTTTTGTAACTATCTAACTTCAAGAACTTCCCAGAGGGCCCTCACAGACATGGTGTTTCGAAGAAGGGTGTGAAATCCAATTCTCTAACAGTACATAAGAAGAAGACCGTTGTCACAATTACTTCCGAAGGCGCTGCCTCGGTCGCTCCGAACAGGCATTTGAGAAGTTGCCGCTTCGCAGAGTTTTTGTATTATAAATTTAACGTTATTGTTCCGCGGATAGAATAGTGTAAAACCCTTACTGTTCGCGAGTCCTTAATATTCGAGAAATTGAAAAATTTGCGAAATTTAAGGGCACGCGAAAATTTCGGGCCTTAACAGTTTCAACGCAAACGTTTGGAATTCGCGATAATTAGTAGCCGCGTTTATGTCCTTTGTAACAGTTTCGCGAAAAAGGGGGGACGCCAATATAAAGAGTTTTACAAAACACGGTACGCGGCAAAGGCATAAAGTATATTTGGGTTGTGACGTTGTAAGGTCCCCGTCTTATTGTTAAACTATTTAAAAAAAAAAGACGCAGGAAGCGTGATTCATGTAAACTGTTCTTCAAATGTTCTTCGTTTTGGTGCTCACTGTATACAATGTTTTAGCCAATTTGTCCCAATTATTTGAAAAAGCTGTTACACGCATTGAACAAACGAATGCAGTGTTGTTCAGAGCCCCATTGAGCAAATCAATCCGTTTTCATGGTGTGCCAAACTGGCTACTTAATACAAATGGCTTAACTAACTTTCTAAGTAATTATTCGCTTGCAAACCTTTCCATACGAATGCTGTAGAGAGCATCGAGAAAGATCTCATTTTGTGATTTACATAAAAGTAGTATTTCGGTACATTATTTTTGTGTTTTAGGAAGAAAAATAAGGCCCACAACATATAAAAAATATGTTAGGTGACTGTACCCTCCAGCGAACTGCGAGATTAGTGCTCTTAGACACGTGAGGTTTTTCAAATCTCGCGCACTTCCTTTAAGGCTAAAGGAAAAATAGACACCCCAGGGCCGCCTTGGTGAATGCGACACAGGGGGTTGTGAGAATCAGCCGCGCTATCTCGTGAAGGGACACAAGAATGAGACCCACAGTCGTGTTCGTTGGTTTACGTATTTGTCTTTGCTCCTGTGCCCCCATAAACGTGTGAACTGACGGCGCTCGTGCTGGCTAGCGCGGGATTCATGTTTTAAGGCCACGGTGAAAGAAATACATTTAGGTGATGACTCTGTCCTATGCAGCGACCATATTATGTTCGACACACCGAGCATGCTTCACTCTCACGGGGATAGATGGCGCTCAGGTATAAAAGGGCTTGTGAAGGCTTGTATAGAGGGTTTGTGAAGGAGATTATGCATTCTTTACTCGGTCCCTGTGTACTGAGTGGTGAACTGATGAAATTATGTTCGCGCATTTGCATTGATTTCCATTTCCCCTTCCGGTTGCTGTTTTTTAAACGAGAACATTCCGATGATGAATCGCCTTGACAAAATACTGGTATAAATATAAAGCTTCTCGACACAATCTGCTGGGTTTTCAATAATTCAGAGTAATCTAAAATAATTCAGTTAAACAGCTGGGCGGTGCTCGCATGTTTTGTCAGACAACGTTTGGTAACAGTCCCGTAAATTGTTTACACACATTGCGTGGCTTATCGGGGTCGGGGCAGTTTTTCCATCCTGCTCGTGCCTTCTTATTTAAAGAAAAATAAATTCTGATAACGTTACATAGCGGAGCCGAAAAATTCTTTATTTGGGCAGAAAGGCATTAGTATTACAAATGATTTATTCATACGATGTCAACTGGTGCTATGCTGCATAGAAATCGTGTCAGTAGAAAACATCTTTATTTATAGTGACATAGAGACAGAAGTGATGACACAGTATGATGACACACTGATTTAAATGAGGACAAACTGACTGAAAGTCAAACAGTAGTAGCAGTCAGAGCACTTAGATCACTTTTCATCTATACACTCACAATATGGTGTCGCCCTGTCTTACACGTAAAGAAATACCTGAGAAAAAGTTTTGCTTTAAAATGTATACAAAAGCTGAATTCACTGCATACTACTAAATTACGCCATTTCCTACATCCCGCGTTTCTCGCCCACGCTCTTAAACTAATACGAGCACTGCTTTACTTGTTTCTTTTTTCTTGAGGTTGTTTGTTCCTACTCATGGTAATATGGTTACAGTGTTGTCGCATTTCCATGCTGATGTGTTGGTGGAAGAACTGGGCAATAGTTTCTTTGTGTTCAGCGCATGGAAACGTTACTGCGCATGAGTCAAGAACACTGCCGATTGTGCCCCTGTAGATAGACTGGTGGCTTTTATTTTCCGCAAATAACTGTTCCACTTTCTTTTCTCTAGCTGGAAAAGGTTTCTGTTGGCGTGCATAAGGCCTGCTTTGTTCTTCACGTTTGTCAGTGCTGCTTCAGCAGAAGCGTTCTTGTCGATGCTGAAAGCGGTTCGGCATGCAGGGCACCCCGTTGCTTTTTTTTTTCATTTTCACACTAAAAACCCAGTTACATAATATAGTATGTAGTCCGCAGTCTTGGTTCCTTCAGCCTTTTCTGTCCAGGCATCTTCGGATTCCCAGTTTTTGACAGAACTTAGACTGTCAAGCTTGGTCTTCACTTAATCAACAAGATGAGGAGACAACGGGATTTTGTACGTTCTGATCAGGGCTGTGAGATCTTACACGTCAAGCAGGCACGTAGCCAGGGGGGGGGGGGGGGGGGCATGGGGCCCGGATCCCCCTCCCTCCGAAATTTTCCATTTTACTGGGACCCTCCTCTCCAACCCCCCTCATACAGCATTTTGTCATGGGCGCCCCCACCCTCTCCCCCCCCCCCCCCCCCGAAACAAAATCCTGGCTACGTGTTGGTCGTCAAGTAATTACCTCTCCCCTTCAACTACTCTACAGTTGCCGAACTTCCGAGGCTTCAGGATAGAGTAAATGCACAAGGTGGAAGAAATACCCTGAATCGCAGTTGCGAACGAAGCACGTCTTTCCCATTCTTATAGCATAACTTCTTCTGGTTAAGGCTCACCGTCGTGCACGATGGTGGTGCCTGTCATCGCCACAGCACCAAAGCAAAACACGAGGCCTGGCGCTGGCCGCACACCACCACCACACCGCGAAAAACCGAGCTCGCTACGCCGCCGACTCCGTGGTCGCCGAGGAGGGACCTCATACCCATGGTGCTCATAGCTCAGCGCCATCCGCGGCGGCGCGGAACTAACTACTCCTGGTTGGAGGCTACCGTCGAACACGATTTGGTCACTCGCTCTTCGCGTGATGAGCGGCCAGAGTCATGACCTAACTGTATTTCTTCCACCGTGGTTAAGGCATAGCCTCCTCTATACTGACAAAGCCTGGCAGATCGCCACAAGACGCGGCCGCCGAAATTGAAAGGTAGAGCGGCAGACAACGGATGAGAGGAGGGTCACGTGATAGGCGCCCCGCTGAGGCGAGGCGCTGAAACACACTTCTCCCGAGCGATGAAATGTCTGTTCGTGCTCCTCGGGTTCCTCGCGCTACCGCTGCTCTTCTCGTCGGGTTTGAAACCCTCGTTTCGGGTCCTCGCCGCTGCAAAAGCTGTTCGTTGACGATTAGGTTCCCCGAGAAATTCTCTGCGCTACCAGATCCTCGCGCTCCAAATCTGCAATCGGGCACTCTATGGCTCCGTCGTCGAACTGCCACTCATTGTGAGTATAGAGGAGGCTATGGTTAAGGAAGTTGAGATGGTGGGTAGGTCACGAGAGGTTTTTTGGCTTGAGTAGTTCGGAAGATACCTCTATTGTAAATAGACGAATTTTCTTCTCTTGGTCGAGTCTTGAATATTATTTTCGAGTGGTGATTTTCTACATCCTTCGTCCTCGGGTCCTGGCGCAATCCTTAGTAAAAATAACCATCTTTACTGGAGTGTCTTTCAAAACGCTCTGAAGTCTTTGTCTTAAAGGGTTAGCGCGTTAATAATGTTTAAAAACATTAGCGAATTAATTTGTGTTAATTAGCCAGTTTGACTAATCCCAAAATATATCTTCACTTGCTTCCTAGGACTGTAAAGAATACTGCTTATGTTCGACACGCGTATAGAGTGAACGATCTTTCTAAGCCTGGGACAAGCTGGTTGAAACACCCTGTGTTTAAAGAATTAAGCTAAGATCCATTGTCCATTTTCATCTTATATGCTGTCTCGCACTGGACGCACTGATCTGTCGCGCTTTGCTGTCTCACGCAACTGCTGTATCGCGCGACAGAAACAGTAAAATAATATACATTTCCCACGATGATTCCAAAAAAAAAAAATCCTTCGCAAGACGCATGGACTAAATCAAGAGTGGCCAGTGTGACATGGGGTTGGAGCCGCAGACGAAATTAAAAAAAAAAGTTCAGAGAGCCGCAGAAAAGAAATTGGAAAGAGGGGCTACTTTTAATAAGAAACGATACCGAAGAAGCTGCCATTTCAGAATGGGAAAAGCATGATTCTCGACTACAACAAATAACACCAAGGGTCACAACGTTTCTTCAAGCGGTAAGCAAAAATGAGTGCATGGTTCGCATGTCAGCCACTGCCCCTGATGCCAGTTATGCGTATGCAGTTCGAAATTATTTATAGAGAAATATAGGAAACACGGTCACAGGGGACACATCCCTGTGTCAAAAAGCAGTCCACCATGTGTATGTCGGATAGTGTAAAGCTGCGAGCACTGGGCTTTTTTTTTAATTTTAGAACTCTCGTCTTGGGGACACAGGAGGGGAAGGTGGCCCCATTTACCAGGGAGCCGGGAGTCGCACTTGGACCTGCGACGAGGCGCATGCGGCTCGCGAACCGCCGTTTGTCAGCCCCTGGACTAGATTAAGGATGGCATTGAGTAGCCCAAGTAAAATTCATAAAATGTATGCCATGCGGTGAAATGTTGAAGAGAATGAAGCAAATATAGCAAGATTATGATGGCTCTTATTCATCTGAATGCGAAATGGCGCCGAATTAAAGGGTGACACAAAACTATCAACTCACTGCCTCCGGTCTTCCATAAACGTTTTGCGAACTCCTGCATTCAAGCCAGCCATCAGCAGGTTATGATGTCACGTAAGCTCGTAAAAAAAAAAAAAAATTGCCGCGGCAAAATATAGTTTGCATTAACCCAAAAATGAGGTACGAATCTGATCTAGTGTCTTTTTGAACCCCTTCTCTATAAAAGTACTAACAGAGTGCCTACGCGTGATACCAATCCCTGAGGGACGCCGATACCCATCGCAGGTGAATTGTCCGTGTTTCTATTAATTAAAGTGTCAGGAAAAGAATCTAAATTATTTTTAAATGGCTGACGTGCCCAGAGTAAGTACCTAATGGAAGTATCTTCTTTCGCAGTTTATATCGGGCATTGTTGAAAATAAATGTTAATTGGGCCATATTCGTCGAATCGTGCTAGTATTCCTAATGTAAACCAAAAATCTCACATAGCACAAGTCACTGAGCGCTTCCACATTGCCCCCCCCCCCCCCCCCCCCCCTGAAGTTCGTTCCCACAAAATTATGCTTAAAATGCCGAATCTAAGATACGATACTATAAAAGCATTTAGCAGACATTAAACCATAGTTTCGAGGAGTGAAGAACCTTTGTTTTTATTAATATACTAAGTACTTTGGAGGGGGCGGATTGGGCGCTTAGGTCACGTGGTGTCAATTTCCCCGCTAAATTTAACGGAAAAAGCAAATTGGTGTGAAGGCCATGTGGCGTCAATTATTTTGCTAAATCTAGTAGAAAAATTGTATTGGTGTGTCAAGAATGGTCAGGTCACTTGACGTGAATTTCCTTGCTAGATTTAGCGGGGAATCTATAGGTGTTGAGTTTACATGACATTAATTTCCCAGCCAAATTTAGAGGGGAAACTGAATTGGTTTATAGGTCACGGGACGCCAGGTCGGCATCAATTGTCCCCTAAATTTAGCGGGGAAAGAGAATTGGTGAATACGTCACGTGACATCAATATCCCCCCGGACATTGGCGGGGAAACTTAATTGGTGTACAGATCACGTCACATCTGATCACGTGACATGAGGTCAGGTTACGTCAATTGACGTTGCGGGTCTTAAACACCAATTTAGTTTCCCCACTAAATTTAGCGAGAAATTCCCTGATGGACGGATTGACGAAATAAAAATTTGGGATTGGGGGTTCCGTTAAGCGTTTCATGCTTTAACCGTTAAGGGTTTCATGCTCAATTCTCGTCTCTGCTTATTCAGTGCTCTTTGATCCACATTATATTGCTCTCAGGAATAATAAGGGAACCTATCTTTCAAGCAATTGGGTTATCCATACAAACACGGCTAGCTGATTTTCAGGAACTTAAGAGCTTAACGGGATATTTGTTTATCTCAAACTAAATTCAATTGTGTCCATAATCACCTCTAAGAGGACGGCTTTTTCCAGATATTATAATATCGTTGTGTTGACAACATTTGTAGATTTCGAGTTTTGATTAAAAAAAGAGTCCGATCGGTCACATATTTTGTTTGAAAGAAAACTCTTGGGAGGAAAAGACATCCAGGTTAGATTCTGCTCTTGGGAACTTAGGTCCTTTATTTTCCACCGTCAGTTTTTGGGTTTCGGTATCCAAGAATGGGCGGAGGCACACATGGAACGAACCACGTTTAGGACGTTCAAAACGGCTACCACGCAAGGAATTGTAAACAAAATTCATAACATGGTTTTGGAACTCGCCGAATATAAGTGCGTAAAGTTATGAAACCTGTGAGGGAGCGTTTATGAACGAGTAGTTTTCACTTACTCTTTCGTGTTTTCGACGTACACCGATAAATACCAATATTTACCCCCGAGACGGATTTCTCCGAATCGGTGAAAACCAGAAAATGCCAATGTTTGAGGTATCCCTGAAGGGAAAGAAAAGCCAGCTTTTCGGGAAAAAACGTTCTACCTTACTTTTTTAATTGTTTTTCTTCTCATTGACCCGGAACACAGCCGCACTGAACTATTATTATATATAATTTATATTAACGTTATGTAATTTATCATATATGATATAATTTATACTAACGTATAAATTATACGTTTTTTCTCTAGTAATTATACAGTCGCTATACAACACAACCCCGATAAACACCGATTTCTCTCCGGCATTGAAATTGGGCACCAAAAAACACCGATTTAAAGGAAAGATACTGTAGCGATACGTTCCCGGCAGGACTGCCGGAGGCTTTTACCAGACGTGTTCATCTGAATTTTATGAATACCAGAAAAACCTAAACGCCATTGGTTGAAGGCAGAAAAATGAAGGAGGAACGAGAAAACCGAGGTGCCCGAGCAGACAAGGAACGACCGTATCCACGAGCTATGAAGCTAATCAGCACCGGTTCCAGGTTCAGACTCTTCCGATTAAGTAAAATGTTTGAGTTACGTTTCTCGGCTGTTTTGTACGGTACTTGACCCGTACGTGGGGTGAACAGTGAGGAACGTTATAATATAAACACCTATAAATAACCTCCGAATTTCGAGAAAATTAAATACCGAACACACGAAACCTTATTTATAGTTTAGATATTAAGATAGAAGTTGCCTTTATGCAATGTGAGTGTCGCATCTCCTCAATCGGAGCAAATTAGCTAGATTTAGCAATTTCGCTGGATGAGCAAGGATTAATAGAACTGTAGTTCAAAATTCTTCCGTATCCACCATACTCGCTTGAATTGGCTTCCTCGTACTTCAACCTGGACCCGAGACTTATAACATTTCTGACTGGTGGAAAATTTGGGCAAAATGAAAGAGGCCATCGAGGCTGTCAAGTATTTTTTATGAACCTAGAAGAAAATCACTTTTCAAAGATAATAGAGAAACTAGATGAACATTGGCCCAAATATGTTGTGCTTCGAGGGATATGCTATGAAGAATAAAGCATAAATTAATTAAGATTTAGTTTGTTTTCATACTAATTTAGGATACTTCTGAATATCCGCTTGAATTGTTTCTTATTTTTCGTTATTGTGGATTTATGCTGCTGTATGTGGTGTTCTGCGTATTATGTACTCATTACACTGCAATGCGCATTACACGATTGAGTCGCGAGGAAAACAAAGGCAAAAGAATGCCACCTCCCTTAAAAGTGTAAACCTCAATATTTGTTTTACCAATCTCAAATATTTTTTTTTTCAGTTATAATTACATTTACCACATTGCTGGTGCAGTGGCTGACGCGTTTTCGTATTATAGTAGATTATTTTGAGAACCCACTCATTTGAATTTGTAAAGCCACTTACGAAGGCACACCGTCTTGAAAAAGTGGCGGCTGAAGTATTCCAGCAGGGAAGGCTGAAATATAGGAGGTATGTTTGACCTAAGCATTCAGCAATAACAACCACTGATGCACTAAGTAAAGAGTTCGTTACAATTCTCAAAAATACTAAAGAACATTTTTGGAAATAAAAAATGCAAATGATCTGTAGTGAATTTAGGAGATGAATTCAAAAGGATCTGTAATTAATTTAGAAGACAGTGATTAAAGGTATTCAGAAAGTTCATGCAATTTCTACATGCATTATGAGGTCTCTAGAACTCTCCGCTATGAATGTCATTTTTTTCTCATTTCAGTTTTGTTTTATAGGAAAAGTTTCCGTTCCTGTTCAACTCAGGAACGAAGAAATAATGGTCAGTAATGGTTTCTAACAGTTGGTGTTCACGTAAAAAAAATCATAATCAAATTAAAAAAAGAAAATCTTTTGTTTTTAAATAACGTAGGTCACCAGGAAGCTTCGGAAAGTGCTCAGATATTACAAAATATTAAATTGAAGAATGCGGGGAAAAAAACCTCGAGGAAGAATGACTCAAGGAGCTGTGGATGATCTCAGAAGGAGCACGTCATTAAGTTTACTCGGTGAAATCAAATACCTCCGTTCAAATCAAGTAAATTGCTACGCCGAGAACGCCTGCTCTACACTGACCTGTTTAGCTGCTACTCAACGGCCACACGTGCTCACGTTTACAGTTCCGGTTGGCGTTTCATTCGTCTTTCCCTAGATGTCAAAACGTTCGTGCTTCTTGGAAGGCGTCGCACCGTATCCAGCGCTCCCACCAAGCATGCCATGTCCAGTCGGCCTACCTCGCTTGTCGAATAAAGCTGAGTGTCAGCCTCAGTTTTTCTTTTTTCTTTTTGAAAAACGCTTTGAGAGAATTTTCTGGTTCCTCTGACAACTGCCACCTACCGACGGCTGTCACCTTCCTCGTTGTGTGGAGCGAATACTAAAGTACCTGACCATTTTCCTTAAACCAAATAAAAAACCGATAAGGTTTTGGTATGACTCCGGAACAACGTCTTAAATAACGTTTCGATCACGTTTTATTTCCATCCAAAAATATTGTTTTTTGGTTCTTTGTTTTTCGTTTTGACACACTGTTATTAATATACAAATACGAATAAAAAAATTTAGAACATAATTTATAGCCGACTTTTATTTGAAAAAGTAAGAAGCAAAAGTAAAATGAACATTTAAAAGTTAAAAGTAAACGACTTATAAATAATGGTTGAGCGCAAAAATTGCATTTAACATTTGAAAGGATAGCGGTAGTCTACAGTGTTGCAAATTATTGTTGGAGTGAATAATAACCAAATTACACTTTCCGTGTAGTGAGCAAAATAGAACAGAGTATATATGCATTACACATTACAGAGTCAAAGTTAATTGCTTTTAAGAACGTATAGTGTTTAACGGAACTACAATCTCCCAGGCATCAATTGCGAATAAAAAATCCCCCTTTGTTTTTGCAAAATATTTCCGGTGGAAGAACAGCCTTTCGGGGCTTCGCTTACTCTTTGTCCTCAGTCACAAGTGAACATATAACCTAATTAGGTACATTGGAAAAGCAAAATGTTAAGAACCCCTATGTTACCCATATTTTATTCATAAAGTGAATGAAATCAATTAAGTGTAAAGTTTATAACTCCTGAAACATTGAAAACTCATTAATCTAAGAAACGTTTATCGGTAGTCCCGGGCAGTGATTCGACCATAAAGATTCCCGGAATCTCCCGGTGCCAAACACCAAGAACCCGTAATTTGCTTTGCAGGTCGAGTTTGCCTGCGATCCTTCAACTGGTTAAAACCAGTCATTTAATATTGCATCCATAGTAAATTAAAGAAAACAGGTCAATGTTACGGGCACAAGCTGAGCACGTTTGTTCATTGCTAGAAAATGGGCTCTGCTGAACATGAAAAACACGCAGAAAAATATTATAACATTCGAACCGCTGGACTAGCAACATTTAATAACGCCTCTTTTTCCTTCTTTTTCTCATATCATTGATTCCGTTCTTTTTTTTCTTTATAGTAACTGAGATTTTCTTTTAAATTTTTTACACTTTATTTAGGTTTTCGTTTTCTTTACACTTAATACGGCATTTTTTTTTCCTGCAGCGGATTCACCTTTCTGCTGTCGGAATGTTCTCATTCCTTCTCTTTTGTGTTCTTTAAGCAATCTTCCTCCTCAACCTTTGCCTGGAACTCATGTCACTCCGCAGGAAAATCTTGTCTGAGTTGTGTAGTGCAACGGAAGGGACACTAATACAGTCCTCGCCTTTTTCTTCGATGGCTCGGGCATCCAGCAGTTCACGGGCGAGTTGATTTTTATGTCGCCCCGCGATATTGACGTTGCACAGCACTGCCTCGCGTTAGCAAGCGCGACAATGGGCTCCTGGGTGTCCTGCTGCTGCAAAGTTTCGTAGAGATGTGGCATGCTCCCTGGCTCCATCATTAATACAGCACCCTGTCTGCCCAATATAACATCTCTCACATGATAATGGAATGTTATCATCATCATCATTTATTATTCCTTGAAGGCCCAGGGGGCATTATACAAAGGAGTGAACACTTCAAAAAACAAAGAATTAACACAACTTTTTATAAACAAAAACACGCTCTAATCTAGTTTTGGGTTAAAAAAAAATAAGCTAATGGCTGCCGAAAATTTTTTAGTGTCAGTTATGGAAACAATTACATCAGGCAGTGACTTTCAGTCGTCAATGGCCAATGGTGAAACTAGACACTTGGTGAGTGACGGTCGATGATGAAATCGGGCGGAGTTTACAAGAATGGTCGAGACGAGGGAAAATACGGTAAGGAGGCGATAGCAAACTTTGTCTGGGATGACTGTTGTAATAAAAGATCCGATGAAAAAGCGAAAGACGAGACACCCTGTGGCGGTGAGAAAGAGTGTCAAGGTTAGCTGATTGGCAAAATCCTGATATGCTTGCGTAAGCGGAATAGACGGAATAAATAAAACGGAGGGCTCTGTTTTGAACGAATTCCAGGTTGTTAGTTAGGTATTCCTGCCACCATGAGCATATGGAAGAAGCGAATTCTAGTTTAGTTCTGACCAAGGTAGTATAAGCTAGTTGTTTTACTCGGGTTGTAGCTTGCCTTAGGTTACGGCGAAGAAATTCGATAGTGCGGTTAGCATTGGTGATGACAGATGTTATGTGAGTAGTCCATGACAGGTCAGATGTCTGATGATTTCCTAGATATTTATCGGATGAAGAAGCAGTTACTGGGATGCTAGCAAGGTGGTAAGAGGATGATAGAACATGGGAACAGCAGGAAACGATATCGATTTACATTTATTTTAGATTCAAGCCATTTGCCATTTATGACACCACTAAATTATAAGTTAGGGATCGTTCTGCAAGATTAGTTAATCGTGGCGTGAATGAATCGGTCTATAGATGACACAGTCACGGGCGAACAAACGTACTTCAGGAGTGATGCCATGGTGGAGATCATTAATGAAAATTAAAAAAAGAGAAGGGGGCCAAGAACGGTTCCCTGAGGAACGCCAGACATTGGTGTGCTTGTGGTAGATTTTACATTGTTAATAGAAGTGTACTGAGTGCGATTAGTGAAGAATTCAGAAATGCAATTGACTACAGAGGGGTGAAGATTAATATCTCTCAGTTTCATTAAAAGACGCTGATCATTCACCTTGTCGAATGCTTTGGAGAAGTCAATGAAGATGGCGCTAGTTTGAGTACTGGAATCGAAATTTGAGTAAACGTCAGTCAAGAATGCTGTTAGTTGATTTTCGCATGAGTATGAGTTGCGAAATCCGTGCTGGTGGTTGAAAAGGGGATGATGAGAGTCTAGAAAGTTTTTTTAATGTTAGAATAGAGAATATGTTCCAAGAGTTTGCATGAAATGCTGGTGAGCGAGATGGGACGATAGTTGCTGATTAGTTGGCCATTGCCTGTTTTATGAACGGGTATGACGTTAGAAACTTTCCAATCAGATGGAACTTCAGAGAGTTCAAGAGATTGAGAGAATATGTTGCAGAGGAAATTGGAAGAAATGTGTTTAGTGTTTAATAATACCTTAGAGTTAATTTAGTTTTCTCCGGAGCTGTAAGACACCTTCAGTCGATCTATAAAAATTAAGTACTCCACTGCGGTCAATTAAGATAGGATTCATTAGAGGGTGAATAGATTCGCACGAGTCGGAAATATTTAACAAGTCCTCGTTAGTAAAGATGGAGCAGAAGAAATTGTTAATAGCAATAGCACCGTGCTTATCTGAACGCGAAAGTCCGTCGTCATCTACAAATTGCAAAGGAAGTGATAGTGCCGGATTGATTAGTTTCCAAAACTTCTTTGGTTTGGTGGCTAGTATGTTGGGGAGGTTGATGCTACAGGTTTTTGGTCTTGGCATAATTATTGACAGTTTTGTAAGCCGTAGCGCATTCGTGGTAGGCGTTCCAAGGACCCGTAGTGTTGACAGCCTTACTACGCTTATGGAGTCTTTTTTCCTATTCAATTTACTACGAATTCTTTTATTGTACCAAGGGATAGTGCCATCTGATATAATACAGGTCAGTGGACTAGAACGTTCGATTAGGTAGATCATTTTATTCTTGAAGAGTGTCCAGTTTTCATTAACCGTTCTTTCCAAGAACGTAACTGACAAACTATGATCAAAATCTTTGAGTCTCGAGTTGATAATTGCGTAATCAGCTCTAGCGTAAATGCGAATAAATTCGCAGTAATGTGATCTACGAGGAGCAGAGAGAGAGAGAAAGAGAGAGTTAAATCGAGGACGAGATTGTCACTAATGCCAGGTTAGTATGTGATGTTACTGAGGAGTGAGGGGTCTTGGCTTAAGCATGAGTCGAGTATATTTCTACAGTGATTAGTAATTCTAGTAGGCTGAGTGATAACATTTGAAAAGTTCAAATCTATACAAACGTCTATAAATTCTTGAGAAAACGCACAACTAGAAGAGAGGGCAGACCAGTAAATGTTCGGGTAATTGAAATCGCCAAAGAAAGTAAAAAAGGCGTTAGGGTATTTAGTTGCGATTTCAGAAAGACACTTATATAGCTTGGTAACAAATTCTTCATCACTATCTGGCGGTCTATACCACTCCCCCACTATTACGGGGGGCGTTGTAGCGAAGTACACCCAAACAACTTCCAAGTCGGTAAGGACCGGTATAACCCGAGACGGAATTTTTTTTTTTTTTTATAGCTAGAAGCACACCTCTCCCCCTCCGAGCAGATCTACCACAACTATACACATGAAAGTTTAGATACAAAGGAAAAAGTTCAGAATCACATATATCAGGGCTTAGCCACGTCTCGGTACGAACAAGGAAATCTGCGTTGCCTGCTTCTAGCAAGGAAATCACATCGTCTCTTTTTGGTACCAAGCTTCTAATGTTAGTAAATGAAATAGAATGATAAGAATGTTTACTACAGATATCCTGGCGTTTTCCAGGTTGATTGGGTGACGAAAAACGAAATGAACGCTGGCATTGCTATGCACTTTTTTCCTTCACGGTACCAAGACCGCCGTCAAATACGTAACACTTATTATCTATAAACAGCGTATCGTGACGCAGCTTGTAAGTCGTGCCTTTAGGGTTGACAAATCAAGAAGGCGACGGCTCGCAAGTCGGTCAAAAATTCGAAAACCTTCACACCTGTACCTTTGAGCTTAAATACCGACGAAAGAATGCCCCCTTTATCCGTAAATAATGAAAACTTCACAATTATAGGGCGACATTTTAGTGGACTGAGCGCTCCCAAGCGGTGCGCTCTTTCAATTTTACTTGAGTCGACATTCACGCCTAGGCTTCTGGAACGCAGGCGAGCTACCAAGCCAAGTATATATATATATATTTTTTTTACATAGGCCGCACCTTGTTTTGTGCGCGATGTTACATGCTTCTTGCTGCCTAAGTTGGTTTTCGTTTACCCTGCCGCACATTGAATACCCCTTGTTCGGCGCGGAGGTTATCACTTGGACCCCCCCCGGCTTGCGATCTTTTTTAGCCGGTGAGTGATGCTATGAAGGTATCGTGCTACAACAGCGGGATTTCCAGTTTCTTTCTTTGTTGTTCGCTCGATGCCTTCCTATCCGCGCTTCAAATTTTGTGAGATTTTTTTTCACATATTGATGCCAGGAGTGTTTCCGCATACCCAGCATCAAGTAGCCTAGATATCTGAGTGTCGAAACTCTTCTGAATCTGGTGCTCACGTGACTTCTTTAAGGCAGATGTTAGAGCAATGGTGGCGACCCCACGTTTCACGTTCTTTGAGTGTCCGGATTGGAATGGAAGAAGCCCTTTGTAGGACCGAGCTTGGTATCTCCAGCAGACGAGGCCATTTTTAAAGTCTAAGGCAAAATCAAGGAATCTGACAGATTTGTTTTCGGGTTGTTTATGAGTGAACTCAAGACCTTAGCAGCTCTCTTGAAAGCATCTCATGACATAATTGCGGCAACCTTTGTCTTGTTCTTCTACCTCCGTGTTACAAAGTATTAAACAATCATCAACATAGCGGAAAATGACTTCAATCCGGGGATCTTTTATGCTTCGTTGGATAGCAAGTCCGCATGTTGCGAGAAACACATCACTGAGGTAAGGAGCCACTCGAGACGCGATGCATACACTCCTTTTCTGCACGTACTGCTGATCTTGATAGGACACCACCGTCGCCTTCAGGTAAACTATTAGCAGTTCCAAAAAAGCTGTCGAAGGACATACCAATGCGAGGCAGTGTTGTGCAACGTCAATATCGTGGGGTGACATAAAAATCAACTCGCCCGTGAACTGCTGGAAGCCCTAGCCATAGAAGAAAAAGGCGAGGACTGTGTTAGTGCCCCTTCCGTTGCACTACACAACACAGAGAAGATTTTCCTGCGGAGTGACATGAGTTCCAGGCAAAGGTACAAGACGAGGAAGATTGCTTAATGAAGATAGAAGAGAAGGAATGAGAACATTCTGAGAGCAGAAAAGTCAATGCGCTGCAGGAAAAGAGATTCCGAATTAAGTGTAAAGAAAACGAAAACCTAAATCAAGTGTAAGGAATTAAAAAAATCTAAGTTAGTGTAAAGAAAAAGAAAACCGGAATCAAGGATTAGCAGAAAAGGAAAAACGAGGCATTATTAAATGTTGGTAGTCCAGTGGTGCGAATGTTATATTTTCTCTTTGTGCTTTTTTTTCATAATCAGCTTGCCCCATTCACAAGCAATGAAATAAAATTGCTCAGCTTATGCTCAGCAAGGTACTTTTCTAGTTCTCTGAGCACGCCTTTTTTCCTTTAACCTCCTTGATCCGCATGACCTCTGTCTCTTAATCGCAGCACAAGTCTGCCGAGGAAGAATGTTCTTACGTAGTATCAAAAACATAATAATCCTGGTTGACGTGCAGAATTTCTTTGGCGTATGTGAGCCGTCTAAGGGAGATTTGCAGCAAGTTTCAAAAAAGTCTTCAATCCGAAACCCGGCGCCAAGACCGCTTAGTCACAGATTTCTTGAGAAAAATGCCTCAGCCACAACATCTTTCTAGATAAGCTGAAAATGACGAGGATCACAACCGAATGGATGTGAACGCAGCATTTCCTCCAAGCATGGAAACACCACCTAGCAGGAAGAACTACTGCAAATACCAAAAGGTCTTCGCTTCGCGTCATCGGTGACGTCGATCTTACAGAAAAAGCCAAGAGGGTACTAGAGCAGGGCTAAAGTTTGCAGTACCGCCAACGCTTAAGGTCGTTGACAAGGTTGCACTAGTAAGACACATCGGGGCCAAAGGTCCAGAAGAAAAGACATCGCGGATCATAAATGAAGGGTTGCTTGCCTTGCAATAGTAAGGAACCCTCGACAAATGCAAACGAGTCTTGACTCTACAATGCAACAATTGCGGACCAAAGATCTAAAACTATGCGCATCAGACAGAAGAGAAGGATTGAGAACATTCCGATAGCAGAAAGTACAATGGTTTGCAGGAAAAGAAATTCCGAATTTGGTTTGTCGTCCTCGATGAAGGAACGTAAAAAGAAAGAACCGATCAAGTCATCGCAAAAAATTTCATTCCAGTGGATCAAAAAAGAACTGAATCAACAAAAATTCATCCTGAAGATACTAGAAAATATCCAGCTAGGCAGTCTTGTCACAAAAATCAAAGCTTTGAAGATTAACCTAGTGCTCTTCTTTTTCTCTGCCAAGACACATAAAGAGGGAGTTCCGCTCCTGGCAATTGTAGCAGAAAGAAATACTTAGCAAGCACAAGTCACAAAATTTCTGACCAAACAACTGTCCCAAGTGCAGGTACAAGACCCCTTCAAGATTCCTAACTCAGAAAGTGCGATCTCCTTTCTCCAGGAAAATGGTTCTAACATTGCCTCTGGATATTCCCTTGGCATAAAATATACGTACTACTCCATCTCTCTTGCTGGCCTCCCAAACATACTTCGAGAAACAATTGAACAGCAAGGTCTCACGTCATTCCAAAGTGCGGCTGGCATGTCCCTCGACAACGTTTTTTGGAATTGCTGAGTGTTTACCTGAAGGGGTGGCGACGGTGCTGTCTTATCAAGAGCAGCAGTATGTTCAGAAAAGGGGTGTATTCATCGGGTCTCGAGTGGCTCCTGAACTCAGCGATCTGTTTCTGGCAACATGCTGACTTCCTATCCAACGAAGCATGAAAGATCACCGGATTGAAGTCATCTTCCGCTACGTTGATGATTTCATAATACTTTGTAACACGGAGGTAGAAGAACAAGACAACGGTTGCCGCGAGTATGTCATGAGATGCTTTCAACAGAGCTGCTAAGGACTTGCGTTCAATCTTGAACTGCCCGAAACAAATCTATCAGTTTCCATGATCTTGTCTTAGACCTTAAAGATGGCCACGTCTGCTGGAGATACCAGCAGAGCTGGTATCTCCAGCAGGCTGAGCCGAGCTGGAGAAACCAGCTCGGTTCTGTAAAGGGTTTCTTCCATTCGAATCCGGACACTCAAAGAACGTGAAACGTGGGGTCGCCATCACTGCTCTAACATCTGCCGTAAAGTCATGTGAACACCAGATCCAGAAGAGTTTTGACACTCAGATATCTAGGCTACTTGATGCTGGGTATCCGGAAACATTCCTGGTATCAATATGTGAAAAAAATCTCCCAGAAGTTGAAGCGCGGAGAGGAAGGCATCGAGCGAACAACAAAGAAAGAGGCTGGAAATACGGTAGTGGTAGCATAATACCTTCGTAGCATCACTCACCGGCTAAAAAAGATTTCATGCCGGCAAGAGGTCCAGGTGATAACCTCCGCGCCGATCAAAGGGGTATTGTATGTGCGGCAGGGCAAACAAAAACCAACGTAGGAACCAAGAAGCATGTAACATCACACACAAAACAAGGTACGCCATTGTAAAAAAAGCAGTCATTTATAACATTCCATTAACATATGCAAAGTGTTATATTGGGCAGAGAGGGCGCTGTATTAATGATAAAACCAGGAACATGCCAGATCTCTGCGAAACTTGACAACAGCAGGACACCTTGCAGCCCATTGTGGCGCATGCCAATGCGAGGCAGTGTTGTGCAACGTCAACCATCGTGGGGTGACATAAACATTAGCTCGCCCGTGAACCGCTGAAAGCCTTAGAAATCGAAGAAAAAGGCGAGGACTGTGTTAGTGTTCCTTCCGTTGCACTACACACCTCAGAGAAGATTTTCTTGCGGAGTGACTTGAGTTCCAGACAAAGGTAGAAGTGGAAGATCGCTTCAAGAAGGCAAAACAGAAGGAATGAGGACATTCCGACAGTAGAAAGGTTCCGACACGAAAACCTAAATAAAGTGTAAGGAATTAAAAAAAATAGGTAAGTGTAAAGAAAAGAAAACCATCATTAAGGATTAGCGGAGAAGAAAACGAGGCATTATTAAATGTCGCTAGTAAATTGGTGAAAATGTTATATTATTTTCGCTGTGTCTTTTTCATGTTCAGCTGGCCCCATTCACAAGTCGATCTCATATGCATATATTTTTATAAGGCGTTCGATAGGGTACCGAACAGAAAACTATCAAAATTAAATTGCTTTGGACTACAACAGATTAGTATTAACTGGGTTCAATCTTACTATTCTAAACCAGGAGATATATTTACAAGTAGGCACCAAGAAATGGTCAACTCTTTAAGGGGTACTCCGCCGATTTTTGAGCTACCTCAACTAACTATATTTTCTGACTCCCCGGCTTTTACCCTTTCTGGTATGCTATTTAGTATCGTGAAATTCATAATAGTTATTGCGAAATCGGCAAATGAAAATGATGCAAAAAGAAACATTCAAATATACCCGCCCCTTTCAGGGCCGTGACGTCAGTGGAAGGTTAAGCTTGCCAGTCGGGCGAGCAGTGTAAAAAATAGATAATGCTAATCATTTGTTCCGTGCTGGAGCGCGGGGACTGGAGCGAACTTCCAAAGCATTCATTTGACACCATGAAACTGCTTCGAATCAGTTGGGAACAAATTTTACAGTCCAAAGAGTGAACCCCAGCACTTCCACTGACGTCACTTTTTCATTGTTGCCAGAAGAGACTTTCAGTTTGAAAAACACGGTGAGGACCAAAATTGTAAATTCAATAACTTCGTGAAAAAAATTATTTTGACCTAATATTTGGGATACTATTTTGGCGATGTTGTTTGGCGAGTTTAGCAAAATTTCAAGCAAATCGGGGACCATGGAGAAATCGGCGGAGTACCCCTTTAACCGTTAAACCAGGGGTTTTCACACTTTTTGACTAAGGGGCCGGGTTAGGCATCTTCAAAAGTCTTGAGGACGGGGAAGAAAAAGTGTGATCATAAACGAAGAAAAACTAAATTAATAAACACAACTAAGAATTTAAACACAAAAGTGAATGCTAACGCAAGTACAGAAAATAAAAACTCAAGTTAGAGGAGTACATTTATTTTAGTTTGAAATTTAATATTTAGTTAATTATGAAGCTGCACAACAATTATGACCACGAAATCTCGCCGATCATAAACCAAAACGCGTGGAAACTTCGGCAAAATTGCGCAGTGCAAAAGACTAATGAGATAAATAAAACTAATGCTGACACGATGTACATAAGAACGCCACAGAATTTTTACATATTTACAAAGTTAAAACATGAGGCCAGGGACTAAGATTGGTGATACTGGTGCTAGCAATTTTCAGTCATGGCGAAAGAACCCCGTTGAGATCCTGTTACTTTCACGTCAGGCGTTGTCTGGACGATTGTACTACCTGTTCAACAGTAAGCTCTCCGTAACAACTAACATCACTAAATATATATCTTGACTGTATAGAGGAATCGTGTTACACGTTAAATATAAAATACATTTTGTAAAGTTTGTATATGCCCATATTATAAGAAGCGGAGCTTCCTTTTGTTAAGAGTAAGACTTAAAGTGTCTCGGGGTTACCTTCCCAAAAGATTTGACGCGGAGTAAACGCGTTGATACCGCCTGCTTAACGACATAAAGGAATCCATGTTTGCTGATAAAAAATTAAACCCCGCAACCAGATGAGTTAAAACTGGCTCGTATAGAACATACATAAACCCGCCCTTAGAAGATAGTTGTCATATATGGTACACGTATACCATAATATTGATCCTCCAATCGAGCAATCTACAACCATTTCAGACAAGGCGAGAAATCCAACGCTTAAAAGGTCTTTTTTTAAATTATTAACAGCTAGTTTAATTTTACCCCAAAATACATATATTCGCCCAGCTGGTAAGAAGGGTAAGGCAGATTACACCAGTAGAAGAGAATCCAAACGTCTTACAGTGGTGCCGATATTTTCAAGCAATAGGGCCATTCTATGTCAGACGTCCCAGATGTTGCCGCTAGACCCCTCCCGATTTTTAAAAAAAAATGAATGTCCATTTGTTACAATGTCCATAGCCATTCCCTAGAATATTTTTAGTGAAAACATATTTTTGATGACGTGAGCACGGTTTTAACTTTTAAAAACGTCGTGAAACTAGGCATCACTCAATAATTGAAAAAAAGCAACTTTCTAGTGAAACACCCAACAATATTTTTTCTTAAATCTGGACTGCTTTCGACTTACAATGTGGTGGGGCTCGTAAAGGTTTTAGTTTAAATATTAATTAAAAAAACAAAAAAAACTGTTTTCGCATTTTTGTTGTTTTATCAAAAATTACCTAATTGCTCCCGTGATTTAATCGAACTTTTCACCGGCTGCCCTGCAGATATATAATCTATAAAAAAATTTTAATACCGCACGATTAAATATCTCGCAGTAAACAAAAATCCTGAAGTTGCGAAAAAGTGCGTTTTGACGCATAAACAGCAGTTTTTTTCACCCAAAGGTGGTCCAAGTAAAAATACAAAATTAGGTGGGTTTGGAAGAACAATCGATAAGCTTTTGATACGGAAAGTTTAATGAAAGTCATTTTTCTTCAAAGCGAGAAGACATTTATTGAATTTGAACTCTCGCATCATAATCTGGCGTCGCTTCTTAACTCCTCTTCGCCGCACAGCACGCCACCTGCGATGATAGCTGATACAATTAGGTTCAAAGAAAGAACAGTTTTCTGCCGCTTCCTCTTGGCCGTCTCTCCGGCTGCAAAGGAATAAACGGCGGGTATCGTGTAATAATCGGAGGTGCCGCCAGCGCGTAGCAATAGCATGCCCGTATTGCCTTTTGTACTCTAGGGCGGCTTGAGACGCGATGCGTAATACGGGTGGCATCAGTTGACGTGGATTTCTCCCAAAAGGGAAACGCGATAGTATCGCCGTGAAATCTAGCCTTCACACATACTGCAGTGAAAAGGGGAACTATTCAGCGACGCAAGAATTTGCAGTTTCAATGCCGATTTAAACACAAACGAGGCGCGAGCCTCCAACTGCGCGCATTAGTTAACACCACATCGTCTCGTCGCATAAGATTTCCCGTTCACGGGGCTTTTGTGTTGCTGTCTACATCTGTCCAGACGTCGAGAAGAGAAAGTGATTGTGGTATGTACGTAAGAAACAACTAGGTTACTAGTCGATGCTCTTACCTGGCAGCGCTAAGCATTTGCAGATATCAAGACAGTGGAAGTCCACAGGAGGACGCAGCCGCGCAATAATGTCAAAATAGTAAAAGCCATAAAGCAACAAGTGTAGAAAAAAAGCCTCTTGCCACCAAGATGTACCCAACAACTCGAGATCCTACCTACCGGCGTGCACACACTGTGACACCGCGCACGCTCTGCCGGGCTCGACGGTGGCGTGCTCTGCAGAGAAGAGGCGCAAGAAACGACGCCAGGTTTGCGCGCGAAAGCTCAACTTCAAAATACTTTCTTTCCTCTTTAGAATTAAATTACTTTAATTAAACTTTCAAGAACAGAAGGAAATAAACTTTTTTTGTAGATGTCCTCATGTTACCTATTTTTCTTTGCGCCACCTTCAAGGCGAAATTGACGGCTCTTTAAACGGCAAAACGCAATTTTGTAAAAATTTAGTTTTTTTTTTGTGCAAGATATTTAGTTGTACGGTATGATACCTTTTTGTGTACAATATACCTACAAGGCTATCGATAAGAGTATTCACAGCCGCATGCAGCAAAGCCTGTAGTTCATTACAAAATATAAATATGCTAAAATGCTCATATATCCCTTATTTTTTAAAACTGCTTCAAGCATACCAAATTCCATCACCATGATCCTTATTACATAGCAATCGAAACACCGTAGAGTTTTTTAGTCAAAAATATTCGAGTGTTCCGTAAAAAAAAATCTTACTTTCTATCAATTACTGAATGACTTGTGGTTGCAGCCTCCCCCGTTTTACTAGTTCAAACCGCCATCACCCCATGAAATCTGTTTTTCGTAAATATATATATATATATAGGTAAAGTAAGGTAAATATAAAAACAATGGACCGGAGAGATTTTGGGGGGTTAATGGCGCAAAAGCTACGAGGCCATCTGCGCCAAACTAGTTGTAAGGATCATTGTACTAAAGGAAAGGTTTTACAAAAGATGGACCAAAAGGCTAGAGTCGGTGTAAAAGGCCAATACTGCTAAGAAATTCCATTACCCGTTCAAAAGAGACTAGAGGATTCTCTCCCACAAGGAGAGCAGGATGAAATGGGATCTGATATTGGAAAAATTCAGGGAAATGAATGCGGCGTTTGGGCTGAAGGCCGGGACACAGCCACAAGATATGCAAAACAGTGAGCCTGTCACCACACTGATCACACACAGGTGGATCTTCTCCCGAAAGCAGATGCCTATGAGTTATAAGTTAGTGTCCAATTCTCAGGCGGCACAACAACGTTTCATGAAGTCGGCTCTTGCATGAAGAGCTTTCCCAAACTCCTAATGTAGGTTTGGTTACATGAAGCTTGTTATCGCACTCCATGTCCCATTTCAATTGCCAAGAATGAAGAATTGAGGACTTCACCAAGGTCTTAATATCTTGATAGGGTAGACAGGAGAGCGATTGTGGAAGGTTCCCAGCAGACCCTGCAAGTTTGTCGGCTTCTTCATTGCCATGAATGCCAATGTGACTGGGCACCCAACAAAATTTTATATTTTGACCCCCATGCAAAGCAGAGTTAAGTTTATATCGAATCTGTTGTATAAGCATACTTTTAGTATCTTTAAGAGAACAAACTGCAAGAATCACACTTTGAGAGTCAACAAACAGGACTGCCCTCAGTATTTTACTATTGATAATATATTCAATCGCCATTGATACCGCATAAAGCTCCGCAGTAAAAATGCTGGCGATACAATCAAGTCGTTGAACCTTGGAGAAGCTTTCAGAATACACAGCACAACCGACAAAAGAGGAGGTCTTCGCACCATCAGTATAAACATGAAGATAACCATCATACTTATTTCGCAGTTCTCCAAACTCTTGCTTAATTACAGCATGGGAAATGCCGTGTTTGTTGAACTTTGCGAGAGACCAGTCGGATTCAACTCGCTGTGTTTTCCAAGGTGGAATACCGTTGACTTTCCAAACGAGGACGACCTGGTCCAGAGAAAGGTTCAGCGAGGAGCGAAGATGTTCAATGCGGAAGCTTAAGGGTCTTACAATGCTTGATTTATTTTCAAAAAGGCGATATAACCTTGACCTTGTGAGGGAAGAGTAAGTTGGATGCTGAGGGTCGGCCAGAATCTTGTAAGCATATGTTAGACTAAGATATGTACGTCGTTTGTTCAGGGACAGCTCATTGGATTCTGCATACAAACTGAGGACGGGGGACGTCCGGAAAGCTCCTGTTGCCAGTCGCAAGCCAAGATGGTGAACTGAGTCCAACATCTTAAGGGCAGAGGGCCGAGCCGACCCATACACTACTGCACCATACTCAAGGCGGGATCGTACAAGGGCATTGTATAGCTGCAGGATACATTTTCTATCAGACCCCCAAGACTTGTGAGATAATACTTTCAGAAGGTTTGTCGACTGAAGGCATTTTTGCTTCAGCGCTTTAAGGTGGGAAATAAAATTAAGCTTTCTATCAAATATCACACCAAGAAATTTGTGCTCTTTCCTAACAGGTATAGGAGTTCCATTCAGTTCCAGGGATGGATCCAAAGAGAGCCCACGTCGCAAAGAAAAGGGAACACAGACCGTTTTTGAAGCAGAGAATTTGAACCCATTTTCGTGGGCCCACTTGGACAGTTTCTTTATGGCTAACTGCAACTGGCGCTCACAACTAGAAAGGTTACAAGACGATGATGAAATCTGTATATCATCAGCATAAAGAGAATATGAAATAGAGGGTGGCAGCAGTTGTGCGAGTGAATTCATTGTTAGCAAAAACAAAGTAACACTTAAAACACCCCCTTGAGGAACTCCGTTTTCTTGAACAAAGGAATCAGATAGGGCTGAGCCGAGACGAACTTGGAAAGTCCTGTCTGTCAGATATTCCTTTATGCTTCGCAGCATACGGCCCCGGATATTACAGGCATACAGGTTTCGGAGAATCCCATACCTCCACGCTGTGTCGTATGCCCTTTCTAAGTCGAAAAAAACCGCAACACAGTGCTGCCTGTTTACAAATGCCTCACGTATCACAGTCTCCAGGCGAACTAAGTGGTCAAGGGTAGATCGACCTTGGCGAAAACCACATTGATTGTTATCAAATACCCTCTGGCTTTCTAACATGTAGACCAGTCGCCTGTTTATAAGCCTTTCATATGTTTTCCCAAGGCAGCTTGTTAGTGCAACGGGGCGGTAGCTTGATGGTTGTGAGGGGTCTTTGTTAGGCTTTAAGAGGGGAATGATATGTGCGTGTTTCCAAGCCCGAGGGAAACATGCCTTTTCCCACAAAAGATTAAAAAACAGGAGAAGGTTTTCAATGGATTCTGGAGAAAGGCGGCGCAGCATTTCATAATGGATTCCACCGGGACCAGGGGCAGAAAGTTTTGTCACATTAAGAGCCATCTCAAGCTCGCATCGCGTAAATGGCTGGTTATAGGATGCTGGATTTCCTCCTGACATGACAAGTTTTTGTCGTTCCGCACGAGCTTTTAATTGTCCGAAAGTAACACTGTAGTTGGCCGAACTAGATGAATTATAAAAATATTCCCCAAGTATGTTGCCATTATCTTTTAGTGATGAAGAAGGGGCATTAAACGTTGGAATGGCAAAGCACCTGTAATCCCCATTTACTTTCCTGTATCTGTCCCAGGCCTCTTTGGCTGGGACAAAGCTGGTTAAAGAAGAAAGATACTTCATCCATGACTTCCGCTTTGCCTGCTTCCTAGTCCAACCAGCCTTGGCTTTTCGTCGCTTGAAATCAACAAGGTTGCTTGGAGTGGGGTATCTGCCAAATCGGCCCCACGCCCTATTTTGGTCCGCCCGGGTTGTCGCACACTCCTTATTCCACCAAGGTTTACATTTCTTCGGTATATTACCAGATGTTTGTGGAATGGACTGCTGAGCAGCCTTTAGTATCTGCTCAGTAACATAAAGTGTAGCGTTCTCAGGGGACATAGACGAAAGAAGCGAAGGATCTAAAGTGGAGTGAAGATTAAAAAGCGCCCAGTCTGCCTTGTCTAATTTCCACCTAGGGACCCTCTTTAAAAGATTAGGCAATGGAACGGTACTCTCTAAAACAACTGGATAGTGATCACTTCCAAAAGGGTTATGAAGAACCTTCCAGGAAAAACAAGGAAGCAATGAAGGTGAAGCAATAGAAAGATCGATGGATGTAAATGAGTTGTGTGCCGCACTAAAAAACGTTGGCTCTCTCCCATTAAGAAGGCACAACCCCAAAGACAATAAAAGACGTTCAATCACACCACCACGGGAGTCTTGACGGGTACTACCCCACATAGGATGATGAGCGTTAAAATCCCCCAAAATTAAAAACGGTTGTGGAAGCTGTCCTATACGTCCCTGAAGCTCTTGAAGGTTTAAAGGAGCATTAGGTGGCAAGTATAAGGAAACAATTGTTACAAGGCGGTCTAGAAGGAGACGTACTGCAACAGCTTCCATTGGCGTGCAGAGGGGGACTTGAGAACAAGCAGCTCCCCTCTGTACGACCGCTGCAACACCACCAGAAGGCGTGGAAGAGGGGCGATCTTTTCTAAAAACCTGATGACGTCTTAAAATATTAAAAGAATTAGTGTTAAGATGGGTTTCTTGCAAGGCGAGAGCGATGGGTCAAAGCTGATCCATAAAATAGTTGACATCATCAATATTTCTTAAAATACCGCGACAGTTCCATTGCATAAAATGTAACTTAGTCATCTATAAAAGGTATGTAAATATAAAAGTGAAAAATAAACTTAGTAAAATGAGTATGACTGTAAAGTCAACACAAACTAGGTGGAAGACATTGGGATCATCATTTGGGTGGGACAACAGGCTTCTTATTCCTTTTATGTTTACTGGAGGGCGTTTCCCACTCCATATTGTCCTGGTCGGACCCAGGAGCGGACAGATTGTCAGCATCTGTTGACATCTCCACCTCCTGAGAGGTATCCGTTGTTTTTAGAACAGCACTTGTCCGGCCAGGTGTGTGGGGGGGCAAACCCCGACCACGACCGGCTGGGAGGGTTGCAGACGAACTGGGCGACGGGTCGTCTGAGCTCGTCTGGTCCCCTCCTTTCATAGGAGCTGCATGGGCACCATGCTGCTCCTTCGGTAAGGGGGCCCTCTCTAGCGAGCAAGAGCGAGAAGCTCGCTCCGTCTCCCCAGGGGGCGACCTAGGAGAGGGGGCAGGCGCGGCTGCTGCCGGCCTGTCCCTGAAAGGAGGAGCTGCACGCTTGCTACCACCAGGGGCTGGAGGAAGCAGCCGCTGGTCCTGTCGGGGAGCTGGGGCCCTGCAGTCGGCCGCCAAGATCTCGAGAGAGACCTGGGTGGCCCTTGACTCCGAGCGTGGTGCAGGGCCCCTGCGCACCACCTCGGCAAAACTCCCCTTTGACAAAAAGGAGAACCGCTTCTTGGCTTCTGGGTATGATATGTTTTCTTTTACTTTGATGGTAAGAATTTCCTTTTCTAGCTTCCAAGAGGGACATGCACGATAATAAGCAGGATGTGGTCCACCGCAGTTAGCGCAGAGGGCCGCAGCCGCCTCGCAAGTATCGGAAACGTGACCTTGACTACCGCACTTCGCACACGTCTCCTTCCCTCGACAGCTACGTGTTCCATGACCAAAACACTGGCAACGGAAGCACCGCTGGGGGTTGGGGACGTACGGGCGAATGCGGCAGTTCAAGTATCCTGCCTTGACTGTCTCGGGGAGGGTATGTCTTTCAAACGTCAGGATAACATGCCTTGAAGGAATTTGTTCGCCATCTTTCCTAAACATAATGCGTTTCACGGCGACGACACCGGCACCCTGGAGTCCCTCGAGGAGTTCTTCCTCACTAGTGTGCAAGAAGTCGTCCTCAGAGAGTACTCCACGGACAGTATTTAGTGTGCGATGAGGACTCACCGACACCTTCACGTCAACGATGGTAGTTAGTTTAAGAAGTGCGTCACTTTGTTTTTTTGTATTCACTTCCACGAGAAGGTCTCCAGTGTGCTGTTTTTAGCCTTGTAGGAAAACCCTACAAGGTTTTCTAGCACCTTTGCTACAATAAAAGGTGACAGCTTGGAAACAGGTCTTCGTTCATCCAGCGAATGAACGATGAAAAACTTATTAAACGTTTCTGCTTCATATTCTTTGTCGATGGTTTTTTGTTCGGGGCAGCGCCTTTTAAGGGCGTGCCCTGAACGGGGTTTGGAGGGGTGGGGCGCCATAAAAGGGCAAAGAGTGTTCGGAATCCGCGGTGCACCGCCCACCACCGAGCCCAACAAGGGGTTAGGTAACGCACCATAACAAGATGGGCTTGGCTGGAGACGTTACGGTAACAGTGCTGCCGGGAAACTATACCCAAGTGTGGGTCAAGACAGAGGTCTATTGCCACCCAAGGTTAGTCCTTGCCGCCAAAGAGGGGTGAAAAAGGATCAAAAGAAATGAGAAGGAAGTGAAAGAAACAGGAAAGGTAAAAGCGAAAGATCGGAGGGGATAGTAGAAGAAAAGGCGACTATACTGAATCATCCTGGCCGGGCCTTACCAGGACTTCCGTCTATGAGAAGCGGGGGCCGAAGTGGTGTATTGCCTCGCCCGGGGGGCCCCGAAGGGTCCAACCCTGCCCCGGGCTCAGCTCAACCACCAGGATGCCCTTTTCCCCAGACACGGGAAAGCCACGCACAGTCAGACGTGGGCGGGCAAACCCGCATGGCTCGGGGTCCGTGGAGACGCCACTCTCCAAACACCTGCTTTCACAGGTGCCCCCTGCGGGGAAACAATGGACCGGGAAAAGTTAATAAGTGAAAGATGCGTACTGTCGGAGTTACTAATTCGAAGTTTATTACGACGTTTCGAGCGGGGACCGCTCTTCATCAGGTGATGAAGAGCGGTCCCCGCTCGAAACGTCGTAATAAACTTCGAATTAGTAACTCCGACAGTACGCATCTTTCACTTATATATATATATATATATATTTGTTAGAGAGGCACCACAAACGTTACGGTGATGAGCCATCAAATTTATTTTAGGAATCGGAGGTGGCTGTGGGGCCGCTGACATGGCATGGAGAAGTCCTGATCACTTGGTGCCGCCTGTCGCTTAGGCATCGCGTTTCCAGCCGCCCTCGTGTACAAAGGGCACAACGGGCCAGCCATTGCTACGCGCTGGCGGCTACTCCGATTATTACGCGATACCCGCCGTTTCTTCCCTTGCAGCCGGAAAGACGGGCGAGGGGAAGCGGCAGAAAACTCCGTTCTTCTTTTGACCTAATCGCAGCGGCTATCGTCGCAGGAGGCGTGCTGTGCGGCGAAGAGGCGTTAAGAAAGGACGCCTGGTTGGGGTTTAACTTCGAAAATTGATTTCTCGCTTTAAACAAAAATTACTTTAATTAAACTTTCAGAATCAAAAGATTATCGATCGTTCTTCCAAACCCATTATATTTTCCATTTTTACTTTGACCACCTCAGGATGAAATAAGCGGCTGTTTATGCGTCGAAACACACTTTTTGCAACTTCGGGATTTTTGTTCGCTGCGAGATATTTAATTGAGCGGTTTTAAACATTTTTATAGGTCATATACCGGCAGGGAACCCGGTAAAAAGTTATGTTAAGTTCCGGGAGCAGTTAGGTATTTTGTACTAAAATAACAAATATGTTAAAATTTTGAAAAATATTTATTTAAAAAACATTTAAATTAACAAAACTTCAGAAATCCAGCCACATTGTAAGTCGAAAGCCGTTCATATTCAAAAAAATATTGTTAGGTATTTAACTAACTTGAAGAAAAGAAGTCTCTTCCCGAAATGTCGTGTATTAAAACCTCTACTGCTGTTCAAACATTTTTCTACGTTTACGACTTTCTTGGTGAAGACTTGTTCATTAATACAGTTAATCATTTATTGAGTGAGGCCTAGCTCCACGCTGTTTCTAAAATTTAAAACCGCGTTCACGTCATAAAAATTTTTTTTTCGCCAAAAATATTATAGGGCATGGCTACGGACATTGCGGTAAAAAGCCATGAATTTTTCTTTAAAAATCGGAAGGGGTCGAGCGCAACGTCTGGGACGTTTGATATGGAGTGACCCAATACTAATTTGTTTTTTTCTGATAAGAACGATTAAAGCCAGGAGCCAATTGCCGAACGAAATCCTGTATGTAGAAACGGCACCCCAGCCTTTGAACATTAATCACTCAGCTGTTAACCTGTTAGAGTCACAAACTTGTACTGCGTACGTGTTAACATATGTGAATTGTCAACCGCTCCCCGCATTGATGTGCGTATATTTGCAACGGATACCCTCTGTGTAATGTCAATCAAGAGAGTGTTGATAGTATTTTCAAATAAATAAATAAAAACAAAATATCAAGCTACTCTAAGTTGCTCCTGCATAGTTTCAGTCTCGTTTCGATCGGTTTACTAGGAAAATCGACAGCGCAATAAAATATTTATGTGAGAGATGCCTTAACAACGTGAACTCGTGTATAGTGGTGACTGTTTTGAGCCTGAGGAAGGAAAAGGGAAAATCCAAAATGGATCTTTACTGCTCTGGAATTTATTTATTGTTTTGGATACTTACTGATGTCGTTATCCAGCACACCGTAAAACGCATTTATCACTGCCGCACCTGTGACCCACCTGAATAGTTTGATAAAAGAATTGTAACTCTACACATGAGTGGGATCTATATCAAACAAATAAATCCAAGAAAACAGGCATTGATAATACTCACTCATCTTCTCTCTTATATGGTTTTCGTAATCTGAGAAGTTCCTGAAGGTGGTGATTGAAATTCAGGCCGCGCCGAACATTCACAAATGAAGAGTTCAAAAAAATTGCAGGCACCTATGAAGAAAAGAACACACACACACACACAGACACACACACACGCACGCACGCACACACACACAACACACACAAACACACATGTTCATAATTTGCATGTCTCGTCTTTTCCCCCCATAAAACAAACCATATTTTAGGACTATAGATAACACACTACAGCTTATTAATGTAAATGTTACGCGGTGCGGACCATCATACAGGTACAAACTAGGCGATAATTTGTTTCTTCTTGATCATGCTTTATGACGATACATGACGGATTTTGTAAATGGAAGCATAGTTTAATGATGATGGTAGATCCTTCTCGAGCTTATAAAGGAGGCATTTGTGAAATGTATACTATGTATGAAATTATGTTTTCTCGCTTACTTGGCATGAGGTGTGAACTGTGAACCGGGTGTGCATCATGCAGCAGGTGCATTCAATTCAAGGAAAACCTTTTTTTTTTTTTAAGCAGAATTTTTTTTTAGCGGACTATGCACTGAGAGCCTACTAAATTTTGAAAATAGGGTATTCACATATAGCATATCTAAAAATAATTACGTTGAAAGCTGTGCCTTCGAGTCAAGCGTGTATTTTTTTCAACTGTACTTTTTTTAAATATTTAGAGTTGTCGATGAACACCCTCTATATCCGGCCAGCCGCATGAATCGGGTGCTTGGTTTTGAACTCGAACATATAATTTTATAAAAAGGGGGTGAGGTTTAGGCGAGTGCCGTCTTCGACCTCTTTTTATCTAGGAGAACACAAACTAGATGAGAGAATAATCGTCATGATAAGTTGGCTGATTAACTAAATTGTTTAATTAATTTTAAATATTGGTTTTAGGAAATATGTTTTAATTGCACTACTCACGTATATTATTATTGCAGGACAGAACGATGAGCAAGTGTAGCAATACTGCATAAGTTTTCAGGTGTTAATTTATCAACTTTCACGTTTTTATTCCAATTCGAAAATTGCCCGCAAAAAGAGTGTCGCAGCTCTGCCCGCACTGCCGCTTGGAAGAGTGACGTAGTCGTTTCAATTATGTCTGCACTATCTCGGCAGTGTGTTCTTGGTCAGTGCGCCCAAGACATGTGTCGACGTGGCTGAAACGACCACGTCATTCTACTAAGCCTGAATGTGGACAGGGCTAACGCCCATTTTTATACTGCAACTTCACCTTTTTATTGGTCTTTCCATTGACAGCAATTGCCGTCATTCCGATGTATACGTAAAGCCCCTCGATGTTTTTGCGTTTATCTTGCAAGTAGCGTCAAACGCGCCAGTGCACAAGGCTCGTTTCTCGAGCCGCCCTTGGAAGCGAATGGCGGCGCAGCTCTGAATTGAGCGGCCCTTGGAGGGGAATGGCGGGGGAGCACCCGCTCGTGGAACGTGTCTTGCGCGTTTCCACGACAGTTGTTGGCGGTCCTGGTAAAAACGACTTTATCAATGGGCTTTAAATATACGAAATGCGTCATCTACTAGGCGCGAGAAGAACTAGATCCGCCATCTTGGTTATGTCCAGAAAAGCGGCGGGATGGGCTGGTGCGCGCTGGTGTGTGCTGTGCGATTTTCTATTTCTACCAGCTAGAAGCCATGAAATTGCTCTGACTCACTCTGCAAGCAAGGTGGAGCCAACGACAGCAATGGGAACACGGTATGTATCACGAATGTATCGTTCATTCGTTTATTATTTCTATTCGAGCCCTAGAGCAGTTATCACGAGCAAACCATCGTCGGTTTTTCCTCTTTTAATTTGACAGTTGGAATTCTATCACTAAAACTACGTATGTTTTGAGAATAACGCTTTGGGGGAACTAAAATGGGTGGTGAAACTTTTAGTTCTTTAATTTGCTCTTCGAAAATAACGCAAAAAGCGCCGGTGTAATGTTCGGAATAACAGTCTCGCTATGTGTACACTTAGCCTGAACAAAAGGATGCTATCTGTCGCTAATGTAATGTACTGTAGGAAAGAGCACGGCTGTTTTCAACGTACAGGATTTATGTATATCGGGGACTGCAACCTTGCAAGATATAACTGTGACGGCGCAAACCTGTTGACTTCCTTCTTTACCGCGATGCATTCGCGACGAGTGCTTTAAATCGCGGCGAATTTTTGATAGTGAATCACTCTATTGCTTGTAAGCTTCTTTGTTACCCTTCGGTGGCTATAAGCGCTAATAACCCACGCCGCGAAGGTACTGCTCTAATCTACATAAAGCCTCACTAACAGCAAGGTGGGAGCCACGTTGGGAGCATACGTCTCCTAATGATTTTACCGTTTTGCGTCTTTGCAACTTGTCAGTTCACTAAAGTGCCACTATGACGTCCTAAGTGCAAATAAACTACAAAGGCGCCTTCAGTGCCGCCTCTGCAGCGAGCGCGACGCTTTTGAAAGCCTCTTCTCTTCGCGAGTTTTCATTTTCACAACGAATTCTCCGAAGCCAAGTTCTCAAACTCGTCCTTTCGAGTCCGCAGAACACAATTTGTGAGATGGGATGTACAGTGAAAAGCTGTCGGCGTGCCTCGGAAGTAAATGTGGTGACTCTAATCTGAAGTAGAATGCTCCCAATTTCAATTACCGATTTTAAATAGGCACACATAGAAGCGATCTGTTCGTAGATCGTGGGTTCTTTTTAAAACACACTTTTAGTAAGTGGAGCTTCCTTGGTCCACGCTCATATGCAAAAGTTCTTACATACCTTGAATCGCAGACCTGTATCGACATTGATGAGGGCCGCGTGTACGCTCCGAAAGCCAAACCCGTACGACTTGCTCTGCTGGTGAGACGACGTCGCTGTGGACGCGCACAAGTTGCGAGCCCGTCTTCAGAAAGGGTACGTAAAGGTTTTAAATTGTTTCGCCGCAGGCTATGGTTTGAGCTCGTAAAATTCCATCGTTGCATCATTCCTCCGGCGGGCTACACGGTCAATGAATACGCCGAAGCGGCTCTCCGGCTCTCCGAGTTAGACTTAACTAAGATGGCCGATATGATGCATGCGCTGAATGTTGCGAGACGTCCTAGCAATTTATCACATCTCGCCTACTGCCGTTGCAACATGACCCTAAAAAGTAATCACTAAAAAGTTCATGAAGCGATTTTAGTTGAAATAGCCTGCTTACCATGACGACTATCCCCTCAACTGATGTCATCCAAGCTTCATAAATACATTGTAAAGAGGGCATCTGTCTAACTCTCACCCAGTTTAAAGAGACAGTTGGAATTAATATTAAACAACCTGTATATAAAATATAAAAAATGCAACCTATTGGTTGTATTGGCATATTTATGCAAAATCGGGATAAATCAAGACTAGAACGGCTGAAAATATCTTGAACACAGAAACAAACCTTACCAAAATATGAAATAATATTATTTTGTCATCGGCGTAATATAACTTACGTATTTATAAAGGTCATTAAGATACGTCTCGTTTAGTATCCAAGAAGGGTATCCAATTTTTGCTGTCATTTTTTGAAGCTGAAATGAATGACCTAATTAGTACATGGTCACAATACGAATAAGGGTCAGTACCTTCTGCATTGCCTCCTCACGTGTAGATTTATCCATCCATGTATTATTTTCAAGCATCTCTCCAAAAGTACTGTCAAGCACACCCACCAATTCGTCAATCTGATAGAAAAAAAAATAATCATCTTAAAAGAAATTTCAACATTTTACCACAGGAATACTGACCTGTATGTTTCATATCTTCGCCCCTTATTTTGTGAAGTACCCCAATACACAAAAGACAAGTAATGTACTGTTTTTGTTCCAAAACAATTGGTCACTTACGCGAAACGCCAGCTCCACACATTTTTTTTCTCCTCTGTACTATATTTGGCATAACCGGGCCCCTGCTCCCATGCAGTTCAGCATATAGCAAAATGAACAACGCAGCAATATACTAAAGCATTGTAAGCAGCTTACAAATCTATACATTTCAACGCTGATCAGATTGCACAAGTTGAGGGGACTGCTAAGACGATCGTCGTCCTCGTCGGTGCAGCTAGAGCTGATGGATTGAGCTCGAGCACATTCAATCTGCGAGGTGATTATCTAGAATCAACGCGATGTTACCTCGGCCTCTCACACTGTAATAAACAGTTAAATAGTAACCGACTCATCGAGTTACTACACTGTCGAAGAGGGTCAAGACAAGAGCGGACTGAATAGGATATATCACATTCATGCAACGAGGATGCTGGAAAATTCTACACTCCGCTTTTATGGTCGCGAGACATTCCACCCGACAAGGAGCAATGGCGACTATCATATAAAGTTCCAACCTTGTCTTGATGTCGATGAAGTTATGGTGGACGCGGACGAGAACTTAAATATTGCATCAGTTCGTGCCGAGACATTCTAGATGCTGAATTGTTTCTCGAATAAAGCGTATCAGGAGCTAGTAAAGAAACTAAAAAAACACATAACACCTAAAAAATTGAAACAATTCGAACGGGCGAAACAGTTTTCGGCTCGTCAGGAAACAAACATGAAATCTTGCTTGCAGAGCTCTCACATTTTGTTAGCACCTGTTCACTTGTCTTGATATTTCTGACCTTTAAATTTGCCTTAAATGGCCTTCCATTGAATGACCTTGAATTTGACTTTTTTTATTTCTACTATGCTATTGCACAGAAAGTGTTTTTGTATTATTTATATCTTTCACATTTTATCAACATCATTCGATATAGTTTGTCCACTGACCCTAGTACAAACTTGTGTATAAATCATGTGTTTGAGACTATCGGGCTATACCGTGAAAATATTTATAATTTTTATGTTTGTTTTTTTCTGCTATTAAATATTGATCATTTGGTTGTTTTTCATTTGATTAGTTTGGCTATTGAATGTTTTTTTTAAATTTTTGTATAATGTGTCTTTTTTCCGTCTTAATGGTTATGTGGCCCGTTGCACACCCAGAAGGGGCTAGTCCTTGTCAGGCACTTATGCATCTTGCCTTAGGCCCTTCTGCAGAAGAATACGCAGACACAGATAAAGAATAAAAAGGAATGAGAATAAATCGGTCAAATAATTTATACCAGTGCTTCGAACAATCATCACCGACTGCGAGTATGCACCTGAAGCCCATGCCCAATCTTGCACGCTTTTGAAAGCGTTCATCGTCACTCTCCATGACACAGGCGTCTGTGCACGCCTGGTACTCGATATTCCAGAAGGACCTCACTCTTGACGGCGCCCTCCCCTTGGCCGAGTCCTACCCAAAAGCCGCAGCGGAGTCATAACGCCTAGACGGAGGACACCACTCTGCACTGCTCGTCAAATAGGTGAAGCTGTTTACTTCTGCACTGTGTTGGGTAAAGTACATCTAAAAGGTATTTCAAGTAAAGTATAAGTAAATGAGACGTGGTGTACTTGAAGTAAAGTACTAAGTACACTGGATGCGATGTACTTGAATAAACTACTATAAATCCAATGTACTTTCGAAGTACAGTAAACGTATTTTAAACCTATTTTGAAAACGTTAAAGACTGCTTTTAAACGTTCCTCCGAAAGAGACATGAGAACAGGAATCTGAGACTTCTTTCTAAAGTACCCGATTACCCTTCACATCTTGACGGAATAATCTCCATGTCCACTGCTCACCAGCAGGACCTATTGGACGGTTCTTGATTCGTTGAAGCGCCAAAGGTACTTTCCCAAAAACGAAACAAACAAGAAAGACAAAGGGATCCTCCCTTCTATGGTCAAGCAGGTGTTGGTAAAACATTCATTCAGGAAATTACGCTAGGTTATAGGCGTTGCCACCAGAAGAATTGGCAACGTCATTTAAGGAGTTTTGGATGAAGATTAGAAAACCCGTCAGATTCATGCAGATCACCTCTAGCAAGGTTGACATCAGATGATCTTGATATTTTAGCATTTAATATGAATGTCCCCCGGTCCTCCCAGTTAAACACCCACCTGGAGCCCACCAGTGTTGTAGGCAACACCAAAAAAGTAACGATATACGTACTCGTTATTTGGCAAATAGGGAAACGCGTTTCTGACCTACGCTACCTCAAAATAAAAGGAACGCGTTACCGTTACCAATAAGAATAACGCACCTTACTTTTGTGTTACTTGTTATTTATACATTGATGGCAACAGCGTTTTTTTTTGTTTTTTGTTTTTTTTTTGCGACAGCGTTTTTCGACATTGTGACACAAGATGTAGGCGTTGGGGGTGTTCTTAAAGTAGGACCTTTCGCGTAGAGAAAAGACAGGCAAAATATTGAAGGTATGTGGAATGAGTGAAATAATTAATGACTTGGCGCCTATATTTTATACCAGCTTAAGTCCACTCTCATCCGACGATACCAGCTAATGGGGCCAGTCAGCAGCCTCAAAAGCACAACTGGGCCTGTTTCTTCATGATTCGTTCAGCGATGATAGAACACGTAAAGAAACATCAAGAACACCATGATGGTGCCCGCTTGGCGCTGTCCGATTAGTATCATCAGCTAAGCGCGAAAAAAATAACGTTTTTTCAGGTATTGGGAAGAAAATGTAGCGAGTAACGTAGCTACGTCACCTGTTACTAGAAATGAGCAACGTAAGTACGTTACCCATTGCTGTATTAAAAATAAATCAGTACGTCTCTACGTTACAGAAAAAAATCTGCGTTATCGGTAACGCCGTTATTGTAACGCGTTACCGCCAACACTCGAGCCGCCGGCATTAAAGTGCCTGATGGCTTCGTACTGGAACCGGAAACAAGTAAGACATATCCGACTCGCAACCCCCGTGCGTTACAATTACAAGTCTGCATAAGGGGTAGGAAATATGGTGACTGCTAATGAGGACTCTAATCATCATTGGCGCAGCTCGAGCGGATGACCTGGGCTCGAGTGCATTTGTTCTTCTGTGAGCTGGCTATTTTAAAGCAGGCCATGCCTCTTCGATCTGTGATACAGTAACAAAGAGTTAACGAGTAACCGCTTCACTGGATTACCAAACAAGTCACCAGAAACCTTAAAAAAAACAAAAAAAAACAGACCACTCTATATGCTATTGTAGTCGTGGACAACGGAGAATGAAAGAAAGAGTTAGCAGACAATAAAAAGGTACAAATCACCCAGCAAAGACCTCCTTCAACGGCGATGATCGCGGAGGGGGTCGGTAGGACCATTGAAAATCGAACCGGTAATGGTCGCCGTCGGTGTTGAGTCCACAACAAACAAAGAGGAAGCCACACATGAAACTATTAAAAAAAAAAGAGCTTCACGTTTTTTTGAGCTGCACGTTACACGTTTGTTTATTCGATTTCGCGGCGTTGCTAGGGGCTAAAACGAAAACAGAGGAAAGGAATAACGTAGTCAAGCTCACACCGCCCGGTAAGTCGCACGCCGCAATATGCTACGTGCTAACAGTGCGTGACATTTTTTGCTTTCGCATTTCTCTGCCCAGTGACTTTGGCAGGTTGATTGCTTGTTCGCTTGACGAAGCAGTTTAAAAGTATATAGAAGTACTTGTTGACGTGCGTGTCCAGGCTATCCCTGCACACCGTGCCTTTTTTTCGAGTGTCCATCAGCGGCTTCAAGTACGCCTTCAGCTGGACTTTTGTTTGGTGCACTATATCAGTGAAAAGTGTGTTGAAGACACGTCTGATGTTACTGGCTAGGTGAAGAGCTAAGTTGTAAGGTGGTGTCGTTTTCACATACGAGTATTTCTTGTTCTCTCTACAGAATGGCTTTCGAGGTGTTCCATGTTTCTGATTGCAGTTGGACTTAGCAAGCATGACAAATTTGACTTGCTGCCCACCCGGCTACATAGGAATGCGTTTTCAGTTGTGCATCTGTTCTATAATCCGTGAAGTTCTCCGTCATCTCCGTGGAGTTGTCAAAATCATCTGTTGAGGCGTCAGTGTTGATTTTTAAGCCAGACTTGGATAGCTCTTCCAGTTTAATTTGAAGTAACTTAATTACTCACGTCTGTTCTGTCTTCGGGAAGCTGAAGCAGGATTTTCAACCACACCTTAAAAAATTGTGTTTGCAGTGGTAGGCAGTACATGGCATGCGTGTCATCTCCAAATATGCGCTAGTCTATGCCGCAAGGTGGCTGTTTAAACATCAAATGATGACCCATAGCAGACTTCACCGCGTACTCTAATGAAATCCGAATAGCAATGTATAACGAGATTACACTTGTTAATATACATATTAAGTATAAAAAAGCACATTTGAAAATTTCTGATTAGAAACTCAATTGCAGACGAAAATAGCAGGTTATGACCGTGCAATCACTTTCTAAACTTTGCAGAAAAGATGGAGTTCTCATCGCAGACGAAAATATAAGAAATGGGGAGCAGTCGTGGACAACGGAGAATGAAATAAAGAGTTAGCAGACAATACAAAGGTACAAATCACCCAGCAAAGACCTCCTTCAACGGCGACGATCGCGGAGGGAGTCGGTAGGACCATTGAAAATGAACCGGTAATGGTCGCCGTCGGTGTTGAGTCCAAAACAAACAAAGAGGAAGCCACACATGAAACTATTAAAAAAAAAGAGCACGTTTTTTTGAGCTGCACGTTACACGTTTGTTTATTTGATTTCGCGGCGTTGCTAGGGGCTAAAACGAAAACAGAGGAAAGGAATAACGTAGTCAAGCTCACGCCGCCCGGTAAGTCGCACGCCGCAATATGCTACGTGCTAACAGTGCGTGACATTTTTTGCTTTCGCATTTCTCTGCCAAGTGACTTTGGCAGGTTGATTGCTTGTTCGCTTGACGAAGCAGTTTAAAAGTATATAGAAGTACTTGTCGACGTGCGTGTCCAGGCTATCCCTGCACACCGTGCCTTTTTTTCGAGTGTCCATCAGCGGCTTCAAGTACGCCTTCAGCTGGACTTTTGTTTGGTGCACTATATCAATGAAATGTGTGTTGAAGACACGTCTGATGTTACCGGCTAGGTGAGGAGCTAAGTTGTAAGGTGGTGTCGTTTTCCCATACGAGTATTTCTTGTTCTCTCTACAGAATGGCTTTCGAGGTGTTCCATGTTTCTTTTTGCAGTTGGACTTAGCAAGCATGACAAATTTGACTTGCAGCCCACCCGGCGACATAGGAATGAGTTTTCAGTTGTGCATCTGTTCTATAATCCGTGAAGTTCTCCGTCATCTCCGTGGAGTTGTCAAAATCATCTGTTGAGGCATCAGTGTTAATTTTTAAGCCAGACTTGAATAGCTCTTCCAGTTTAATTTGAAGTAACTTAATTACTCACGTCTGTTCTGTCTTCGGGAAGCTGAAGCAGGATTTTCAACCACACCTTAAAAAATTGTGTTTGCAGTGGTAGGCAGTACATGGCATGCCTGCCATCTCCAAATATGCGCTAGTCTATGCCACAAGGTGGCTGTTTAAACAGCAAATGATGACCCATAGCAGACTTCAGCGCGTACTCTAATGAAATCCGAATAGCAATGTATAACGAGATTACATTTTTTAATATACATATTAAGTATAAAAAAGCACATTTGAAATTTTCTGATTAGAAACTCAATTGCAGGCGAAAATAGTAGGTTATCGCAAACGATTGTGGAAAAAAAAAAGAACATTAACCAGAAAGTTGCAGACGACCCTCCAAATGTCCTGGCATAGAGTACGAGACGAACCAGCTGGAGTAGCGAAGGAAAGAAAGTACAAACTAAGCCAAAGAAATCAAAGCAAAAGACGCAATTATTCGACCGTCATGTAAACAACAGAAAGAAAAAAAAAGCAAAAACAACCGCATAAAATCAGGACGAAGAAAGAGCGCGGAGGCGTAGCGTCGCCTTCAGCATAGAAAGAAAGTAGACTGAAAATTGGAAAGAGTTCCGGGACCGTACAACGGGTGCCGACCTTTATAGTAAAAGACGCAGGAGATGCTAGTCATCCCGCTGCTAAGAAGCGAAATTTGTGCACCGTATATAACGTCACCAAAATCACCTTTATTAGCGGTACGACACTCTCCTCTTTTTTTCGTTTGCTCGCGCAAAAAGTCTGCTTTTTTTTTGTAAGTCCGCTTTTATTAATTTCAGTATTAGCTTCAGATTTGCATGTAGACAGTCGACCTCTTTCAGAGCATACTGACGTCGCAATAACGTACGTGGTTCGAAATTGCTTTTTGCTTCTTCATCCGGAGACGATCTTAAGAGGAATAGCCAGCTCGCCTATTCGTCAAAACAATTTTAAGCAATACATTCATTAGAAATAGGAATCGCAACAACAAAACGAATGAATCGATAAGAACAGTAAAGTTGAAACGCAGCTATATTCTCGCATTTTTGATCATTGCCCTTCTTTCAACAAACAGGGCGAAGTTGCATTCATGTTTTGCCTGGCCTACATAAGTTCTGACAGAGTGTTTCTTCAGGAGAGCCCTAATACTTTACACTGAAAGCTGTAATATCTCTTTCAAGCGAAGAAAATGTCCTTTACTCCTGAGGTGGCACCTACTTTTTAACATTCAAAGCAGCGAATACCCGTGATTTTTCATTGGTCACCTCGCGCAGAGATAGTCAACACCAATCTGTTGTGGAGAATTCGTCTGCTAGCGGAAACTCCGAACTCGCTATGGGCGCTGCGATCACTTTGTGCCCGCGCTCCGCGGGAGTGGCCAGTATCGGCTTGTATGGCATTTGATCAAACAGTGCATGCTGCCCGCAGACACCCCTCGAAACGCTCCGCTTCGCTCGGCGAAAACTTCAATATAATCTCAAACCCCAGCGTGCGGCGAGCCTCGTCAGAACTGCCAAGAGTTCGCCAAGCGACCACGTTCCACTCTCAGTGTCGACCTATACAAAGGCGCTTCCGACTTTGGCGAGCGTTGCGGCATTCACATGAGCGGACAACTTTCTGAAGAATGTATAGCGTTGCCCGCTGCTGACGTCAGCAGCGGGCAAAGCCTTTTCGCGTTTCTTCATAAACAAGAGATTTTGCTGCAATAGTGTCGCTGATAATAGCAGACGGGCTTTATCGTGCGGAAGGAGATGATGAAATGACGAGATCAGGTGCGTACTTGGTCTCTTACGCCGTGCTTTTCATGGGCGGAACGTGGCAAATTGAGTTTGAAATAAAAACTTGACGCAGATGGTTGATCTTCTCCAGCACCTAACATTTTTACGATCTTTACACGAAAAATATGTTTAGGTCGCAATTCCTACGAAGTTTCTTTTACAGAGATTGGGGCTAAACTACCGATGTGCCCCCAAAAAACACACAAATATCTGTAGTACCTCAATACCATACACATGTTTAGACGAAAATTTGGCAATTCTACTGGTTAAAAAAGTGAGCACAGCCATGCGCTGCGAACAGTAGGCATAAAACGTCTATTGAAAGCTAGTTACATGATGATGGGCATAAGCTTCCTTATGCCCATCAATCCTTACCTGACCGTGCAATTGCAGGTTATACACTTTGAACAAAAACTAAAACTTACTTTGCATTTGAAATATTTACACTGCGAGATCTTAATCTGGGCTTAGAATAGGCCGAAGCAGATTCGACTTCGTGCAGAAACAACATAGCCACTGTACTATGACAGCTGGGGTCTTTAACGTGAATCACGCAGTCGTGGTTTATCTACCGCACATCTGAATGATGCAAATTGACATCGAAATAGGAAACACGGGGAGAAAGCTAGTCGGGTACTGCAACAAGAACGTTCGGGCCATAAGCTCTGTTCTGCTGGGAACTGCTCTAACATGCTTGACCACAGGGTGGACGTATGAACTAATGTTAGTTTCAATGGAATTCAGCGATTCATTTCTTAGCAATATGTTTTGTACATTTGTGGCGAAGAGGTGCCCTTAGTCTAGATTGATTTACTGAATCAATTCGTTCATCCATTCAACTCTTTATTTTCCGTGCTAAGGACAGATAATGCCAGAATAGTGATTGAAAAGCACATTTTGTGTGTCATTAATATACACAATTTGTATGGTTAATGAAACTGGCGAAAAGTGTAACAAAACAATTGCAATTACGCTAAGCAAAAAGCAATAAATACAGGTACGAAAGTAGCAAACAACATTCGCGGCATATTTTGAGAAGTTCACAAAAAACATGTTTAGGACTTACAGAAAACAGTTAAATATTAGTAAAAAACGCTTGATCATTTGCATACAAGAGTTGAAGATGCCAATGCTGATGTACAGAGCGTGTTATAAAAATGTATTATGTTCATGGGTCTGGTTAGATTTATCTTTCCAACAAAGAAAGTGGCAGTAACTCTTAATATTACCCTTGGTATATATAGGTCGATACCTGACGCCAGGCTCGGATAGTCTACTAAACTGTGCAAGTGTTTATGTAAAAATGAGATCGCTCTAGTTTTCTGGTGTTTAGTGCCAAACAACCATATCGTCGCCAGAGTCTAGCATAATTGAAATGAACAGTGCGACCAAGGTGGTAAAGTAAACAGTAATAAATACAATGTCTTCACTTTTTCTATCATTGCTTGGTTACTAAAACCAACGCAATTCCAAACGGCCGAATCAGGCTCAAGTTTCGTACGCATGAAAAAATGGTACAAATCGAATATACAAATTCAGAATAAAAGTTCTTCCAAAATACTATGAATGATGCCTAACACTCGAAACGCAGCATTTGTAATGTTCGGAACATCTTAATTGAAAGGCAACGTTTACTTAACGTATACTTCTATATCTCTCTGGCACTGAACCCTAAGTAGAAGGGACGAAACCACCGTTTTATAAGGATTTAGAGTTATATTGCGGTCGCACCAATGATGCACCACATTAACATTATTCATTAGTAGTACACAGTCGTGACTAGATGAAGCCTGCCGAAAGAAAATGCAGTCATCAACATATTGTAAAAAAATATTTGAATGGCGGTTACAGAAACTGAGATCATTTATGAATACATTGAAAATAATTGCCCATAGTATGAACCCTTGCGGCACACTCGAGTATGATAGATAAGGCATAGAATGTAATCCCAATATTTAAACAGATTGTCTCTTTCTGAAGAATAACTCTAAGTAAATAGAAAAACTTTTTTATCCACTCCATATGACCTTAATTTATGTAAAACCATTGAATGATCAACCAAGTCAAACCGCTTTTACAAATAAAAGTACACGGAACTTTTACGCCCGCGCTCACTGACGATCGGTGGCACTAAGTTTAGAATTGATACCAGATTGGTCTCTACAGCTATAGCAGTGGGAAAACCGTGTTGTGAAATGCATTCTTTTCGTTTAAAAAATTGCATTTCCCGGTCATCCCTACAAATACAGGTGAGTGGGAACGCTCTGAGGCATTGTAATGATTACAATATATAAAGATTTATGATAAAAACTAAAGTTTGAAGCGATTGAGCCAGATGATAGACAAAACGCAGCGAGTGTTCGTGCGAGTTGGTGGATGTTGATCATGTTGAAAATTTCACAAGACTGTGGAAACTTTTGCCTACCTTTTTGATAATAATAATACATTTTATCAATGATAGATTTCAGATAAAAGAGCCCGAGGAAAAAAGATGTTCATAGACAGCTTGACGAGCCCTCTGCCCCCTTATCAGAAACAAAGTATTTAAAAAAGGTACAAAAAGGTAAAAAAGAAATTATCGAGTTCTATTATGAAAACTAAGCAAAAAGCACAAACAACATACACACACACTATTGTTCGAGAAATAAAAAAATACGACGTAGTTCAGAAAATAAAATTGTGTCTCTAGTTTTTTTTTCTTGTCTACATAATTCAAAAACTAAGGAAGCGTAAATTTTTGTATTTGATAGCTATAGTTAGTTTTAGATCTAGGAATTTTCCAGCATTCGACAAACGAGTGGAGTAAACATACATAGGGGGCTAATTCAGTCAATAAACTCAATTTTCTTATGTGTCTTAAGCTTGTAATTGTAATTTTTTTTTAATATCAAGCACTTCGAAGCGTTTAAATAGTTATTCGGTATGAGATTTTTATAGAACGCCTGAAATAGTTCTTCATAATTTTTTCAGTAATATATGTAGTTTTTCTTTTATTTTAAGTTTGCGAGAGTAGTATTGCCTCAAACCCGATAGCAGTATGTTAAGAAAGAATAAAAAAATGAAGTTTAAATAGTACTTTTACAGAGGTTGGGAGCACAGATTGATGACGATATATTAACCCTTTAGCACCTGAAAACTTAGAGTTAACATGATGCATATGATCATTCCTAACATATTTTCTAAAAAGAAAAATAGCGCCTAAAGTCTTATGAGAATTTACAATTTCTATTGAACCTGAATTTAATATAATGTCTTTGTTCAAAACCACTGGTTTGTTCTTAGTAAAGAAGAAATTTCTAAGCAGAATTTTAAAGGGTCTTTTGGGGGCAAAGGGTTCAGTCTGGGGTAGTTCGGCGTTTGCTTTGACAGTGTGCAGTTCTTACAGTTGGGTGTTATTGTTCGATAACTAAAGTTTCCATTTCTAATGTGGGGTCACAGTTTTGCAGTAGCCGACGTTCAGACGTTCTCTTTCCCGTGTGATTTTGCTTCTACCAAGTTTCGTATGTTTTACCACAGTATAAGGTAATTTTCAATCAGATAAGACCATAGGTGGTTCGACTAGCTCTACTATATACACTTTTCAACTACACTAGTCTTAGAAATTGCAAAGAAGACAACTACAGTAGAATAACTGGCATGTCCGCTGTGTGATTACATGACCGGCAGTTTTCAGCATTTACCCATACCTTTAGCTTAAAACATACTGGCTAATGTTCGAGCACACGTCGTAATGCTTTCTGTGGAACAAATTCTGAGTCTCCTAAGGGTGGGCATGTTCGTCTGCAGGCTGAATCAATCATGATCTATAATTTAGTGGAAATATGCCAGCCAAGTAAACGATTACGTAGCTTGTTTTTAGCATTTGCTCGAATGGCACTACCACTTTCTTATATATTATGTTGAATAGCACTGATAGCATTTAGGTCCCTAATTTAATTTCGCCTATTTTGCTTTTTTACGAATAATATTAAATAGATAACGTGCCCCTTAAACACATATATTAGAATCATTCTATTTATTATTCAAACTCAGAATGGATATTCGTAATTTTTTTTATTCAAATCCGGATACAGTAAACAACAAATTATCGGACAAAGCCTTTATATGCATTTAGAAAAGGCAGGCATTTTCAGTGCAGGTGAAGTTTGTTTAAAAAATTAACTAATTATACTATTTCGAAGGTTTAGTCAACGAAACGCATTTATCGGGATCTTGAAATGTTTTGCTTACAGTTTTCTTGGCTTTGGGATCAAACCTCTTGTCCACGTAAAGACGACCTAATGCGTGTGTCATTGAGCTTGATATACGGGTGAGACACTTCTTCCACCATGGTCTGTCTTTCTTTACGCCGAATGCCTCTTTATTAAAGTTAAAGAAGAGCTTTTCTAGGTTTTTGGATGCCCCAGCACCTTGAGCTCGGATCCGAGTCCAGTACACAAAATTGTACAGCGTAGATCTGCGGAAAAAATGCGCCAGATCACGTACATATTAGAACGGCGTTTGTGAATAGGTCGCCACATTCATCCAGCGTAGGTATTCACCTCTATGTCTAATATTCTACTAACCGGCGCACGTCCAAATAAGCAAGAATTATAGGACAAGACCATATATGCAGCTAAAATATTGCCACTCGAATCTCCTAGCAAGCGCGTCCATGCTTTACGTACTTGACTCCGACACAAATGGTCCGAGGTTCGATGCATGGGAGCCGACGCACCTTTTTGTTATTCCTGTAAATGTCGCGTTCCTGTAAATGTGCGTTCTGGTAAATGAGAGAACCCTTTTGTTATTTTGAGAAGCAAGTGTGCTACGCACTGTACATTCTACGCCGTTTGTTCCACAAGCCCGCGCGTTTACTGTCGGGATCAAAGGTTTGGATAAGATCGGAGCGCCGACAGAATGGACCGTTTCCCATTAAGCTTCTGCGCATACGTACACTCCCGCTGTCGCCATTTTCGCAGGGCACCGTTCCCGGTGCCCTGCGAAGATGGTGAATTCGCCTAGAAGTTGATTACAACTTATTCCGTAGACAAGTACAAACGCGCAAGCGATCTGTGAAATGTGAAGAGGCACTCTAAGCTTTTATAGCGCCGAGGTAATTTCAGACCATATGGCAAACTTTGGAGGAAATTATTCAACGCTTGCCGCGAGATTAGACGCTGCATAATTCTATGGATAATCTGGAAGAGTACGCGTAGAAGAGCGGTCAATCGTTGCCAACAAGTAGGTTGCAGCGCACTTACCATAATAATAGCTGCCTTGAAAGAAGCAATCCAAAATATACGTCGACACGCTCAAAGCAGGACAACCATACAAACACAAAAACGAGAAGGAAGGCTCCTTGAAGTTTCAACACAATGCGGCGCACAAGCTGTCATTTGCCGAACCCAACCAAACCGCTAGAATTCCTGACTTCTTTTAAGAATCGCTTGTTGCCGATATACGCGTAGGACTTTTCGAACACTGATAGCTTTGGTGCACATCCAATACGGTGTCGAGAGACATCCTAATAAGTCCGCAGGATTAGATGACAGATAGAAGCAGGAAAGACCAGCGAAGTTCGAACTGCAACTGAAAACAAGCAGACACAGAAAAAATCGGCTGCCAGGCGCGCGCCCTTCTCGATCTCGATGCTTATCAGCCTGTAGCTCGCGCGCTGCTGTGGATCACGTGACAGAGCTGACCAGAGACGAGGGAGGGGGCGAGGTCAAGGCGCAGGAGACCGTGACACACCCCACCCTTGTATAAAAAAAAAAAAAAAAAAAAAAAAAAAAACTCGCGGTTAGGTTTTTTTTTTTTTTTTATTCCGGTCAATGTTAGGGGAGAGGGTGCACCAACCGGTGTACCGCTGTACACGCGCTTTCCGCCTCTCTTCGGATTATCACAAAAAGTTGATTGCGCCGCGTTTGCAGCCTCGGAAAGCGGGCGAATTTTTGCAGCACACTTGAATGCTGGAAATGGCGCGCGCCGGGCCTGCAGCTCGGCTTGCCCCCGAGCGAAAACGCACCCAGTACGAGCTCGTAATTTGACTGCTGCAACAGCGGGCCTGCTCTCGCAATGCTCGATGTTCGTGCAGCCACGTGCTCGCACGTTACTTTCGCTGAGTCTTGAATAGACCGATCTCCCGAAGCGTTCGACGCATGCGCGAGGCAGCCATAACTTTAGTTCACGGGAGGCAATCGGAAGTGCAAAAGACTGTTCGTACCGTGCACGCGCAGAGCTCCAGCGAGTTTGTCGCGCGCACAGAGACTAAAGTTCCCTCGATGCATTGCGGCAGCGGTGGCGTAGTCAAACTGGCTGGTGAGATCGGTGAAATGGAGTCTAGAAATATTTTCTTTCACGCGGTCGCTTCCTCTGCGCGAGAGGTTCGAGCTCAATAAGTAAATTGAGGTAACAAAAACGCAAAAGTGTTAAAATTCTCTCAAAGATACCGGCTCGGAACGCCGCATGTTTACGTAAACAAAATTTATTGTTGTTGCAGCATAAACGAACCTCAGCGCAATCAAAATATTAATATAATTACTTGCATTACGCGGACGATGGTAAATCGATGAACCGGCACTCCTGGCCTTCCCGAACAGGCTGCCACTGCTGAAACTGGCGTTACTATGCGGAGAGCCGTTTGATTAAACCGGTACCGCTTGCCGGTCACCGGTCACCCGACTGTGGAACATGGTCACCGGTTTGAGCAAACGTGCGACAACTTTGCCCAAACGAGTGAAACCATTTGCCCAGGCAACTGACCCGTTTGCCAAAGAAGAGAACAAAGAAGAGACCCGTACGAGCCATAACGGTCAAATAGGTGACCGTTATGGCTCATACGCGGACCCCTTTGAGCCATGCGGGTGACCCCTTTGACAAAGTGGTGGCCGGTATGGCTAAACTGTTAACGGTATGAACCCGTTTACTTTCATATAGGCGCCAAATGTTTTTTTTTTTTTTTTTTTTCAGTAGGGATACCTCAAGAGCTGCACTCTAATTCGGCGTTACAGGGAGTTGTAAGCGGTTTTCATTTTTTTGTCTTCACTTTTGTACATGACGTTGTAACGTCTTCTAAAGAAATCTAAGCAATGCCTCCTTAAGCACTGCATTCCATGCACTGTAAGGCCTGAAAGGTAAAGGTTTACCCAGCTCCTCCACCACAAATGTCACGAATGCAGGTGACGAGAAGCCGAACACTGAATTGAAGGATAAAGGTTTAATTGACGAACTTGTGCTAAACAAAAATAAGTAACGACAGAGCGTCAGGCAGCAGAAAAGCGGGCCGTGATTCGGCGGCACTACAGAGCGCTAGCGAGATTGACTCGACAAGGTCGCGGGCAGCTGCTTATCTACCGTGCGTCACTATCTCGAAAGTTCGGCAGAGAAAGTTCGAGCGTCGCGTGCTCGGGGCGAGGATGAACTGTCACTTTCGAGAACAAGAAAGCAGGAGGAAAGTTACGTCTGGTGCGAGAATGAACGCGAATCCTCTAGAAGTCCGTGACCGAGCGTTTCTTTATCGACCCTGCGGGTGGCAATATTTTTTTGAATACTGCACACCTTACAATGTTTATAAACCCAGGGGGAACGTGAAGACAAATCGTTTTGCACGTAGGTTTGTGATATCTAAATTTGATAATAGTGTAATTGTATGCGCTGACTTACATATTTTCTCCTTCCAGAAGTTCCTCAATACGTTTAATGTATTCAGGCTCCTTTACAATCACACGTTCGCTCTCATTGAGTGTCATATTGGCCGGTTCAAACCAATAATTTAATAGTTTCAGCCATTCAATCTGTAATGTCACAAGGGAAAATAAAACCGCAACATACAGTGAGGATTCCATTTCTGCAGAGTAATGTCCAGATGTCCACAAGGATCGAAATTATAATACAGTATACATATGAAGAACAATATACCAGTTCGCAACTTATGCTAGCCTTTATCCTTTTCATTTAATTTTATTTTGTTACCTTAATGACCCCCGATTGGGTATTACATAAGGGGTGGGTACATGAATGTATTATATATAAATGCCAAACGATTTTAAAGCCCGACGTGTCCTGTCATCTTTTTCATGAATGTGGATGGGCAATTGATTGCAACAGCGTAAGAAATGCAGTTCCAGCTCTGAGCTACTCGGGGAAAAAATGAAGCACGATATGCGACAGTGCGGGTGCTTGGGCGTGCAACTTGGTGTGAATGTCCGGTGAGCTGCGATATGCGTGCGGGGGAAAGGGGGTAAAAGATAAGGCTGTTGACAAAGGGAACGAAGACGCGCTCCGGGCACCATAGCTGTACTGTGAGTGAGCGGGAAATAAGCGGTAGCACTCCTGTTTTTATGATTTGTGGTGGCTCACATAAGCACGTTATGGAAGGTGCTATTCGATGTTTGGTTAAAGGGGTACTCCGCCGATTTCTTCATGGTCCCCGATTTTCTTGAAATTTCGCTAAACTCGCCAAACAACATCGCCAAAATAGTATCCCAAATATTAGGTCAAAATAATTTTTTTTTCACGAAGTTATTGAATTTACAATTTCGGTCCTCACCGTGTTTTTCAAACTGAAAGTCTCTACTGGCAACAATGAAAAAGTGACGTCAGTGGAAGTGCTGGGGTTCCCTCTTTGGACTGTAGAATTTGTACCCAACTGATTCGAAGCAGTTTTATGGTGTCAAATGAATGCTTTGGAAGCTCGCTCCAGTCCCCGCGCTCCAGCACAGAACAAATGATTGGCATATTCTATTTTTTAGACAGCTCGCCCGACTGGCAATTTTAACCATCCACTGACGTCACGGCCCTGAAAAGGGCGGGTATATTTGAATGTTTGTCTTTGCATCATTTTCATTTGCCGATTTCGGAATAACTATTATGAATTTCACGATACTAAATAGCATACCAGAAAGGGTAAAGGCCGGGGAGTCAGAAAATATAGTTATTTGAGGTAGCTCAAAAATCGGCGGAGTATCCCCTTAAGGGTCTTGTAAAGTGCAATGGAGCATGATCACAATAATCATTTTGGACGGAGATGTAGAGGGTGCGAGGACCAGAAACATCGCATACGCTACCGTGTTACGAAACTTTCGTTTCGGTGCAGCAAGTGGCAGCAAAGACCCGTTTTGGAAATTATTATTTTTTTTATCGCAGAAAAGCAATTTTTATATATTTCAATCTACTGTAAACGACTTAATTTTTGCGAGGACCCAATTTTCGCGAATTACGCGATTCGCCTACAATTCGCAAAAAAATAGGTTCCGCGAACAATTCCGGTAAAATGTAAACACATTGGAATATATATTGAGATCACACCGCGTCGCAAAATTTATAACCCGCGAATTATTGCAGAACTTCAGCTTTAACCTAAATTCCGAATGATTGAGCCCACGAAAATTAAGTCGTTTACAGTAAATGATGATGCCTCGTCGTTTCGGGCAATACATATATAATTTGGAGTGCCTGTGCCCCTTTAAGAAAACCCCTCGAGTTTTCTTGGGTAGGTAGGTATCCCATACAAATGTAAACAAAGTTTGTTCACGAGACTCCTCAGAACTCCTGATTCTTTTTTATTTAAAAATGTTTGAAGAGAAGTAATGACAAATCTTCGAAGCTCTTGCACAGTAGTCCGTGAAAATCAATTATATTTTGTCATGGGTGTTTTGACGTTCGATCGTCAATGATGGTCCCGGTCATTGTAGAGGTCGCCGCCTATCGACTTTGTGAATAGGCTGCCGCATTCCTGTCGCGCCCCCTCTCACTGTACTTAGTTGATGTCGCTTGATTAAATTCATTTCTCTATTGTGTTCGGGAACGTGTCGGTCGCATCCTGGCTCGCTGCACCCTGTCCTCACGGTACGGGCCCTCGATCCATCAAACATGGTGTCTGAAGTGAATCGTCCTCGACGGTATCCTTCAGGACGCTATAATCATCATCTCATGTCCAAGGAATCGAGCCTGCAGTGGGTCGGCGTCAGTCTACGGCAGACTAATTACAAAGTCAATAGGTGGCGACCTCTACATCTCCCCGTTTATGAAAGATGAAAGATTGAGGAAGCCCACGACATAAAACTTCACAAGTTTAAACGAGTCGGCCGAACAACACGTTGGCAACTACGAATTCGCAAAACACCGTCGCTGTCAGTTGGGACTGGGACCGGCTCAGTGGCAGGGGGCGGCCCTGTCGGGCTTGCAAGTCGTGGTTGTACAGGAACCAAGGCGTGTTGCGCTGATTCGGGCTCATCTTGTGGTTGTGCCTCTCCACCGAAAGGCACAAGATGGCGGAGATTTTGTTGAAGAACACCACCACGTTCTGTCTCCACCATATAACTTCGTGGTCGTTGAGCTAGACTCAACACTGTAGCGCGCACTTGATCAGGTCACACCCAGACTTGCTCTCCGGTTCGAAGTGACGGCAGGTCCCTGGCCGCGTGACGCCGGTTGTAGTTTGCAGCCTGTTGTCTTTTGTAGGCTAAATCATTGCTCGCGACTTTGTCTCTCGCTGGCCAATTTGAAAGGAGCTGCTCGTCGCACTTAGGAACTGGTGTTTTCAGCTGCCTCCCCATCAAAAACTGGGCTGGGCTGATATCGTTCAATTCCGGGGTGTCTGGGTAGCTGAGGAGGGCCAGATTCGGGTCATCTGCCTTCCGAAAGAGGTATCGTATTATCCGGATCATTCTGTCAGCTCCTCCATTAGACTGCGCGAAGTGAGGGCTGCTGGTTACGTGGTCAAACCCGTAAGATTTAGCGAAATATGTGAACTCTCTCGAAAAAAATGGAGGACCGTTGTCAGACCTTAAGCGCTGAGGAATTCCATTTCGAGCGAAGATGCCCTTGATCACGTCGATGACAACCTGAGCTCTCGTGCTTCTTAGCGTTACAACCTCTGGGAATCGGGAGTAGTAGTCCACTACTAGGATGAAGGTCTGTCCATTAAGGTGGAAGAGGTCCACGCCGAGCATATCCCACGGACGACCAGGGAGAGGGGTGCAGACGAGCGGCTCCGACAGGTTCACACGAGTGGAGGCGCACTGTTCAAAATTGGTAACCATGGAAGTGATCTCCGCAGTTATGCCTGGCCACCATACTGGTTCTCGAGCCCGGGCTTTGCTACGGTTAATTCCCTGATGTCCCTCGCTCGTGCAGCCGCGTCAGCACCGGCAGCCTCAGTGAAAAGGGAAGGCTGAAGCTTACCATTCCTGGGCATTCTATCTCAACTGCGAAAGCAGCAGATGCACCTAGTCGCACCAAGGACCTAGGTGCCACAGTAGCGATGGAGGTCACGCCTTCGTCTCGACTGGAGCACTGCACGGGCCCGGGCCAGCCCAAACATCCATGCACAGCCCGGCCCGGCCCGCGGGCCTTGCTCGGGCCGGGTACCACGCATTTTCTCGGGCCCGGGCCGGGCTCGGGCTTGAACAAAATATTTTGCGGGCCGTGGCTGGGCGGTCGTGTGCCACAAATTTTAAAATGTTGAAAACGAAAAAGCTGCTCATTGATCTTTTCGGTTCAATTAAAACAAACATGCGAAATGCAAAATTACTAAGCTGCTGTTAAAAAAAAGTCTTGCACTTGGAAAGCTTTCACGTGGATAAAAGGAAACGTATGGATTCCTCCACCATAGTGAGAAAGTTCGGTCAAGAAACCGAGGGCACTCCAGTAGCAAAGTACAACATGAGTATATTTTTTCTCTGCGCTTCAAACTGAACACAAGAAAAACAACGTGAGATTGATTTTGCTTTTGTGCAGGGAGCGTTACTATGCCGCCAAATATAAGCTGACTAGATATTTTTATGCTTATACACCTTTTTGAATATGCACTAGTATGATTCTGATTATTTCTTCACAAAAACATGTAGAGAGAAAAGTTCTCTGAAACGAATCGAAAAACGAAAAGCCCGATATCTCTTCAAGAAATACATAAATAAAGAATACGGCACTTTTTTTTTTAAGTCACTTATACACTGCATATATCGCCAATATTCTCGAAAATACACAAGGTCGGGATATTTATTGTGTCGAAAAATCTCGTTCCAAGTCCAAAAGAAATTTAAATCAAATATGCTCGCTTTATGCTTTATGGCTCATGAACATAAACTATCGGGCTCGGGCCGGACTCAGGCTTATATTTAAAACATTTTTGTCGGGCTCGGGCCGGGCTCGAACTTCTGTCTAAAAATTCTGCCGGGCCCGGGGCGGGCGCGGGCTATGCCTCTTCCGGGCCGGGTCGGGCCGGGCCTAGAAAAATAAATATTCTGTCGGGCTCGGGCCGGGCCCGGGTCGTGCCTCTGCCGGGCCGGGTCGGGCCGGGCCTAGAAAATCAGGCCCGTGCAGGTTTCTAGTCTCGACCTCCTGGTCCCGTCACTCAGTCCACGGAGCCAGTCTCCCGCTCCTCTTCCCTAGCGAGAACTTCCCCGTCTAGGAAGCAGCACCTGCCACGTGCGACAGATGATACAGACTGGACTGTGGGCAGACCTAGCACATTGACCGCCGCCCCATCAGGTCAAGGCAGGGACCGTGGGTTGCCCCGCGATCCCTAGACAACTCTAAGGCTTCTGGCAGGCCTGCGAGAAGTCACCAGACGCAGAAAAACTGCAGATACCGGCAACCATTCTGCTCCAGAGCCAGATCCTGAGAAAATGGAGTGGCGAATCCAGAAACAAAAGCATAAAGGGAAAACAACAGTATTTCCTCCTAGATCAGATCATCGCACACATCACCCCCTTTTTCTCTACCACTTCTCTGATACTTAAAATTCCATGAAGAATGACGGCAATCATCCAGTTGACTTGCCGAGGTCTACTGAGGAACTTTGATGATATTGAGTTTCTCCCGGAGGAACACCACCCACTTGCTTCATGTTTATAAAAAAACGCATCTCAGTTCCAAGCATACAAAATTTTCTTAGACGCTATCATATTTTTAGAAAAGACAGAGAGGGTGTGTCTGTTTTTGCGGGAGGAGTTGCAGTGGTTGTTCCAAAGCACCTTCCCTGATCTGGAATCGCTCTTAATACTGGGCTAGAGGCAGAAGCGGTGTGCATCCTCCTTCACAAAGTGGTGATTGTATGTTCCGCGTACATTCCTCCTTTTCGACAAATGATTATAGTGCGCTTTTACATCAACTTCCTGAACCTTTCTTTTACTTGGCGATTTTAACGCACACAATTTTTTGTGGGGTAGTGGCCACATCGATGCCCGTGGTCAAATGGTCGAGTCAATTTTAATGTCGCATGCACTTTGCCTTTTTAACACTGGAGAACCGAACAATTTTAGCCCATCATCATTATCGTCCTCATGTGCTGATCTTTCCATCGGTAGTGCATCCATTTTTACTTCTTTTACATGGGCAGCAGGCACTAACCCATATAGAAGTGATCACTTTCCTATTTTCTTAAAGAACACCATTCCTGTAAAGTGCATGCCAACGTGGACTGTCCGTTGGAAGTTTGAGAAAGCGAATTGGTCTCTTTTCACTGAGGCGACACAACTTGCATGCACGTCACTTGATGAACTTTCTGTCGAACAAGTTGCAGAGTTGTTAATTAATTTTATTCTTCAAGCTGCACAGCTTGCTATTCCTAGGACTCCCGCGCATCTCCCGCTGCAACCCAAGCCGTGGTGGGATCAAGAGTGGACTGTCACGGAAAAAACAAAACTGAGCCTGGGGTACCTTTCGACGTTACCCCACGCAAAGCAACCTCCGTTGCTTTAAGCAAATGAAACCTCAGAGAACGTACATCCGACGTCAGTCAAAGCGCAAAAACTTCCAGGGGTACGCCCATTCCATTAACAGTATTTCAACAGTCAAAGAAGTCTGGGACAAACTTCATCGCATTGAAGGGAGATACCATGCCTTCTCAGTCCCAATCCTCTCCTAGAATGGGGTTTGTCCGGAAAGTCTAAAGAAGCTAGCGTATCTTCTCGGTGAGCATTTTGCTCTTGTATCGAGCTCCAAACATTATTCTTCTGCATTTCTCGCATACAAAGCGCGTGCAGAATCGCATGCTGTGAAGACTACAGGTGCAGCCCATGATGACTAAAGTCTACCTCTTACGATGCATAAACTCGAAATGGTCCTTCACTTAACTAAGCCTTCAGCTGCAGCACCTGATGGCATACACTACCAGATGCTAACACATTTCCATCCAACACATTTCCAACACATTATTTCTTATTTTGTACCCTTTTAATCGAATAAGGCACGAGGGCAAATTCCCTTCGGCATGGAAGGTAGCCACTGTTGTTACTCTTTTATAAGCTGGTGAGGATCCTTTTTCTGTGTCAAGTTATCGCCCTATCGCCCTTACTAGCTGTTTGAGCAATACTTTTGAGGGTATTGTGGACAAAAGACTTATGTACTATTTAGAGAAAGGAAAACATCTTGGATAAGAATCAAATGTGGGTTTCGTTCCTGTCGTTCTACGGTTGACCATTTGGTTCGTCTTGAGACCGTAATTCCTGAAGCTTTTGTGAACAGACAGTTGTACGTATCAGTGTTTTTTATATGAAGAAGGCATATGACACAGCATGGCGTCATGGAATTCTTCGTGATTTGTGTGAAGTTGGGGTACTAGGTAGGATGCTTGCTACCATCAATAGCTATCTTTCTAATCGAACCTTTCTCGTGAAGCTAGGAGTGTCTTTCTCTCAAGAATTCGTCCAGGAGACTGGGGTCCCTCAAGGGGTTGTCCTCAGCGTTACTCTTTTTTGGTAAAGATCAACTCAATATCCCGTTCCCTACCTTCCTCTGTGCAATATTCACTCTATGTCGATGACCTTCAAATCTCTATTTCATCGTGCAATCTTTCTTTTTGAAAACGGAGGCTTTAAGTTGCTATCAACAAGCTCCAAAAGTGGGCAGATGAAAGCGGCTTTAGTTTCTCTCCAAAAAAGACAGTTACTGTCTGTTACTCCAGTATAAGGGGAGTCCCTGCGAATCCTTCGCTATATATGCGACAGACCCCTATCCCGGTGAAAGTAGACCACAAGTTTCTGGGGATCACTTTTGACCGTAAGCTATCGTTTGTGCCTGATATAAAAATTCTGAAGTTAAAGTGCCAGAAATCACTGAACATCCTTAAAGTCTTGTCCCACAAGGCATGGGGCTCCTACCGTCTATGTATTTTGCAAATCTATCGCTTGGTAATCGGCTCACGCCTAAACTATGCCAGCTTTGTGTACGGATCTACTAGGCCATGAGGTTTTAAGGCACTCAATCCCATCCATCATCAGGGACTTCGCTTGGCAATACGTGCCTTCAGAAGGTCGCCTGTGCTCAGTCTCTACGCTGAGGGAAAAGAGATCCCTCGACAGACGGCGATTCTCCTTGGGATTTATGTATTCATTAAGGATACAATCAATCGCTCAGCATCCAGTGCGGGAGGCAGTGGAGGGCACAAAATATAAAAGGAGGTTTGAAAACAAGCCTAGCATTCGCGATGAGAAATAGGATTATGGCAGAGACAGTTGGAATAGACGGTAAGCTTCCAGTTGCTGCAGTTCCAAAGACGATGGCACTATGGGATTTCAAGTGCACACGTTGCAATTTTTCACTAACAAAGATTAATAAAAAGGATACCCCATCCGAGGTCATGCGACAAGAATTTTACGAACTCCAGAAGCAGCATGATTCTCATTCACACTATTACACAGACGGCACAAAAAACGGAATCATTTGTTGGCTGTGCCATGATCGGCCCATCAGTAAGAAGGGTTCGTAGGCCAGATTAGTTGGCGACTGTTTTTACTGCTAAACTGCGCGGCCTTCTGCTTGCTATAGAACACATCATCCAAACACGTAACTCCCGGTCAGTTATATATACAGATTCGCTGAGTGCGTTACGGGCTCGGAAGTCACTTGAAACCCCAAAGGACGCCCTCATTCTTTTATTACAAAACAAAATAGCAGCAGCGACCAGGAAAAGATGTAATGTTCTATTCTGCTGGGTGCCGAGCCATGTCGGAATCCCAGGGAATGAAGAGGTAGTTCCTGCTGCGGGCACTTGTGGCACCCGTACTGTGGACATTAGTGGTATCCCATTCAGAGATTACTGTGCCCTAGTCAAATATCAAGTTAAAGCTCAGTGGCAAACAGAATGGAGCCTACAGGTGTCTAACAAACTGCACATGATTAAGCCCCTTCTTAGTGAATGGAAGAGTGCTAGGCATAGAGACAAGTTTTATAAGGTAGTCCTCTGTCGTCTACGCATTGGGCACACGCGGCCGACGCATGGACACCTTTTGCGTGGGGAGGACCCTCCGGAATGTGAGCATTGCCAGGAACCTTTGAGTGTCTTGCATATCTTTCTCGAATGCCCTGCATATGATGATAAACGCCGCCATTACGTCTCCCAGCTCTACAAAAAGGATGTTCCTCTACACCTATGTGTGTTGCTTGGAAATGAGCCACTACTCTCACCCACCAAGGTTTTTAAGATTTTAAAAAGTATTGATCTTTTACACAAATTGTAGCATTGTTTATAATATAAGCTCCTAGTATTATTTTATACATTTTTTTTAAATTACCAGCCACTAAAGCTTTCTTCACCAAAATCCTCTTGTGCAATAGTATCCTTTCTTGGCGCAACATAGCCTTAGTTCCTCTTGCGCCACAAAACTCCAATTTACTTCCACAACTACTGGGAATCCAACGAAATACAATGGTGCAATGCTTTCTAGCTGCCACAATAATTTTGTTCTGGATTTCAACAACAAGGCAGTTCTTTGTAGGCAGCAGTGAGGAGATGGCTCGCAAGGCACTAAGGGGATCAGTGAAAACCCCTGCCAGGTGTATCCTGTGGCGAGCTATGTGTTCCGTAGCCAGCAGGAGGCATACAGCTCCGCAGTCAGGATGGTAGCGGTAGTATTTATCCGCTTTACAACTTCCACTGAAAAGCCAATGATAGAGCAGCCAAAAAAAGTCTCAGCTTTTGTTTCATCTCTATAAAACTTTGTATGATCTTCATACAATTGAGCGAGTTTATAAAGTTCTTACAGAAGAACCGCACTTGGAGTGTTTCCATTGCTATACTGTGCAAGAGACAGGTTGCAGTGTATATCAGGGTGTTTCCAAGGTACTACGATGCGGGGAAATTTGACTACCTGGGATGCCACTTCTAATTCAACAGACTCTGCCAAGGTCTTCAGTCGCACGTTGAGCAGAGGTGCCACACTAGGTTTTGCGAGGAAGTGTCGTTCCGAGCATGTTTTTTGAAAAACACCTCGAGGGGGGTGCTAGGGGACACATCGGAAGCGAAGAGAATACATTATGCCCAATGCGCATCTACGTCTTTCGATTCAACACTCATTACCCACTGCATATAAACTGGGTACAGTGGATGTACGAAATGCACCTTTAGCCAAACGAGGCCCAAGATGACGAACGGCATCGAAAATTTTGAGCACAGACTGTCTGGCAGACCCATAAACAAAGGAGCCATAGTCTAGTCGGGAGCGTGCCGAAGAGTGATTTATCCGCAAGAGGCACAATCGATCTGAGCCCCGAGACCGGTGCGAGAGGAACTTAATGATATTGAGCAACTTTTGAGTTTTCAGTTTCAGTCTTTTTACAAGGGCATTAGTATTCAGTTCGCTATCAAACGTGAGACGGAAATATTTGTGCTGAGGTCGGACACTTACATTACTAATGCAGATTGTTAGGGATGGTTAAATAAGGATTTCAAGGTTGCGGGTGAAACAAGCACGTGCAGTATTTTCAGGAGAAATCTTAAATCCAATACTGTCAGCCAACTTAGTAAGCTCGTTGGCGCCCAGCTGAACCCTATGTTCACAGACTGAGAGGTTACAGGAGTAAACTGAAATTAGTAAGTAATCGACGTAAAGAAAATACTGAACCGACCAAGGGGTTAGAGAACCAATGGAGTTCATTTAGCTATGAACAAGGTGACACTTAGCACTCTTTGCTAAGGAGTGCTAAGTGTTAAATGCTACAGATGCTGTAGCATTTAACAATATAAGCCATTTGGTGCAAGAGCTGAATGCTTTGTGATATGAAGAACAGCGGGGAGCTAGTGGAAGTTGAATGTAGCGTTATATTGCTCATGTTCACCTCCTGAGGTTTTCAAGGAGTTGCTCTCAGCCTTCAGTTTGTGTTGAAAAAAAACTAGATAATAATTATGTGAACTAGATACATACTCAAATTGTTCTCCACAAATATCCGCTTGTTCCTCGACAGTGTGTGGGCATGGTCCATTCTTACAAAACAGGGGGATTTTAAATGCATCATAGGAACCATTTATCTTGTGTCTTCGATCCGAGACCTCCTTAGGTGACGTGCTGCTTTTTATAGTATAAACATAGCCTTGCCAACTTTAATGATTTGGCTTTTTTTTTCGTATGTAGCGTGCACACGCCTTTATTTCGCGAAGGGATATGAGATTATCTCTAGGGGCGTATTGCCTCAGATTACCGCAATCCAGATTGTGTTTCTTGCGTGTCTCTTGACATTCCGAATTCCACGAAGTGTTTGGCCTTCTAAAGTGAAATTGAGATGTTTGCGGGATGGACAACTTGGCTGCTGCGATGATGTTGATGTCTCCCAGTTGATGACTTCATCAACTGGGAGACTATACAGACGAGAATACACTAAAAGCGGTGCCTGCACAAACAGGTTCCAGTCAGCCTTGTCAATCTTCCAACGAGGAGGGCGTGTATAAATTTAGGGGGGGAAGGAGGGGCAACACTGCAGGGTAAAAGAGGAGAAAAATGATCGCTTCCAGGTGTATTGGAATCTTCCCTCCAGAGATCCTTTGGAGGTAAAGTAGCAGCACCAACTGGAAGGTCGATGGAAGTTGATGACAAGGTTGATGGACTAAAGCAGGTTGGCCGGCCCGTATTAAAAAGACAAAGACTTTGTGTGGTTAAAACTGAGTTCCTATTTTTCCTCTGACATCCCGAGGTGTGCTCCCCCCATAAAGGGTTGTGACTACTTAAATCACCCATCAGAAGGGAAGACTCATGAGGCTGGTCTAACAGTGAGTTAAAATCTGAAAATGTGAAGGTAAAAGAAGGTGGCAGGTAGAAATAGCATACTGTCAGAGCTTTATGGTGCATGACACGAGCAGCAACTGCTTCAGGTGGTGTGGACAGTAGAACCCCTGTACAGGGAACTTTTCTTGGGTGCACCACCGCAACTCCCCCTGAGAAACTGCCGAAGCTCGGACGATCTTTCTCAAAAACCTGGAAACGTCTAAGGAAATTAATACGGCTGGAACTCAAATGACGTCTCTTGCAAGCACAGCGCTCGTGGCTTGTACTCTTCGAGAATATGCTCTACTACATCCGGGTTTCTTAGAAGGCCACGACACTTTCGTTGTGCTGAAGCCATTTTAGGGACGAAATCCGGAGCACATGGCAAAGTGAGTCAGTTGCTTCACTTTGGAGGAGTGACGAGCTTTTTAGATTTTTGTTTCTTCAGTGCCTGCCACTCTATCTCGTCCTGGTCAGAACCCGGAGTTCATGAGCGGGCAGACAAGGCAATTCCAGTGTTCTCCTGAGCCCGCAAACAAACTTGCCTGCTGGCATGGCAGAGTCCGCGCCGCGAGGCCCCAATCCGCGGCCACGACCAGAACTGTGCGGAAGGGTAGTTGATGTACTGGGAAGGGGTTCTACCCCGTCCATCTGCTCCACCTCGTTTCCCGACAGGGAAGCTGCATGCCACCCGCGTAGCTCCTTGGTTTCTGGCTGCCTCTCCAGGGACCGATGATGAGGGCCTCGCGTTTTCTCCTCCATAGGAGACACTTTGCGTTATATTTAGGATCGAATGAGTTGGGATAAACACATAAATTATGTTTCGGTAAACTTGTCACAAGTCGGTGGGTTAGTGTATCGTCATCGCCATATTCTGCCAACAAATGTGAAATTAATTATTTATATTTCATTATTTTTCTCCCATATCCATTACTCCTTCTTAGTCTGTTTTAACACTACATATACAAATTTAAACAAAATATTTGTAATATAAAAGAAATTATTGCCAAGTATTTGTAATGTCTCATAGTAAACGTCTCTTTAAAAGTTTAAATTTGATACCTGTAAACATATCATATAAATATCGTTTATGTCTGAACTATAAATCAGAAGTACAAATAAATCTTCGAGCCCTTAGTGAATTGGCGTCTCTCTCGTCAAGAGTAGCAATATATCCTACTCGAAACCCGGAAATTAGGACGCTTCATATCTGCAAAATCACCTACGGTGAACAAATATGAAGATATGGACTTCCTCGACTGCATAATTCTCTAGTTACTCGCAACATTGATTTTCCCGCAACATCAGCAAAAAATCATCGAACATTTCTTTTTTTTCAATTATGATTGCTTAGTCGTCATATTTCATAACCTCAATATTTGTTAAGTTGAGTAATCCTGCGCTTGTATGTATTGATGTAATACTTTCTTTTGTTAGCATCTTATATAGTCGCACGTTTTTGTAATATTGTCGTGTTGTCTATCTCTGAAATTGTTTGTTTTTCTCTAAGTTTTTTTTTTTTATTACTTGTTTTGCCACAGCTGTCACGTGTAAGTAGAGGGGTCGAGGGCCGGTCAGGCTGCATCTGTCTTCCTCCGTAAAACTTGTTTTGGACGGAAAAAAATACATTAATATTATTATTATTAAAGTATGAATGTTACCCTTCCACTCCCCTAGTTCGTCTGCGGTGTGCTGGCGTGGACGGCCACGTTTCGCTGCAGCCGAGGTTGCAGCCGGCGGTAGAGAGCGTGATCTCGTGAAGCGGTTGCAGCAAGCCCCCCCCCCCCCCCCCCCCCCCCCGGTAACGCCTCCGACGAGATAAGCGGCCAAGCACATGCTCTCGTAAAGCGGCACAGCCCCCTCCCCCCTCCCACACACACACACACACCTTCCCAACCCCCTCAGGAAACGCCTCAACCGAGAGCGGTGGCCGAGCGCGCGATCTCGTAAAGCGGCCGGCGGTGGCTAACTTGGAGCCGTTTGGCTCAGCCAATGGAAGAATGGGCATTTCGTCCGCGTTTTCTTGCGGTTAACGACGCCGCCAGCTCCGCTTTTTGGGATAGTTAAAGGGAAGCTGAAGCACTTCTTGACAAAAACGAGTTAGAGGTGAATTTTGGCGTATTTTTATTCCTTGGATCTGAATATCACCTTCGTCTTCCCGAAGATGTAGGTAAACGCGAGAAAACGCGAAAACCATCCGACCAGTCGTGACGGCATACTAGGATCTTTGAGCCGCCAAGCGCATGTTGCTCATGTGGGCAGCGTGTTGAATTGCAAGCTTGCCAGGTATATTTTTCTGCGCTGACGCCAGTCGCGAGGTTTTTTTTTTTACCTTTCTGAAAATAGCAAGAGTGCGTGGTCGTAGCCTTAACAGGAGCCGAAGAAGCGCAAGAGCAGGGAATCTGGAAACTCTTAATCTGACGTCAGGCCCCGGGAAGGTGGGGCTTCAGCCGCACTTTAAAACTACACTTCTCCAGCCAAAGGGCACCAAATCGAAAATAATCTCGATATTTGTGATCCTTGAGTTCAAATGAATACGATTTAGGTGTTTTTCCTTAAATACAGAACCTCTTCACTTTCTCTCTAATGCTCTCGCATTAAAAAAAGGCTAGGTCCTTAGTACACCTGAAATGTTATCATCAACCCTTAAAGGCCCAAAAAGCTTCCTGAAGATCGAACCCATACGCCAGACGTCATCAACATTATTATTTTCTAAATCCTTGTTTTTCTTAGAGATGTGGAAGGAGAAGTTGAGAGAGAGAGAGAGAGCGAGATTTTGGGGTTTATGGTGGAACAGCTATAAGAGGCCATCTGCGCCAAACTGATAGAAAGGATTATTGTGCTATTGACGGGTTTCACAAAAGTATAGCCGAAAAAGCTAGGATTGGTGTAAAAGTCCAGTATTACCAAAAGTTCTATTACTCGTTCAAAAGAGACTAGAGGGTTTTTTCCCACAAGGAGATCGGAATGAAATTGGATATGTTGTGGAAAAAAAGTCAGGGAAATGAATGCGGTGGTTGTGCTCAAAGGCGGAAAAAAAAACCAAGAGTTGCAAAACAGAGCCTGTCAGCACACTGGTCGCAGACTGGTGTATCTTCCACCGAAAGCAGATACCTATGAGTTATAAAAGAGTTGCCAATTCTCAGACGGCACAACAATGTTTCATGAAGTCGGGTCTTGCATGAAGAGATTTGCCGAACTCCCAATGCAGTTTTGTTAACATGGAGCTTGTTGTCGCACTCCATGACCAATTCCAATTGTCAAGAATGAAGAATCGAGAACTTCACCAAGGGCTTAATCTCTTAATAGTGCCAAAAGGACAGTGCTTGTGGCAGGTTACCTGCAGAGCTTGCAAGCTTGTCCGCTTTTTCATTGCGTAGTATGCCGATACGGCTGGGTACCCAACACAATTTTATATTTTGACCACCATGCAAAGCAGAGTTCAGTTTATATCAAATTTGTTGAACAAGCATATTTTTAGCATCTCTAAGTGATCAAACTGCAAGAATGCCATTTTGAGAGTCAACAAACAGAACCACCCTCAGCATTTTCTTATTGATAATGTATTCAATCACAATTGATACTGATTAGTGCTCCGCAGTAAAAATCCTGGCAATACAAAAAAGTTGTTGAACCTTGGAAAAGCTTTCAGAATACACAGCGCAACTGACAAAAGGGGTAAATCTTGCCACCGTCTCTGCAAACTTAACGATAACCACACTATTTTATATGTAGTCCGCCAAACCCTTGATTAATTGCAGCACGGGGAGTACCGTGCTTGTTCAACTTCGCTAGAGACCAATCGGACTCAACTCGCTGTGTTTTCCAAGGTGGAACACCGTAGACTTTCCGAACGAAGCCGACCTGGTTTAGAGAAAGGTGCAGCGAAGTGCGAAGATGTTTCATGCGGAAGCTTCAAGGGGTTAGAATGCATTGGTTATTTTCAAAAAAAAAAAGAAAAGCGAAAGAACCTCGACCTTGTAAGTGAAAAGTAAGTCGGATGTTGAGGGTCGGCCAGAATCATGTACACATATGTTAGACTCTCATATGAACGTCGTTTCCTCAGGGACAGCTCTTTAGATTGTGCATACAAACTCTTAATGGGGGACGTCCGAAAAGCTCCTGTTGCCAGTCGCAGGCCGAGATGGTGAATTGGATCCGACATCTTAAAAGCAGAGGGCTGAGAATATCCATACACTAGTGCTACGTAGTCAAGACGGGATCGAACAAGGGCGTTGTAGAACTGCAGGATATAGTTTCTATCAGACCCCCAAGACATGGATGGTAAACCTTTCAAAATGTTTGTGCACTGAAGGCACTTTCGCTTCGGCGCTTGAAGGTGGAAAATAAAAGTGAGCTTTTAATCAAATGTACACCGAAAAAATCGGTGCTCCTTTCTAAAAGGGATAGGGGTTACATTTATTTCCAGGAATAGATTGAAAGACAACCGGCGGCGCAAAGGAAAAGTCACACAAACATTTTTTCAAGCAGAGAACTTGAACCCATTCTCGTCGTCCCCCTTTGACAGTTTGTTTATGGCCAACTGCAATTGAGGTTCACAACTGGAGAGGTTATAAGCGGATGATGAAGTCTGTATATCATCAACATAAAGAGAATATGAGATAAAAGGTGGCAGCAATCCTGCGAGTGAATTCATTGCTGGGAAAAATAAAGTCACACTTAAAACATCCATTTGAGGGACTCCATATCCTTGAGCAAAGGAATCAGATACGACTAAACAGAGACGAACATGAAAAGTCCTGTCCGTCAGATATTACTTTATGCATCGCCGCATACAGCCACGGATATTACAGCATACAGACTTCGGAGAATCCGATATCCCCACGCTGTTTCATATGCCCGTTCTAAATCGAAACATAAACCGCAACACAGTGCTGCTTGTTTACAAATGTCTCGCGTATCACAGTTTCCAGGCTACCTAAGTGGTCAAGGGTAGATCGACCTTGGTGGAATCCACGCTAGTTCTTTTCAGAGAGCCTTTGGCTTACTATCATACTTACCAGTCGCCTGTTTATAAGCCTTTTAAACGTTTTCCCGAGGCAGCTCGTCAGTGGAATGGGGCGATAACTTGATGGATAAGAGGGGTTTTTATTAGGTTTTAGAAGGGGGATGATATGTGCATGTTACCAACCCCGAGGGAAACATGCCTTTTTCTACAAAAGTTTGAAGAAGACGAGAAGGTTCTCAAAGGATTGCGAAGAAAGGTGGCGAAGCATTTCATAGTAAATTCCATCGGGCTGGGGAAAGACAGCTTAATTAATTAGCGGCCATCTCAAGCTCGCATCGCCTAAAAGGTTGGTTATAAGACGCTGCATTTCCTCCCGACATGACAAGCCTTTGTCTCTCACCACGAGATTTTAACTGTACAAGGGTAACACTGTAGTTGGCCGAACTAAATGAATTATAAACATGTTCTCCGGGTATATCACCAATGCCTCTTAGCGACGAATAAGGAGTGTGAGATGTTGAAATAGCAAAGCACCTATAGTCTCCATTTACTTTCCTATGTCTTTCCCTTGCTTCTTTGGCAGGGACAAAACTAGTTAAAGAAGAAAGATACTCCATCCACGACTTCCGCTTTGCCTGCTTCCTAGTCAAACGAGACTTATCTTTTCGCCGCTTGAACCCAAAAAGGTTGCGTGAAGTGGGGTATCTGCGAATTCGGCAGCACGCTTTATTTTGGTCCGCCCGGGTCGTGGCACACTCCTTGTTCCACCAAGGTTTGCATTGTTTGTGTCTGTAGAATGTTGGTGGAATGGACTGCTGAGCATCCCTTATAGTCGTTTGCAAGTTAAGAAGGTAGGAGAAGCTCCTCCCACAAGCGTAATGCGCCGGTTTCAAATCCCTTCGCAGTCGAAAGAACAGTTCACTGGAAACACCCTTTGTTCCGCTTCAGTGGATAGAAAATGGCTACAGAGTGGTGCCCAACTTGTCTCGGATCCCACTTTTTAAGAAAGCGACATTTGTATTTATCGGAGGGGGAACCGAGCCCCTGAAAGCAGCCTTTGTATGCATCGGAGGGGGAACCTAACCCCCGAAAGTCGTATTTGTTTCCATGGGAGGGGGAAAACTTTAATCTCCGTCTCGCGGCTTCCACAATGCTAAGTCAAAGGCGAAATTTAAAGCAAATATTTAGAGAAATGCAAGACCTACCTCTCGCGTTGGCCGCGACGTCACCGAAACGATGGGACGCTATTGGATGCGGAGGTAGCGGAGGGATATATGATTCCCTTTGAGAGGCATTTTCCGCTACCTTCTTGACTTGTAACCTACTATACTATCTGCTAAGTAACATGAAGTGTAGCGTTCTTAGGGGACATAGAAGAAAGAATCGAAGGATCTACAGTGGAGTGAAGATTGAAAAACGCCCAGTCAGCCTTGTCTAACTGCCACCTAGGGACCCGCTTTAAAAGATTAGGCAATGAAACGGTACTTTCTAAAATAAATGCATAGTGATCACTTCCAAAGGGGTTATGAAGAACCTTTCAGGACAAACAAGGAAGTAATGAAGGTGAAGCAATAGAAAGATCAATAGATATGAACGAGTTGTGCACCGCACTAAAAAAAAGCTGTCTCTCTCCCGTTAAGAAGGCACAGGCTAGAAGACAATAAAATACTTCCAATCACACCACCACGGGAGTTTCGACGGGTACTATCCCACATGGAATGATGAGCGTTAAAATCACCTAAAATTAAAAGGGATTAAGAAGCTGTCCTACAGCTCCCTGCAGCTCTTGAAGATTCAAAGGAACATTTTGTGGCAAGGATAAAGAGACAACTGTTACAAGGTGGTCTACGAGGAGACGCACTGCAACAGTTTCCAGTTGCGTGCAGAGTGGAACTTGAGAGCACGCGACTCCACTCTGCACAAACATTACAACACCACCTGAAGGAGTGGAAGCAGGACGGTCTTTCCTGATAACCTGATGATGTCTTAAAATATTAAACAAATGGGATTGAAGATGGGTGTTTTGCAAGGCCAGAGCAATGGGCCAAAGCTCACCCAGGAAATAGTTAACATCATCAATATTTCTCAAAATATTGCGACAGTTCCAGTGCATAAAATATAACTTAGTCATATATTAAGAAGTGTGTAAATATATAAATATATAATGGGTGAAACATAGCAAAATAAATAAAACCACGGAGAGCCAATGAAAATTAGGTAAAATATATGGCCACAATAAGGCAGATGACGGGGTCATCATTTGGGCGGTACTACAGGCTGTTCGTTTTGGATTTACGGGAGCGCGTCTCCCATTCCATACCATCCTGGTCAGACCCAGGAGTGGACAGACTGTCAACATCTGTTGGCCTCTCCCCCTCCTGAGAAGTGTCCATTGCACTAGATATGGAGCTAGTCCGGCCTGGCCCTCGGGTGCAAACCCCGGCCACGGCCGGCTGCAGGAGTGGTGGACGAACTGGGCAAAGCGTCATCCAAGCTCGTCTTATCCCCTCCTTTCACTGGAGCTGCATTTATTCCATGCTGCTTCTTTGGTAGGCCGGGGCCCTCGCCAGCGAGCGAGAGCGTGAAACTCGCTCATTCTCCCTAGGAGGGGACCTAGGAAAGGGGGAAGGCGCGGCTGCTGCGGGCCTGTTCTCGGGTGAAGGAGCAGTACGCGTGCTACCATCAAGGGCTAGGGGAAACTGCTGCTGTCCCTATCGCGGAGCTGAAACCTCAGGTCGGCCGCCAAGGTCTCGGGAGAGACCTGGCTGGCTGTCGACTTCGAGCGTGGTACAGGGCCCCTCTGCACCACTTCGGCAAAACTCCGCATCGACACGAAGGAGTCACTTCTTAGCTTCTGAATACGATATGTTCTCCTTCACGTTAATGGTGAGGGTGTCTTTTTCTTGTTTCCACAAGAGACAGCTACGATAATAAGCGAGGTGTGGTCCACCACAATTAACACAGTGGACCACTGCCTTTTCAGAAATGTCAAAAACATGACCCTGACTGCCACACTTTGCACACGTCTCCTTCCCTCGGCAGCTGCGTGCTTTTTGACCAAAACATTGGCATCGGAAGCACCGCTGGGGGTTGGGGAGATAAGGGCAAATGCGGCAATTCAGGTATCCTGCCTTAACGGTCTCTGAGGTTGTGCGCTTTCAAAGGTCAGAATGACATGCTTAGAAGGAATTTGTTCACCATTTTTTCGAAACATGATAGGTTTAACAGCGACAGCGCCGGAAGTTTTCAGTCCCTCGAGGAGTCCTTCTTGACCTGTGTGCAAAACGTCGTCCTCAGTGAGGACTCCACGAATGATTTTAAGTGTGCGATGAGGACTCACCGACACCTTTACGTCAAGAATGGTGGTCAGGTTGAGATTTGTTTCACTTTATGTGTTTGCGTCCCAACGAGGTCTCCAGAGTACAGTATTTTGCCTTGTAGGAAAAGCCTACAAGGTGCTCTATAACTTTGGCTACAACGAAAGGTGACATCTTCGCAACTGACTTCTGTTCATCAAGAGAATGAACAACAAACAAATTTGTGAAGAATTCTACCACGGGATTTTTGTGGATGGTTTTTTGTTCAAGGCATCACTTTTTAAGGGCGTGCCCTGAAAAGGGTTTGGAGGGGTGGGGAGCCATAGATGGGCTAAGAGTGTTCAGAATCCGCGGTGCACCGCCCACCACCGAGCCAAACAAGAGTGATGTAACGCACCATAACAAAAATGGTTTTGCTGGAGACTTTACTCTAGCACCACTGCCGGGTAATTATACCCAAGTGTGGACCAAGACAGAGGTTCATCGCCACCCAAGGTTAGCCCTTGCCGCCGATGGGGGGCGGAAAAAGACTAAGATAAATGGGAGAGAAGTAAAAGAAACAGGAACGGTGAAAGTGAAAGATCGGAGGGGATTGTACAAAAAAGGTGACTAGACTGAATCATCCAGGCCGTACCTTACCAGGACTCCCGCCTACGAAAACCGGTTACCAAAATGGTGTATTGCTTCACCCGCGGGGCCCCGAAGGGTCCAAACCTACTCCGGGCTCGACTCAACCACCAGGATGTCCTTTTCTTCGTTCACGGGAGGCCACGCACAGCCTGACGTGGGCAGGTGAACCCGCATGGCTCAGGCTCCGTGGTGACGCGATTCACAAAACAGATGTTTTCACACGTGCTCTCTGCGGGGGAAACGAGAAGTAACTGTCGTGCTTAACTTTCAGTTTAGCACACTGAAAAGATTTGTCTTGTAAAATGGGAGCAAGCACTTTAATAAGGTTGAGAGCTGGGCTAGTTGGTAACTTTTGTACGTAATCAGATAAAACAACGCAAAAAGGTACAAGAAGAATCGAGAAACCGGACAGGACCGAGCGCTGTCCAGTCCGGTTTTTCACTTTGTTTTGTACCTTTTTGCGTTGTTTTATCTCATTATGCCGAGCAAGCACCGCCTCAACATCACCACTCGTTCTTGCCGCGTGAAGGCGTTAGACGAACAGTGCTTTATGCTTCTGCAATCTCCGAACCAAAGTCAGATTACTGCCTGTAGAGGATCCCGATGAAGGCTTGACCTTTCGATTCCGTTGAAAAAGCCACAACCGTCGGCGTTCCTTTCTGAATTATTCTCGGTCGTTTGGGGTGAAGGTTGACGGATAGCGGGAGCGAGGTCTGTCGATTGGGGAGTGGGGCGGGAGCACAAGTTTCATGTTCAGTCCATTTGTGTTTCTTGTTGTTTCATGAGAAACAGCGCGGCTAGTTGTCTGTTTTCCTGCCTCAGTAGCGAAAGTTGCGGGACCATGGCGCTTCTGGGATTCCCGTGATGGTAATGGCACCGGCATTACACGTTGCGAGGTCAGACGACGCAGACGTTCGGCGTTCCGGGTCAGGGGCATCTTCAAGAACGCGTTATGTGCCTTGACGTACGAATCTTCTACAATGAGAGCGTCAATCTTCTCTTAAAAGTGGACACAAACTTGCTGACACAGCCACACGTGTCACAGCTTTCGGTCACCGGTGCAATTTGGTATTCGTTGTTGTGCAGAGAGGCGAATTCCTTGGAATAATCTTAAGCATGAACGGTGACATCTTGAGCGCCGTCGCGCGTCTGGAAATTTTGACACTTGTATGTACTTGAGCCGCCAATCATGAAGAACTCGTAGTCGTCTCCCACGGCCTCAAGGCACTTGCAGTGAAGCCGCGCACCACAAAAACCACAGCAACGTAGATACAGCGACGTAGAAGGCGGACGATTTCGTCGGCATCCAAATCATGTCCGAGGAGCATTGCAACGGATCGCTAGAGCATGCGACGGCCTACATTTAGTGCGCAGCGCTGAATGCGGACAGTGTTGAATGAAAGATAAGATTACTAGTGTGCAGCTCTTCAGCGGAATCTACTCTACGTAATGGGATTGGCTTACATAGGCACTGTTCGCGATACAATACAAAATAAAAAAAACGAAGTAGAAAACATATGATGAACAACACTGCAGATTGAACTTCTTACAAAACGTTAGAACTAGAAGAGACAGCGTCGATACACCAGATTTTTTAAAACTTTAATGTATATGTTACCCTTTAGAATTATTATGGTGATTCTACTCTTAAACCTAAAGTTCACATGGAAAAACATTTATGGAGCACAGACAGTGTTAAGATCCGTAGAGTGTATACAAAATACAGAAAAAGATGTAGAATTTATAATATACTTTTCTTATTAAAAAACTACCGGAGTCTTTATTCTTCATAAGTTCATTAAGGACGCTGAAAAAAGAACTAAAGAAATGATGCCACTTTTATGTTCCTTAAAATTATGAGACGAATTTATTGCGAATGTTATTGTTTTCGTATCTTTGTTCTTGAGTGATTGTTTTAGCCTAGTGTGCTATGTGCCTGGTCCATAATTAACTCGATTATTTATTTTTTATTTTTTCTGGCAGTATAATTTTTCTCTTTGACGTTGAATGCTTTGGTGTCTTTATATTCGTTGTATTTTCTTATATCGCGCATACATTCGTTATATTTGTTCGTTTGCATCGAGCATGCATTTGTGGTATTCACTTGTTTACATCAAGCTCATTTCTACATGTAATTTTTGCTGGTTGCCTGACCCTACGAGCAAGCAGCTTTTGCAGGACAGCACTATTGTTTTTGGTATTTTGTTATTTGAATAAAGTAATTAATATTATTATTATTATTATGATTGCTATTATTACTTTCCTCGTCTTGTTTTCGAGATGATACAGCTTACGCCGACGGCGACACCGACGCCGACGGCGACACCGCTCAACCCAGGAATGGGCGCCTAAGAGCTGCGCTCTAAAAGGGACGTTTACAAATCTCTGGAATGCTAAACTAGAAAGCAGCTCTTGAAAAGGAGGAGGGAAGGGTATGAAGGGAAGGGATTGCCCTCCTCCTCCCCTTCTCCTCCCCCTCCCCTCCTCTGCTCCTCCTTCTCTTCCTCCTCCTCTCCCCTCCTCCTCTCCTCCTCCTCCGCTCCTCTGACCAAAGGTTTGAGGAGCGAACCTTCGGTGAGCATGGAAATGACGTCACGTGACGCGGACATGTGACGTTATTTTCTCCGCTAAATTTAGCGGGGAGAATGACGCCACATGACTTTGCATCAGGCCACCCGTGAACAAATTCAGTTTCTGCGCTAGATTTATCGGGAAAATTTACGTCACGTGACCTCAACACCAATTCAATTTCCCGCTAAATTTAGCGGGGTGACACGCTGACGCCGCGAATCACGGAAACCGGCGCCCAAGGACTGCGCTCTAAAAATGTTTCCTTCTGGATTGTTCACACTGGCGACCACCGGTAGTCGCGCAAGCGACTAGCAACATGCGACAGGCGACCACCGATGCTCACAGTGCTGGCGATCGGCGAGTAGCTATCGTCGAATAGGGTCCTGGAAGCTACCGTGAGCTGCGGTCGATTCCGTCCTCCCAGCAACAGTTCGGGTTCGTGTTTTGCTGCATTCGCACTTTCTTTGTCTCACAGCTACAGATGCGTCGGCTTTCCCATATGAAAAAGACTCGTTTTGTTGGCATGGGTCCTTCTGAACCGCACAAAGAAGCACAATCGCTAGATCGTCTCGCTCGAGCTACCGCGTTGCAGTTCATACCTGTCAATGATTTGCTGCCAGGTCGTGTTCTTTTTCGGGCGCAGGTTCAAATCGGGGTGCTGCTTTTTATAAAGAAATGGGTATTTTTTCATAGCGCTGACTAGAGCCGCCGCAGAGACCTCCGTGGCTCCATATCAATGGCCGCGAACAGAGGCGTGGGACGGACATATTTGTTGCTTCTTCCACAGAAGATCGCCGTGCCGGATGTAAACAAACGCGAGGCGCGCCTTACTTCACTTCCGAGGCGACGCAGGTTGGTTCAGCAGCCACACGACTCGGTGCCCGGTGGCAGAAATTGGTCTGGAAACGACTGCTTCAAACCTGTTGCTTTCGAGACTTCCGATTATCGCTTTTGCGACGAAAGTTGCCGCGGGACAGCTACGACATGCCAGTGTGAACGCGCCTTTACAGTCGATGTCGTGCGGCAAAACCCCTGTAACGAAGACACGCTAGCTCAATTTGGGTGAAGGTTTTTTTTTTTTCTTTTTCCCCTTAAAAGACCTCTTAAAAGAAAAAAAAATTAAATAGTCTGGTTGGGACACGCGTGTCGAAAGATACATTTTACGCAAAAAAAAAGCAAACATTTTAACCGATATTGACGCCAAGAGTTTTATTTGAAATTCTGCGCGCAAAGTCCATGACGTCATGGAATGGCTATTCGCTCTTTCCACCTCAACGTGAAGGCGAAGCCGATCCACTTCTCCTCCACGCGCCCGAAATACCGAGAAAACAAGTGGGAAAAGGTGACTACTAAATCGCGTCTTGCGCCGTAAATATTGCTCTACATTGTTTTTTTTTGCGTAAAATTAATGTTTTGACACCTGTGCCCCAACCAAACTTTTAATTTATTTTTTCAGTGTTTTTAAGGAAGTCATATGCTACTTATTTCTTTGCCATCACAAGCTTGTTCAAGTCACTATGAACGGGCAAGGAGAGTTTAAAGAAAATAAAAAGTGGAGTTTCCTTTTTAAATATTGAAGTGTAATTTTTGCCACACTTAAAAAAAATCAGTATCGTTTCTGTATTACTAACATAACTATAATAACGGCTAAGCATGATCGTTTATATATCCGTAATACGCATTTAAAGATGATAATTTTATGTGGTTCGTCTTCTTTTATAAAAATTAGTTCGTTCGTAAATAATTTGTTGATGTCTTTAAACTTGCGTATTTACGTGTTTCGTAAATATATTTGCATATAAATCTTTTATTTTGATTTTAGTGATCTATCCACATGTTGCATACCTGTCATAAAACAGAGAAAGAATCATTATTACGTATATGCTTCGGTGTGATATTGACGGCTCTGCGAATTACCATAGGGAAACCTCGATATTCGCCAAGCCTCGACCTTCAAATTTTGTATCTCTGGAATAAAATTACTTTTACGTTCGCATATAGCTAAATGCTTCTCCAAGAATTTGGCTTTAACATATAATTTTAGATAAATATTAAAAAAAAGATGACCTGGACTATCATTGCACTATCGGACGTGGAAACACCCTGTGCTCAAGTACACCTTGTTCCGCCCCATCAATATTCAGATGAATGATTGAATTGTAAGTGTAGGTTATAATTTCCTGCCTATTCTAATAAACATAGGGGAAGCATTGTAGTGTACTCTAATATTAAATAGATTGAGGTTGCTTTTGATTAAAAAAATATTGAAATCTTTGCGTTCCGCTTACCTTCGGATATGTCTCTGACAAGATAGAGATGTTCATTTCGTTGTACGTTGAGGACAAGTTACGCCAGTCTTCCTCAGACTTTGAGTTCTGAAGAAAAAAAAAAAGAAAAAAAAAAACGAGAACAAGCGAGTCATCGCCGTTATTTTTATGTTCTCGAAATATACCCGACATTTTGTTTTTGGAGAGTTATGTTTTGTGCGCCATATTTCTTTATATGATCCCATGCCGGGAGACTACCATGTTTTTCATAGGTACCCGCAAGTTTAGTCTAGGTAATTTAACAATCCCGCCCAAAAAGTTTAAGAACGAATTGAAATTGCAGTGTGCAGAAATAATTTCGCACACAACCGGCGGGGATCATTGGGGTAAATGTGAAATCCCGGTAAGGATTTCCTACGTAAACCGCCTAAAATATTTAGATTTGTAACACTTTTTGACGATCGGGTTGGTTTCTTGGCAATATGCATTTGAATGGTAAAGCGAATGAAAGATTTGTTCTTCATGGAAAGTGTACTATCTGTGATAACGTGCTCCAGAGCTTTTAAATGATTCCAAACCTTTTCTGATAACGATACTGAGCTGGTCTTTTTTACCCGAGAAATGATCTCTTTTACTTGTCAATATAATGACTTTAAGGTCATTCAGAAATCTCGAAAGTAAGAAAAATTTGATGAAGGAGTCATAAATATGTGCATGTGAAAATAAGGGAAGAATATTTTAGATTGTCTGTGAAATGACTTGTAAGGCCGAGGAATGAGCCGAGGAATGGAACCACCTCCCCGGTTTAAATGCTACTATAACTGCTACTAACTTGTTTAGAAATTCCATATAGCTATTTTAGCAGTGACCCATGACCTATTATTGTTATTATTCTTTGTTTGTTGTATATTTAATATTGTTGACTTGTTACTACATTACTATCTTTGTTTCATGTATGTGCTCTGCCCCTCTGTAATGCCTTCGGGCCCTGAGGGTACTTTCAATAAATAAATAAATAAATAAATATATTTCACTTCGCATAAGAGCTTCATAAGTAAAATATGAATATATATATATAGGTGAAGTAGGGTAAATATAAAAACAATGAACCGGAAAAAGTTAATAAGTCAAAGATGCGTACTGTTGGAGTTACTAATTCGAAGTTTATTACGACGTTTCGAGCGAAGACCCGCTCGAAACGTCTTAGTGAAGTACGAATTAGTAACTCCGACAGTACGCATCTTTGACTTAGATATATATACAGGGTGTTTTCTTTCAAGCTTAACAGATTTGTTCTAAAAAAATCGTGAAAGTTACATTATGCCCCTTGTGGAGGTGAGTTATACGGCCAGGGGGACACATTATAGGGGGCAAATCGTAACGATCAGTCGGCTAATTAATTAATATTCGTTAATTACCTTTTTAAATAATGAAAATAGACATATGGTTCCAATTATAGAAACTTGCTCAGCGTCATCGAAAACCACTAAATCAGTCATTTTCAGAAAGACTTTCGGCGCGTGAGAAGCGTAGTCTGGTACTAAAGTTACCACTCGTGAAGCAGGTACAAGGCTGGGGCTAGATAAGAGACGGAAAAATCGCGCGGGCGCCTTATCGCAACCGCTAGCTTTGTACCTGCTCCACGAGTGGTAACTTTAGTGCGCTACTACTCTTCTCACGCGCTCAAAGTCTTTCTCAATATTACTAATTTTGTGGTTTTCGATAACGCTGAGCAAGTTTCTAATTAGAATCATATGTCTATTTTGTTAATTAAAAAGTTAATTAACGAATTTTAATTAATTGGCCGACGGATTGTAACGATTAGCCCCCTAAAATATGTGCCCCTGGCCGTATAACTCACTTCCACAAGCGGCATAAGTGTAGCTTTCACGGCATTTTTTAAACAAATCTGTTAAGCTTAAAAAAAACACCCTATATATACATATATACATTGCTTTACAAAGAAAAAATTTTTTTCTTTTATTGACAGCTCCATAAACATATTCAGTGAAAGTGGCGAGGAATAGCATACTTGAGGTCTACTTCTTAGCACTGCGCGACACTGTCTACACGAACACGACAACAATGGATCTCTGCATTTTACTTAGGCACAGCGTTGCGAAGTACAAACTTTTATAACTTAGGGTACTGCCCTAAGTAATAGCTTCTTGTTTTAAAAGTTGTTTTTTACGATTCTACCAGATGGCCAATTTGAAAAGAAATACAGTAAAATTTTAAATAGCCTGTTCCACTGAAATGTATCGCGTTGGGTACTTGGTACTAAAACTTCATCAAACTCAGAGAGGTGAGCATTTCTTGAAGTATCCCGACATTGTAGCACATAATAACACCACTGAAATCCACCTAATTGTTTTTTTTTTTTTAATAGAAGACTTTTTTTGAGAAATGCATAAAACCACAAGGCCTGATTATGAAATTTCAAATTGAATAACAAATGAATTCGCTTTAGCGGAAGATAACATATCTATGGTGTGTCGTCCGAAAAAATCCGGTTCGATCTAAAATAGGTCGTAAAAATCGGCGCCTGCACGACGCAACCTAAACGTTTCGTCAAGAATTTGTTTCACAGGTCCGTTTTAAATTCTAAGACTAAAAAGCCTTGCTCCCTTTGTGTAAAACGTATATCCAAAAAGCTAGCCAAGGTTAACGGCGGACGGCGACGCAGTCAACCGAGTGCCGGGGCGCGTGTGGCGCAGATATTTATAGATGGCGTCCGGAGCAGCGTCGGATTGTGTAGCCTTTCAGCGAAAAAAAAAAAACAGACGACACGCAGACAAAATCTGTGGGCAGCAAAAACGCGGTCGCATAATGCAAAAGCATTATGCGACCGCGTTTATTTTTAATTTTATTTTTTTAATTCGGTTTTACTTTGTCTTGCTTTTTCTCGTGCGTATTTCTTTTTAATCATAGTTGCATTATAAAGTATTTTGCAAATTTTAATCGACGGCGGTTGTCCCTAGCTGTCTCGAATAAAGTCCTTCTTAGTCTCGACATAGAGGTGCGCTAAACGGGCGCCGCGTCACTCGACTGGTCGTCTGCGTCGCTCTCCGCCGTTGAACATGGCAAATATTTTAGCCCTCTTTTTTACAGAAAGAAAGCTACGCTTTGAAATTTTACAAGATAAAACCGACTTTACAAATACAGCTTTGACGAAATGATTAGATTGCTACGTGCAGGCGCCGGTTTCTACGGCCCATTCTAGTTCCAGCCTGGTTATTTCAGACACCCAATACTTAAGAGTTACTATTGAAAGGTATTATATATTACCTTTGCCAGTGTGGCCTCAAACTTTAATATTTCCTCAGAAAGTTTCTGAGCCTTGTCCTCAGTTAAGTTGGGCTTGAAGACCTTCGCAATTGCCTGAATAAGTTTCTTGTAGGCCATAACTATTTTCTTACTGGCTTCTGTCTCCTGGTTGATCAGTTCATTTCGACCAACCCAGCCAAACGAAATTTGGTCGAGCTTAAAAAATGATGCATGTTGAAATTAATTTGTTAATATCTAGAATATCACACATATACGCTTAAAAACAGCATATTTCATAGTAGTGAAACATTTCATTTATAGAATTCTTATGCGTGCAGCTGAGAACACATGGAGAATTAGAATGTGTTGTAACTCTTCCGTTTCCACTTGTATCATGATATCTACATTTATATTTTGAAGCTAACGACCAATTGAGCTATATTTTATCCAAATTAATGGTGTTCTCATTATATGATCTCTTTGCGGTTGTGTGATACGTTCGATAACCACACTGATTACGATACAGCCAGGTTAGCTAAAACAATAAGCGTCCTTGTTTAGAATAAATATATGCGGTGGCCGGATACATTAAATAATACATTCAAACGTCTACTCAAATTAATCTCACGTAATAAATTTAAAACCCGCTCTGAGCGGCTGAGAACTAAGAAAATTGTTTCACGGAATAACAGTGAGTGTGCAGACGAGCTGGCGATAATTAATCATAATGTAACATCTGAGATTGTAGAGCAGAAATATTAGGGAACTTTCAAGTTAAAGGAAAACATAAGACTCAAAGAAAGTTATATTTTATACGTTTTTTTGATTTGAACGTTTTTTTCTCATTACGATAAAGTACTGCATTTTGATTAATTTTATATTCCAAAAGCCCGTTCCTGCGACCTAAGTTGTTGACTCCCACGTCCCGATCTAGTGATCGCTTGGCTGCCAGCACAAAGATATGGTTTTTTACTACAGCTCGTGCAAGAATTAAGTGTATGCCGTATCGCCGGCTTTATCCATAATAATAATAAAAAAAAGGTATCGGTTGCTTCAAGTTAAAACCTCTGGCCCATGGATCCGCAGGTGGCGGGTTCGTATCCCGGCCGAGTTGCCCGCATTGGTCGAGGTGCCCGCATTTGGTCGAGGTGCCCGCATTTGGCCGAGGTGTCCGTAGTCAACTGGCGTATGTGCCTAAAAATGAATCTGATTTGTTGGATTGCGGATCTGATGCGGATGCGGAAGGGATCCGGATATCCCTGAGTCCGACTCTGGATTTTTGCCGAGCCTGCCGGTAAACGTGTGCGACTGCAGAGGCTAGAGTTCATAAATGAGGATACTTATAAGTGCATCGTCAAATGTTTTGTGAAAACAAATCAATCTAAGAAAAAATTTACATCTTTTCTGTTTTTTTACGTTAGGATTTGACATTAATGAAGGATTGCTTGAGAGCGTTCAATCTCGCGAAAAAGCTGTCAACAGGGAAAGTAAATATTGCAGGGGCGTCCATAATACCGGGAAAGTGTGTTCTTGTTTGGCAGGAAAAGAGCGGAAACCGTTCTTCGGTCAAATGAAACCCAAACACGTTCAAGCCACAAGAAAGGTGAAAACTCTTCGGCAAGTCGAACGTGACGTGTGTAAGCGTTTTCATTCTGAACAGTTGGTATGTTGCTGCTAAGTATGTGGTTCAGAGCACACAGTTGCGGAATCATGTTTACAAGCGAAACCGGTATGACATATTGCCATTAATGAATATTGTTATATTTTCACATGAGTGCACCCGCGTCTTACCACGTATATATGATTACGCTCCGGTGAATGGCGGCCTCTTTTTCCTGCTTTTCAGTACTTCACATAAATATAATGACACAGCGTAATCATATATGCTTTACCTTTACCTTAATTAATGTTTGCGATTAGAGAATACACGTCTGCTTAAATTAGTGTTTAAAAAAAATAAGATTAAATATTTCTTTTCGGTGCATATTCTGGCTAGAATATCGCAGTCTCCCAGGACCGCCTCAGAGCTTCGATAATCCGGCCAAAGACGCGGCGTGTATCCTGAAAGGATGATCGCTTCTTTATAAATAGAAAAAAAATCAGAATACCATCAAATATATTTCGCCATATGGTGACTCGAAGAGGTCTTTGTATGAAGGTAAGCAAACGTCTTATAAGGTACCAAGCAGACGATTAAAAAAAATGCATGCTTGACTTTATGATATAATGTTAATGCGACGATAGCTGGTTGGATGTGGTTCCAAATTTTGGGTATGCGATTCGGGTGCCAATACAAAGCCTTCGGATAGGGATCGTATGCGGATGATGAAACTGTTATTTGCAAAAGGCTCTAGGTTTAAGGTGTATGACTTTTCTGTAAGACCACAGTGCCGCGGGATAAAACATTCAATTCTGCAAATACATGTTTACAACAGGAAGAAACCCGCCACTCCACCATCATGCATTTAAAAACTCCACTTTTCCCCAAAGTAACTGGAAGATCAAATCACTGCAATACACGGAAAAACCTCGGTCAATGTCGAGGTTAACAAAAAAAAATTGCTTTGATTATTTTTATAAACCCAGGAGCACAGAATGTGTTGTGTGTATTAGGATTTGGTATGCTTGGTGGCGGGGAATTCTGGGTGCTTTCGGATGCGCAGCACACGCCACGCGCTGTTGTAATCTCCGGCGTCATCAGGCTGATCGAGACAAATTTAAACTTATTCGGGAGAATAGTGTGTCACGAGCATGTCTTAATAAAACAGATTTCCGTGAGTTCTGCTTCTTTGTGGGTTCGTGTAGGGCCTCGAAATCTTAATGCTCATGTTTTGTCAGAAGTCCCTTGTTGTAACCGATGTAATCGCAAGGGAAGGGGGTCTACTGCACCCTGTGCTCTATCAATTGATTTTAGTCTGAAGTTCGGACGTCATACGCCCACTGCGCTATCCCTTGATACGTTATGATTCACCCCGAGGGACGGTGAATATACGCAGGGAGCTACGTTTTGTCTGGAACCAGATGCGCGCACCGACTAACTATGCTGGACAAGGCATCAATCGCCACCAAAAGTCGCTTGCGGACTATACCACACTGCGGGCGAAATGAATTGAACGCACTCTAATAGGGTGAAGAGACGAAATTCCAGCGCTCATTTTATAGCTTTAATGTGTTGCATGTTCCAGCATAACCTCAAAAACACCATTCTTGCGTTGAAAGGCACAAGAAAACTAATTTTAAAGCTAAATAAACGATCTTTCAATGTGCACCTGGGGGATGCATGCGGAGCCTATTTGGGAGGTAATTTTGCAACGCTGGGGAAGTTGTTACGTGGTCATGTTGTAGCAAGTTCTATCGGAGCAGCGCCATTCTTTGAAATTTCAACATTTTCCTTCTTAGCTTTTCTCCTCAACTCACAAATCGCACATTGAACCAAACAATCTAAGAAGACGGAAAGGAAGGACTCGACTCTTTCTCGGACCCTCGTTTGTGCACCCGGATACTGCCATTCTCCCCCTTGAGGATTAGCCAGTCGCTCATAATTTGGACAAAAGTTGCTTTTCCCAGCCCGTTCACCCCTAAGTTGACAGTGCTGTGGAAGCTACGTGCTCCTTGGGACAGCCACACGCTCGTCACCCCACGGGTACTTCGAACGGCTCGGTTGTAACGCGTTGACCACCCGAACGCTGACAATGTCACCAACGGCAAAACTCATAACCACGCCAGCCTTGCTACGCCACGAACGCTGGAAATCTTTCCGTTTTCGTTTGCGTCGGATATCTCGTGACGCATCGCGCTCTAAGTTCGCTTCTCTTTGAGCGCTTGCTCGAGTGCACCGTTTGGAACGAAAAATCTAGACAGTCGTTCAAAATACAAAAGGGCGATTATCATTTACGGTTATTATCCGGCATGCTTAACTCATTTCCGAACGGAATTTGAATATTCCTATTTTCGTTTCCGTGCCCCATTTAACTGACCGCATAAATCGGTTTCTTAAGTTATCGCGTTGGGATTTACTACAGGGGTGCCTGAAGTTGGTAGTTCTTTCCCTAAAATTGTGGAAAGATCGGCTCACCGGAGTAAATGAATAAAAATCAAAAACTATATTTTCTCTTTACTTTGCATGTACACTAAAAGTGTCACGTGTTACCGTGGCGCTTGTTTGGGCCGAATGATGTGAAGAATAGGTAAGCAAATTCTTTTTTTTTCCATTTTACAAATGTTTCAGTCGTAGTAAACGCCAGAATGGCGTAAAACGATTTTATCATGATCTTAAGACAATTGTTTTCGATATATTTAAAAAAAAAAACAAGTTTTTTTTTTTTTGTTATTTGGCCCCCGGAGGTTTTATGTATTAATACTTTCAAGTAATAAATGCACCAGCTCCGAGCACCTCGTTAGTAACTAAGAGCGCGCTAAGTGAAGAAACCGATTTATGCGGTCAGTTCATAGTGCGTTCAATCCATTTCGCCCACGCTGTACTTATCACCCAATGCCCGACTGCAGTCTACAATTTGTTGGAGCCAATCAAGCAGTGCCAAAGGTTCATCGTCAGGACGTTCATCCTTCTCGTACGAAAGGTGTGAGAACGGTTAAAGTTCCTAGATATAAGGTTCCTACAAGTAGCGACATTCTTTGGAGCGCCGACTGCGTGACGGTGCAGATTTTAGAAAGCGATTACCGGCGTACAGCACAATACACCTCGTTTCAGCTTCGGTCCGAGCGCGGCCGATGTTATGAGCCGAAGGGCCCATCAAACAGAGAAAGATACACAATGTCATGGCGTGCTCCCTGCATTTGATAGGACCAGCCGGTATTCGCCGTCTCTCTGTGCGTGCTCCTCCGCCGGCTAGTCTTATTATGCGCTGAGAGCACGCAATGACGCTCCGATTTTTGCGGTGTTTGATTGGCCCTTCGCTGATAACATCGGCCGCGCTCGGACCGAAGCAGAAACGAAGTATGGTAAGCAGAAAGACGCATTTTGCTCCTATTTAATGTGCGACGTCATTCGTCTGGCTGCCGTTACTTCTAAAAAGAATCAAACACGGTACTTTACGAATAGTGGTTCAAATCGAATAGTGCTGCGTCATTGATAGCTTTCACAGTGGTAGGGAAACCCAAGACATACCTGTTCCCTTGTAGCGTCGATGCTGAGAATGACGCGGCGCTATTCTATTCGAACCACTGTTCGCACACCCTTACTTGGTACGTTTGCTATCACCGACTCAATCAATCGTGCACAATGAGCCGCCGTGACCTCGCACTTTTTCTTGCGTGATTGGTTGAGCCGAAGATAGCAAACCGACAAAGAAGACAATCGAGTTCCGTGACGATGCACTTTCTACACTGCTTGATTAGGTATTGTTCGTAGATGGTTCTTGCCGTCCAGCAGCGCTCTCAGCAACCCGCTACGAAACCCGGAACTCTACAGCCAAGGCCATGGGCGCGCGGGCGCAGTAGCGGCTTCTTCTTCTATGCGGAGTCCTTAGCGGACAGGGAAACGCGGTCTGCGAAAACTCCCAAATAACTCCATTGGACCGCAGCGTTTGCTGCGATCGGATATTAAGTATAATTATGTCGAAATAAGGATGTCTCGCTGCCGGTGATCGCCTCTAGGCTAGGTATAATCGACGAAGTATGGCTCGCCGCCGACGGTCTCCTACGGAGTAAGAATGCTGAACTAAGTATGGCTTGCCCCCAACTAGACTGCGGGTTTCACAGCGTTTGCGAGACTAAATCTACGCGCTATTATTAGGGAATGGTCGATTAGACCTATCTTACTGATAATTCACTCTTTTGGTGACATAATGGTGCGTAGAAATTTGGAATATATACCCAGACCGGAATTGTGCAAGCGCTATCGAGTAAATGGCGGCAGTGAGTTTGTTGTCAAACAAAAAAAGGCGAATACATAGCAACCGGTGCTAGCGTCAGCACGTCACTGCGACGTAACCGCCTCGCGGCGCATCGCCGCTCGGATGTGGTCGGTCTAGATTGATCCACATCTTTGCGCGCGGTGCGCCCAGCGCCTAGCGCCGAGCTGCGCAAAAGCGAATATGACAACCGTTTGTTTGGTTTGTAGGGTCTGGGCTCGGTACTGTGTTCTTCCGTGTGCGGCTTGAACGCTCTCGTGAGAATGTTCTAATCATCTGCGAAGTTATTCGAAGTCCCATGAGTGAGACGGAAGGTCTTGTGAAATCAACAGGTGGGTCTTCACCAAAAAGAACGACGGTGCCGAGAAGCGGCGGTATGACGCCGAGTGAGATTGGTTTGACGCTTTGATTTCAAGGTGGGAAATTTGCTTGCCGAAATGGTACTGCCACAGCCAAAGAAGGAGTGAACACGCCGGATGAAAAAAGAATGCCGAGACGGTGCACGTTGTACCGGAGAGACATTTAGCTTCGTCGTGTTTGTCGAGTCAACCTTTAGATGCCGCCGGGCGACGAAGAAGCGAGTTGCGTGTTTAGGAATTTCTCTGCTGGGTTGATATTTTGGACTGCGTTTGTAGGTATTTACTCTCTTGCATATTGTTTTTATGATGCTCGGGGATAACGCTTTGTTACTGCTCATTACAATGTTTCGGTCATAGCAATTGATAATTATTTCATTCGGTGCCAGTTTCTTGGCGTAATGTAAATAAAACATATCCGTGCACTTTCAAACGGAATCACAAAGTGTCTCATAAATACTGGACGTTTCTCAAAAGAACAGTTTGGGCAAGCCCTATCTCTTTAATCTGGGCAAGGAGGTTATAATGGGCAAGGGGTGGCATCTGTGTTCTCCATATATAGAGCGAAGTGCAGCGGAAGTATGCGTGGCCACGAAATGTTTCCTTATTATCTCGGCTATTTGGACAATAAATTTTCTCTGCATTTTTTTTTAGAAAATCCCCGATCTTTTATTACAGTCTTGGTCATTTTCATCATGATTCGAAAACTCAGTTAACGGACGTCGTCATGAAAATATGGGGCAAACAACCGCGTTGCCATGACATTGCCGTGGCTACACGGATGTTTTCCCCACAATTTCAAGGCGGCGTTCACTGAATCGGTTTGGAACAGGCGAGATTTGGAGTTCAACCGTTGCCTGACCAGTATAAAGTCGGCGTATTGCGGACGCTCTCGAGACCGCGCCGGGAGCGTCGTCTAGAATGAGTCGTCATAGGACGGCTTTGGAAAGAGAGCTTGTCAGTTGTTGTACGCACGAACGCTGAGAATGGATCCGCTGGTTGAGAATGCGGTACAAGCCTTGCTTTCGGAAGGTGTTGTTCTTCTTTCGCCATGAAGAGAATGCGGGTTCGCATAAAAACTTCGTTTCGTGCGCCGACCGTATAGCATGCCAGCCGCGACAGCCGCTGGCTTGCCGCTGTCCTGGCTGGAAGAATGTCTGCAACGCCAGGGCCAGCAACTCTGTCACCGAGCCCAGTACCAGCGACTGTGCCTCCAGCTCTAATGGGAGTCACTGCGCCGCCGGCGGCCTCTAGTAGAAGGACGCAACGGCGCGTGCGACGTCCACCTCATTGGCTCACATACGATGAACATTTCCGTCAACAGCTTTGACTAGAGTGTTGTTGTTCCGCCCTAAGAGAAGAGGGGTGTAACGGCAAAACCAGCAACATAGTCTGGCAATTCAGACACCCCAAATAGGGACTCGAGGCATGAGCACCCGACCCGCATTAAAGGTTCGACGTTCCTTTAGTTCACACCGTCGTTTTGGTTCCTTGCTGGTTTCCGATACATGGTGTCAGAAATATACTGCTGACTGTCCTTGCACCGGCATAAGCCACAACGCCAGCTAGGGAAGAATTCAAGCCTCTAGAGGGACTCAGACTCAGCGGAAACCTCGCACAAAACTGTAAAAAATTCTGACAACAACTGGAGCTGTTACTGGAAGCCACGGAGCCAGAGAAACTACGCTCGGCGAAACAGAAACCGGCAAAACTCCTACACAACCCAGGACCGGACGCTCTGAAAGTGTACAATACCTTCCAATGCACAGATGTAGAACGCGGAAGCTACAACCTTCTCCTTGAGAAGTTCGAGACCTACTGCACGCCTCGCTGCAACGAGACGTATGAGCGCTACGCATTCCGGTCCAGGATGCAGAAAGAAGATGAGCCGTTTGAAAGCTACTTTCGGGACCTCCAACTCAAGGTTCAATCACGCAACTTTGGTACCCTCGCCCACTCAATGAAGCGTGACCAAATCGTCCATGGAACCGCTGACAAAAATCTACGGGAGCGCATGCTTCGTGAAGAAAGCTTAACTCTAGAGAAGGCTGTGCAGTTTTGCAAAACAGCTGAGCTAACGGAAACTCACAAAAAGGCTTGGGAAGCACCAGAGCACCTCCTCGAGCCAGTGTTGGCATTGCAGAAGGAAATCGAAGCACAGAAATGTAGCAACTGCAATCTACAGCACGAGCCAAGGTGCTGCCCCGCGTATGTACAAGTCTGCTCGAACTGCAAGAAAAATAATCACTGGGCAGCGTGTTTCAGATCGCGAGAGCACGGGCACGACGACCGGAGGGTATTCAACGGCGTCACGTGCGAACATGATGACGCTTTGGTGCTGGAAGTGCAAGCTGCCAGAGGAGACAAAGCCGACTGGCTGGTGGAAGCGTCAGTGGCTAACCAAAAGGTCCTACTTATGGCAGATGTGGAGCACAGGTAAGCATTCCGTCACACTGTTTATTTAAAAGGCTTAACAAGGCGGGACAGACGCAACCGAATGGTGCCATCTTGAGGAGCTCCAGCGGCTACCAGATTGGTCAGCTAGGAACAGTGTGTCTTCCAGTAGAAATCGATTCCAAAAACGCGACAATTGAATTCTTTGTCGTGAAGAAAGCTCGGGAGGCACTCTTAAGCCTTCGGGCAAGCGAAACATTCGGGCTCGTGAGTCGAGTCGGCAGCGTCATAGAAAAAAAGAACAGACCTGGAACGGAAGGTGGCTTCGTACTTCCCCAAGCTTTTCGAGGGCCTCGGCTGTATAAGCAACCCTTACTAGATAATCCTGAAGATCGGCTCTCAGCCTGTTATTTAGCCGGCGCGAAGAGTACCACACATGCTGAAGTAACCACTCAAGAGAGGGCTGGACAGAATGGAAGCCGCTGGGGTCGTCACCAAAATGAGCGAATCCACTGACTGGGTAAGCACGCTAGTATTTGTCCGTAAAAAGGATGAAAAAATCAGTCTGCATAGATGCAAGGAACAACAAAAGAGTGCCTCAAGAGAGAGAGATCATTACCAGATGCCAAAAAAAGAGGACATTAAGGAAGACCTGGAAAACGCAAGTTTTTTTCACAGCTGGATGCCAACTCAGGATTTCGTCAAATTTCCCTGGACGACAAAACCTCAAATATTTGCACGTTTGGCACGCCCTTTCGGCGCTATTGTTTCAAACGACTGCCGTTCGGCACCTCCTCGGCACCCAAATTTTTCCAAAAAAAGAATGTCAAAGGTTTTTGAAGATTAGCCAGGTGTAAAAGCCTACATAGCTGACAGTATCATCTGGGGCGCCACGGAAGCCGAATACGAGGCACGGCTCTGTACGGCTCTACGGGCGGCCAGTCGCGCAAAACTCACCTTGAACAGAGAGAAATGCAAGTTCGGCTTGAGAGAGGTGGTTTTCCTGGGAGACAGGATCAGTGCACTTGGCATACAGCCTGACAAGAGTTTGGTGGACAACCTAGTAAATACCAGTTCCCAAAGACAAGAAGGATGTTCAACGCATGCTGGTTGCGTTCACATATTTCAGTAAGTATCTGCCTAGGTTCTTGGATCGGACTATCCTTCTACGGAACCTGCTCAAGACGGAGTCAGTATTCGAGTACAGCGTCAACCATGACAACGAGTGGAAAAGCGTCAAAACCTCGCTGACCACAGCACCAGTCCTTGCCTTTTACAATGAAGCACTTGAGAGTGAAGTGTCCACGAATGCGTCCAGTTATGGCCTTGGATCAGCTCTCCTCCAACGCCTTCACACAGTGTGTAGGCATGTAGCTTATGGATCGCTAGAGCTGACAGAATGCGAACCTCGATACTCCTAAATTGAAAAGGAAGCACTGGGACGCACGTTCGGTTGTGATCGGTTTCACGATTTCATTTATGGAAGACCCATACCCTTGGGAACGGACCGCCAACCCCTCATCGCTATTGCAAAAAAGAATGTAGGGTACATGCCCCCTCGCCTCCAGCGCTTTCTTCTGGACTGATGAAGGATGGCTACAAGTTTCAATTTGTTCCGGGCGAGGAGCTAGTACTTGCAGATGCGTTGTCACGCGCACCGGCCCCAAGAGACTCAAAACCCGTGCCTGAGGAATATGATGCCGAAGTGCTTGCGGTCGAAACACTGTCAGACCTGGTGAGCGACACCACAAAGACCAAGCTCGCTGCAGCGACAGCTGGGGACAAGGTATTGCCGGAAGTCATCAACGGCCTTCAGGATCACCGACCGCTGCCTCAGTCATCCACCTCCAGGGGATGCGCCGAAGAAATGTCTGTCGTTCAAGGAGTCCTCTTAAAGGACAATATATGGTTATTGCGAAGAGCCTCAGAGGAGAGATGCATAGAAGGTTACATGATGGTAATTTGGGAGTCAACAAATGCAAAGGCCCGTCTTCGAATGTTTTGGCCTGGAATGTCAGCGGACCATTGCACAAATAGTTAGCAACTGTTCAATGTGCAAGCATCATGCATATCAACAACCAGCAGAACCACTGTCGGTGAGAGCAGTGCCGCTTCGCCCATGGGAGCGCGTTGGTGTGGACTTATTTCAGTATGGCGCGCAGACATACCTAGTTGATTTTGACGCCTACTCCAGTTTCCCGGAGCTTCAGCACCTTACACATACCACGAAAGATGCAGTGGTCAGTGCGCTGTCGGCGATCTTCGCAAGGCATGGACTACCAATCGAGGTGTGCTCCGACAATGGGCCCCAGTTTAGTTCTACCGATTTTTAGGCTTTCGCGCTCAAATACGACTTTCGGCACGGCACTTTGAGTCCAAACTTCCCGTGCTCAAGTGGTCTAGCCGTGAAAGGCGTTCAGATAGTCAAGAAGATTACGAAAAAATCGGAGCATGCACAAGAAGATTACAAGCAAGGACCTCTCAACTACAGATCTTCACCTCTGGAAGACGGCCGATCACCAAATGAACTTTTGATGGGAAGAAGAATCAGGTCGAGCCTGCCCGACTTCACTGGACCGGCTCCAAATGCAGTGCACAAGCGTCAGCAAAGCAGCCGGGGCAGAAGACCGCTTCAATCTCCCTGCAGGGAAGGTGGTTCGCTTCAGGAAAAATATTTCCTGGGCAAAGAAGGCTAAATTCCAGGACTTGGTGGCCCCAAGATCCTACCAGGTCATCACGGAAGTGGGCAGAACACTGCGAAGGAACCGACGACAAATCCATTCCAACCCCGGAGAACTTTACCCCTGAAGGGGAAAACAGCGAAATCGAGGACCACGCATGCTTGTCTCCAAAATCCAGACTCTCATTTGGGGACCAGCCTACCGGGATGGACACGGCGTCTGCATTCCCAGGGCCAGCGACTCGGTCACCGACCCCAGGGTCAGCGACTGTGCTTCCAGCTCTAATGTTAGTTACTGTGCCGCCGGTGGACTTTAGTAGAAGGCCGCAACAACGCGTGTGTCGTCGATCTCAGAGGCTCACGTACAGTGAAGCTTTCCTTCATCAGCCTTGGCTATAATATTGCTGTTTTGCACTAAGAGAAAGGGGTTTAACGACAGAACTAGCAACGTGGTCTGGCAACTCTGCCACCCCATGTTGGGGCGGCAGAGACTCGAGGCACGAGCGCCCTTGCCGCCATTAAAGGTTCGACGTTTCTTTGGTTCACACCGTCGTCTTGGTTCCTTGCTGGTTTCGGACACAAAGCAGACCGCAGGCATGGAGCAGATGTAGCGTAACGCAGTCGACCGAGCAGCAAGCAGACGATTGGAGCTTGGTTGGATTTAGGTTGGACGAAAGCGCGTCGGTGCGCAATGCAGTCTGGGATTTGGTTCTTTTTCCGGCGTCGGTAGGCATGACCTCATGCCGGGTCCTTAACTATTTAAATGTCCTTGATTCTGCGCATCTATGTCAATGAGGAAGAGGGGCCTAGAGCAATAAACTGGTATCCCATTCACCAGGCAAAATTGACCCCTACTTGGCTGCAGTCATGTTGTACAATTTGATCACTAGAAACGGGACCGTACCAAATCATGAGGCTTTTCCGCAAAAATGAGACGAGATTTGCATTCGATTGCTGTAAAAATATGAGGAACTATTTTTTCAATACTGTTAGCACACGAGATCAGTGTCTAGCTCCGATAAAAACCCTAAATACAGCAACCCGGTTGACGACATCTAGCAGAGGCATCGTGAAGCTGCCCGAGTGTTTGTCGTAAAGGCACATTTTGGACTTAAAACGAACAAAACATACCTTATCCCGTCGATACTGTTATTACAGATCTATAAGCAATTATTTGTGCGTGGTACTTCGTTAAAATCTAGACGTAAAGCTATAAGGTAATCTGTCTAGAGATCAAGAATGTGCAACATGGCTGCGGCCCACTTTCGGCTGCCAGTTTATCGCTTTAGGGCCCTCTACCTTGCTGCTATATGTCAAGAACTTCGTTACGGTGTTCAAGGGTTCACATACGTTCTGCGGTAAGTTTTCTCCAGAACTGACACGCCGTGCGTCTCTAGTTGCTGCAGCGAAGTTGTCCCCGTTGCATTTGAATTTTTAAATGAATTTATATAGACTCTACATAATTAATAATTAAAACAACTTCGATACCTTTTTTTTTAAATTTCCGCGTGTTCGGATAGAAAAGAAAAGTAAACACTGCGTTTCTAGTGTTGTGAACATATACGTTTTGCGGTAATGTTTTCTTCGACATTAATGCCCTAGTAGTAGTATAATGGTAACACAAGAACCAGGGATGGGCAAAATACATGCAAATATGTATCGAAATACAAATACAAAATACTTCGACAAAAATGTATTTAATTACAAATCGAATTACATTTCCAATAAAGTATCTAAATACAAGATACAAATACAACCAAATGTATTTGGTCTCCTCCAAATACTTTTTCAAATGCATTCCTCAAAATCTGCGTCAGCGACTTCAGGGCACCTGAAACGGGTTTCTGGGAATCGCATTATAATTTTGCATTGCACACTCGGGAGTTAGTGTGCGAGGCTCTAGTAACGTAATGGAAATATAATCACAAAAAAAAATGTAATCAGCCTGAGCGTAGTAGGTGAAAAAAGCACAAAGCTCCAAGCAGCTTTTCTTGTCGATTACATTTTGGCATAGACAAACAAAGAACCGAGACGACCAAGACGCGCAGCATTAGCTAGAGAATTTTGAATTGTTGCAACTCGCACCAGTTACAAAAATCTCGACGACCCGCGTATTTAGAATGTTCCAGGCAAAAATGTGGAGGGAAATCAGGCTGGAAAGCATCACAAGTTGTCACAGGCACTTATTTAGCCAGTCTGCCTGTGAACGTCGATTTGGTCACAATTCTCGCCCTGGACTAGCACCGTAATCGCAGTCACCAAACGCTTGTGCTTGACAGAGAGACACTGCATTCGGTGCAGGACGTAGTTTTCTTCCTGCTCTGAACAGTGACAATAGATATGAGGGATGTATTTTCGCCCACAAAATTGTATTTAATTACAATTGTATTTGAAATACCCACGTTTTAGTATTTAAATACACACGTCAAATACATTACCCAATTCGTAATTAAATACAAATGCAAAATACACAAAGTATTTGAAATACGTATTGTAAACACTTGTATTTGAAATACTGCCCATCCTTGACAAGAACATATGCGCCGGTTTTACTTGTTTTAGTCTTATTCTGGATACTTTATGTTTTGGACATAAAAAGTGCGTTTTAAAGCGAAGTACTGCCAGTCGCTATACGTTCGGTACCAATGGTGGCCCAGCTGCTATCTGCACTGCGCTACCATTGATATCAATAGGAGTTGCTGGATCGCGCTTCCCTCCTCGGCGAGTACAGCCACCGGACGGCCATTTTGCATGCAGCAAAATCGCACTTTTGGAGAATCCCAGAAGCTGGCAGCAGCCAGCTGAAGACACGGTTTTTGCTCGTTTGTCGTCATTCGCAGAAAAGGTTTTTAAACTTCGTGTAAAGGTGAAAAGTGACTTTGAGAACACTTGGAAATGTTTACGGAAGCGCTTCGCTGCAAGAAAAAGCCACAAGCTGTCGAAAGCAAGTTTCGCCGGTTTCGCGGCGTGATCGAAGCTTCCTTGGCACGCCAAAGTCCTACGTCTCTGTGCCTTTGCACGCTTGGATACCGATCAAGAATCGACGCCGCGGCAAACTTTGAATGTGTGTCGCTTTCGATGTTTTTGCAGCACATATTGGCCGCGGAGTTCTGGACCGCCCAGATGTTCCTGCGCAAATTCCTATCAATAAAGGGGGAAAATATACGTGGTCACTATTAGGCACTATTAAACATGGCTATTTTCCAAATCCACTAGAATGGACCACATGGTAGCAGGAATAGAACAACGCTGTGGAGCAAGGTACGTTTTGGAACACAAAAGCATGACGAGATAGAAAATTTTCTGAAACCCGGCCCATATGCTCGGGTTCATTATTTCGCTGTCGCCCCCCCCCCCCCCCCCCCCCCGAAAAGTCCCCCTCCTCTCTTCCGTCGCCACTGAATCAGGCTCCTTTCTGGACTGCGAGTGCCGCAAGATATTAATACAGTCGCCATAGTAAAGTAAGTAGGCATGGAAGCTTTGATCACGCCGCGAGACGGGTGAAACTTTCTTTCGACGGGTTGTGCCTTTTTCCTGCGGCGCTGCGCTTTAGTACAAGTTGGCATTGCAGCAATGGGCACTTCCAAGGGCTTTCCGGAAATTATACCCTCCGGATTTCTTAACAATGTGCACAGACGTCTAGATGAATCAGGAATTTTCATACATTTTCGGATAGGCCCGCCAAGAAAATGACGCATATGTCGCTTCCGTTGACAAAACCAATAGCTGTCCTTTTACGTGCTTGGACACGCGCAATGTCCAAGGTGCAAGAAATGCTTTGACGGGTAAAACCAAATTCAATGAAATGATGCGATGATACGCAGTTAGTTGTAAAATAATGCGAAGATAGCGGGGAAAAAAAACTGGCTCTCGAGTCCGTTAGCTACCAGAGAGGACTGACTATCTTACCAACCCCGGTCCAGAGGTTGGGGAGGCTCCGCCATTTGAATGTATACTGTTAGAAACCTTCTGTTTTGCTCCCATCCTTAATAACTGAACGCCCGCGTGGCTGCTTTAATGTCGGGCAACACTGCCCGCATACGAAGGGGTTGTGAGGAATCAAGAGGGATTTAAAAGAGGCTGTTTTATACTTACGTAAATCACGTTTGATTGAATATTTTTAGAGTCCTGGGATACTGAGGAACTAACAAATGGAAAAATATTTGATTGGTCGAGTAGCTGAGTGTAGTTTCTGTAAGGTGATTCTTCTTCGTTCAGTAGTGGCCACTTGGAAAAGCCACCTCCCTTAAGTACCTTCAGCAGGTCATTAAATTTCTCTGTTTCGTTGACAGCTGTGTGACGTACAAAAATAATGAAATGTGGTGAGGTACATGTGATATGTTGACAAAGCTTCTTTTAAATGCAAGAGCCTCTCTACCGTCTCACAACCGCGAGATAGTGTACGGCCGTTCACCGTCGCGTCTAAATACATCAAAATCTAGCGGGCAATCCTAAAATGGTGTGTAATTATACACCAATTCAATTTACACATTCTGTGTAGCTGACAGCGTTTTCCCGATAAGTATTGCGAGAAAACCAAAATTAGCTTTCTCGTACCGAGGCACTCCGATAGCACCGCGCTAAGGCCGAGATTCACGAATGTGGGAAAATAAGCAAATGATCTCAACTGATACCGCATTACTGTTATTTTGGTAGCATCCGGAGAGAATGCCACATATTAGTAAACCCGAGACTGCAACAAATTGAAACATCTGGTCGGTGCATAGGTGTACGACGCTGAATTAATTTCTCTAGAACTACGGTGGGATGGCACGAGAAATGAGAGGTTTGGGGTGGATGTAAGAAAGACCGTGCTTTGTCAACTCATTCCATATGGGCTGCTTCTGGCAGCTGGAGATAGGTTCACGGACTCGTGCCGCATGACGATGGTTGGTGCGCAAGAAGCAGCGTTGGCAAGAAGTGAATCCGTGTGGCTCGGAGTCCCGTTGAAGCAATCTTACAGCACCCCGCACCGTCATCTCCGATTCGTATTTTCGGAATGGCGTGAGAAGTAAATCGGCGGACAAATACTGGGTGAGCTATGGGGCCATTTCAAACACACGTTACAAATATTTTTCGGGCAAAGCACACACGGATAAAAGTCGCCGTCGGCGCCTCCGTGTCGGTCGCGATAGCATGTTTGCCGAGTCATTGTTGTACCACGTTCAAATATGGTTTGACGCTCGTGACGTCACTTATGTGACCAGGTTTTCGTGACATTCCGTGACCAAGTTTTCGTGGCATCGTCTTCTAAACCTTGCACCCCTTTCAAAATTTATCTTAAGTGCACGACGTCACTTCCGTGACCAAGTCTTCGTGACATCAACTTCCTTACTTTGCACCCCCTTCCACGCGCGTAAAGAGACGCAGTTCTGCGAAAAAAAAACAAAAAAACTCACAGATAGTCTAGTATTTCCGTAATCTGGCTCATTATTTGGAGCATGTTTATCATATATCATGCGTATATTTACTTTCAGGGAGAAGGCCTGGCTATATTTTGCGAAAATATAAATTTGCTAAATTAGGATATATATTCTTGCCCAAATAGGTTGAGGAGCTGTCTACCGTATAGCTTCTGCTTCCGTTTAACGCTGAGGACTATATACGTTATTTACAAATATTAAAAAAAATATACGGAAGACAGTGCCATCGAGCTTTAAATTAAAATAAATCAAAATGGACAGAAGTTTGGTTGGTACACGAGATGTAGGCATGTTGTAAATTGTTCGAGTTGACGCCTGTCTTTTTATGACGACCATTAGTGTCTTTAGTTTGAATAACCTCGCTGGATATGATTAATAATAAATAAATATGTTTAGATTCTTTCAATAGTGAAATGTCTGCTTCCACCGGGTTCTACCAGGTCCAGCATGTTTAGAGCTTGCGCTTACTTTTATGTCACTTCTTAGCGAAGTAAAAAAAAAAGAAGAAAACTGGACATTTATTTTATTTAAAGCAGATTAATTTGATTTCAGTGAGAGTAGCTAAAAATAGTGAATATATCACTAAATACATTTTTAAACTTGGCACAATGATTGACTAATTAGACTAATAACAATGCAGAATAAATAATTACTGTAAATTTAAAGCACAGGTTAATCAAGAACTCTTTACTTATGTAAACTCTGCCATAGTAGAACATTGAACATTTTGTCTTCTTACGCCGGCTAAAATCCTCTATATATTTTTTTTTCGAATTCTCGCTCGCTTGCAGTGGGTCATGACTTTCCTAGTTTTCGTTTCCTTCCTTCTTTCTTTCGTCTTCTGGTTCGTTTTCAGTACGAATCTACGTAACAGAGGAACGGGGTGGATGATAGGAAGCAATCGAAAGCAGTGCTCAGACGAGAACTGCTTTCTGCTCGTGTTCAGCCTGATATGAATCATTCTTGCTTGATCGATTCTTTGGTTTCAGCACAAAACAGTGTACACAGAAAGCTTCACATGATAGATGAACGGTGGATAATTCATATCTTCACAAATATTTCTGCGGGGAATGCTCGATTTAAATTGTCATCGTACAACTGGTCACATTTAAATCATGATTCAACCCATTTTGAATTTTTTTCCAAACTGCTTGAAAATCGAAAGTTCCTATTAAAACCCTAAATATCAAACAAAACATAAAGAGCTTAGCTTTAAATATCCATTTCAAAACAAAACACATAACGGCACGAATATGAGATTTTTTCTTATGTCCATCATAACGTGAATGTGTTGCCTCATGGGCAAAGATAAAATGTAAAAGGCCATTTGTGCATGTTTTGAAAGGGCAGGTCTTAGATCAATCCATCGGTGTGGACAATTTATTTGTTAGGATTTGACCCGCGAAGCATGTGTATGCTACCAATGTATCATTTAAATTTACTACAGTTATAGCATTTTGCTAAATTCAGTGCGAGCGAACAATATAATATGTGAGCTTTTTATGTGCGGAATCATTATATCTGAAAGTGTTAAGATATTCCACGGTGAATTTGGTAATTATAGTTCACAAACAAATCTATGCAACCCTCATTTTAAAAACTACCCTTTGTGAATGACAGCAGGGAAAACGCGCAAAGTATATTGTCACGGGTGGTGACTAATAAATAAGAAATAAACAGGAATAAATAAACGTTTAATGTGGCGAACTTGTGCCAAAAATAAAAGGGTACAAAAGAAAGATAACAACAGAGCGTCGCGGGCGTCGAAGGCGGCGAAGCAGCACGATCAAACGCTGAGGCGAGACTGACTCGACAAGGTCGCGGGCGGCCTCTTATCTAGAGTACGTCGCTATCTCGAAGATTCGGCGAAAGCGGTTCGAGCGTCGCGTGATCGGGGCGAGAATGAACACGCACTTTCTAGAAAACAAAAGCAGAAGATACATGGATATAAATAATAGAAGTTACGTGCGTGCGCTACATGAATAAACGGGAACTTTCTGGAGGTCCGTGACCGAGCGTTGCTTTCTCAGCCCTGCGCGCGGCATTACTCCCCCCTTTAAAAGTGCATCGCCCCGATGCAGTGTAAAACAAAACAAAATAAAAAAGAACGATAAACTCAAGAGTCTTTTGGAGCATGCACATAAGGTCCACAGTCCTATCGAGCGTAGTACGGCTTCAGGCGCACGACGTGGACGACCTCAGGTCGTGGTGGGCGGCGTGACGATGTTCGTGTTCCGTCGGGCATCACCTCGTAGTTCAGCTCGCCGAGGCGACGAAGTACCTTGTATGGTCCAAAGTACCGTTTCAGCAGTTTCTCACTGAGGCCGCGGCGACGGATGGGCGTCCAAACCCACACACTGTCTCCGGGCTGGAAGTGAACGTCCCTGCGACGAAGGTTATAGCGGCCCGCGTCGGCGCGTTGCTGGTCTTGAATCCTGAGTGGGGCGAGCTGGCGGACTTCTTCGGCCCGTTGAGCAACCACCTGGGCGTCGTCGCTCTCACTGTCAGCTGGCTAATGGGGCAGCATCGCGTCCAGCATGGTCGTTACTTTGCGCCCATGCACCAGTTGAAAGGGTGTCACTCCGGTGGTCTCTTGTACGGCCGTGTTGTAGGCAAATGTGACGTACGGCAACACCTCGTCCCATGTCTTGTGCTCCACGTCGACGTACATGGAGATCATGTCGGCGATGGTTTTGTTGAGTCTCTCCGTCAGCCCGTTGGTCTGCGGGTGGTACGCCGTGGTGCGACGATGGCTGGTGTGGCTGAGACGAAGGACTTCTTGCGTCAGCTGGGCCATGAATGATGATCCACGGTCTGAGATCAGGACTTCGGGAGCGCCGTGCCGGAGGACAATGGACTCGATGAAAAACTTGGCGACTTCAACAGCCGTTCCTGATGGAAGGGCTTTTGTCTCGGCGTACCGCGTGAGATAATCGGTTGCGACGATTATCCATCGGTTTTCTTGCGTCGACGGTGGGAAAGGTCCGAGTAAATCCATACCGATTTGCTGGAATGGGGCAGATGGCGGCGCAATAGGCTGAAGAAGTCCTGCCGGTCTCGTCGGTGGCTTCTTCCTTCGTTGACACTCGTGGCAAGATCGGGTGTAGTGGTGTACTGTCTTCGCAAGCTTGGGCCAGTAGTACTTTTCGCGTATCCTCGCAAGGGTCCTGCTGTAACCAAGGTGTCCCGCCGTCGGGTCATCGTGGCAGGCTTGAAAAATTTCTTCTCGAAGACTGGAAGGGATCACCAACAGCCACGCCGTGTTGCTGTCGCTGAAGTTCTCCTTGTACAGTACGCCTTGTCGGATGGAGAAGGTTGGCAGTGTTCGAACAAAACCGCGGGGAACGGCGCTTCCTTGCCCCTCTAGGTGTTCGATGAGTGCTCGCAGCTCAGGGTCGTCTCGTTGGAGTGCTGCCATGTCGCTTACATCCAGAGCGCCGAGGAAACACTCATCGTCGTCCTCTTTGGTGCAGGCAGGACCGGCCTCGACTGGGGCCCTTGACAGGCAGTCGGCGTCATTGTGCTTCCGGCCGGACTTGTACACCACGGCCATGTCGAACTCCTGCAGTCGTAGGCTCCACCGAGCGAGGCGTCCGGAGGGGTCCTTCAGATTCGCCAGCCAGCAGAGCGAGTGGTGGTCTGTGACTACGCGAAAAGAACTTCCATACAAATATGGGCGAAACTTTGTTATTGCCCATACGACAGCGAGGCACTCCTTTTCGGTCGTTGAATAGTTCCTCTCCGCTTTAGACAGCGTCCACTTGCGTATGCGATAACTCGCTCGGCTCCGTCCTGCACTTGGACTAGTAGCGCACCCAGTCCGGTGTTACTGGCGTCGGTGTGGATCTCGGTTTCAGCAAACTGGTCGAAATGGCCAAGAATCGGGGGCGTCTGGAGTCTTCGTTTGAGCTCGTCGAATGACCTCTGGTGTTCTTCTGTCCACTCGAACTTTACGGCGTCCTTCGTGAGGTGTGTCAGCGGTGCGGATAGCTTGGCGAAGTCTCGAACAAAGCGCCTGTAGTAGGCACAGAGCCCGAGAAATCTTCTCACGGCCTTCTTGTCAGACGGCGGCGTAAATGCAGCTACGGCGCGGGTCTTCTCGGGGTCAGGTAGAACACCCTTGTTGTTCACGACGTGGCCAAGGAACTTTAGTTCCCCATAGGCGAACCGACACTTTGCTGGCTTGAGTGACAGGCCGGCGGTCTTGATGGCTTGTAGCACGGCTCGAAGTCGTCTGAGGTGTTCGTCGAAATCTCGTGAGAATACCACGACATCGTCCAGGTAGACGAGGCAGCTCTGCCATTTCAGACCTGCCAGCACGGTGTCCATGACGCGCTGGAAGGTGGCTGGTGCTGTACAAAGTCCGAACGGCATCACTTTGAATTCGTATAGTCCGTCGGGAGTGACGAAGGCAGTTTTCTCCCGGTCACGTTCGTCGACTTCAATCTGCCAATAACCACTCTTCAGGTCCATCGACGAAAAATATCGGGAGTGGCGCAGTCGGTCTAACGTATCATCGATGCGGGGGAGCGGATAGACGTCCTTCTTTGTCACGGCGTTCAGTCGACGATAGTCCACGCAGAACCGCAAGGTTCCGTCCTTCTTCTTTACAAGGACGACTGGGGACGCCCATGGGCTCCTTGAGGGTTGAATGATGTCGTCGTCGAGCATCTCCTGGACTTGATCTTGAATCACTTTCCTTTCCTTTAAGGAGACCCGATACGGCGACTGGTGGACAGGAAGTGCGTCGTCGTCGGTAACAATGCGATGTTTCGCCATTGGTGTTTGGCGAATCTTTGATGTCGTGGCAAAACAGTCACTGTATTCGGCAAGGAGATCAATCAGTTGCCGGCGCTTCGTAGCTGGGAGCTCGGGGTCAATGTCGAGCGGCGGCGGCGTCGTGCTTTTCTGCTGTGGCGACGAGGTTTCCTCGGAGATTGCGGTGACCACCGCTGGCGCTTGAAGCTCCTCGACGTGGCCCACGGTGGTACCGTTCGTTAGGTGCTGCGGCTCCTCTCGAAAGTTCGTCACAAGAACAGTTGTACGTCTATCTTGGAGATCCGTTACGCCTCTTGCGACGCCAATTCCTTTTTCGAGGAGCAGTTGGACGCTGCCTTCCAGAAGAGCTTCACCGTGCATAGCGGCGTCGGCCATAACGGTGACGAAAACACTCGACCGCGGCGGTAGATTCACATGGTCGGCGATAACTCGGATCGCGGTTGATGTTGTGCTGGTCTCCACCGGCGGTAAAACAGGTTTCCGCAGCGTCAACTGGTTTGCCCCGAGGTCGATGACGGCGCCATACTCGCAGAGAAAGTCCATTCCGAGGATAACGTCCCTTGAGCAGTCTTGCAGAACGACGAACTTCACAGGGCACGTTTCACCGTGGATCTCGACGCGAGCAGTGCATCTCCCGACTGGCGTGATGAGATGTCCTCCGGCGGTTCGTATTTGGGGTCCATCCCACGGCGTCATGACTTTTCGCAGGCGGCGAGAGAGCCTCCCACTCAAGACTGAGTTTTCTGCTCCGGTGTCCACGAGTGCCGATGAGTCGAGGCCGTCAATAACAACGTTTAAGTTGTTGGACACCGAAGCAGGAGCGTAGTTGTGATGGGTATCGTCGGGAGAGTGGGAGCGCTCCGTCGTTCGTGGAGGCTCTTTACGTCGGTCGTCTTCGGCAACTCCACCTCCAGGGGTTGCCGCGCCTAGTTTCCCCGGCGAGGAGCGAGGGGCGACAGGCTTTCACGTCGGGGTCGGTGCATCGGCGAAGCTGGACGTCGCGGTGACGGCGACCGGAACTCTCGGCGGGACGCAGGCTCGGGGGACTGGGGTCGTCGCAGGTACTCGTTGATCTCCCGAGGGCGTTCACCATACCGGGGGCGCGGGTCGCTTGGGTGGAATCCGCGCAGCCCGAGTCGACGGTATGGGCATCGGCGGTAGGTGTGGTCTGCCTCCCCGCAGTGGAAGCACAGAGGGCGTCGGTCGGGCGTTCGCCACACATCGGTCTTCCGGGGTGCACGGGGCTCCTGGCTGGCGTACTGGGGCTGGTCGTCGTGGCGTCGGTCGTGCTGCGGCGCAGGAGACTGGCGTCGGGGCGGCGCGACATAGGCGCGAGGAGGAGGCGGTGGCCGTCGGGCCACTGCGGCGTAAGCTAGCGCGGGTTCTTCGGAGACTGCTGCGCTGATGGGAGCCTCTGGTTGAATGGCTCTCTGCACCTCTTCCCGCACGACCTAAGCGATGGAGAGCGAAGCTGGTCGGTCCGCGGCGGGTAGTAGCTTTCGCAGCTCCTCCCGGACGACGTCGCGAATGATCTCGCGAATGCTTGGGATGCTGGAGCCAAGGTCGCAAGCGGACGGCGGAACCGCGCTGACGCCGGGTAGCCTCTGGTAGTGGCTGGCTCGGGCTTGCAGGGCACGCTCGATGTTCGTTGCCTCGGCGACAAAGTCTTCGACAGTTGTCGGAGGGCTGCGGACAAGGCCACCAAAGATGTTTTCTCTCGCGCCCCGCATGAGGATTCGTAGCTTCTTCTCCTCTGTAGCCCGAGGGTCGGCGCGGGCGCTCAGGCGCAGGACGTCCTCTACGAAGCCGGTGACACTCTCGTTGGGGCCCTGGGTTCTGGTTCGCAGTAGGTCCTCGGCTCTCTCTCGGCGGTGGTGGTTGATGAAGGTAGCCTTGAGATCGTTCTTGAAAATGTCCCACGACGTCAGGGAGGACTCATGATTCTCGTACCAGTGCTTGGCAGTCCCCTCAAGCGAAAAATAGACATTGTGTAGGCGCTGCTCGTCTGTCCAGCAATTGTGGCGGGCAACGCGTTCATACTGGTCAATCCAGTCTTCGACGTCTTCGTACTGCTCGCCGTGGAATGGAGCCGGTGTCCGAGGAGCGACGGGTAGGTAGACGACGGCAGGAGCGGCGGGAGTGTGCGACTGGTTGGCCATCGTCGGCTGCCTGGTCCTGGGTGGTAAAGGTCCGTATTCCGGGTGTAGCCCTTGGGTTCGGCGACTTGATCGAGTCTCGACCTGGTCTTCGTTGGGTCCTCGGGAGCTTGGGTTCGGACTTGCAGTGCGGGAACTTGGGGGCGCTGCGCTGCACGAACTTGCGGTACCCCGCACCTCCACCAAAATGTCACCGGTGGTGACTAATAAATAAGAAATAAACAGGAATAAATAAACGTTTAATGTGGCGAACTTGTGCCAAAAATAAAAGGGTACAAAAGAAAGATAACAACAGAGCGTCGCGGGCGTCGAAGGCGGCGAAGCAGCACGATCAAACGCTGAGGCGAGACTGAATCGACAAGGTCGCGGGCGGCCTCTTATCTAGAGTACGTCGCTATCTCGAAGATTCGGCGAAAGCGGTTCGAGCGTCACGTGATCGGGGCGAGAATGAACACGCACTTTCTAGAAAACAAAAGCAGAAGATACATGGAAATAAATAATAGAAGTTACGTGCGTGCGCTACATGAATAAACGGGAACTTTCTGGAGGTCCGTGACCGAGCGTTGCTTTCTCAGCCCTGCGCGCGGCAACATATTATAACCTTAGGCTTGCTTGAAATGCCCGTGGGTTTTAATTGCTGCTGATGTCACTTATAACGTAGACCTCTATGAACTAAGGCGCACTGACATGAACTTGGCTGGGAAAGCAAACCCTTTCCGTTCTGTAAATTCTCACCATCACTATGCAGTGCGAAGTGGAAATAGCATAAAAAAACGATTAGACTCTTCAGTAGCCGTAGAAAATAAAGCGCTAAACTATTTCGGAAAAAAAATAATGCGGTTTATTTTCGTCAGATGTGTATTGCGACGTCGTAGATTTTCCGGTGTATATTTAAAAGACAAAAAATGTGGATGATTTTCAGTGTGTATTATTTTCGACTGTGTGTGTACGATATATTCCAAAAGGACACAAGAAAACGGTGATTCTTGTTGAAGAACTAATGAAAAACTAAGAGTTAATTCTTGATGGGAAGGTTCTTGACAAAAACAGTCTGAGATAATACAAGCGATGTCTAGAAATTGATGTTTCTTAGTTTCTATATATTTTGTGCTTTAGACACAAACGGTTGTTGAGAGGTGCGTTTCTATTTTTACGGGGAATGGGTTCTTCAAACCGACGGATATTAATTGGTGGTTTTTATAATAAAACTGGAAAGTCTTTGGCCTATTTATAGTTAGGCATCCCTGTTAAGGGTTTTATCTTTCTTCAAAAATGGGGGGGGGGGGGGGGGGGTATCTGAGTTTACCTTCCCACCGATTTGGTGTCGTTCAGTAACAGTTTCGGGTGTTGTACCAAAAAAAGGGCGGTTGATTGAGGGTAAAGTTGAAACTTTCAGGCATTGGTTTATATTCCCAACGTCCAGGGAGCGCGTGACCCTTTCTCTCAAAAGCGCACGCGTGTGCACCCCGCAGGCGCTTTGGATCATTTCGTGAATCTTGCCACTTCGCCGCCAATGAGGACTCGGTATCAAAAAAAAAGGGAATGCGATATCCTGGCTCCACCAATTAGTTACTTTACCTTGAACAAGAAACTTACGTACTTTCACAAACGCAGACTCTGTAGGCCAAAATAGCCTTATTAGTAGCATTCTGAGGCTCTTTTCCTTCAAGTGTAGCGTTCAATAAACTATCTGGATATAAGAAAAATATTCAAGATATTCAAGCTTAGTTCAATGTCAATTCTCTAAGTTGTAAAAAAGAATGTAACTTCATTCAAATCAAGCTATAAGCAGTCAAAATTATTTCGTAGTCTTATAACGTTTCCACATTTATTCCCTGGCCACAAATCACGATTTATGGCATATATTTGCCAACATGTTCACCAGATGGCGTGGCCATGATATTAAAAGACGCAGCGATAAGTCGTTTTTTTTTTTTTACGTTAGACATTTATGTGTGTATGCCCTCAATGTTAATACGCGTTTTTTCGATCTTGTCCTACAGTTAACATTCAAGAGACTTTAATTATGAGGGTGTTATAACATGAGATAACGGTAGCGGGTGCTTGCAAAATAATCTGAAAAAAGATCCTCTTCGGAGCTAGCAACTGGCAAAGGACATTTTGTTAGCGCTAAGCGTCTATGGTCGTCGACCGCTTATGAAAAGCAAAGCGTGACTTATGTTGTTCACACTCCCAGTATTGGGATTATTTCTCAGCGTTTTTATCGCGTGATGCCACACACTGATTGGCTGTTGAGTCCTGAACAATAACGAGAGTTCCGAGCAAGTTAGGTGAAAAGCAAGTCGCCTGGTTCTTGCACAGGGTTGCGGTGATGCCAGAGCGACGCCAAGCACCTATTGGTGTTGATTGGATTTAAAGGATGTAGTGGGTAGACCTGAATGCTTGATGGTTTTGGGTCTACCCACAATCTGTTTTCAATCAGCCAATAAAACCTCGGCGTTCTCACGTAATCGTAACCCCTGCGCAAGAAGCCGACAAATTTTCACTCCGCATTGATTAATCATTAAGAAAAGAAATCATTGCAACCGCGAACAAAGCGACACACGACACTTAGAAGCGCTTGTCTCTGATGTCATTTCTAGTCAAGGTTGGTATGGTGATTTTTAGATCAAGAAACGAAGGGCGTGACTTATTATTCCAATGCCTCTTGCCTCGGTATTTGTTATTCGGTGTTCTGATTGGTTACTGCCGCAACCTCATGGGTTCAGGATCGTTACTAAAAATCGATAGAAATTCTATGACTATGATAAGACTGATATTTTGGGCAAATATAAAAAGCAGCAAAGAAAACAAAATGGAAGGACGGATGCACAAATCAATCACATTAGTGATTGTCGAGTTAGAGTTTTGAATGTTGACCACGACCTAATTGCTCTAAACAAGGATTATGACGATCGACTTTATGGCGACACTTTTATTTTGATAGTACAAGATGAAACCTCTTCCGATCCCCGAACAGTGGGATGAAAGACTAAAGATAGGGGTCGTTTGCGCATCGACACCCTCAGGTGCAATGTTTTCCTTTTTTTTCAGTTTCGATTCAACTGTTAGTAGAAAGTCCTTACTTATTCGTGGTGTATTTTTGTCGTATTTTGCGCTCTTATTCTAAAAGAAAACATGTAACAGTCCGCGATTTTCACGTGGCAAACTTTTGTATTGCATGTTTACTCCTTAACGTAAAATATATTGATACAATGCATATATATATATATTTAGTGAATTAAACACTGTAATAAAATTCAGTAAGAAATACTCAAACTGGCTTTCACGCTGCGGAATTCTCGCAGTACGTAGTCACATTATCACGCACGGTTAAGTTAGTTTTATGAGAGAATTATTTTTTTTCGCTCTTTAAGGTCAAACAACTAGACAAACAAGTTATATTAATATAAGAGAGATATGCATCGCAGACTAAATTCGAGAAGCAGGATAATACTTATATTTAAAGGGATCATACTAGCTAGATATTAAAAATTTCATTGTTTTCGACAAGGAGAGTCGTTGGGGTTTTAGAAGCGTCTCGTTCTGGCCTACTGAAATATTTCCTGAGCTTCTCGGTTAGATCCTTATTAGCAGATATTGGTCTGATACGCTAAAGAAAACCGCAGGTTACTCTAAAAGTTCGTTCTCCTAATAAAAGTGCACATGCTCTTGATTTTGAAGAGCCTGGATTTCGTTACTGGAGATATCGTGGAAGTGGTTAAGCTAATACCTACATAGTGGCGCAGAAGTAAATAAATAAAACAAACAAAACAACAAAAAAAGCAGGAAACATCAAAGCTACACTTGCGGTTTGAAGGACACCTTAAATGCTGTATTCTGAACGGAAAAAATTGGCATACTCGGCGCTTGGTACGTCCACCCTAATACTAAATAATATATGCGTTTAGTGACAAACGTGCTGGTGGAGTTCCAAAAAAAAAGAACGCATATAAGATTGCTTTACCTCGAAAAATAGACATAATTATAAATGGTATGAGGCCCAAAATTCATTGTCTTGCCCTCGAGGAGATCTAAAGTGCATTTTGCGATTGTCGTTTCATGCCACAAAGTCAATCAACGCGCCCAGTAAGCATAGAAGAAACCAAAAGATTACACTTATTCGCCACCTTTTTTAAACCGACCAAACATCAGGACCTGCCCTTTATTCTTATATCCATCCCGAAAGAAAAAAATTTGCCGATATGTTTGGTCGCGTTATTAAGAAAGAGAAAAGGCAACTCTGGCTTTCCTAGGATTCTTAAAGCGTATGGAATGAGCTTGCGCCATGAAACACAATTTTCAAATTCTCTGTGTCCTCTTAGATACGTTGTCTAGTATTCGATCAAGACTCAAGATATAAAGAAAGGATAATATGAAAAGCTTAGCGCCCTTAAAATTGGCACCGGCCGCAGCAAAGTTTAGGCAGAACATTTCACTTTTTCTATGCCTCTAATCAAGTGGTACAGTGAATTTTTTAAGACGATATAAATATTTTAGTTTGACAGCCTTAATGAAAACATACTTTTTAAGTCCATTTCAAGCTTATCATGAAGAATATGAAACATTCCGATTTGGGTATCGTCATCAGGTATTTTGTGTGTTTTTTTCCAGTTCCCACAGGCGTATTCATGGAAGTCAGTACAAGGATCCTCAGACTGGTTCATGCTGTCCAACATCATTTTAGCTGCATAAAAATTCTACAATGAGCTTGTACCAAAAATATAAACTGCGGTAATAAAAGGAACTCGAAACCCCCAATGAGGTGCACTTGGTCTGCACCCTGATCTATCGCAGAACAACAAGTATTATGCTACATAATTACGTCACTAACGAGAAAGACAAAGCAGGAGGTAATCAATTAAGATAGCCAAAAGATAACAAACAGAGCAGAGTAATCTTTTTCCGTATTCAATTCTTAACGTTTCCTTGTGAACTTTGATTGACTCCGCCACTCACAGTTCCTTCACCGTCACCACGCTTCCCTTTCAAATCCTCCCGAATCCAACGCCTCTGGTTGTCGCTACATCCAACCCCACGTGTGATCGTGACATAAACCACAAATATGCTTGAGCTCAACAACCACTTTTTTATGAAGGAAATATGAGTTTATAAAGCGAAATTACCAGTAAACAAATCAGAAGTAACGCCAGCAGTCTAATATGCCAACTCAGATAAGAAACAAATAGAATAAATTATATAAAACTATTGTTTAAAAAAAGGGCAGAATGAATTGTACTCAACAGGTACGGCAGGCGGGGCTTCACCTTTCACTTGTGTAAACATTCAAACATCACCGCCTTAATTTGTTTATTTAGTCAGGGCGAATGCTGAACCGACAGACACGCGGGCAGCAAACATGATAAAGGCTGGAGGACCGAGCAAGGTGGGCAACGATTGCCGGCCGCTTGTAGCTCGAACGTTTCTCGGTAAACGTGCGGTGTTCGAACGTGGCGAAAGTTGGTGCACGAGACCTCTCTTACCGAGACGACGCAAGCGGACACGATTTGTCGACCGCTCGCGTCGCATTCTCATACTTGAGCAAACCTAAAGTGTTGTTCGGGGCCAAAAACATTTTTTTCTTTAATTATATTATTTGGTGTGTGAAATAAAAATTGTTACTGTGTTTTAAAGGCGGTGGAAGCGCGCGATGTTTCGGTGTTTTGGTCGCGTCGGAGAAAAGCTATTCTAAACTCTTGCGTGGTGTGCCTTAACGCAAGCGCTACATTTAGCGCTAACGTGATCCTAAACTGCGCGCGTTATTCTAAATAACTGTCAATTAGGACACAGTTTGTTATATTACGAACGACTTATCAATAAGAAAATTGTTTACACAGAAACACTTGGTACTTTTACGAGCGCTTCACGAAGGTGACTTCATCACTACTTTCTATAAATCATCCAACGTGATCTGTGGCTGCAATAAATAGTCAGTTACGTGGCTGTACTGTTGAAAATTTCGCGAGTTGGTTGTGCATTAAGGAACTAGAAACTGTTTGAAGACGGGCGAAGGACGATAAGTGCCAGTTGCATCTAAGCATTCTCACCTCTTTGTTTGCAGGCATCTGTTTCACACACATTTTTGGGGCTCATATCTGGTACGATTTGAAAGGAAATTGAATTATTCATCTTGAGATAAGATATGAATGATTTTAATATTAATATTTTAAATTCTTTACTTATACTCGTAACACGTTTGAGGCTGACAGGCATGAATTAGTCTACATTATACCATGCAAAAGTCTTCAAATGATACTCTGACTATATTACTCACCCATTAATGATTTTGCAGCGCTGAGTTCAGCTAACAACAAAATCAAGTAGAATCTCCAGATTGCCACCAACTGCCGAGCATGAGGAAGCATGTGCCTCTGCCCCGATGACCAAGGCGTACTCCAGCGCATGCTTTCTGAAGATCACATAATATGTTTGTTATTCGCATATGAAAAAGAGCTGTTTTAACCGCAAATGAGTTTTTATTTAATTACTTTTTGAAAGTCTTGTCATGTAAAAGAGCTTTTATCGTAGTGAATTACATTTGATTAGGGTTTTATAACACTCCCTGCGCACTGATAGAGCCGTTATAGTCCTCAATTCTCGTAAGTGGCCCTAACGCACTTGCCAGACACGGTATGGAATGTCGATTTTCAGCAAGGTTATTAGTTTAGTTGTGTATCAGCGTTACATGTTGAGCCAAAATTAAAACCCGAGCTTTTCGAATGAAGCTTCATTGCTGATCTTTAGCAGTCTACTTTAGACAAACATGCTCCTTCTTTATTTAAAAGACCTAAAAACTACCTAAACGTGCAGTGAAGCAATCGACCACACGTCAAAATCAACGAAACGCTTGCCCAATGCAGATCAAGGTGAAAATTATAATTATTCATTCTCGTCTCAATGCAGGTTATTATTGATATAATAGTTTATACGCGTAACACCAATAGGATCAGCAATATATTACATGAAGGTTGCAAGTAAATCACGGATTAAGGCCCGTTCACACTCTTGCGACCTCTTAAACCTGGGTTGTTCCAGAGGACGCACTGGCGTCATCTCTCGGGAAGCAGTGTAAACTCGGCGGTCCGGCATATTTTTTTTTTTATTTCTCGCGCATTGTCCTTTTTTTCTTGGCTCGAAAAACTTTTGTCAATGTCATAAACGAGCCTTTCTATCGGTATTACGCACATTTGACCTCGGAAATCCCGCAAAACCTTCGCTCGTGTGAAATGCAGTTCCAGGGTCACCGCATAGATGGCGCCACAATGCCAGTGTGTTCCCTCATTCTAAAAACATTTAAGAAGTATTAAGAGATCTCGTCTCTTTCTGTCGTACTCGGTCACAAGAGTGTGAACGGGCCTTTAGTCTAATAAAATGCCACTAACACGTAGAAAGCAAGACTGATTCCTTCAGCAACGTGCCGGCTCTCCCAAATGTGTCTATGGAGCAAAATTTTAATAAAAAACAGGCAACCGTTTTTCGTCATCCGCATTCCTTCGGAATATTACCCTCTTGTGCTTTGTTGCACAATATAACAATTTCATAAATCAAGAGTTTGTCTACTTGGCTGAGAGCAGTCAAGATAGGGGAGGTACAAAGAGGCATGTCGAGTTTCACAGGTGATTTCATAAGAACGAAATGCGCTGTGACATCGAGCGATGCCAAGGATATCAAACATCAAAATAGTAGTCAAATTTATTGTAGCTCGATTTCCTTGTGAATATTTCTGCTTATCTTTGACAACAGCATTTAGACCTTCTGGTAGAAAACATGATAAAATATATGCTTCCAGCAAATTGCACTTAGGTAATTGCTAAGAATCAGTGTTTAGGAAGCTTGGTAACAAATTATAATCGGAAAAAATACGCAACAGTTTGCAACCTCTTGTGATTGCTCTTTCACTTTCGTCAGCACTGACTCGCCAATATGAAAAAAGCCATCACATACGCTCGATCATATTGTCAAGGCTCTAGAACTCAGAAATGTTTTTACTGTTAGTTGAGGAAGGCTTTTTGTAAACTGAGGTATCCGTTTGTCATATAAAACCAGCCAATAAAAGGGCCTAAAATCTAAGAGCTCCTGCGGCCGCAGTTCTTTGAAACCAAGCTTACTTATACTTCACTACTGCCATAGAAAAACTTACATTCATGCAGATAAATGTAACAAGATATATGACAAAATCTGTGTTTATCTTAAAATTGTCGTAGTTTCTTTGTGAAACGACCAGAAAAGGTACCTAAGATGTGCATGGTAAAAATAAAACCATATTATTTTTAATTTTTAGTACCTACTCTCTAAGCTAAAAGAAGTTGGAAAAAGGTAGGAACGGCGCGTTTTCCTCCATTCTATTGACGCACCACCAACCGAACACGAGAAGAAGAGAGGAACGAGGCGTTTTTTTGCATCTCGAGGCAGGCGGATTAAGGGTTTCGCCCTACCGCCTCCTCTTCTTTCAAATTCGTTTTTTGTGCGTATCGCGCTCGTTGTTTAATAAATGTCGGTAGTTCACTGAGCTTCAGCGCCAGCGAAGGCCACCTGTAACTCTGTCGCCCAGTCCAAACGTGCAGAGCATTTCGGTTGCATCGATGTTTTTTACCTCTACTTTTATCATACGAGCAATCGAAGCCGGTAAAACACAGAAACACAGCGAAGTTCCGGAGCAGTGTCAGCAGGGCTACGTACACTGGGCTAAGAAGGCCGACTTCGGATTGCGGAAGGACGTATCAATGTTAACGGCGTTATGGAAATCGCGGAAGCTGCGTCCAAAACAGGAAGATTTTGCAGCCTGGGGCCTGGGTACCTCCTGTGCTGAGTTCAATTCTGCTTTCCGATGCCGAGTGCAAACCGGCAGTCAAGGTGGTTCTGTATTTCTGCGTGTCAGCAACATTGCACAATTATCGCGATGGCAGTGTTGTGCGTTTTGAAGAGAATACTGAAATTATCATCCATGTGACCCTGTGTTGGAGTATCAGTAATGTAACAACAAGATGAGATGGCGCGAACTGTCGGGCATTGATGCCGCTGTTCCGGCTGTGATCAGAGGGGACGATGTATTGCAGGTTGACATTTCGCTTTACATCAATGAGATTTACCACCGCTTGAGAGATTACGTTTGAGGGCATCGACCTGCGGATAGTCATGCTGGAGCGCTGGTCTGAACCTTAGCTGCTATCGCACAGTGTCTAATGTGACTGCCGTGTGCGATATTCTGTCGACTCCTACCCGAGAGCGATTCCGCTCTGTGGAAAGGGCTGAACAGTATGGAAATGAGACGGAAAGTACTTTTATTTACAGTTTGGAATTTTAAGATTAAGAAAATATGATAGGTAAAATCGCTCCCCAAAAATGGCTATTCTTTGCTTTCTTGTATAAATATAATGCGGTTCCTGGAAATATTGCCCTCCAAGTGGAGCGCTGGGATGAGTGATAGATGTTTTTGAGCTCAACACGGCGTAGTGTACATTTAATACCCAGAGCAAGTCGCGGCTTTCACTGCATTCAAGTTGATCGAAAGCGATTTCTCTGTCCGCGAAACATCGCTTACAGCTGAGTGAATACCTTCTCTACAGAGGTTAATCCAAGACGACGATTGCAGCCGCAGGCGAACAACACAAATAGATAACTAAATAATACAGTAGCAAAACTGCCTACCACGTGTCGTGCGGGGAACCCAATACACGGATTGGGACCGGATTGGAGCGGCTTGTTTTATTTGCTTTCAAATAGTTGCGGCATGAAGGTTTACTTTTCACAAAGAGTTTCATTACATGAGAAGCTCAATATAATGTCAGAATTATAGCATTACTGACAAAAAAAAAAAAACTTTTAGCCTTTTTATTGTGGTGAAGAAGGAAGAACAGAGGAGCTGTAGCTTCGGTTCTTGGCGGCGGCTTTTGAGGCAAGCGATGTGCTCTTCTTTCGCAAGAGAATCTGAAGCGCTCGACGCAGTGAAACTCGAGGCGACAGCGACTTCGCGCCGGTTGAGAATCCATTCGCACTGCTGCGTACGTCGCCGCTCCTTCCGCACCCGGTTTCCTTTCCCCGAAGAAAGGGCACGCGGCCGACCCATCGTGTGTCCATAGATGGCGGTAGCTGTACAGAACTTTGTGTAGTTTTGTGGCGACATTTCGTTTGGTACAGGGCACGAAACTGTGGAAAATAGCCCTTAACAGCTCCGGTGTAAAAATCAACATGCTAGGAATATTGATTATTGCTTAGGTGGTCACCGAAAAATTCTGTACCTTCAATACGACGAGTATAAACATTAGAAAAAAAACGGAGAGCCTGGAAGTAGTTATTGGTTAAGTGTCATGTTGTACTGATGTTTGTATGTGGAGTGCGTGCGTATGTACATGCGCTTAATGTATATGTTGAACTGATGCTTGTAGTCTCCGTAATATATCTAACAGTGTGCATAGCAAGGGTGCCCGCAGGGCTCATAGCGCAATGGTAGCCTGAGCAAATAAATATATTTTTTGTAGCACATGAATTGGGCGGTACCTAGCGCCACCTAGCCTAGCTACTTGCAATTACACTGCTTTACCCTGCCATCCGGTGGCAAGCGATTTAACCTTTTTTGACACTTCGCGATAATTTTTGGTTACCCTGCAACAATGGTCCACGCCGCTTCGAATTTGCTCCTTCGAGAGCCGCTTTTGGTTTCTCGATTGGTTTACCACTTCTCCGGGATGTGCGGTTGACAAAGGAATTGTGGCTCAAGGATTAGTAAAGGTAAGGCATAAAGTGCGCGAAGGAATCGGGTATGGGTTGTCTCCGTTTAATATCCCGGTGGTGATGACGAGAATACTGAAGGAGTGCTTTCGAAAGGCCAGTTTCTTTACCTGGGGGAAGGGGGGGGGGGGAGTTATCTTTGGCAGCGGCGGCAGCGAATTGTCCACCATCATAATTTACACCCTTCAAACATTCACAGAGTACATCGACGACAAGCACTGGAACATCGTCATTCACGGAACCCATCTGCCACGTGCCGAATCCAACAAGCGCAATCAACATCCTGCTGCGCAGCCATTTGACGGAATTGGACGGGACAACACAGCGCCACCACCAGGACCAGCATAAAGGAGGCTGCGGGCTGTGACCACCACTTTGGCAGCGGCGGCAGCGAATCGTCCACCATCATAATTTACACCTTTCAAACATTCACAGGTTGGAATCAATATCTTTCTTAACACGTTTTACCGTTGAGCAATCCGCTGACGCCGCTGCCTTTAGCGTCTTTAGCGTGTTTTTGTCCTTGTGCTTGAAGCGTTGAAATGAGTGCTGACCATGCAAAACTCTGTGACGATCTGAAAAAGAAATTAAACAAGATCTACGCGAATTTCGTAGCTCCTTTGAAAGGGACCTACGGAAGGAATTGAGAGAGATCAAGGCTAGTCTTGAAAACTTCAAGAAAGATTTTGAAGATCTGAGGAAAGAGGTAACCACCGTTAAAAAAAGAAAACACTGGCTTGAAGACTGAGAACGCTGCGCTGCGACAGGAATGCGAGAACATAAAAAAAACACGCTGAGCAAAACGGCCGGAGGCTCACACTCTGTGAACGATATTCCAGAAATTGAAATATTGAGATAAAAAACGTTCCCGAGGTTTCAGGCGAAAACGTGTCCGCTGTTTTGCAGAAGATAGGCGAGCTGATCGAGGAACCGATTGCGGAAAGTGACGTTGACATTTGCCACCGCGTGCCAGCAGGCAAGCAATCAGCATGCATGTCCCAACGTCATTGCTCAGTTCGTTCTTCGCTCAAAAAGAAACGCGGTCATCGAAAAAGCACGGAAGAAACGAATGACAACTGCTGACCTCGGTCATGCCTCACGTACCGCTATCTACGTTAATGAGCATTTGTGCCCCGAACTAAAAAAGCTTCTGGGAATGACAGTTGCAAAAAAACACGAGCTGAAATGGAAATTTGCTTGGGCGAGGGGAAGCATAATATATATGCGCAAAACGGAAAACTCCAGGATTGTTTCTATCACTAACACCGATGACCTTGCTAAATTAATGTGACATGTTTTATTTTATTCTACCCGGTTTACAAAGCTGTTTTCTTTTTGTTTTGTTTTTATGATGGCTTTCTCAGCCGAACTAACACCAAATCTGATAACCACAAACTTTATATCTTGTAAAGGTAGTAAGCTATCTTTCTTTCATTGGAATTTATGTTCCGCGCGGAACAAGGAAGATGAACTTTGTATACTTTTACGGGAGTTCAGTTTTCAGTTCGACATCATCATGCTAACTGAAAATTGGTACCAAAATGAGCTAGAGGTACTTTAAATGAATCACTACAAGGCATATTTTTTAAACCGTGAAAGCAAACGTGGTGGGGAAGTCTTGATATATGTTAGGAATACCCTTTGCTGTAAGATTTTACCATGTTTTTCATTTCTTTCCGATGACCTAGAAGTATTATCGTTGAAATGTGAACAACAAATGTTAGTGTTATGTATAAACCCCCAAATGGTAATATCGAAGGTTTCTTTCACACCTAGAGAGGTTTCCCGATTTCGTAAATGTCGGTCAATATGCTCTTTTTCTTGGCGGCGACTTTAATATAGATATGATACGTCCCTCAAGTGCGCAGTGCTCATTTTCATCTATACTTGAATCTAGTGGTTGTGTGAATGTTATTACGTCACCAACTCGCATAACAAGCTCCTCGTCAACACTGATAGATTTGTTCGTTACTAACACTGATACACGCAACACGTCTGGCGGAGTTATCAACGCACAGCTAAGCGACCATCTGCCACTGCACATGTTTACAATCCACGCCACTCCGAACAAAGAAAATAAGTCTGAAGATCTACCAACGTTCCAAAATATAAACGAAACCACCCTCGAAAAATTTAAGTCCTTAGTAAACACCACAGACTGGAATGAGATTTATAACTTGGGTAATCTTGATGACGCATACGATACCTTCTTAACAAAATTTACGCGTATATACAACATAGCATTTAAATACCAGCCTATTTGCCCAAAAAGTTCCCGACAAAAACCTTGGATAACCAGAGAGTGCTTAAAAATGATAAGGAAAAAGAACAGGTTATACGGAAAATTTTTAAAGACCGGAGATTCTGATGATTTATGCTGCTTTAAAGCATATAGAAATCGGGTGACAAAGCTTAACTATCTTCTATGCTTATTTAATGGCCAGTCAATGTCCAGGCCAGACCAGACATGGAAAGCAACCATTAAATTATTGAACCGGTCAGCACAGCTAAACCATGTAACCGAGATTAAGGTCGGAGAATCAACCTTACGAGAAAAGGCCCTAGCCGATACATTTAACCATTATTTTGCAAACCTAGTACAGGGCACACAAAACTGCGATGCACCAATTTACATAGGAACGCCGAATGAGAGCAGCGCTTTCCTCGCCCCCACTGATGAACATGAGGTTTATCATATGTTTAACACAATTCAAAATAGCAAATGTACTGATATTGACAACATTCAAATCAAGCCTGTTAAATATGTACTGGACATACACCCATAATTACCCATATTTTCAACATTTCAATTTCATCCGGAATCTTTCCTAAAAAAATGCAAATTCCGAAAGTTATAGTTATTTTCAAAGGTGGAGACAAAAACGATTATTCAAACTACAGATCCATTTCCATTCTTCCTGTGTTTTCGAAGTGCCTAGAGAAAATTATTCATCATCTGACTTCTTTTTATGACGGTTTCTCGCTCATAACCTCATCACAATATGGTTTCAGGAGGGGTTAGTAGTGCGAGTTCAGATCAACTGAACTCGCACTACTAAATCAAAAAGAATTCATGTTAAAATCATTCGAACAAAACCTTTTAACTCTTGGTGTCTTTGTTGATTTCTCTAAAGCATTTGATCGCATAAATCATACCACCTTAATTAATAAACTTCAGTTTTAGGGTTTCCGTGGACTAACCCTAAACCTGTTAACATCGTATTTAGAACTTCGTAAACAATCTGTTTTTATAAACAACTATTCTTCAGACTTTCAAGCGTTAAAAACAGGTGTCCCTCAAGGAAGTATATTAGGCCAACTTCTGTTTAACACTTATATAAACGACATTGTAACGATTAGCCCAAACACCACTTTCATCATTTATGCTGATGACACAACACTACTTTTTCAGCTAACAATATCGACACACTTGCAGAAACCACTAACAACACACTGGAATATTTACATAAATGGAGCGAAGCTAACGCTCTACTAATTAATACATCTAAAACAAAACCGATTATTTTTAAGCCACATAATAAATTGGTAAATATTGACTTGCGCCTGAAGCTTGGCCCCTCTCTCATTGAAGTCGTCCCAAATGTAAAAACCTTAGGTGTAATGTTTAATGAAAATATGTCATGGGACACCCACATTCAAAGTGTAATAAAAAAAAATTTCAAGTATTGTTGGCCTTCTCATCAAGTTCCGTTCAAGCTTGCCAGTCAAAATTAAGCTTCTCATTTACAATTCTTTATTCATGTCACATTTGAACTATTGTCACTTGGTCTGGGGCACATCAACTACAACTAACTTGGACAAATTAACGATTTTTCAAAAGAAAGCAACCCGAGCTATAATCAATGTATCACAATCAACCCACACGAAACCATTGCTTAAATCATTGAACGTCCTATCCTTAAACAAACTGTACGAATACACTTTACTTATTCGATATATAGCAAGTATTAAACAAAAGACGCCTGACATTAGTAACATAGCAGAATTAACAATAAATATTAGACCTTATAACGTACGTCACGAAGAAGTATGGAGGATACCATTCAGTCGAACAACCTATGGAACTCAAATGCTAAAACATCGCCTTCCTTTTTTACTAAACCATTTAATTCAAAATAACGTTATCATCGAACATTTAACATCTCATTCCTTAAAACTGATGTTTCTGTGAATATCTATGTCATACAATTGTATTTTAGCATATAGAGTGTATTTTTTTCCCTTCACATTGTAATCTATAGCCCAATTTTAAACGTGAATTTTGACTATTGTTACAGTGATTTTTTTTTAGGTATCTGACTTTTTTTTTTCTTTCGATTGCTTGCAGTTTGCTAAAAAAGGGGGCGTGAACCTCGTCAGGCCGACATCTCTCGGCTTTTTGTTCATGCCTCCAGTGCCTGTATTCGTGTACAGACGCAAATAAAATAAAATTATTGATTGATTGAAATAAATAGAGTTCGCGGCAAGCTCGTGTTATGCTTTTATGCGCTGCTCCTCTCGCCCCGTACAATAGACGTAGCGTCCTCGTTAAGCCTTACTAAGCTTGATTTGCTCGATTCGGGGCCGCCATAATGGGATGCAGTGGCGGAAGAACTTTGCTTCTCTGCTTTCAGGCACTTGGCCAAAATAATAATTGGTCTACTATGAACTCGTCGGCAAATTTCTGTATCAATTTTAAGCAGGAATTACTGATCAATGCTATGCCTTAGCCGTACGCTTGGTGTAAAACATTTTAGAACTTCATTATTTAAATTTTATGCCCGAAACATCCATAGACTGGAAACACCTTTACGCCTTGACGGCTAACATCACTGATATTGTTTTGTTTGAAAATGTGATAACTAATATGTGCAGTGTGTTTGTCCGTCCTTTCTCGTTTTCTTCCTCAAGTTTACTATCCATACCAACCCGCTCGTTCTGTCCCTAATATGTGCACTTTATAGTTATTTTTATATCGCTTTCAATCTACAGTGTACCTACCTTGAGGGTGTTTGAAATAAATAAATTATTATAAAAATAAATTAAGAAACTATTACTGTGACTAGTGTCGCTCCCACTGGTACTCGTAGGAACCATCCGATTGAATAGAAATTGTAAATCAAGATCTAATGACTGTTATATTGCTAAATATCCCGTGTACAAAAAATTGGCTTGGTAAAGAATCCAAAAAAAATGGAGGTAACTATCCTTCGCTTTACCTTAAGTTTGAGAGCAGCAATCGCCACGAGGCGAAAAGTCTTATCAAGCAATGCCGAAAGCGCAACGTCATGGCTTGCGTCATTTTTTTCTGAATGTATTATCATCAGCCAAACCTATGAAGTGTAGTAAATATGCCGGGACCATGTCCTTTAAATATACGCGCCGGTGTTTGCGTGTTTTCTGTTCTTGAACTGCGCTCGGTCTTTGGCTCTCATTTAATATGGCGGGAGGAAATTCACCGATTGCTTTCTTAAGATGAGATAGCGTAAAATTAATTACATTAAGAAATGAAGCGCTTACTTTTTGCCCCTCTCCCTCTTAATCGTGAACTATATACTTAGTCCGAGCAGTTTTGTATCCTATCATGAACCACATAATATAGTAGAATGTCGACGTTATACAGAGCTATACAGATTTAAGCAAACAATCATAAAATATCTCCTAAAGTGAAGAGCTGCAACTAAAAAAGGGGAATGGTCTTTTATATCATTTTTTTGATAGCAGCTGGTGGACACAGTGAATTATGTTCACTAAATGATTGATCATTACATCTGATTATTTTGCGTCTTCATTCGTGAAACAAGGACATTGAAGTCTGACTCAAACTAGAATAAGTGTTGAAAGGCGTAAAAACCTTTACGGAGTATAAACATCATCCTTGACCTTGACTTTTACAAAGACTAAAGGCAAAGCATATTTTAAACTTCGAAACAGAAGTGCATGCATGACAGGCGGTGACTGACGCGGTTGGTCTGATGTACATACGGTGGAACAAGGCTGCCAGAGTGAAAGTTGTATTTTACTCTTTGCAGTCATGTCTTGTCAACATGGTCGCCTCCATGCGATAGAAAATGTTTCTATACTGTGGCTCATCCGCAATAAGTAATCAAGGCCAAAACTCACTTATAAACAAAATCAGCAACGGCAATAATTATATGAAAAATGGTTGATGAAAATAAGGTTAAAAAAAGGGGGCGAAGAAAGCAACAAGTACGACAAAACGTATCTGAAGTCCCGACTAAATTTATTACTTGAGACGAAAAAAGAAGAATAAAATACAGTTCTAATATTATCTTCGCCAGAAAGCATCCTTACACCCAAACACTCGTTATCCCGGTTTTCCTAATCAGGCTAAACGTGATTTCAGGTTGTGTCAATATTATACCAGATATTTCATTGAAGATTTTAGGAATGTCAGTTCTTTTTGGGACAACACGACAGATGGATTGCTCAAACAGCTGGCCACTAAATATGAAATGTAAAAAGCCTCGATAATTTCTCTAGCGACGTTCGTCCTGTGCCCTCACAAGATCCTCAAATCAGTGAAGGCTATCTGGCGCATACAGTCTCTAAAATGAAAAGTTAGAGAGCCACCCACCATTGCTTTGAGCAAATACGTATACTCCCGGCGTATGCCGTTCAGACACCTCCCTGTCTGCCAAACGAAGAACTTTCCACAGGACAGGGGGATACGCTACGCAACGTACGAAACGCACGACAAAAACGGTTTTGCATATTTTTTGGTGCACCTGATCTTTTCACAGTCTTGAGGTCTTGCACCGAGTCTAGCACAAACTTGGTAAACTTGTTGTAGGGCTAAAAAAACATAGGAACTCGAAATCGACTTTTAACCTTATCAGGCTGTGTGGAAAACCGTAGATGTGCAGGGCCACTACCATTCGCTTTTTTTCAAAATCCACACTTCTCTCAATAGCTTTAGCTTTTTTAAAGAGAGATCTCGCCACCACCGTCAACAATGCTTGCGAGAACCCTCTTGCCATGAGTTTGTTGACCCAAGACAAGAAAACGAAATTCATCATATGCGGGCATGCCAAGCCAAGAAACGAAACGGCGATGCCCTTCTTCACCACTTTTGAAATGGCTGGCATGAGGTCCAGGTCTGGTTTCTCCGACCGGTTACTAAAAGACCAACGTGCGTGCTAATTCCCCATTCAAGAGGACAGATCCAAGACCTGCAGAACCCTTTCTTTTTGATTTCTCCAATGTAAAACTGAGGCCACTCCCAAACTTATAAGTATATACAATACTGAAGCACGCGCTGTATCTCCCTCCACTATTTCACGAACCTCTCGAAATCATCCACATACTTAAACACCGTTTCAAAGAATAAATTTCTTCATGGGCTCAGTTTCGACCTGTCATGTTTCTTACCCAGTGACCCAGTATACAACTTTGTTGCAATAATTGCGTGGTTTATGTAGCTAAAGATTACAATACGTCGGTTTGTAGCGACAGCTTTGAGCCTACTTTTTTCTAGTAAGTGCAACACGCCCGCTACCTAAAGTGCAGGTTCTGCCTGTTCTTCGAGCTCAAGGAAAGTGATGACTGTTTTAAAGCGGCGGCGAGCTGCACGTTGAGTTATACGGTTGGTCTCTCGTCTTCTTCGTGCGTGGAACCGGCGACATGTTGGCAGTACAGCTTACCGTTTTCCTACTGTTCACACAGATTGACTCAGTTTCATCGAAGCCGCGCGACTGGTGCTATCTGGAAGAGGACTCTGCTTCCTGCCAAGTCATCTGCGACGGCGATTATCGGCTGTATTTTGATGCCAAGTCCGGCGTATTCATCGATGGAATCAATGAACCAGGGGCCATGCATCAAGCAACGTTGGAACAAGAACGCCTACAAAAGCTGGCGAGCGGCACTCTGACTTCGGGGCGTGGAAACGGCGACATGTTGGCAGTACGGCTTACCGTTTTCCTACTGTTCACGCAGATTGACTCAGTTTCATCGAAGCCGCGCGACTGGTGCTATCTGGAAGAGGACTCTGCTTCCTGCCAAGTCATCTGCGACGGCGATTATCGGCTATGTTTTGATGCCAAGTCCGGCGTATTCATCGATGGAATCAACGAACCAGGGGCCATGCATCAAGCAACGTTGGAAGAAGAACGCCTACAAAAGCTGGCGAGCGGCACTCTGACTTCGGGGCGTGGAACCGGCGACATGTTGGCAGTACGGCTTACCGTTTTCCTACTGTTCACGCAGATTGACTCAGTTTCATCGAAGCCGCGAAACTGGTACTATGTGGAAGAGGACTCTGCTTCCTTCCAAGTCATCTGCGACGGCGATTATCGGCTGTGTTTTGATGCCAAGTCCGGCGTATTCATCGATGGAATCAACGAACCAGGGGCCGTGCATCAAGCAACGTTGGAACAAGAACGCCTACAAAAGCTGGCGAGCGGCACTCTGACGTCGGGGCGTGGAACCGGCGACATGTTGGCAGTACGGCTTACCGTTTTCCTACTGTTCACGCAGATTGACTCAGTTTCATCGAAGCCGCGCGACTGGTGCTATCTGGAAGAGGACTCTGCTTCCTGCCAAGTCATCTGCGACGGCGATTATCGGCTGTGTTTTGATGCCAAGTCCGGCGTATTCATCGATGGAATCAACGAACCAGGGGCCATGCATCAAGCAACGTTGGAACAAGAACGCCTACAAAAGCTGGCGAGCGGCACTCTGACTTCGGGGCCTGGAACCGGCGACATGTTGGCAGTACGGCTTACCGTTCTCCTACTTTTCACGCAGATTGACTCAGTTTCATCGAAGCCGCGCGACTGGTGCTATCTGGAAGAGGACTCTGCTTCCTGCCAAGTCATCTGCGGCGGCGATTATCGGCTGTGTTTTGATGCCAAGTCCGGCGTATTCATCGATGGAATCAACGAACCAGGGGCCATGCAGCAAGCAACGTTGGAACAAGGACGCCTACAAAAGCTGGCGAGCGGCACTCTGACTTCGGGACGTGGAACCGGCGACATGTTGGCAGTACGGCTTACCGTTTTCCTACTGTTCACGCAGGTTGGTGACACACTCTGTCGACCCCATTTCGGTGTCTTTTTATTGCCGGTTCCACCCCAAAAATTGTATAACACGATACGAGCGTGTTCTGAAAATCATGTACGCGTGAAGCGACGGTTTATGTTGATGCGCCAGGTAGCCTTTTATTTACTGCTCTTGCTGCTATGTGGCGATGTCGAATTGAATCCTGGTCCTCTAACGGAGACACAAGTCAACGAAATTCTAAAAGGTCAGAAGAGCTTGATGGATAAGCTTGTCTCAATTGAAAAGAGCCAAAAGTCTTCCGATGTCTGTCCTCACGACCTGCGCACACGGGTAGATTCAATTGCGACTAATTTTAGAAGGCTGGAGCAGACCTGCGCAGTTTTAAATGACTTGAAAAACAAATGGCAAGAACAGCAAAATTACCTAGACGTTCTATCTGGGAATCTTCATGACTTAGAAAACCGAAGTCGTCGTTGTAATCTTCTCTTCTATGGTGTTCAAGACACCAATTCCCGAGAAACGTTCACGTCATCTGAGGCACTTGTAATGCAACTTTGTAACACTAATCTGGCCATCGACACTGTTGAAATCGAGCGAGCTCATAGACTGTGAAAGTTTTCTGCTGGTAAAAATCGTCCGATTATTGCTACCTTCAAATCTTTTAAGGAAAAGCAAAACGTCCTCTGAAATGCCCGAAGGCTGAAGAATACCCCGTGTAGCATATCCGGAGATTTCTCAAAACCTGTTCAAGAAAAAAAGAAAACGCATGTGGGATTATGCAAAGGCGCATCGACAGGGAGACACTAAGGCAGTTTTAAAATATGACACCTTGTTTTTGGGCGATGCGAAGTTTTCTTGTAATCTTACCACGAATCAAATTGTCCGGCACTGACTACGTGAAGTCCCGCGAACAACTTGCTCGATTTCTCTTCTTATTATCAATTGTAGAAGCTTGAAAAATAAATGTGATGATTTCCAGCAGTTGGTCTTGATGACTAAGCCCCATGTGGTTATAGGCACAGAGTCGTGGTTAGACGACTCGGTACCTGACGCGGAAGTATTCTCTGATAGTTTCGAGTGTTACAGACGTGATCGAGGGTCCCGCGGTGGTGGGGTGTTTTTTCTGGTTGATGAGGCCTTTTCCTCTACAGAGATAGTGTTAAACACCCAAAATGTCGAAACTGTGTTTTGTCAGATAAGATTGACTAATGGAAAGTGCTTAGCCGTTGGTTCTTTTTTTCGGCCACCGTGTTCAACGCCTAATGATATCAGGTGTCTTTCGAATGCGATTGAAACGATCCCGTGCGATCATATTATTATTGGAGGAGATTTCAACTTGCCAGCTATTGTATGAAATAATGCTAACTTCAGGAGGACAGTTGGTGGTGAATTGTATGCGGAGTTTTTTTAGCCTGTTGGACGTTTTTTCACTAGAGCAATATGTTACTGAACCGACACGAAATGATGATACGGGACATATCTTGGATATCCTGCTCTGTCACACTTCTGGCATTGTCGAAAATACTCATACCGTTCCAGGTATTAGCGACCATAGAGCAATAGTGTCTCAAGTAAACTTAAGTTGTTCGAGCAGAAGCAAATCATGTGAAAGAATCAAATCTGTGCCCGAGCTGATTATTCAAAAATAAACTCTGCGCTGGAATCTTATCTTCCCGTTTTCGAAACTTTGTCCGAGTCTTTAAATGTCAATGAGTTATGGATTAAACTAAAACGAAAAATCTTTAGCTTGCGCGACGAGTGTGTCCCATCGCGCATGCTAACAACAAAACGAGCGCGTGACAAGCCGTGGTTTACGTGAGAATTGCGTGGCTTACTCAACAAGAAAAGAAGAGCTTATATCCAATACCGTAAAACCCGTCTTTCGACTGACCTTGCTAAACTGAAAGAATTGGCTAGAGTAGTACGGGACAGGTTGGAACAGGCTAAGGCGGCGTTTTTCCTTAAATTAGAAGACAACTTTAGGCGTTCCTCAAAATAATTTTGGAAATATGTCCGAGCCAACGGCAAACATAATTCTTCCGTCCCAACCCTTAAACATAACGATGCTCTCGTCGACAGTGATAACGAAAAAGCCGGGCATTTTAATTTATATTTTCGGTCAGTTTTTACACCTTCGCACACAAGGACTGTGGATTTTAACGTTCCAGCGGCAACCAACGTTATGCCTGAAGTTGAATTTGCTGTTTCTGGAATTCTTAATCAATTGCGTAACTTGGATACAACCAAATCGACTGGTCCGGATGATATTCCTGGGTGTATTCTCAAATCTTGTTCAAGTTCATTATGCCTATATTTTGTCATACTGTTCCAAAAATCGCTATGTGAATCTTCGCTTCCTTTAGACTGGAAGCTTGCGCGAGTAATGCCAGTGCATAAAAGTGGTCCTAGAGCCAGTGTCGAAAACTACCGACCAATATCTTTAACAAGTATTTCATGCAAGATAATGGAACATATTCTATATAGTAATATCATGACTCATCTTAGTGCATCTAACCTTTTACATCCGTCGCATAACGGATTCCGGCAGGGATATTCTTGTAGTACGCAATTAGTTGAATTTTTTCATGACCTTTCTTTGGCAACCGACAAGCGGCGAAGTATTGATTGTATATTTCTTGATTTCAGTAAGGCTTTTGATGTCGTTCCTCATGATCTTTTAATTTCAAAACTACACGCTTATAAACTTGATGACAAAGTGTGTAACTGGATTCGGGAGTATTTGTCGTTCAGAAAACATTACGTGGTTTTAAATGGCTCCCAATCGCACACGGCCGACGTCTCTTCAGGTGTGCCGCGGGGCTCGGTTCTAGGACCGCTTTTATTTCTTCTTTACATAAATGATATTGCTGTTGATGTTCGTTCTACCATTCGAATGTTTGCGGCTGATTGCGTTGTCTATAGAGAGATTAATAATGCGCAGGATAGTGTGATTCTGCAAAAGGACCTGGACAGCATTGAATCTTGGTGTCAGTCATGGCAAATGTCTTTGAACGTAAGAAAAACTGTACATGTCACTTTTACAAGGAAGGTTTTACCGCCAATATTTCGTTATTCGCTAAATGGAAAAGTTATAGAAACCCCAAATGAATTTAAATATCTCGGTTTATACTTAACATCCGATTTGCGTTGGAATGCGCATGTTGACTATGTTTCCGCGAAGGCCTCAAGGATGCCAGGTTTTCTGCGACGAAATTTCAAAACTGTACCTCAGTCGCTCAGAGAAACAATTTGCTTTTCACATGTTCGTTCTATTCTGGAATACGTTTGCGTTGTCTGGGACCCTTATACCGCCTTTTCTATACAAAAACTTGAAAAAACACAAAATCTGGGTTTGAGGTTAGTCTTAAGTAATTACGATTGGCGACTAAGTATTTCTGAGTGGAAGCATAAACTTAAGTGGCAATTATTAAAAGATCGCAGAAAGCACCTCCGTCTCAAATTTTTTCACGATATTTATTATGGCAAAACCAGTATAGAAAAAATAAGTATATGAAACCACCTTTTACCGTATCCAGTAGAAACGAATATGCTTTAAAAATTAGAGAAATTCCTTTTCAGGGTGACTTACTGCGACTCTCCTTTTTTGTAGAGACCGCGCGCGATTGGAACTCCCTTCCATCCCGCGCTGTCTTAATAGCTTCCAATGACGCCTTTTTTCACGCGCTGAATGCGTGAGTTTTTTTGTGTGTCTACATATTGTTTGTTTTCCCCCCACTGTAATGCCTGATGGCAAAGTGGGTACCTGAATAAAGAAATAAAATAAAGAATAAAAGTCAGGTACTTTTGTCGGAGCAAAGTTGTCCTCAAATTGACGTTTTTGAGGAGGCATCCGCTCAAAGCTCAAGCATCTGCTCATCGGTCCACGGCCCCCAGTGGATGGCGTCCTCGTCTATTTTCAATGATTATGCGTCTTCAAAGTTGTATTCTCACTTCTTCTTTCATTGCCACATATTTGACACATCTATATTTCTCGGCCACTAGATGCCACTTTGTCTTTCTCTCCTTCTCGAGCAGGGTCCTTGCGCCCTGAATAAACATGATTGGCCTGACGACGGCTGTTCAGTCACGACGTCCCTGCCGTTGTCCCTCGCTGGGACACGACATCCTTTTGGCGACGAGGATGCTTGACGGTCCCTGCTAGACTCCAAGTTTTTCGGGCGACTGCGCGTCTTCGCCTACCTTGGTCCGCCGATCTGCGATCCTGCCGCAGCTCAATTCTATACTCAGCGCAGTTAGGCCTTACCGCAGCGTTCGGACAAAGGCCTCGCTCCGAGAACGTTGACGCAGCCTCCTGCTAGATCGGACCACGTCCGATCTGCTAGATCGGACCAGACGCGGTGGTCCTCACATCTCCTGATGTATCACTTCACGGTTGGGTATCAGCGAGGCTCTGACAACCATGTGGCGGACGCTGTCACGCTTGCCACCCTAGCAGCACATTACGACCGGCTCAAGCTTGAGCCAGACTGGGTAGCCAGGGGAGTTTCACTGGGCCTAGATTGTTTTGCACCATGGCGCTAGGCAGCCCCACCCTGGTATGCCAGTCTGGCGACCACCGGCAGTTCCCTGTGTAGCCATGGACTGGCTCACCACTGGAATTATGGACTGGGCCAGGTGGGAAGCTCAGTGGTACCCCAAGCTTGGCTCTTTATTGTATATACAGCATGGGCCAGGTTAGGGGCCGGGTGGTCAGCCAAGCTTGGCTAGACAATAGAAATTCACCATGCAGTTAAACCAGTTTAACTGGTCATATTGACAACACACGTCATAAATTAATAAAATTCAATTTATTTCCACCAAAGATACATACTGCAGGCTGCAAAAATAAACATAAAAACATATGTACATTGCAAAAATAAAATTGTCATGATATTATTCATGTGTCCCTTGGCGGTTGGCGAGATTCTCCACATCTTCTGGAGTGTCGGGGTTTCGGTGGTGGCTAACATAGTGCCGCAAGGCATCTGAAAAAAAGAATAAACATCAGTAATTAGATCCGTGGCAGATTTATTTGCACCCGTCTGTTCTAAAACGGTAATTAACTAATGCCACTAATAAAAAATATGCACTATCATAAACAGTATGAGAGGGAATATGAAGCGTGTGCCAATCGTACATGTGGTGCCAGTCTCGCGGCAATTAAGTAGAAACCGCATGTAATAGGTTCAACGAGCCACGAGACAAGCGACAACGATCCGACCGCATCACTGTCGTTCGGTCACTCGCGCGACGCGGCAAACCGCATGAAAGCGACGGGAGCAAGCGACCAAGGCGATGAGCAACGATTTCTAGAAATTCAAAACCCCAGCGATGCGACAAGCGACCATGGGGAATCTCCGCCGCTCATCGCTGACTCTCGTCGCTCGCTTAATCGCTTACATGCGGTTCAGTCGTCCGCTATGCTTACGTTGCATAGCGGACGGCAGACTAGGAAGGCAGGAATGGGCAACAGCAGGATCCTCTACTACGTGGCTAACCACTGCGGTAGAGGATCTCTGAAGCTGAATGTATACACTGGCGGTTGTATTACTAGCATGGCTGTTCCAAATTGGGTTGCAAAAAGGTTCGGTTTCACACGATCCTGATTATGAAAATGAATCCAAATGGTCGAGCCTGCTTACCTGGCTCGCTGGCGCCGAGACAGAGAGAGCCAGTGCCCGCGCTGCAATGAGGACGGAGCGAATTCCGAACACGCCGTTCTGGGATGCGGCCATTTCGCCCGCAAGTGAGTGGAACTCAGGCGTCAGGAGGACGGCAGAGGCAACACTCAAGGCGCCGGCAAACTATCTTATTTAAACACAGCTACTTGGAATCTCCCCAAGGAGAAAAGCAGCGCGAACAAGGACCCAAGTTCGCGTTACTGACGCCACCAGATCCCGTTTTCTTTTTTTTGGGGGGGTTTTCGAAACTGCGCCGCCGCCGTCTCAAAAATGGTGCTTCGAGCGGACGCGAGAGCCGCCCTGATTGGCCCGCGCGCTCCCTGTCCTTTCACGTGAGCAACTCTTCTCTTTCAAAAATTCCGCGCTGCGCGCGGGGAGGCCGCATCATCCCCGGTCCCGGGGCACTGGCGCATTCCCGGCGCGTGATTCATCTGGAGGGTGAGGGATCTTTCCCGCGCTTTGCCAGGCACCCCGCCTCGGGCACTTGCCCTTGAAGCGGCTTCTCCGTGCAAGCCAGGGTAGATAAAGGCCGCGGTAAAAAGCGGGAAAATGATAAAGTTGGAGTGCGACCAATTTCGATAGTTTTATTTCGAATTTGTCCGGTACAATTCCCCTACAACCAGTTCATTTTGGGTTTGGCCTGTTCATATCCAAACTGTTTTCAGAGTATTTTTCTCCTTTTCAATGGGAAAAGCGTATTCTTTTTCAATGTCTCAAGCTAAAACAGACTTCTTGCACTCAAACGTAACTTTCTAGTGCGAGGGCTCTTGCCACAAAGCACCAAAAGTATGTTAGGAGAACGCTCATACGAATTAAAAAAAATGGAAAAAGTTAAACGAACTATAGAGTCACAGTGGATTTCAGCGGGCATTCTGGGTCCGATAAAATACGAGCTTGAGCCACGGAACATTGCATAGCGGCAATTCCCTGAAATTCCTTGACTCACCCTATCTTCGATCCGGCAACATGCCCGAATATTGGCTGTTGCTTGTGTTGAGCGGACCAGGGAATTCCCGCGAACTACCATGGAACCCCAAAGCTTGGCAGAGGCATTGCTACACTGGCCATCAATAACCAAGGAAATCGATTGCTCAACCAAGGAAGGCGTTCCCTGGCAGTTCCGTGGCTTTCTGGAGCAAGGAAAGACTATGAAACGCCAGGCTGGCATACAGACGTAAATGGCTGGGCAGTCGTGGCCAAGCTATCACAACTAAGTGCCAACCCTGGCCCCAGCTAAACCAAGCAAGTGTGCTACCTGGGCAGTAGCTGACACGGAAGGTGGGACATCATTTGAAGTGGCGATTGTGTCGTTCGTCACTCCTTGCGTGACAAAAGAACAGCTGCAGCGAGCCACGACAGATGACGTCATCCTAAGTCAAGGGATGGACTATGTAGTTTCATCCTGGCCGTCGCACAAGTCTGTCGCACGACATTGTTCCCTTTTCTCATGTCCGCGACGAACTCTCAGTTTTAGATAACATGCTGAGGAGAGGAGAAAACGTAATTCCTACGACACTGAGAAATACACTGATTGAGATTGCTCACGAAGGTCATCCAGGAATCGTCAGGACCAAGAGCCGGCTCCGAGACATCTACTGGTGGCCTGCCATGGATCGTCAAACTGAAAGAGTCATCAGAAGCTGCCTGGTGTGCCAAGCTACAGGCAAGCCTGTCAAAGCTTCACCAACACCCTTGCAGCCAGTTCCACTTCAGGAGCGGCCATGGGCCCAAGTAGCCATCGACATTGTCGGTCCATTTGAACACGCAGAGCCAGCATGCCGGTGTGCCATCACTCTTGTTGATTACTTTTCTAAATGGCCAGAGTTTCAGTTCTGCCACGACGTGACAACCTTTCGAGTGATGCCATTTCTGTCAGCAGTCTTCGCTCGGGAGGGTTATCCACGTTGTCTAGTGTCAGAGAACGGGACACAGTTCACGTCATTACAGTTTAACGATTTCCTAAAAGACCGAGGCAAAAACTACGTCTACTCGACGGTGTACTATCCGCAAGCCAATGGGCTCGTCGAAAGGTTCAATCGAGTACTGAAAAACTTCATTTTGCTCGCTGCCGCTGAGGAGCGTCGTTTACAAGAAGCAGTCACCGACTACCTAGGGGTGTACCGGTGTACCACACATGCTACATCAGGCCTGTCGCCAGCGCTCCTCCTTCACGGAAGGAAACCGAAGACTCGCCTCCATATCCTGGGTTTGTGACCTAGGGGATTTCTTCGCAACCCAGTGAAGGAGATGAAACGTCTACGAGAACCAGTATTCCAACCCTCTTAAAAAAAATGGAGTCCAAAGGGAGTCACTGCTTCCATGACTCTCTTCGCCGCCTCCATGACTCCATTTGACGCTTCACGACTCTCTTAAAGAGTCAATGATTCGTGTGACTCTGTTTTGACTCTTCCCCTTCTCAACGGGAGTCACAGGTCAGAAGCATTTGCCCCACCGAAAAAAAACAGTGTGAATGCTGCTTCGAGGCGTCCAGCCGGCAACCCAAGCCCCGCCGTTTCCCTATGCACCTCTAGAAAGGGAGTCCCAGACCATTTAGTTCAAAGCTTCGTCAACAACATTTTTTTTTCAATAATAATCGTGCAAAAAAAGTAAAGGAAAGAAATATGCACAAAATTTCGTCGACATTCATTTTTCTCAAGAATAATTGTAAAACAAAAGTATCTTTATTTTTTGCATGAAACCTGGGTTCGCTCCGTATGAAGCGGGCATCTTTCCACATGTCTACTCCTGCGAGTACTCGTTTTGAGAATTCGTTTTATACGAGATTCAACAAGTTTCGTTCGTGCATATCATTCGAAACCAAATCCTGCGTCTGCATTTTACATATCACTAGAACCGTCGTGGGGTGCGTCTCTGGGAGTGGGTGAAGGTGCAGCAGCTTATTCAGGACCATACTCCGTTTGATACATAGCGTGCATCGCAGTCGTAGCTAGCGCAACGGTTTGCATCACCGACCGTATCTACGTTCACCCCATAAAATAGTGTGTCTCCCGCAAAAACACCTCTAAAAAGTTTTAAAAATTTGCCTCCTTGGAGCTAGTAACTGATAGTGACGTTATGATTTCGACGGAGCACAAAATTACAAGTTGTTTTCAATAAAAAGGAAAATATAATGTGAACTGCTTTAAATTGTTTTCGTTTTCGTCCGTGCAACAGCCGCTGTGGGTTTTCGGGTTGTGTGGCCCTGGCTGGTTTTGAGAAGATGGCTTCTTAGGCAGCAAGCTCAAGTGCCTCTCCTGCTCGGATATTTTCGAAGATTCGTTGTGCGCAGACATTGAAGGAGAGCAAGCAGGTGATCGCCAACATGTACGCGAGTTCAAGAACGCGTTCCCCGGACAAGTCGGTCGTGAAGTCCTGGAGGCGGTCAGTACCAACACCGGAGTGTGCGCCCGTACTGTCGAGAGGTACAAGGCGCAGTGTCTATCTAGCAGCGAAGCGAAGACCTCGTCATGTAGAAGTTTCGAGCACGGGGACTGTCAAGCATGCCGAATTCACACACAACGCCATTCCTGAAGGTGCATCGCAAGTACCCCGAGAGGGGGATTCCTACCCTTGACAGCAATTTCAAAATAAACTGTTCAGACCACAACTATTGTCGATTAACGTCCCATTATAAATTTTGGGACAAGACTGCTTTCAGTGAGATTCCTCATTCCACGCTGCACGAAAGAAAAATATAACTCGCCGCTGGAGGCAAATAACACTTGCAAAGCGGGAGAGCAGATGGTAGAAAGGTGGCCTCTCTTATAAATAAAAAGCAAGAAGAAAGGAGGAATTAAAATATGCAGTTCGGTAATGCGCACAATCTTGCACAAAAAGCATGTATAAAAAAGAATAAACAAAAAACTTTGCGCGTCTACTGGGTTCGCACTACTGCCACCGAGATGTTGGTATTGCCAGAGCAGCGCTACCACTCGTCCAAGAAACACGCGGAGGATCACATTTTTTTAGGTATTTTCATGCGCACCACTTCAGTACCTTTGACAGCTTTGCACGCTATGTATGAAGAGGAGTATAAGTGCCCATTTAGAGAACCACACCACCTCACTTCGAGTTGAAGCACCGCCGAAGGCTCGCGTCTCGCAGCGCCGCCTGTTGAATAACCATTCGAAGAGTTTGCACGCTGTGAAGGTAAGCGCGTTCACACCGAAGAGCTCTCTTTACAACGCCCCCACACACAGAGAGCTCAGAATTGAAGGGGGGCCACTGAGGTTTTAAGAGCCACTGATCGTAGTAATCGCATTCCAAAGACGCCGCGTTGTCGTAGATTGTTTTTCACCAGCTAAGTCCCGTAGGAATGAGGCCAAGGCCAAGGCTGGGGGATTCATCGCCGGAAACGTAAAGAAACCAAGCAAACGACGTGAGGCTCGCGGACGCGGTTCGTGTGAGCCTTGCTTCCGAGAAGACTGCATATTCTTTCCGGCGGGCACACAATACTTCGACAGCATGCTTGCGGCTGATGTGGATTGCAGGAAGTGGATAACAGGATAACAAATGCACAGAAAATAGGTTGAGCACGACAGAGCACGCACAAAGAACGATTGTCGCCGCTATGTTGAAATAAAACCAAGCTGAGCCAGGCCAAGCTACAGTTTAGTACACAAAGAAGCTGAGACAGGCCAAGGTTCAGTTCAGTACATAACCAACATACTTCATTACAAAGAATTAGATAAATGTTAAAAACAAATATTTTTTCTTTAAAAGTTCTAATGTATGTTGACTAAAAGAGGAACATTCACGTTGCGTCAAATGAGTTTCGTCGTAACCACTGTCGTCGGAACCAGCGAACGTCGCCGCATCGCCAACTCCACCGTAACCAAAATCAAAAACAAAGCAAGCTGCAAACTTTCGGGCGGTTTCAGGCCTTTAGGCTTTCAAAAAAAAAACAACATCGAAGAACGTTCTTCGAAAAAAAAAAAGTGTCCCAGCCTCGGCGTGCCCATGGAACCAGCTGTGGGTTTGAGTCTACTTGGTGAGTACTCGCCTATTCGTTTGACTTTTTCAGAGCTTTCTTTTCGGAGCGTTTTTGAAGTGTCCTCGTGTGTGTGTGCAGGAAGCGTGAAGGCGAACGTGTGGGGCTCCTTGTCGCACACGTGCTTTGCGCATTGGATGACCTTGCATCTTTTCCTAAGGAAGTCCCGCAATCGACCTGTCACTCAGCGAGCAGTCAGCGTCAAATTGCGGGAACGTACACAGAGGCGAAGGTCCCACCGAAACCGGAGGAGGGGAAGGGGAGGACGGGACCTCGTAAGTGTATCAGGAGCTTTATCTCGTGGATCGGTGGAAAAGACGAGTTCTACAAATCTGGTGGCGCCTTGGTACCACGTAACTAAGCGGTGTGTTTCGCGGAACCCATGACTGCTAAAGGTACCCATTACGTGCTGGCGCTCGTATTTGCACCCCGTTTGTTTTCACTGCGGGTGTTCGAATTCAGTTTCGATTCTCTGCACTGATGATGCGAAGAGTATAAAGAGTTTTTTTTTGACTAGCGCACGAACTTTTTATACAAAATGCTGTATATGTTGCACTTGTTTGCTAGCCCTGTGGCTGTAGTTTATTGTGAAGGTTGTGGGAAAAACGCGCATTGAGTAGTTACAATATATATATATATAAAACTGAGAAGAAAAAAACCCTTAGTGAAAAACAGCAACAACGGACGATTTAATCTTCGACGTTCCGGCCGGAGTCCGGCCTTCGTCAGGAAGACGTCAGGCAGATATATATATATATATATATATAATGTAGTGTCGAGTACCGTCCGACGGCACTCGTGCAGAACGTTCACGTGCCGTGCAATGGCACTCCACTCGCGTCTTCAAGTGCCGTCCGAATGTCTTATGTAAAGCAAATTGTCAAAACGAGTTTTTCGAAGGTGTAGCATAGCTTAGTGGAAATTGTAGCATAGCTCGCCTCATAGGCAGTGGACCCGGGTTCGATCCACAGTGTGGGCTTACTTTTTTAAATCTTTTTCTCAAACATTTTGTTTCGTCGAGGCATTTGGCGATATTTACAACATTTCTTCTTTACCATTAACACTGGGGAAAAAAACGAATGTTGCTGACGAGACTTTGCTTAAAGGGACCCTGCAACAATTTTTTGACTCGTTTATAATTTGCACCGAACTTGAGCGCACTGAACGTAGTAACTTAAAGAAACTTTTGTTACAAAAAACGAGCAAGAACGTACAAAAACGAGCAAGACGAGAACGAACGTACAAAAACGAGCAAGAAATAACCTCCTTCATGACGTCGTAGGTCCTGGCTTGAGTGGTCGTGAACTAGAGGCGGAGTAGTGAGCTCATTTAGCGCTCACAGCTGCCGCACTCCGTGGCGACGGCTCGAGAGGGCGCCACTAAAGCACGTGTTGGGTAGGCTGTATGAAGCGGGCGGCCAGGGCGGCTCGCACTGCATTTGCTGCGCAATTAAGGACTAATTTTGTATAACACTTCATTGGCCCCAAACTACAGCAAACACGGTGTAAAGATCAGTTCACAACGGGAGCCACTTCGCGCTGCCACACCCCCAAATGGCCAAATCGCCAGCCAAGCCCGCGCCGAAAGCCTTCGGAACGCTCGGAACCGGTCGGATCCTCGAGCCGGTATACGACCGCAGCGCCGCCGCGTACATCCCGGACCTTTCTACGCTCGCTGTTCGTCGGAGCCTCATCCCACTAGCCTTTTCTAGTATGCGCCGTTTTTTCCGCCGCTTGGTGGCGGGTTTGTCGACGAGTCTTTTCTTGTTTTCGTACTTTATAAACTGCATTTGTTTCTTTTCTGATCTAAATTACCGAACAAAAACTACTTTCATACATAATTAAAACGGTTCGCGACACTCATATTTTGTATTTTGACTAAAAAAAAGCTTTTAGCGGCTCTGAACAGTGGTAAGCTTAGGACCAAAGAGTCACATATTGCACGCGTTCGGCAACACGGGTTGCCCTCGTAGGTAGAGGAGGTTTCCACGTCTTCCGGTTAAAATATGACTCACTGATATGTAGTTACTCTCAGCGTGCCCGCTGGCTTGCCCGAACCGCAAGAGACGTGGAAACCGCAAAGCAGGTAGGCGCTTAAATATGATTGCAGGGCCTTTTTAACAAAATGGTATGGGCGTCCTTTTTGAGGTACATGGGGACAGCGGGGCTTGGTATGGGACAGAGGGGCTGGACGCTACGAAGCGTCATGTGCAACGGGGCCAAGTAGGTTAATAGTTTTGTAATTAGCAGCCGCATAATGTTGCCGCGAGGCGGCATGAATGTATGCGGGGGGTTGGTTAACGAGCTCCCCAGGGATGCACGTGCTGTTCGACTTTCTTTCGGACGGAACTTGTAGGCGCGGGTGGAGTGCCGTTGGACGGCACTGTAGACAGCCATAAAAACAACAGAAAACAAGGTGTTTCGAACCACTTTCTTGAAAAGATCATGAACTTATTTTTCAACTACTTCCTCGGCAGCTTTCCTCCTCAGTACTTAAGCAAAGTGAGAAACCATGTGGTCGTATTTCGCTGAAACCCAAAGTTTTGCCAGCACTCTGAGAGCCGGCATGGACAAAGCCCTACATAAATCTCACACTTCACATTTTTGCAAGCGCCGACAACCATGAAGGGAGCGACGAGACAAGCAATGGCGACCCTTTTTGCTATGCCTCACCCATCACGACGAGGCACACCACATGAAAGCGACAGGAGCAAGCGACCAATACGATGAGCGACGTTTTCTAGTAATTCAAGAACCGAGCAGCGTTACAAGCGACAGTGAGAAATCTCCGTCGCTGTCGCCGATGCTCGTCTAACTGCTTGCTAAATCGCTTACAGGCGGTCCAGCCTTAATTGTCTGAAGCGAGAGACACGTGCCACGAGTGAGTGCCGTGCTGCCACTCACTTCCAAGTGCCTCTCATTTCAGGGCTACACTGCCATTTCTTCAATGTCCTGCACGGGCCTCCTGCTCAGACGCTTTGGTGCCACTCACGAAACTAGCACAAACTCAAGGGGTTTTAGGCGGGGTTAGCCATCCGGTGTGTTTGCCGCACCATTCTTTTCGGTGCCTCGACAGTCCACAGTCACTTCGCAGTCACAAGTTGGGACGCCATGACGACAGCGGTACTTGTGCCTGCTTGTCTTATTCACCATGCAGAGGTTTGAAGACCAACTGCAGACGTTCGACAGCATGACACTTTCGGTTTTGTAACATCATTGTTACTTCCTTTGGACAACTCTTAATACATGGGAGGAACAGTATGGCTATCGCACCAGTGGAGAATACGTCCAGGCACTATACCTGTACTAAACCTTGCTTGAGCACGTGTTTAGTTGTGATTATTTTTACACTTGCAGCGTTACCCCCGAGGCAGGGTTTGCCCACCAGAAGAAAAATTTGACTGGGCCATAGGTAAGGCCAAGTTCGACTCGCGCTGCTGATCTTGTTGTCCCTGTGTCTCTACAAGGGCGAGGACCTGGTCAGTAGGAGTGTGATGGGCCAATCTCCCAGGCGTGACAAATTATGGCGCCGTGGGAGTGAAGCCCTTACACCTGCCAAAGTGGATGCAATTGCAGGTGCGTGGCTTGCTGCATGTCCACCTTCCCGGCTCTAAACTATGTAGAAATTGGCAGGTTCAGCATCGTGCATTATATAGGGTTTATAGACCATACGCGAAATAGCTCTTGGATATCATCATCATGCCGCTTGGAGCCGACATGTGGTGGGTTTTGCTATCTTGAATGTTCAAATGCCAGTATAGCTCGACTCGCCTCAGCATGAACTAACTGCGCAAGCTGTGCAAGCGCAAGCGGGTAGCCTCGACTGGAGGATGGAACCGCAGTTTATGTGTGTCCACAAGTCTCCAAAGTCTACGGCAGAAGCTTCCGAGGGAGTCCCAAGCATGCACCAGCAACTGCGGGAGGATGCATGGGCACTGCTATCATGGAAGCACTTTCCAAGATTAAAGAAAAGGAACACAGTTGGCAAAAACTTGAATCTTAAGGCCCGTTCACACTCTTGCAACCCAGTACGATCGAGAGAGACGATATCTGTTAAAACTTCTTAAAAGTTCTTAGGACGAGGGTACACACTGGCATTCTTGCGCCATCTATGCGGTGACCCTGGAACTGCATTTTACAAGAGCGAAGGTTTCGCGGGATTTCCGAGGTCAAACGTGTGTAATACCTATAAGAAAGTCTTGTTTATAACGTTGACAAAAGTTTTTCAAGCCAACAAAGAAAAGATAATGCGCAAGAGAAATAGTAAATATGCCGGACCGCCAAGTTTACACTGCTACCCAATAGATGGCGCCAGTGTGTCCTCTCTTTGTAAGCGGTTTTAAGGAACCCAGTTTTAAGAGGTCGCAAGAGTGTGAAAGGGGCCTTTAGAGAACCATGCGGTGAACGGATAACTTAACAGTTCATGCGTTCTTGGCATTAAATTCACTGTTCATCAGGTTGCCGGCAGGCCTCTTCACGATGTATAATTCGTGCATTACTTTGGTATTTGTTGATTTTTCTGGAAGCAGGCGCCAGCAGGTGCGGGTATAGACAATGGTAATTATATTCGTGCATCTGTACAACTTTTTTGTTATTTTATTTTAAAGCATGCAATTTAGTTTCGAAAGTACTTCGTGGTTCCCATGGCGAAGTTGCAAACATTATATTGGTGCGCTCAAACCCAGTCCGAGGTCAGAACTAATGCCAAGGCATTTAAAAAAAATGTGACCAGGAACAACGTCATTTATTATGTTGTCAAGCTAGGCCTCGCATATGTTAGCCGAATCGGGTCCACTAACACTCACCCATGTAGGAGGGTGTGTTTAGTGCCCATGCTTGTTGTTTAATTAAACCTTGTACATGATTCATTACTACGGAAGACTTGCATTACGAATGAGTTTTCTAGTTGACTGTGGTATTCCTGTTAACAAACCATTGTATTAGGTATGTAGAAAATAACAGTGAAGAAGTGAACTTTGGTCGTTAATGGCAAAAAGGTTCATATGGAATCATTTTTGCTTCAGTGGAGGCTCAAGTGTGCACGACACTGAAGGGACTTTCCTTTCAGTCGAAGGAGACAAGGGTACCACAAGAGCCAGCGAGGGAAAGAGGACGGGGCCTCTTGGTGTCAACGCCTTGCCGCCTGCGTGGCTGTGCCCCGAACCGTGCAGTTTCTGCCGACGTAAACAATAGGGCCATTTGAAAGTTTTGCGGATAAAAAGAAACATGACTCACTTGCATGCCTTGTTCTAAACAATCCAATGCAGCACTGAAATTTGCGAGTTGCAGATAATGGTCACAGGTAGGATAGATACCCTCTACATTCTCAGAGTTCTGTGGACTAAGGGGCTGCCAAAAGATTACACAGCAGGATGGCGCCCCGCTACAGAACACCAGCATGCATATGTCGTACCATAGCCTCCTTTATACTGACAAAACCTGGCAGATTGCCACGAGAAGCGGTCGCCGAAATGGAAAAGGTGGAGTGGCATACAACGGAGAAGAGTCTCGCCGCAGCGGACGCGAAACACGAAAAAAGTATGTTTCGGGTCCTCGCCATTGCAAAAGCTGTGTGCTGACGTCCAGGTTCCGCGAGGAATGGCTCTCTAATGCTGTTGTGCTACCAAATCCTCACGCTCCAAATCTGTGACCAGGCACTCTATGACTCCGTCGTCGAATTTGCAGGCTTTGTTTGTATAGAGGTGCTATGGTCTTACTCTAATCCACTTTACTCCTTTTTTTTTCAGGGGGAGAGCATCGTTTTGTGTGCATTCTTAAAAAAGTGGATTAGACTGTTATGATTAAATTGGTGCAGACAACCACTAACAAGCTCTGTTTGCTTTCGTCAGGGCCTACGCTATTCTTATCAATTCCTATCTTCGCAAAAGAAAACAAGATAGTGGAAGGGACAGGAGCGGAGGGAAGCCGTGCCGTTTGCGTGGTCGATGTAACTACTCATGCTAAAGATAAATCACATGTAACGATGGTTGTTTAAGATAAATCTGTTTGAAAGGGTGTCTTCGCTATGCCAATCTGTAACTATATTTTTTTAAAGCTAGAGACCAAGTGAGATAAGTATCAGTCGCTGTCTTCTCAACTGGTTATTTCAATATTTTATTAGGAGTACTTGGCCATCACTTAAAACAAAACCAAAGACCAGACTCGGGCTCATGTTCGAAGGCGGTTCTTTCCTGCCAAACTTCAGAAACATTCTCGACGCAAAGATGATAAACAAATTACTATTAGTTTTAGAGTCCCGCATTTCTGCATGCAAAAGATGCCTATATCGGTACAGCACACGAAAAGTTATAGGATACTTTGTAATGCAGAGATGCATTATTTTGTTGCTCAGATGGAAAATTGTGATGATTACTTCCTTGTAGTAGGCCTTGTACATGAAGCGTTCCCTCACATGCAGACAGATGTTAAAGGAAGCTTTTAGCCCTCTCTAAATTTTATAGTGGCTTGCTTTAGTTACAACTAAAGGGGGAGCACAATAAGACGGGGACGAGAAAGGAAGAAACAAGCGCTCACTACCACCTAGTTTATTAAAAAAAAAAAAAGTCTTCCCTTCCTTCCTTGTCCCTGTCTTAATGTACTGTTTTTTCTATTGCAGCCACGAAGCAGGTTGCCCAGCAACGAATTTTAAAATGCTTTCTATGACTGTACTAGACACTCTAAGTAGATATGCCCCAGTCTTGTCTAGCACCTTCCTTATGCAGGGTGCTGCAGAAGAGGTACAGCTAGACTTGGTACCTCCCCTCTTTTCTCAGTAGGGACCGTGCCCCTTGTGCTTCAAGTACTCTCAGTGCACTGAGTGATTTATTACTTATGTTCCCTTTGAGCCTTAAATTGATATTCTTTTAAAAGAAAAAGTAGACAATAGCAGCAGCAGCCTCCCCCGCCTCTCCACTCTCTATCTCTCTCCATGGGAATATTTTAGGTTCATCCTGATGGCTAAAATAATTTTGAATGCAATGGTCTGCATTTTTATGGTGTTCATCTGTATCTTGATACATCATCAGGGTGTCTACCAACCTGAAATTCTCAGGGAAATCGTCAAAAAGTTGGCTTGATCAGAGAAAATGACCACTGAAAGTGGAACGGCGATACGGAACAAAGCTTGACGGTTGCGCATGGGCACGACTAGAGTGAATAAAGTTTCCAAATTATGATCCTTCGACCCTGAAGTAGTCAGGAAGTTTTTATCAAAATAGTCAAAGGAAATTCTAGAAAAGTCAAGTAATTCGAAATAAGTAATTTGGTAGACACCCTGATACACTGGTTCTACCGTACGAAACACTTCACAATCAAGTGAGAATTAGGGAAAGCGAAATATAGAAAGGCAGCAATGGGCGTCTGCCTCACTTGCTTTCACACTGCTGCATGGACTTTCCATCTCTGACACTGTGGGCACTTAACATGTCCTCGACAATTTTACTTTGCTCACATACATCTTCGTCTGACTTCCAGAACTTATTTCTTATCATTGAATTTTTTTTTCCCAGGACCCAGTGAAGACTTTCGGCGACCCGGCGTTTCTTTTGACTAGAAAGCACCCATGAACTTCTGGCAGCATGTGCGTTGACTGCGAGGACGTGTGAATCGACGTCCTGCACCTTTCGGCAGGAATCTCTCGGGTATTAGCCATGTACTGAGCGTAGAAAGGTCAGTATGTGGGGAGTGTAGGAGAAGGTCTAGGGACAGAGTGTCCAGCAACGTGTTTGCGCGACTTCAGTCATGGAGCTCCAAGCGATAAAGGCCTGCGAAAAAGAACTCGGTCTCAAAACTTCGGCCCTGAAGGAATGGGTAGACCAGGAGAGGGAAAATGAGAGAGCCGCGAGAGCGGAGGAATAAGAGACGAGTATCGAGACAGAGCAGAAGGAGAGAGCTGCGAGAGCGCCGGAGCAAGATAGGAGAATCGAAGCAGAGAAGTATGGGAGAGCCGCTTGAGCGCAGGAGCTAGAGCTGAGGATCAGTCTGCAGGAATTATAGAACGCGGCGCCGATTTCTGTAAACGCGAGTCCCGCCCACCACGGGGCCGGGAAAACGCTATGGAAAAGTCCTCAGCGTTGGCTTCACACATTCGACGAGAAGAAAGACGACCTTGACGCCTACCTGATGCGCCTTGAGAGGTAGCGAGCGGAAAGATGTGGCCCCGTGAAGTCGGGGTCTACGGCGCTTAGCGTATGCTTGGCAGGAGAGGCACTTGGGGTCTTTTCTAGGCTAGCCCCGGAGGAGTCTATCGAATATGAGAACGTGCAGACGGCGCTCCTGCAGAGGTTTCGGTTAACCGCGGACGGCTTCCGAGAGAAGCTTATAGGTGCTAAGCTGGAAAAAGGGGAAACCGGTACGCAATATGCGGCGAGGTTTTCCATTCTTTTCGACAGTTGGGTCGACATGTCCGGGACACCAAAGGATTTTGCCGCATTACAGAATTTGCTGCATACGGAACAGTTCAGTCTGAGCGTTCCGTCAAAAATGTTGCTTTTCTTAAGGAAATGGAGCAAAATGTTTTTAAAAAGGCATGAAAACTGTTATTTTTGTCATCCACATCTTTTCGCAATATTACCCTCTTGTGCTTTCTTCCGCAATATAACAGCTTTATAAAGCAAGAGTTTGCCTACGTGGCTGAGGCCAGAGAGAAAATATAGGAGGTACAAAGCCGCACTTCGAGTTTCATATCTGATTCCACAAGAAAGAATTGCGGTAGGGGACATCGAACGATGTCAAGGATATTAAAACATCGGAACAGCAGTCAAATATATTGTAGCCCAATTTCCTTGTGATGATTTCTGATTTTCTTCGACAATAGCATTTATACGTTCTAGTAGAAAACAAAATTAGAGCAACGCTTCTAGAAAATTGCACTTATGGAATTGGTATAAAACAGTATTTGGAGAGTTTGATCACAGATGTTAATCTGGAAAAAGATGGAACAGTTTGCAACCTCCTTTGATGGCTCTTTCACTTTCGTCAGCACTGACTCGCCAATATGGGACAAGCCATCGCATGCGCTCGATCATACGTTTATCACGGCTCTAGAACTCCGAAATGTTTTTACTGTAAGTTAAGGAATAAGCTTTGTAAACGAAAGTAATTTTTTGTCATATAAAACAATTCAATAAGACGCTCTAAGATTTAAGAGCTGCTGCGACTGCAGCTCTTCGAAACCAAGTTTGATTATGCTTCAAGGCTGTAATCGAGAGACGTATATTCGTGTAGATAAATCTCACAAGGTATATGACCCAGCTTGTATTTAAGTAAATGTTGTTGTATTTGATTTGTGTGCGCCGAGAAACTCAGGGAGAGGAGGAGAAGAGAGCATGCGGGGAAGGCAGAACGCCGAGCTGTGATTGGAATGATTCAAGGGTAGACCTCAAACTAGCTGCCTTTGTGTCCACTGCACTCGTCGAACGTGTTCAAGTGCAAAAGCGAAACGCCGGACACCAGCGTTCCGCATTCTATGACGTACGACGAGTCCAGGGTAGACAAAGGCTGCTCGTCTTCTATTTTTCCTCACTTTCTTGGCGCGTAGAGAACGACGACCCACGGGTCTACGCCGATCGCATGACTTCAGTTTATTCGCTTACAGTGAGTCATTGCACGAGACTTGTTCTTGTTTTCACAATCAAAAGCCGTAAATAGGCATATTGATGGTACTGTTTTATTAATATATGTATCGCGACATACTTTGAACGAGTTCAATTTCACTTGTACGCCCTGTTGAAATAGATTTTTCACGGGAATTTCATTTCCAGTAAAAAAATCTTTTTTACTAGATTATGGGACTCTTTCCCTTCCGGTAAAGCCAGAATTTACCTGAAGTCACCAGATTTGCCTAGATTCACCAGACGTTACCGGAAGTCACCGGATTTGCCGGAATTCACTGGAGATTAGCGTGTTTTTTGTGCTTTTTTTCGGCCGTCAACGGAAGGCACTTAAGAAGAAGCCTGTCAACCGTGGGGGTGTATGTTTTTACCGAATCGTCCAGATGCAGGATCAATTGGAAACAATTAAAACCGTATGTTCATATAGACATGAAAGTTTTATGTCTTTATTTCACAGGTTTGATTGCAGTGAAAGAATTTGCACAGCTGCAGACAGAACCAACAGACCAAATAGGAAGAACTGAGTTTTTTGTCGCAAAAAATATCTTTCAATGTACTCAGAATGCCACTGGGTGAATTCCCCGATGTGCGGTAGTTCAGCTAATAAAATCTACTAGGTGCACCACACGGACACACACTGTCAGTGGCCCGTTTAGTGAAAACGAAGAACGTGCAACCAACATCCGCCACCGTTGAGAAATGCTCAGCAGAGTCATGGTGCCTTCCCTGATGCCGTCACTGAGGCATTTCCGGCATCTTGTTCCTTGCTGGATGCTTCTGAAGCCGGGCGGACAAAGAGGCGTAAGAAGCAGGTGACAGAATGATATTCTATTTTTATCCGCACACCCAACTGCTCTGGAAGATACAGGTTGCACACATGGAACGGGAAGCCGACACTGAGCGGCCGTTCGTTTGCGCGTTCAGTTAACGCTCGTTGACGGAGAAAAAACCGGTTTCTTCAAAAGAAACAGCAAAAAGCCCCCCTCACAATTTCCCCATGGACCCAACGCGAGGTAGAGAGGGTGCGCGGAGACGCGCCCCTGCCATAATTACGCGCCCAGTCCCCGGCTCGTCTCGGCTTTAGTCGTTCCCCTCGCGACGGCTTTCAGTGAAGCTCGGTAAACGGGGAAACGAGTGACAGCGGGTAAAACTTCGAGCAAAATCTGGTAACCGAGAGTGGCTGCCGGCAAAACTTCCAGCAAAAACTGGTAAACTACGCTGGTTTCGGATGAAAACGAGGGCAACTCAGCCACTTTTCACCGGATGTCGCTGGAAGTTTTCGCCGGATTTTCAATACGGAGGGGACACGAACTGGCACGCTTTCGTCGACGACATCAAGTTTGAAGGTCACAAAACTCCATTTCGATGGGGTACGGCACGCGGCAGCGGCCCTTTTGCGCTGGGCAATGGCTGAAATTTGTTCTTTGTACAGCTCAGCGGCCCTCGGAAAACTGACGACATTCACTTAACTCGTGAGGTTTATGCCAGTGAAACGAAACCCTAGCGGAAAGATGACCAGTTCGATTTCTGCAGCCACTCAAACTACAAACGCTCATCCCGGTCTCGGCTACGCTCGACACCACACAAACGTTTGTCGTCTCAAGCTGCTCGGCTGCTAGGGTCGTTTACTCATCGTGATTCGTGGCGGGCCGATCGCCTTTGCTTCCCTGTTTTAAAACCCACCGTACGGAAGGGAGCGCTACTCTACGAGCAAATTCTATAGCAAAGCGAGGACGCTTCGAGAAGCGCAGCGTTCGGACGCGCTCAGCACGAGCTCCGTTTGCCGAACCATCTTTTTGACGGAAACCACCAAGGTAGGTCAACTTTTCTTGACGTGGAGTTTTCCAACGTACTACAGCACGCATCGAGTAATTTTAGACCCAATCCGTCTGGAACTGTGGAAGTTACGACCGTATTTTGACCCGACCATGCCTAGGCTTAACGCCAGCCAAGGAGCGTTGCTCCCGCTCCGGCTGCCACGCCGGCCGCAATGGACTCGGCAATGGAAACCGATGCTCCCAAGGACTCCAGGACCCCTTCCGTTAAAACCAAAAAGAGGAAGTTTCAAAACGACGCCGAGGATTCCGTTTCACTGACCCCTGAAAGCGAAGACAACGCAGGCTGGGACCTTTGTGCAACGTCGCCGCCGCTTGCCTGCCAAGTGCTCTACTGCCACCGCCGAAAGACTTACCAAGGACAAATTCCCCGTGTTGATTCGTCCGCGAGGCCAGCATCCAATCACGGAAATCCCCAAAGGTGACCTTGGCAGGGCTCTAATTAAGCTCGCTCAGCACCCATCGCTTGGCAAGTACATGTCTACCTAGATGGACGCTCGCAGCAACTCGATCACGGTCACCGCATACGACAGCACTCAGTCCGATCGGATTTCTCAACTTCACCAGATCCCGAGGGAAAACAGCACGCCCTTCGAAATTGAAGCCCTGCACCTCCGACCCCGCGGTACGTCTCGTGGGGTTATTCGTGTCGACCCGGAGGGGACTAACGAACTGCTCAGGGATAATGTAGACTGCGAACGCGCCGCGGTCCTCGACGTCAAACGGATGGGACGAAGCAATTTCGCCATCGTCACCTACGACACACCCCGACTACCCGAGACGGTGCGCTACTTCACGGACATCTGCAGCGTGTCACCTTACGTTCCGCGAACGCTAGTGTGCTTTCATTGCCAAAAAGATAGTCACCTGTAGAAACACTGCCCCAACGCTGCGGTTTGCAAGACATGCGGTAGGCAACAATACGAAGGCGCCTGCGCAGCCCCCGCCGCTTACTGCACGCTGTGCACGGCGGAGGGTCACCTTGCAACAAATCCTAAATGCCCAGAATATGAACGCCGACTTGAGAAAAACAAAAGCCGCACGGAGCGCCGGCCACGTAGCCGATCGCGCCGGCGCACCGCCAGCGCAGCTGCTGCGCCACTCCGTGAATCATCTCCGACGCCGTTAAACCTCAGCACCTACTTTCCACCACTGTTCCCGGACGCGCCTCTTACGCCGGTGACTCTGAAAGGATCGTACCGCAGTCCCGCACACAAAGCGGTGAACTTCGCCGCGTCTTGCAGTAGTGCCACCGAAGCAGCTGGTACGACATATGCAACTGCGACATCCGGCAAGCCGAAGAGGTCCAAAAAGGCTTCCGCCCGCACCAAGCAAGAGACCCAAGAGCTAACTACGCAAATCGGTGAGATTCAGCAACGACTGCAGGAATTATATCAACTCCAGAAAGAACAGGAACAGGAGGAAGAGAGGGAGCACCAACAGCAGCTCCGCGAAGGGAGGCGTAGGCGTACGCTGACGAACCGCGAGCGGCGTTTATCCCAGTCACCTGCTCCCCTCAGGCGTACCGAAACACCAACACCCGAGCCAGCGGAAGCCATCACGCTATCACAAATACAACAAATGATTGTCCAAACGCTCCGCAACCAGCTCCCCCGTCTCCTCGCGGAACACTTCAAACAACCAGAAAATACCTCCTCGGTAACTCCCCAACAGAGCTATCATGGCCGCGCCAACTAAATCAGTGCTCCTCCAATGGAACTGACGTAGCCTCGCGGCCAACGCGAGTGAATTAAGTGAGCGATTAAGGACACTAAAGAGCAAACCTCTCGCGCTCCTTCTCCAAGAAACGCGAGGAACCGCACCTGGCATAAACGGGTATAAAGGATATTTCCAACCTAGTATTCTCCACCACCCTTCCGAAGGTCCGCCCACCATAGTGGCCCAGGCAGCGGTGTTTGTGCGAAAAAGGCATTCATCACTGTTAGATAGACACCACAAGGTTCGACACAGAGTACCAGGATGTGGTGGCCGTGCGCATTTACTCGCACGGGACAGCGCTCTTTGTAGCCTCCGCTTACGTCGGTCCTGGTTGCGGCAGAAACCGAAGCGACAACTACCAATGGCTCAGTAGACTACGCACTCTATATCCACTGGACGAGGTAGTAGTGGGCGGCGACTTCAACGCCGCCAACACATCATGGGGCTAAAGATGGACTTCCCCGCGCGGTCGGCACCTCGAGGAAGAAGCGAACGATGCGGACCGCTTCCTTATAAATGATCTCGACTACCCTACTAGATTAGGTCTCCATTCCGGAGAGCGAAACACGACACCGGACTTGACCTGGGCGACGAAGGAGACCATTCGAGAGTGGCGCTGCAACGAGGACCCCAGGAGCAGCGACCACTTTCCCGTTTGGCTTGAGCTTCAAGGTCGAGTGGCCGAGAGGAGAAAGAAAGTGAAGTATGTGGACTGGTATAAGTACCGTGAATTTATCCAAGAGTCGGAAGAGGCCTCCTTTCCTGTAAAGATTCTCCAAGCATCGGAATCGGCAACGCGCTTGATTGAGTTGGATGCCGAAACTCCAGCTCCCGATAAACATCTCCTGAACCTCCGGACGACTCGGGAGCAGCTACACGACCAATATCTGCAGAAAGGCAAAACCCACACAGAATTGGTTCGCGTTCGTCACTAGACAGCGCAGATTCGCCGCCATTCCAAACACCTCGGTAGACAGCGATGGGAGGAGCACTGCGCGTCCTTCGGTAAAGACACCGGCCTCCGCAACCATGGGGCACTTATCAAGCCCTCAGCGACAGGAAAAAAAACGCGAGGAGTTGTCGAAACGGTGCTACTGACCCAGGGTATGAGTCATGAAGAGTTTGAAGAGGAGGCCGCTAATACCTTCTTCCCGCAACCTGCACGCAGCCCCCTGCCTCCATCTACGAACCCGAACCGGTGGACGAGACAAATTAGCTCGAGACAACATACACGCCAGCCGAACTGCACACTGATCTTGAGCAAGTCCAAGTCCAGAGCGCACCAGGAAAAGATGGAATCACCTGGACCATGCACCTGAACCTCCCCGCACAGGAGAAAGACACCCTTGTGGATACCGTCAACGAGATCTGGGTGAGCGGCCAACTTCCGCCTTGGATGAAGCACGCCGTCGTGGGCCCCATACCTAAAGCCGGTAAACGCCCCAACGAGGTTCCAAACCTTCGTCCAGTGTCACTCATATTGACGATCTGTAAGCTCCTCGAGTGGCTATGCCTCAGCCGTCTGAACCATCACTTAGAGGAGGTTTCCTTCTTCTTCCATCCTCACCAGCCTGGCTTGCGTCCGAACCTGAGCACACAAGACAGAACTAAACTTCTGAGAAGACTCCTTAGTACCAAACGGGGACGCAGCCGGAGCGTGCCTAGCATCCTCGTTGCGGTGGATCTAAAGAAAGCTTTCGATTCGGTCACCCACGAGGCAGTCATACTAGACCTAAGGGAGGAGTACCCGGGCAAGCGGATGCTGAATATTATTAAGAGCTTCCTCTGCAACCGAACCTTCGAAGTCCGCTCCGGGCGCGCTGAACCGAAGCAGTTCTCAAGTTGCGTTGGAGTGCCACGGGGGCCATCCTGTCCCCACTCCTTTTCAACGTAGTCATGGCCGGAGTAGCCCGCAAGCTTGAACTCATCCATGGCGTACGGTTCACGCTGTACGCCGACGACATTACCATTTGGACAGAAGCAGACGATCACGAGGACACCGAATCGGCAGTAGCAGCACTCCAGGTGGCGCTGGCGGCGTTGGCGGCGCTGCGCGACTACTTGAAAGATACAGGAATAGAGATATCTGTGCAGAAGACGCAATACATTCTCCTGGGAGGCTCTGACGCGCAATAAGCCAAGGTTACTCTCACCATTGGAGGCGCGTCCCTGAAGCGATCAGACACAGGCTGGATACGCATCCCTGGTATACCCATCTCCAAGCGTGGTGGTGCAGCCGAATGGTTAAAGCAATTTACGCCCACTTGAAAAAAGATAGTGCACATCATTAAACGAATTTCAACTAAATTTGGAGGCGCCACCTCCGAAATCCCGCGAATCCTCGTGTACGCAGTCCTTGTGTCTCGGGCCACGTACGGGGCTCTGTGCTTCCAACTGACAAAGACCCAAGTCGAAAAACTGATGACCCTCTACCGAGCCGCCCTTCGGGTGATCACCGGCTTTCCTCGCCAAACCCCAATGGAAAAACTATATCGCTACGGAACACTTCCACCCCTACGGTTCATTATTCAAGATTGCCACGAGGGAACCCAAGACCGCCGTCTCCTCACTCTTCAGGGGCAGCGCATCCTTCTCTCAGACGACCCCGCCATGGCTGCCATTTTAGACGAGGTTCCACCGCACGTGCCGCTGTGGATGGACTTCCCCGTCAGGGACGGCAGACCACTCAGCCGGAAGACCAACACCCAACGCTATGGCCTGCAGCGCGCCACTATCGCCCGCGCACTCAACGAGCCCTCAACAGACTCCACGGAGATGCGGCTTTTTACGGACGCATCCTGGAATCCGCATACTCAGATCGCTGCCGTTGTGGCGAGAACCGAAGACGGCTATCATCGCCTACAAAATTACCCCCTAAACGAGACACCCTCCACCACCGAAGTGGAGCTCCGGGCGCTTCAAGTCGGTGTAAATTAGATTCTCACAGACCACCGAATTGTGAACGAGCAAACCGAGACGATCACAATCTACACTGACAGTTCCACAGCTATCCACGCTCTAATCGGTCCTCCCAGAGTCGGAACCACGGAGTACGCCATAAAAAGCGACTGCAACATAATAAAAGCACAAAAAGACGTCGCAGTAAAAATCCAGTGGGTGCCTCGGCACTCCAGTCAAGCGGACAACGAGGCCGCGCACGACCTGGCGAGCGAGGCTTGCACTTCTCGCCGCTCGCAGGGAGTGCCGATCTACCGTCCATCGCTTGACCACAGCCCGGAGGAAGAACGACGACGACGGAAGCAAATTCGGAAAAGCCGGCTGAAAGATCATGTACCACCCCTCGAGAATCCATTGCCTAAAGGTCTACCTCGGGGGGCCCAAGTGCTTGTTGTTAAAGCGCGAACGGGCTTCGCTATCACAGAAGACATGTTGGCAAGGTGGCGTTACAAACAGCTGTGCAATCAAGAAGGCGATCCCCCACAACCTCCAATCACACGTTGCAGCAGCTGCTCCGCAGATCAAGCGCCAACCATCAGACATCTCATCTGGGAGTGTGACGGACTAAAAGACGTCAGAGAGAAGATCCGACCACCAGGTGTGACCTCCCACGAGGGGTGGGTTACTCCGGTACAGAACCAAAAAAACGACCTTGCTCGCACTGTGGAGCTTCGCTTGTGAAGCCTCCATAGTGCTCAGCACCTAACTCGTAACACCCCTTTAGCCCCTTCCCAAACAGGCCAAGTGCCACCCTTTTTTCGTAATAAATTTCTTACTACTACTATAGCAAAGCGCCCAACTTACATGTGACTTGATCACACTGTCCTTATAATTGTCTAAACATTTTATGACTAAACATGAACCATCAGCAGCATGCTCCCTAGTACCTTTATTCTCGTTAGGAGTGGAGGTGGGGTGCAGCAGGGTGCGGGTCCCAACGACACCTTATGATAGCAAGATCACAGTGCTGAGGTTTTTACGTCACCAGCAATTATCCAGCACAAAAAACACGAGTACTACGTCAGCGTGTGACTGGGAATCGTGTTCCTCCTGATCAAACACCAGCCGAACACTCAGTGAGCAACTATGCGCAGTATGTGATCCGCACTGACCTGTTGTGAGTCACTTAGAAAATAAAAGGTGATGGCTCTCTTATTTTGAAGGTGTACGTAGGATCTTATCCCTTGAACCCTTAATTTCTATTGCGCATTTTTATTACTTCCCAGACACCTCAAGGTGGCGCCGCATGTAATGAAAGCCATACGCTTCACCATTAGCGTTTATTTAGGGTTAAAATACAAATTTACAAGGAATTTTGTTTACATTGATCGCAGTTGTTATTTATCTCACGGGCGTGTGAGAACTAAAGGACTCGTGCAGTTGCCTAATGAACCGTACGCAGTACATTCACATCTCGGAAATAAGGTAATGTGTTTTATGAAGTACTCGCAGACAAATATTCCCTCACTCCGTGTCCTCAATTAGGATACGTGCTCGTAAGCAATAAAATTATTTGTGATATTAGAACGAAACTATAGCCAGAACAATGTTTATCTGTTATAGTTCAAAATCTTACTGACGGTTATTTTGTTGTCAGATCAAGGGGTAACTCACATTAAAACTAAACATTTCGAAAAATTTAACTCAACATAACAGCATTCAGACAACAGTTGCACGTAAACCGTTACAAGTGACAAAATTAGTTATAATCTGTTGCATTTGTCAATAATTTTGTAATTGATTATTTACATATTTTACACGCTGATTGTAAAGTAATTTCTTTCCTTATTTAGGTAAAACAGTTATTGTAACTCGTCACAGTTCATTTTTATTCACACAAAAAAACGAGAATTTGAAAAACAAGATAAAATAAAGAAGTTTGTAAGATTAGCTGAATTGAAATCCCATAACCACCTGCACTCAGAAAAAGCAGTGCCTCGCAGCCATCTTCAAATGGTCAAAGCCTTTCGTCTTGTCGCCTAACATTTCGATTTTTTTTCGTGCTTTGGTTGTTTGCGACTTGCAGCTTGCTCACAGAACATCGATGTGGGAAGCACATTGATTTAAAGAATCGGACTCCCGGTGCAAACAACATAAGGCAAGCTCTTAAGGTCAAGATGTTTACTTCAAGAACAACGAAAAGAAAAATGTCGAAGTGCACGATATTTGGTATAACGGATATCTGCGTGGCTGTTCTTTCTGTCCCCTCACTCTCTCTTTACTTTCTAACATGCGAAGACGAAAACACCAAACGACTACGCGGCTCCCAAAAGCTCGAGACAATTAGCAATGTCCTCTTTGGACATAGTGACTACGACAGTTAGTGCAATGTCGCAACAGGGGCGGACGTGAAATAAAATGCGACACGGAAATCGACTGGAAATGGTGTGACAGTAACTGGCATGCTGCTCAAAAGCTATCAGCACACCTTTCGCCTTTTAGAAATACGAGAGTTTATTTTAATATTGTGTTGTTCCTCACCTATTCTTCTAAAAACTGCAGAGTGCCCATGTCGCTGTCAGCTTTTGTTTTTCGCCAGCAATTTGTGACCAGATAAAGATTGTGATCATTTTTTTTTTTTGTGATACCCTTCCACACTTTATTCCGCGTTGTCGGTAGGATGCGTATTTCGACGACGAACCTATTGCTTTGTATTTTAGTCTCCCTAAACTAACTAAAATGGGGAGAAAATATGTGCATCTGTAGTCATCTTTTTAGAACGTTTTATTAAAAATGTTAAATACTTGACTGTCGTTAGCTGTTGCCGCGTCGCAATTCGCTGCCGTTGCCTCGCCTGACATCTACCTAAAGAACATTGAGCTGTTGTGCGGCTCTTCCGTGCTACATCCGCTTTGGACTGCGTATCGGCATTCCATTCTTGTTTACCCTAGGATGTAAAGTTAAAGTAACGCCGCGAAAGCAAGGGATTACTTTTTGAATTAACGGTCACTTACTTATATGGGAGAGTCATTGTAACAGCAACAATATTCATTTTTATATTTGGTAATTTTAAATGTAATTTACTTTTATTTAGTAGACTGTACAAATCTCATTAAGTAAAAAATTAAAGAAATAATCAGCCCAAGGATCACCACATCTACCGTATCTTCATCATTATACAGAAAGTTAAGTATGGTTGCAACACCAGTCCTGTGTGAAGAAAGTCTAAACCTTATGCTCAAATACCAGGTATTGTGATATTCAAGTGGCTAAGATACTGACGCGCGCGTGACGGAGTTAGCATCGCGGATGTTTTAAAGGCGATATGTTGTTCAAACTTCAGGGGCTCAGTTTTCTTTTTTTTTCTTACGAGTCTTTTTTGTTGGTATTTTAAGGTTAGTGCATATATAAAAGGGGATGTAGCGCCCTTTTTAGAGTTAGTCGCCACTCTGTCGAAAGATTTAGGTACACGTTTTTTTTTTAATAGTTACAGTAACGAGTACGTGTTTGTCGAGTTTCGCTTTCATGCCAATTTTTATTACTGAGAATAGGTTATTGAACGTCAGCTGCTGTTCCCATCTGCGTATTGTTAGCAACCTATTACAGATGAGTAAATCTCGCATCTCCTTCGGGCAATATTGGCTTGGGAAATTATATATACTTTAATGCAAAACAATTCACGGACGAAAAACGGCTTGTTTTGTTTAGTATCCCAGTTCAATTTACGCTATATTTACTGAATATTCAGGAATGTACTCAGATTAAAGTTTTGTCGGGCAGGTAACTACAACGCTCACCACGGATCTTCAAAGGTCTGGTTGAAATCTTCTGCTGCAATCCACTGTCCTCACGAATGATCGCGAACGAAAAAATAGTCCTCGTTATAGAGAAGATAGAACTCCCAACTTTTCAAGAACAAAGCTCCATAAAGAACAATGAAAACTCACTTCCACTCTGACATTATATTGAGCGTCGGATTTCTCTACATTTGTGCACACTCATGTATGCCGACAATGCGCTTGCGTAGGCTACAGCTGCGTGTTGCCTTACGCCGCGAGATTAGTGGTGAGGTTGTTCCGTGTTTCTCGCCTTCATTTTAAAGAAGGCTCAAAATGCCAAGAAAGTTGATGTCCGGCGCTGCGTTTCTGCTAGAGTAGCTACATTGCCTGTTTCCTATTTTTGACTCAAAGGAGCAATAGGCCTTTTGTGGAAACTCTCTGACGCCGCGCGTGATATCCAGCACGAGTTTCTTTATTTTTCCGTGCGCATATTCCACCTGACACTGTGGAGAGCGGGAGAAATAAAGAAGGTGGCAAAGTGAATACCACCTAGACAGAAAGGGAGAGATTGAAAATGTTGAAAATTAACATGGCTTATTATCTACACGCCGAAAATTGAAACACCGTAAGACTAAAAAGCCGACAAAATAAAACGCCAAGAAGTCACATACCAGAAAGATGAAAAAAAAAGAAAAACAGAAATACCATTGGCCGAACACTACGGCACAAAATATAGAAAATTACAAAATACGACGTTGAATACCAACCCCCCTGGTTCTCTTGAGAAGCAAGACAACACATTTTTCTGTTCTGCCACATAAGATAAAAGTCGCCTCTGTCCTGCCATTCCTCGATAGAATGCCGGGACGTCTACTTTGTCCCGCTTTTTTTAAATTTCCAAGCACAGTTGTGTGTTGTGAAGAGACTGATTTGTAACATGTGTACACTGCTCACACTAGAGCTTCAATTGGCAGGGACGAGAAAGCGGCAAGCTGCCGTATCGTTGATAGCGAAACCGTCCACATCACCTTTGTAGAGCCGTCCTAACTTCTGTACTCGCCTCCTTATCGAAAGGCATAGGTGGAACATGCAACCATGCACTTTCGACGACGGGAGAAGTGTGTGAGCTGGGGTTGATTGCTGCAAATTCAAAGTCCGTGCTCGCAATCTTTGAAGTAAATGCAAGTCCAAGGTCTGCAGCGGAATTAAGCATTTCTTCTGTAAGCACCTCGTAAGCCGCTTAGGTTCGTCTTGTCACGAGGCGGTATACTATGCTCCGCGACAACTTTTCTTGGCAATCCAGTGGAAGGTACAGGCTCGCGTCCCCTCTCCCATTTTGAGTGTGCGCGGGCTCTCGTTCTCTCCCCGGATATGGGGGAGGAGGAGAGCCTGCGCACACTCAAAATGAGAGAGGTGACGCGGGACGTACCTTTCACTGCATTGCCAAGGAACGTTGTCGTAAAGTATAGAGGATGCACGCGACCGTAAACAAAAACCATGAAAGTGTGCATCTCTTCGAAGAGCGGCCGACACAATCTTAGCATCCATCAAATATATTGTAGCGTCAGTCAGTCGCTTCAGGACTGTATGTGCAGTCGCAACGCAGGTACTCCTGTTCATCTTCGTCCTGAACTCGGATTCGATGTTGAGCTGCTGTGAGGGTTTGTGTGGACAGTCGGCTTTACTCTTCCTTCTTACCAGCTGGCGAAAAAAAAAGAAAATGGACGAAAAAAACCGAAAAAAAAACAAGACGTTTCGGTGGACGCCACGAATGCCCTTTTTTAAAGTCGCGTTCGTCGTGCGACCAATTAACGACTCCATAGGAGAAATGTACCTAGAATGGCGGCTGTACCTCTAACCGCCATAGTCGTCAGCTATGCAACCTGTGCTTTACCGCGGAACCACCAGTTCTTCGCGCCTTCAACGCCTCTTTCGATACATTACGGTCAATCCCCACTCCCTGGGCCGGGCCCATGGTAACCCAACTTTTGAGAATCCGCCAGACTGAGCGAAAGTTTTCTGTTTTTTGATTGGCCGTTCCTTGATGGGGCGGGGCGCCGGTGTCCCCCGTCTCCTGTCGGCGCCAGGAACGTAGAATACTGTCATTCGGCTCCGGCGGCCCGATTTTAGTCCGAAAACCCTCCTAAGTAGCACAGAAGTGGCCTAGCATTGGCCAATGAACAAAATGTGAGGGCGCGAACGAGCTGGTGTACATTGCACAAGGTTGAAAAAAACCCGAGACTGCGGGTAAACGACACAACACTAAAAAATCTCTAACAGAGCTGAAATTTTTATTTTCCAAACCTGGTTAGGCACTTCGATACAAAAGAAAAAAGGGGGAAAGGGTGAGAACCACAAAGAATGCCACTATCCACCAACGTAACCTCTGACTAAAAACAACAAGGACAACAGACTCTGCGTCATGCACTTCTCTTATCTTTGACCCCTCGCTTCATGACCGCCAAACACACTGGTAACCGCAAGCCCAGTAACACATATACAAAAAGAAAAAGAAAAAGAAAAGAACTACCCATCGTCCCTTCTACCCGAAAACCAACAAATGCCACAATCCTTTGTTATATTGGGCAAGCTAAACGGTGTATAAATGAGCGGTTGACTGAACACAAACGTTGTGTAAAGAAAGAGACCCGTACTCCGAAGTGTCAAAATATCTGATCGAATGTAGGAACTGTGTACCGTTGTCGCATCTAACTTCGATAGAGTTGCGGGAAAAAGATGACCATAAGCGGTTGATAAAAAAGTCATTAACGATATTAGGACACGGGAACGCAGTTAATAAGCCGTCGTTTGGGTTGGACAATGAACTGCGGCGTTTTCTTAGGCTGTGAAAAGTTCTGACCTTTTGTATGTGTGTTACTGGGCTTGGAGTTACCAGTGTGTTTGGCGGGGGGGAAGCGAGGGGTCAAAGATAAGAGAAGTGCATGACGCAGCGTCTGTTGTCCTTGTTGTTTAGTCAGAGGTTACGTTGGGGGAAAGCGGCATTCTTTGGGGTTCCCACCCTCTCGCCCTTTTTTCTTTTGTATCGAAGTGCCTATATAACCATGTTTGGTTATGTTTGGAACATAAAAATTTCAGCTGTGGTAAAGACTTTTCAGTGTTGTGTCGTTTACCCCCAGTCTCGGTTTTTTTTTTTTTCAACCATTTGCCAACGGCTGGCAATTGTCCTTCGGCCAGTGGCCAGAGAGTGGCCTAGGATTGGCCAATGACTGGCCTTTCTCTGGCCATTGGCCATCAGTCATCGGCAGAGCATTGGCCAGTGAATGGCACTCGTTGGCCACTGGCCACAAGACCATCCCCAGCCATTGGCCATTTCTTGGCCAAAATCCGTGGTGCTTGGGCTCTCCCCGGCAGGAACGCCGCCCGGCTCTATTGCTGGGACGAAGTAAAAGACGGCTTTCTCATTGCCTCCTGCCACACAGGCTCGCCACCGCCGCCATCGTTGCTCGCCAGGTTACCTTGTTTTTTGCGGGTTCCCCCTGGTTCTTTCTGCGCAGCTGATCACTAGGTATGAAAGTTCCTATGTGCGTACCTTCCTACTGCTCGCGTGGCTCGCATGCCGTCGCGCCCGCGCCGCAGCTCAGAGAGCAAAGAAAGTGGTAGCGTAGTTTCCATCATCGATTTGTAGCGCAAGTCACTTGCTCAATTTTTAGGTCGTGCAGCCACCGCATGGTGCCGTCGGTATGTGGGAAAAAAGTGCATTGCAGCTATTGCGCCTTCAAGATTAAAATGAGATTTCAGCTGCTTGTCAGGCTATGGCCAGGTGCTGGGAATGTACATCAATCCTTGCTGGTTTAGACCGTGAAACTTCCAAAATTGTGCTTCCCTTGCGATGTCAAAGTGTTGAAAAAATTTCTTCGTGTCAAGCCACCCTGAAACATCTCTGTTTGCTACATTGTTACAGGTTTGTCCCCCTGTTCCTTTTTACAGCGCAGCTTTTAGGCGCTCGTTTCCGGCTTGAGTGGCGTCGGCGTCGTCACGTGACCCCGGTGACGTCACGTGACCCCGCTGACGTCACGTGACCCCCGTGAGATTACCTGACCCACGTGAGGTGACGGCGACGCCGGGCGGAGGGAGGAGTAGCAGACAGGATGAGGAGGTGGGGAGAAGGGAGGAGGATATACCTTCCCCTCAGTATCCTTCCCTCCTCCTCCTCAAATGCTGCACTCTAATTCGGCATTACAGGGAGCTGTAAACGGCTTTCATTTTTTTATGGTAATTTAGAAGTGCTATGAGCAAGACCGCAGCCCACCGCCGAGTGCAGCACCTCATGTGGCAAGAACCAGCGAAAAGACGCGAAAGAGGGTTGGCAGACAAGGCCCATCGTGTAATCGATGCCACCAGCCAGACAACCCGCAAGACCTCATATAGTATGCAATAAACCAGTGGTCGTCGTTAGCCTGTCTCGACCACGACATGGTAGCAGCAATGGGATTCAGTGTTGCCCACGACAAAAACAAAGGCTAGGTTTATAAAAATGATAGGAGACGAGTGAATATAAATAAATAAATAAATAAAGAATTTTTCTTTATATACAAAGGAAGGAGATAGAGCAAAAAGCTGCATGGCTTGCAGATTGAGGAGGCCCTACCCCGTGTAGAAGATATTGCACTATGCGCTTCTGCCATTTGTATTGCAGCCCCCTACACCTTGTCAGCAACCCTTGAATAGACCCTTTCCAAAAGTGTGCGCCATCTACACTCCGTTTACCCTTAAGCTGAGACTACAGTGGGAGCTACGTGCCTGCCAGACCAATCAGCTGCCTCCTTCTTATCACCTGACCCGGCTCTCCGCGCATGGGTATGGCCGGGAGCGTGATGACGAGGCAAAAGAGAGGTGTATGACTTGTCTAACGAGGACGTAGATTCCAGCGCAGTCTTAGCTTAGAGCTGAACAAGAGTATGGTAGCTGCAGCACCAATTATCAAAATCCGCCCTTGTTTGGGCACACACTCCAGGCATGTATTGGACACGAGGGCTGTGCAAGCATTCGGCATGAGCTCGGCTTGGCTTGGATCGAGAATGAATGTTGTGTCAGAGTTTGGCAAGGACTCTGATGCCATTATAGGCTTCGTGCCCAAATTATCCTGAGAGCCAATGTTGCTTTATGGGAACATGAAATGGTCTATCACAGAGAAAATTGCCGTACCTCAGTAAACCTTGTGCAAAATTGCTTGGTGGTCTGACAACACCGAGAGCGTCGCTATTTTAATGTTAGGAAGCGTTGACGGTACACGTTGGAGGCATCAAGGACAACCGTACTGCAATGTGCGATGGTGCAGGAGCTGTGTTCTCTGCCTTCTGACCATAAAATCTCGACGAACAGTTCAAACAACCAATCGCAACTGTCTGACGAAACTCTCAGAGGCCTGTGTACATGCTGGTGACAACCCACCAGTGTGTAAGCTTCCACAGCGAAGGCGTAGGACTTGCTCCGCTGCTTCCACGAGGTTGTCGCCAGCGTGCACAGGCCTTGGAGAATTTTGTCACACAGTTGCGGTAGTTTGTTTAAACTGTTCGTCCACATTCCATGGTCGGAAGGCAGAAAACACAGCAGTTGTGCGATCGCACACTGCCCATACGACTCTCTCCGAAGCCTCCACATCTCTTCGGTAATGACGATGCTTGCCAGCATTAAAATGTCGATGCTCTTTATGTTGTCAGACCACCAAGCAATTTCGCATGGTGGTCTGACAACATTGACTGGTTGCCATCCTTTTTTGTTTTAAAAATATGGGTGGCCGCAAAAATAATCGGAAGGCGTTTCTGAAGGGCGGGCCGTTTGTAGTACCAGCTTCCGCAGCTAGCAGCGATTAACAACATCTTTTCCGAGTTAGTTTGCCGACAAGCATTGTCTGCTATATTTTTTCCCCAAGCGGTGAAAAATTATTATTTTTCTTTTATTGCAATGTGTGATATAAAGGCACAGCACGCGACCGTGAAATTTTGATCTCTTTTAGGAAAAACGGTGCCGGAAACTCTTGTAATACTCCAGGGAGCTTACAAAGAAGATGCCAATGAGAAATCGCAAGTCTACGAGTGGTTTTCTCACTTTAAAACCAGAGAATTATTACTGATCGCCGACCAACCTCGTTCAGGGCGACCCTCAACCTCCTCAATTTATGAAAATGTAGAAAATATTGGGCATTGTTCACTTCGCGTTTGTGCCTCTAAATGACGCTGTTAATCAGGTGTTTTACCTGGGAATTTCGCGACGCTTGAGAAGCTGAGTAAGAAAGAAATGCTCCGATCTGAGGAAAAGGGGAAATAATAGTTTTATTAAAACAAAGCCCCAGCACGCACTGCCCTGCCAGTGCAACAATTTCTTCTCAAAAATGGCACGACGCCGATTCTCCATTTACCCTATTCTTAGGACCTCGGTTGTGTCACTTGTTTTCTCTTCGCCCGCATGAAAAGTGTTGAAAGGAAATAGTTCTGTGAATATGGAAGGTCCTTGAAGTTAAAGATTGCAAAAAACGAGGAATGATTTTGAAGTGATTGGGGAAAAATATGCCGCTAGATCCTTAGCAGGCGACGCCGGTGGGCAAACTGACTCAGGAAGGATGCTGCTTAGCGGGTTTCTGTCAACCGCCAGCAAAAACCGTGACCGTTCCAGCTCTTCGTCATGACACGGTGGTGCAGAGAGCAGGTTAAATACAACTACACTGTCTATCGAAGCAAACGCTTCCATAGTCAGTTATCGTAAAATCTTGGCATGTGATTGCACCTTTGTAGATCATCCTATTCGTTTCGCTGGAGAGACGCAAACGACGGGCATAACAAAATCGTTCGCATATTCTGCGTACCTCGTAAAAGCACTTACCCACACACCTAGCGAAAAGCGCGAAACACGGAGTTTGCACCTTCCTGACTTTTTACTTTTTTACCTGCTTTAGTGCAGTTTGCACCTGCTAGTAGGTGTGCCTACTGAAAATGAAACTTGAAACTAGGGGCAGTGCCAGAGAGAAAAGATACAAAGTCGGGAAAACTTGCTCGCTCTCCCCACTTTCTCAACTCTCAAGTGATTGTATGATAAGAAATGCCCCAACGCCTCTTTCCAAAATAATGAAAAAGCACTATGTTCACTTCGTAAAAGAATGGTCTCAGTTCATGATTCTGTGGACCGGTAGGAAACCTTGCCATAATTTATTCACACCACAGGATGAGCGCAACAAACTCGCACGAGATTTACAAGAAAATATCGGCGGTGATTTAAGTTTCCCTGAAATTCTGTATAACCGGTCCTTTGCAGGACTGAGTCATCTACACGATCCGTGTGAGTCGCTGCGCAAACACGTCGCTTAGCAAACGAAGTCCAAAAACACGAAGCATAAAAACGGCAGATATGGGAAAACAATCTGGAGTCAATTGTTCAATATAAACGACGTAATTTTGTTAAAAATAACCGCAGGTTTTTACTCACGGTATATGCCGGGAATCTTCTACATCTTGAAACGGAACGAAGGAAGATCTTCTTTTAAAAACGCTCGCTGCGTCCTCTCGAGCCAGCTGGTCCGGATCAGCTGACGACGACGGGACTGAACCAGTTGAACCACAACCCCACAACAACCAATTTCCGCTCCGTGTTAGTGTGGGTTTCCACCTCCAAGCACCGCACCACACACCACGAACGTTTCAGCTCTTTATCGCATAGCCAAGTTTCACCAAATAGAGCGAGATCGCCGAAGGCAACGGAGTGCTGTCGTGAGCCTTGGCTTGTGGTAGCGCACTCGTGGACCCTGTGACTCTCTTCGCTTTCAAAGCACGCACGACGGCTACGAATGATACCTTCCGCCTTCTGGCAAACATCACACGGGCACTTCTCCGGTCACGTCTTCGCCACATGTGATCGCAAACCGCGGCGCATCTCGTGTCCCCTCAACGAAAACAATACTCGCGCCATGTTAAACGTGCGTTGTTGCCAGATTTCTCCGACCAAGCAAAACCAACGAATGCAAAACCGCCAAACCGGCTCTAGCTTCCAGCGTACATCGGCGGTGCGCCGTGGCCTGATTTTTTCTGTCAGCTCTAACTTAAAGATGACCTGCAGATGCAGGAACACCGGTATGAAGTTTTACGGTAATATGGTGGCCACCACGGAGCACCGTAAATTCTGCGGAGGGTGCATGGGAAGCGGCGGTACTTCCCCCCTCCCCCCCCCCCCCCCCCCCCTTGGTGTTTCACGGCCGCTTGCTTCCTGGTGAAGGGTTAAAGCCAAAACGAAACCAACTGCGATGTCACGTGTTCAACTCGAGGACACGCTTTCTATACACATTTAAACTGTTTAGAACCTGTATTTAGGCCAATAAGTTTATTTGTGGTGCGTATGAAACTCTATCAAGGACCCTAAAATAAATAGAAACCTGGGTGACATGAGAGATGCCGCATTGCCATCGACCAGAATCAACGGCAGCCCGCAACAAGCACGGGATTCGCCCCGTCGCGCGACATGGTGCGTATCTGTCTCCGAGACATGTTTCTTTCCGTGGCATTTGTCTCCACGGTCCTTTTATGTGCGTCTCCAAGCATTCCGGTGCTTCGATAGCTGGCAATGCTGCGGTCGTCGCCGGTGGTGATGCGTGTCTTAGAGGTTGGCTACAAGGTTATGCGTGGATTACCGAATTAAAACACGTTTTTTACAACATCGCATGATTTTTCAACGAATTATTCATTACTCAAGGTGTAAAATTATGGGTGGTTTCATTTGAAATCGAACACGCTCGTCGGGGTGGATCTTTAGATTTTTTTTTTTCAAATATGTTTAATTGCCCCATTTCCGGAAAGAACAAAACCGCTGTTCAAAAAATCTTTTTTTAATATTTTGTTTCACAAAAAAAGATTGAGTGAAGCAGGATGAAAGTATGTTTGTACTCTGTGATTTTTCTGCCCAGTTCTGTACGCTGGTGTGATTAGGGAACGCATACAAAACTCACAGTATTTTTTGTGCCCTTGTATGTTCTTCCGACTATTTTTTAGCTCAAAGGAAATACACTTTTTTGTTTATTGAGATAAAAAATGTGAAACATCGTCTCTTTGACAAACCGGTGACATCTCCAGAGCTTTGTAACTCATGAGCTATTATATTTGTCGCTTACCAAATACTATGCGGGTGTAGTCCTATACAAAGGCAATCGACGGGAATAAGTTTATTTTATTTTCACAAAATTTTTATATAAAATTTGAAAGATCAATGAAAATGAGATTGACCAGTATTTTCAACCCACTTCATCGAAAAATGCCACTTTTTATGGCCTTTTATGGCCAAACGCAGTTTACGCGTGTCGGCTCCACTGCAAAGACTATACTGCTTATTTTTGTGTTCAAATGCAGCGGGTAAATCCGTTTCGATTGAGAACACTCGTGCTTGGTTACATCTTGCATTTTCGTAATTTTGCAATGATGGCAACTGACATTCCTTAGTCCATTCTTTAGCGGCGCAGCGGATATTACATTATCCGGTGCGTAAAGCCAGGGCACAAAGGGCGGGGAAAATGGAACGCGCTCTTCATGTAGCCAGAGCGGGGTCCCATATCTGTTTGTGCTATACACAGCTTGTAAGGCATGCACAGCACGCCCGGCCCTCCGCGCTATAGGCCCATCTCCGTTACACCCAGGAAGCATACGACACGGGCCGCCAATCCATGACGTGTGTTGTCGCGTGCGATCAAATAACCATGTAAGTGCCTGTTCTTAATTGTCAGTGTGCATATCAGAAATATGTAATATTGCATGCCCCTCTTGAAGAAGAAAACGCAGTTTACAGAAAAAAAGTGGGGAAAACGGACTGAGTTTACATAAAGTGAAGACAATTTTTTACGGGACACAAACTTCAATTGACGATAAGTAGTCAATCTCATAATAAAATGCTAATATATTAAGGATGCACTTTTAAAACAATATGTTGGTGTGCTTTAAATAGTCCAGTTCACGAGCAACGCAATATTGGCACATTTTGACAACGGCATCGGCTTGCCTCTGCGGAGAAGATCGAGCGCAGTGGAGAAGTTCTACAGCGAGGTAAGTCGAGACGGACAGAACGAAAGTTGAGCCAAAGCGAGGAAGCCGAGACAGTGGCCCTTCTGTTTGAACGAGTGTGTGCAGTTAAAATTAAAAGTGTTGGGTTCTGTTCAAGACTGATTGATATTTATTTATTTATTTATTTATCAATACTGCCAGCCCAATATAGGGCCAAGGCAGGAGTGGGGTGATACAGTGTCACACATGCACATTATAAACACAACAGTTCTAAACAAAAAGCAATCTTAGCACCGAAAATTAATATCTACGACATATTCGAAAGAAGAGAAACAATACAGTAACCAAATGTAATACTAGTAATAACAATAACAGTATAGCAGTAAATGTAACAGCAGTAATAAAAAATAAAGACAGTAAAATAATTTCATAAGAGCAATAAAAGCAATCTTAGCACTGAAAAATATTATCTACGGCTTTTTCGAAAGAACAGAGTGAATCAAAATCGACAGCATCCCCAGGAAGGCTGTTCCACAAATCAATTGTATGCACAAAAAAAGATTGTTTATAGCTATTTATTCGAGCTTTAATAAGGGCTACGGTCTTTGAGTGATGCAAGCGTTCCGAGTAAAAACTTTTTGGTTTTAAGTAAACGGAGCCATCAATTTTTATACAGTTCTTGAAAATCTGAAAGAACAGCTTCAACCGTTGGCTCTCTCTTCTGTTTGACAGAGGGCTTATATTGGCTCTCCTTTTAAGTTCGGTCACAGACGTAGTTCGTCTGAAATCTGAAAAAACTATACGCACAGCTAGCGACTGAATATCTTCGAGTTCTCTGACCAGAGAGCTCTGCCATGGGCTCCACACTGCAGACGCGTATTCTAACACAGGTCTAATAATTGTCTTATACGCAAGAATTTTAACGGAAGGGGGAGTTTTACCCAGCGTTCTCTTCAGGTACCACAATTTGTTAGTTGCCCGCTTTTTAACATACTCCACATGCCTTTTCCACCCGAGGTCAGAAGACAAAATCACTCCTAAATATTTGTAACTGTCCACTTCAGTCAATACTACGCCAGCAACCTCATAGCTAAAGTTTAAGACAGTTCTTTTTGTTGTTATGTGCATGTACTGAGTTTTGCTAATATTAATCTTCATGTTATTTTCACGACACCAAGACGCAATGTTAGCCAGTGCTTTACTCACTTTTATCTGGTCTTGTATTTCAACAACGGGACTGTAAATGACGCAGTCGTCGGCAAACATTCTTAGCTTAATTGGGACATCTTCATTGGATGGGAACAAACTGTTAACGTAAGTTAAAAAAAAGTAGGGGCCCTAAGACAGAACCTTGGGGCACCCCAGAATGAACATCTAACAGCCCTGAGTAAGTACCATTTATATCCACAAATTGTTGACGGTTTGAAAGATATGCATTGATCCACTTAGTCAAAGAAAAGGGAACTCCGAGATCTATTAATGTCTTAATCAGTCTGCGGTGAGGTACCCGGTCGAATGCCTTCGACAGGTCGATGAAAACTGCATCAACCTGCGTACGGTTGTTAACGTAAGTGGCTAATTCATGGTAAAATTCAATCAACTGGGTTACCGTTGACAGGCCACTGCGGAAACCATGTTGGTTGGGGTTTAGAACATTATGCATTTCTAAGAAAGAAACGAGTTGTTTGGTTATGATATGTTCTAGTAATTTACAGGCCGTGCAAGTCATGGAGATAGGACGATAATTATCAATTGAGTCACTTCTGCCAGATTTCTTTACAGGGACAACCCTAGCGACTAGCCAGTCATTCGGTAATGCAGCATCCTTGATTGATATAGAAAATATTCGTACAAGGTATTTGGCCACCCATTCTACATATCTTTTAAAGAAGGCATTCGGCAAAGCATCTGGTCCCGGGGATTTTTTTTCATCGAGTGAAAGTAGTAGTGCAACAACACCCTCCTCAGATATAAAACTGCTCATGTCATCTGCGGGAGGAATAATGATGTTCTGACGTGACTCTCTTGTAAATACAGACTGGAAAAACTGATTGAACTTAACTGCTATTATTGCCTTGTCACTCACCAGGCGGCCGTCAATAGATATCTGTTTAATACCACTTTTTGTAGGAGATAGGTGACGCCAGAACTTTTCGGGGTTAGATAGCAAACATTCAGGTAACGTCCTTGTATGGTATGTTTCTTTAGCCAATTTTATTAAGCTTTTTAGTTGCCTCGCCTGCTGATTTACATAATCAGATCGACGCTTCCGAAGCCTTTTCAGCTTCCGTTTGACGTGCAGAATTTCCCGTGTTATCCACGGGTTTCGGCGTTTTATCTTTTTTGTCTTTTTTGGAATAAAATAAGCAAGACAATGGCCCACTATACACTTAAAGCTCAGCCACATATCATTTACCTCAGTCCGCTGATTGAAGTTATCGAGGCACTGCTCAAGATAGTCAATAACGGATTCATCATTTGCCCTACCAAAATCATAGTACATCTTCTTTTCATAGTGTTTAGACTTAGTAACAGAAATATCACATTTTAAAAATACTAACTTATGGTCAGATATTCCGTCATGAACAGAAACCTCACAACCATCGAAATGATTACTAACAAACAAAAGATCGAGTAGCGAACATGTAGTGTCAGTAACACGCGTAGGTTCCGTAACAACTTGACGTAGACCGCGACTGAAAGCCAATTGTAGAAGCGAGTCGGACATCCTCGTGCCCTGGACAGCCACACCATCATCCGACCAAATGACGTCCGGAGCGTTAAAATCTCCTCCAATTATCAACTTACTTCGACTATTAGTGTTTGCGATCAAGTAATCCAGGATTTTATCTAAGTCCTCAGAGGATGATCCTGGCTTTTTATATACCGTTCCAACAGTTATCCAAGTTCCGAAGAAATCCAACTTGCACCACACACTTTCACTGTCACCAACATGCTCCATGGATTGAAACGCCAAGTTGTCTTTTATCGCTATAGCTACTCCTCCACCTCTGCCGCACCTATCCCTGCGAAGTAACCTATAGTTTGGCGGTACGACTTCGTTATCAAGAATATTATCATTAAGCCAGGTTTCGGTTATCAGAAAAACATGCGGGTCGTAGCAATAAATTAAAGCTTCTAGTTGGTCAGTTTTGTTAACTAAGCTTCGTGCATTTAGGGATACTAGTCTAAGTTCTTTTTTTTCTTCCTCTCTGTGTCATGCGCCTCTCTGTGTCATGCATATCTCTGAATGCCAAGAAGCAACGATTCCCGCATGCACAGAAGACAGCAAAAGCAGTCACTTAATGTGTCTGGAGAGTTTAGTTTCTCCACTTTGTCGCACCGAGCTCAATGCAACTACTGTACAGCCTTCGGCCATATGGACAAGGGATTTGACGATTTTATTTTAGGAGGCTACGGTAGGTTTGCTTTGGCTAGGCACGCATTGCTTTGGTTTGGGATTAAATAAAGGTTTGTTCTATTCTCTCCTTCAAAATAAAGCGCGTCCGGCCAAGGCGAGCTTTGCACTGCTGCATAAACAACATCGGCGAATGTGTCTATCATATTGCCGGAGACTGTGCATTTCGTGCTGATGTCACCTTAGGTTTCTGGCCTGGCTCGCGAACTGTGCACCACACACGTGAGGAGCGTAATCCTGCACGGGCACCTATACTGAGGACCATTCTTCTCTTTTGTGCTTCCTGAATACATTGATTTCTTTCTCCGGTAAGTCGAAAAGCACAGCGCTTCTTGTCATTGTTTTAATTTGTTTTTCAACGAAGTCCTTTGACGTCCGTATCTAGGAGCCGTCCTGCGAACGAAAACTGTGTACTGTGGCGGGGTGCTTCAGGCCCTACAACCTGCATATATCACAAACAGATGTATGACCCCGGTCTGGCTGCATGAAGAGTTCGTTCCATTTTCTCCGCCCGTTTAGCCCAGGATTTACGCACCGGATAATGGAACATCCGCTGCACCGGCAACGATCGGAGTAAGGAATGTCAGTTGCCATCATTAAAAAAATACGAAAATAAATATGTAGCACGAGCTCAATCAAAATGAATTTACCCGCTGCATTTGAACACAAAAATAAGCAGTATAGTCTTTGCAGTGAAGCCGTCCTGCGGAAACTGCGTTTGGCCGTTCCGATTCTGCAAAGTACCTTTGACTGAAGAATAATTCGGATTACAAAATGAGATGTATTTTATATGACATCATTGAAATTAACCACCCAGCGTAACAGTGTGCAGGACCGTCGGTGGGGAATTCTGTATCAGGTGTCTCCGTTTATTTTGTTTTTTACAATTTATTCAAGATATTAAGCAATCCCGTCCCCCTCTGCACACACAAAAAAAAACAATCAGTAATAGTAAGGGCAGTTATATTTGGCTTTAAAGTTATTTTTGTGGCAATTTCTCTTTTACCATTAACTAAAATTTCTAACAAGATACCACAATTGGAAAATTTATTTGCGACTTTATGTTCCCAGCCGTTATTGTTGGATGCACGCGACATACCCGAAGTGAATAAATGCTCTTGAAATGATCGTCACTTGATTAAACTCAGTTGACAAGCTTCCTAGAACGTGGCGCCTTTTCGCGGCACGTCCGCTCTGCCGCGTTTCCTACTCTATCAGCCCGCCCACTGAACAGAAGCTGCAGAATGGAAAAGCGTTGGATTCGGATTCCCTACGATGAAGACGATTCTATTTTTGTGGACTACATAAAGCTTGGGCGAAAGTCGCTCCAAATGCGCTCCAGTCTAAAATAGTCCTTCTTCGTTCTCCATGGAGGTGTTGACGCCAGTCGCGCAAAGAAAAAGCTAGAAGCACGCACATGGTCGCATGCATGCAACAGAGAAGAACCGATTTGGTACGGCGCTTCTTTGTGGAGCTTGTCAACTGATAGACATTAGAAGGTTGCAAGCAATTTTAACTCGCACTCTTTTCAAAGTAACAAATGGGGTGCATATGTTTATCGAAAATTGGGTTGTGATCACGTCTTGCAGACACACTTACATGACACACCTTTCTAGGACTCATTCGCTTGTGTGATTGCATCAGTTTTAATGGCAGTGGAACGCCCAGCCATGCAGAATGGCTACACGTGGTGGCTTAAAAGCTCCGATTTGCTAGTTTGCAGATAATACTGTCGTATAAAACCTAACTATAGCTCTACTTGTATGTCTCCAATTTTTTTCCATGCCTGGTTTTATGGAATACTTCGTTTGAAATATTGCTCACTTGTTTTCACTTTAACATTATTCAGTAATTTGTATACAGTGTAAATATCGCATGTGTTATATTTATTATAACATTAATATGGGAGGTGGAATATCGTGGCTATAATTTCCTTCCCCATCAAGGGGAAGTACAGAGTGCTCATCTCGTTTACATTGAGAACGCCATAGAGAAGTTCAGCCGGAGTCAAAAGTTGCTGGACGACGGGAGTGGCGTCCGAGAAGCATTGCTGCGCCAATTTATAGTGCGGCGCCTGCTGTCGAGACCGGCTCTTGGCGCAAGCACTTCCTTAGTCGCGAAGATGCCGATTTGTTTTTGTTTCAGGCAGATGATTTGCGACTCTCGATAACTCTCCACGTGGACCCACTTCGGAAGAATCCGTATTCCCCAGCAAGGTACGCGAGAGTTCCGCTCTAATAATTAAGACGCGCTGGCCGGCTGGCCTGCCTGATCGCGTCCGTCAATCAGCGGGAGGAGGAGGATTCGCAGATCACGCCTGCAAGGCGGCGCTCCCAGATTTTCTGGCTTCACACAATTCTGACCGTAATTCTTATTATTTTTTTTCGTTCCCGGCACTTTTCAGATGCAAAAAGATCCCAATTGTTATGCATTGCACAGTGGTTAATAAATGTGCGCAGGGTTGAACTGTCATTTTTTTATTTACAGAAATGTAAAATTGAAATCATGTCATAAAATCATAATTTAGATTTTGTAAGCATCGAACTTTTGAAATGACATTGTTGAATTCAAAAGAACTCGTTGTAAAAGCGTTCGACGAAAAGAAGATAACAGTGGGCGTTTTCCTCGATTACTCAAAAACGTTTTATTCCATTAATCATGATCCTTTACTTGCAAAATTACCATTTTGTGGAATAAAAAGCGTTGCACTTGGTATTTTGAAATCTTCCTTATTTAATAAAATCAGTACGTGTATTTTCCAAACTTTTGTTCAAGTATGCTAGCCATAATATCGGGAGTTCCCCAGGGCAGCATTTTAGGCCCAATTTTATTTATTTTGTACATCAACAACATTGTAAACGTGCTTCGAAACACTGTTGTATAAGTGGTAATTAAAGAGGACGATACCAGAATTTCTTTTTCATGACCTTTTCCACACTTCCATTTCTGCAATGCAAGAAGTGTTAAAACAAATTTCAATATAAAACAAAAACAAACAACAAATGCTCTTTATAGATGTTCGTGGTCGATCGAGCACAAATAAACTAGTTGAAAGTTGCGCTTGTCCGTGTCTACTCGCTTGTGATTGTTCCTTATGCCGCGCAAAAAACTTCTGGACTGCATCATTGACCAACTAGGCCAACAAAAAGTTTCAATTGACTACATGCCTCTGCCCTGTGTTATTTAGAACCCCCGTTCAATTCTTTGTGAATGTGATCCCATTACGTTTCTGCCCATTCAATGGTTGGCATGATATATCCGGGCACATAACTTTTTTTGCAATCTTAATTTTTAATTAAAAACATGGCTCGTACAAAGCTTCTGCATTCTTGATTTCCACTGACTACTCAGATATTTACCTGCGGGTAATTTTAACCTGGAACTTTTTGAACCGTAACAGAATGGTTGAATCACGCCTAAAAATATGATTTAGAAGAAACAATCCATAATAAACTGTAGCTTTGTCAATATAGTCTTTTTTCGTATATATTCAGTATTCAGTAACATGCCGGCTAAAAGCTACTGCCGAAGATAGAGTATCCCGAGGTTAAGTCAGAACGCTGAAGTTTAAGTTGACAGCAAAGAAAGATGGCAGCCCCTGCTGAATAAGCCATTATTAAATTTGGATGTCAATATTGGTTGTAAATTCCAGAACCAACGGCAGTCCAGTGATGGCATAGGAAATTGGTTGAAATTTGGCTCCACGCTGTTTTAAATATCGGTTAAATGACGGTTAACGATGACAGGAATCAAGATCCTATCTCGGCTTATATATTGGATAAATCATGCTTTTTTTTTCATTTTTGTACTTGTTCTAACACTGAGTCGGTTTGCACTTTCACGAAATTCAACCTTAGGCGGATGTTGGAGCCCATATTTGCCAGAAATCGCAGCACATTCATCTAACAATAGTGATCTGCTTTGAAGCAGTTTCCAAGTGTGTATCATGACAACTAGAGTAAAAGCTAATTAGAGTGCGCCTAAAACAGTTGAAAATACATTCGACAAAAAAAAAAACATTCGATACATTGCCAGTTTTTTAGAATTCTAATGGACATCCAGCGACAAAGTCCTTTGTCATGAGCCTGGTATAAACCACAATGCATTCGATTTGATACAACTATTAGTATACAGGCGTTACTTTTGGACCTAACAAGCTCAGTTTTATTCTTTGGTTGTTCGATATCATCCAGCGACGGAGCTGTTGGTAGTGATCCCCGAATGCCTGAAAATACATGCGTTACAAACATAGTACAATAGGTTTATTTTTCAAAAAAGCAAATGGAAGTTGTTAAAGTTGCTGGAAAACATCCCATCAAATACAGCTGGTCGGTAGCATTACAAGCCGGAAAAATTACATCCGGCTCAAAATTTTTGTATAGAGATGCTATTTTTTTTTAACTCGGAGAACAACTCCGAATTTCTTTTTTTTTATAAAATGAAATGTTGATTTTTTTTTTGTGGCAGCTGCGTTTAATTGCAAAAACGCAATTCTCTCTCTTCCTCGCGTTCAGAACAGAAAACCTTGGGAGATGCCATATTCAGGAGATGATAAACAGGCTTACACTGAATTATATATTGCAGTCAATGTAGTCAAGTTTAGCTCGATAAGAAATATTAAGATATATATTAAAATTACGAAATTTTATATAGGGCTAGCTTAGCCGAGGTGTTTATGAATCCCTTTACCATAAGCCAGTCTCTGTTTACCTTACCTACATTAATTGTCACCATCTTCTTTGCACCCTTTTTTTTAATCTAGGAAGCGTCAACCACGGCCATCTTGTTTTATGACAACGTGTCAGATGACGGTTTCCTACAAATGTGCTCTAATGCATAATATTATAGGGCACATATATCTTGCACGTGCCCTTAAGGCACTCGTGCAACGCAGGATGGTCGCACAAGAAGCTTTCTACTATAAAAAATCATAAAAACGGGCTCGCTTAGGGTAAAATGATCATATTGTAAATCAGATTATGTTTTTTTCTTTTTCTTGTAGTACACAGCACTTTTGTAGTTCGCAAAAGAGTAAACGCGATCCCAGCTGTGAATCTGACGACGAAGCAAGATATTAAACAGCGCACGCGAGGAAAGGAAGTTCGAATTAATGTCCGAAGATGTCGAGCACACTAACAACACACGCAGTTGCCATATCTCCAAGACTCGAAGTATAAGGAAACAAGAACCTGCTTTGGGCTTCAACGGGAAGGCGGGACGGGGGGACAGACCTGGTAAAAAAAATAGGAGATTCTCCATGAAACAATGCATGTGTATGTATCGGTGAAACGACAGTGTCCACGAATTGCGCGACCATCGAACTTGTGTCATCTAAAAAAAACTTGACCACTACGCTCGTGGTGCGAGCTCCGGTTTAGGTGCAGGACGCTATCCATACTCAGAAAATCCCAGCAACTTCCAGCCGCCTTCACAGAAAGAGAGAAATAGTTCCTGTTTTTTTTATTATTTACGTTTTGTTTGGGTTGGTGCCAGCCTAGGCTTTGTTCACTAGCGAATAGTTGCATGAGAGCTACACTATATAAATGCGCCTGTGTCGTGCTTTTGAGAAGGCACGGGTATAAGTAAAATGTCCCAGGTGAGTATAATTTGATTTTCTGGACACAAGAAACGCCGCCGAGCTTAGGTGACCGTATAACTGTGGCGTTAGGCAGACAGTGCTCGCCTTTCTCGATGTGCTTCCGACAAATTGCAGAACGAGACAAACGAGATGATGCGGCGTTTGGAGTGACCATTTTCGTACCACGATGGGCACCAACGAAGCCATTACGGCACGTAGAACTACAAGGTGAAACGGAGCACTGGGAAAGCAACCTTGAATGCCAAAGAAAGCAAGTGAAACAGTTAAAAAATTGTACATTTTCTAACTGTCACCCCCTGGTAAAAGAAGCATAATAAATTCATTTCAAATATCGTCTGCTAGAACCAAAACATGACTCGGCGACCCCGCATGTGTTTATTTTTGGCGTTTATATTCGGCACATGGGGGAGGTAGGCGCCCATCGCCGATTTCTCGCTGTTCACTAAGTAGTCAAACCTGTCTTACGAATTGTAGGTTCTAAGTAGTTCTTAGGTATATTTCCCTGGTGGCTCAAATGCGTCATGGAGGCGCCCAAGATACCGTCGGCAGATTTGCCACTTCTATTAGGAACAAATGCGCATTCATCTCATTCAAGGAATGAGGAAGGCGTGTCAAATCAGTATAAATTAATTTATGCAGGAACCGTAGTTAATGCCTCCGGTTAGCTTTGGAATTATTTACTACTAAATGTGTTACCACAAAAAAAAAGAAAAAAAAAAACAAAAAACAATTGCCATCCGGAAGAGCATTCATGCACCGGAAGTTCGGCCGTGTTTGTTTTTGTTTACCCCTAAATAATCTGTACAGCGTCACTAATATTCCTTTTTTTAAGTCGGTTCAACAGTACTGTTTCCACGAATAATAGTGCACGCAGCTCCAACAGCACACGGATGCGCTTAATTAAGCTGGTAGCGGGTTTTATTTCACACTTTATTCATGTTTCCGAGAAGTGTTTGAACCAATCGGTCCGCGGCACTCTAACTGGTGCTGGACCTGATTGATGTGGCAGGACTATCTTCTAGACTTTTTAAAACAAAAATGAGACCCCAATCAGCGCAAATCGCAATATGGGCCACGTATGCTCGAATTGCTTATGCGTCCCGCCTGAGACGCTATTTAGAGTCTCCGCGCTATTGTGTTTTAATCTTCCTGCACCTATATATTTTTTACACTCTACACACCCATCAAGAATAAAAAGTTCTCCTCGCTTCAGATAGACTGTAACTTTTTCCCACACTTTACGTTTGTCATTTTACTCAAATTAATTATTTTCCTATAATGGTATAAAGAGGAGGGTAGAGGTTTGTAGAAGTAGAAGCGGGTAGAGGGATCTTGAGGGAGGGCAGGAGTGTTTTGTGAGTGTAGGGGCGGTAGGAGTGTAGGAGAGTGTGTATAGTCTATCGGGTGTCTCGAGCGACCGACAAATCGACGGAATCTAGGAGAGTGAAGGGGGGAGGAGGGAAGGCCGCCAACAAATGTGGCGCGTTTAAAAAAATACGCACTTAAGAAACTAAATGCGCTCCTTTGAGCCATCACCAAAACGTCACGCATGCAAGTGCCTTCGCGCTGTCGCGCACAGCGCGACGAAGATTACACACTACGCCGAAGTTATAGCAAACCGTTTCCCAAGAAAGCCACGACAGCCGCATAAAAATATCGTTTGTTTTTGGTTCGAGTTCATTACTAAATGCTGAATTTAGAACTCGATTTTTTTTCCGGTTGTGTAAAAATAAGCATTTTGGTCGAATTCTTATCTCAGGTTTGAGTTGTGGTGATAGCCTGGCACAAACGTCACGTTACCTGTCTCTGGCATCGAGAAGACTGCCCGCTTTGTTCTTTCCCTGATGTTCAACTGATAAATATTTCGCTGATCAAGCAGGCAAATCAGGCACAATGACGAACAAGTCTAGTGTTGTGGTTTTATTAAACCAACATGCAGGTACGTAGCGAGGAGTTTTTTCGGGGGGCTGCACCTATGACAACATGCTGTATGAGGGGGAGGGGGAGAGGAGGTCCCAGCAAAATAAAAGATTTCGGGTTGGGGGGGGGGGGGGGGGGGTGGGCCCCATGGGCCGCCCGCCTGGCTACGTGCCGGCCAAGATGCATAGCATTTCCCGACGCGCGGGACGAAGGTTCGCACTAGTACTGAACTCCGGGAAAATGTTCAAGAGATGACTTGAAGAGTCGGGGAAACAACCAAATTGGATACGATTGAACAATTATCAGACGAACGAGAGCCTTTAATGATGACAACAAAATAACAAAACAGGGCAGTAGAACCATCAATTATTTGATATCAAGCTACATTGATCCTATGTCTCATAATTTATTATATTATGCTTAAACTCCGGCCTTATCGGGTACTCTCAATACATTTCTCCCCTCAATATTCAATTCGGTTTTTTGCTCTAAAGCACACAGAATAGAAGCAGATAAGTCAGTTTAGGGAGAGAAGATTGAGGAGAATGAACGGTGAGAATTGGACCATCCAGAGTGCCAGGGCAAGAAGCGCACAAAAAGCGTAGCCCTACGAATGAATACCGTCAGCAATTGATTTTGAAGACTTCTTTTAGTGTCTTCCTCACATGGTTAGACACGACTGTGAAGTGGTCCTTCAAAACAAATCTGGTTTCTCTGCGAAGTTTCTATCATATTCGCATTTCCTTCTCCATTTCTGTTTTGTTTCACAATGTTAGAAATTATTTTACGTCATAAGCGTACTTATGTTTTATTGCTCTAAAGCTTCTCGTACATGATGCAGCATGCGGCCGCAGAAGCAAACATACGGAGAGAGAAGGAGAGGCTACCGGCGGACCTTGGCAGGAAGATAAACGGCGAGACGAGAAAGAAGGGCGAAACAGTGACCGACGCGCGAAGCTGCGCATTGAATATGCGTGAAGGTCGAAGCGCCACGTGTCGCTAAACTTTGAAAATAAACCGCTGTGTTTGTTAGAGTTGGTCTAGTCAATATTAGTGGAAAGTGTCATTTTTGAAGTTGCGCAGGTAGACCAAGTTGGGCATGCCTACGTTTTGCAGCCTTGGAGCCCACACGGATTCTAACTTGGCCCGCACGAAGACGAGGGCGGACTCACGGGGGTTTTACATGGGCAGCCAAAGCCGGGAATGCCAAAGCTTTACCACCGTGGCGTCTGAACCATTGCTAACATGGCCCGCGCACAAACGGGGTGCGACCCAAGGGGGTTTTAGTTAAATAGCCTAACTCGGGCGTGCTCACGTTTTGCCCGTATCCTCGCTAATTCTGAGCCCGCTTTGCATAGGTTGAACCCCGATCGGTGCTGTGGGCATACAAAATTATGTATGCAATCGCGTTGACGAGGAGGGAACTACGAGTGTATTACATGGGCAGCCCATGTTGGGCATGCCCTCATAGTGCCGAACGTTTCGCTCGCATATCCGAGATCTGACCAATCACGGCTCTCTGTGGGCAGCCCCATTGCGCATGTCCAGGCTGTGCCCACGTGGGTTCAAGGTGAGTTTCGTGAGCCCCCCCCTCCCCGTGTCTCCATCACCCATGTGGGCCACACTTGAGCCACATATGGGCCCCACATGTGCTTTAACTCTTGAGCCAACTGTGATGAGAGAAGAGAACAAGCGTCTGTTGTGAAGGAAATGGGGAGCCGCACGATATATTTATTTTCCCCCAAAGCTGAAAGCGAAGCAGAATGCCCATTCTGCCAAAAGCTCCAGACGGAGGTTGGGAGGATTTACAAACAGATAAGTCCTCGCGGCACAATTATGAAGCTTGGCGAATACAAAATTTATCAGGTTTTAAAATAACATTTCAGCCCTGATGTGATATGAAACTCACTCACCACTTCAAACCACTTCAGCCCATCGAAACAATCAGACATACAAACCCCTTCGGCCAGTCAGGCCCTTCAGCCCAAACCACCTCAGCTTATCAACGCTTTAGACAACCAAATGATTTAACCATAGACAAAAAAGCAGTTAAACAACAACTGGAAATTTTTTCAGATATTCAGATCCGCATCCATGTTGTAACTCATAAAGACGATAACAGCCAACGTTTGCTGAAGTCCGCTTGCAAGCAGCAGTAGACGAAACCGATCAGAACAAATAAAGGCAACAGAGTTTTTAATCGCAATAAAATATATTTTAAGCTATTCGCAGTGCCCCTGGGTAATTTGTTAAGATACGCAGTAGTTCAATTGATATAGTCGAGTAGGTACACGTCTAGCAAAAACCACGAGCGCGCTACCAAGATCCACCGCCCTTGAGAAATCCTGAGCACAGTCACGGTGTCGTCACTGGCGTCTTTTTCGCTTACTGGATGCTTCAGCAGCCGGACAAATGAAGAGGCACAAGAAACAGGGCAGTGAGAGACCTTCATGTTCTGCACACCTAGTTGCACCAGAAGATAGTCCCATGCGTGGGACCGGTTGCCAACAGTGCCCGCCTGTTCGTTGTTTTATTTAATTTGGGCTCGTTGAGGGAGAAAACATAAAGCAACCAGCTTCTGACGCAGACTGAATTTTTGACTGACTAAAAACAAATCGCTTGCAAATAAACCGCAAAAAGTCCCCTTCCCGTTTTTCCCAAGCACTCTCTTTTCCTCGTGAGCGAGGGAGAGCGGGTCCGTGGGGACCTGTTAAAAGAATATACAGAACAGACAGGCAGAGCATTGTGGCGCAAACATCGATCAAATACAGACGGGGATCGTATTCTCTAATTCTAAAATTTGTTGTAGCCGCTCGATTTAAAAATGGCAAAGCGACTTCCACGACCCACATTCCTGAAGGGTCAAGTGACCTCTACCACAGACCCGTTAAGACGACTTCGATGGATTGTGCTGTTTCATAGAAATGAATATGACAGACCCAATAGACTTATCAAAAAGCTATGGGGGGACGCTTACACTCTTTAGGAATTTCGAAAGGTATAGGAGGCATTCAAAAATTTTGACAGACATGTCAAGGAAGTTAAACATTGTGGTGGGTACGTCAAAATATTGAAAAAAATCCTGATGAACCCCAAGTACGGCTTTTCAATAAGGAGAGATAGCCGTTAAAAAAAATGATAGGGGTAATGTTTTAATTTTTCTTACGAGAAACTAGGTATTAATTGCATGATAAACCCTTAAATCTCTAAAAGGTAAGGAAAAACAATCGATCTTAAGATGTAAATATATTTTTATTTACAACCTTGGCACTCGAGTTTTCAAATGTAGAAGGAGCGCCTGCATCACAAGAAACTGGAACCAAAAGTAATGAAACTTAAGACCGGCTTGAACATTACACTTGTTTTGTGCGCTCCCGGGTTTAAAAGAACTACAATTGGAGAGATTAATAATAAATAGTAGTTAAAGTTCCGTTTTACCGGCTTGCACATATATCACACTAAAAAAATATAGATGCTCTCTTTTGAATACTTTGAGATTGAGAGTGATTGAAAAACGTCACACACGTACTATCGTCAAAACCTCGTCGTTCTTTCCCGCTTCTTTGGAATTTTTTTTCTGAGAGACTAAACATGCCAAGACATTTATATATCTACGCACCTTTGCTGCGCAACATGTGGCCATATAGACATTTATAACAAATAAAGAAAACGATCAAAAATCATTAACGGATATCTCTTCTGACCTTCCGAACACTGTTGGAAGCATGGATACATATGGGTCCGCAGCTGCAGCGAATCGGTGCTGTTACGCAATAGATTGCGCTTGTTCATGGAGTAACCCGCGGCGATCACTTTCGACAAGCGAAGTATTTCCACCGATGAAAATACGCTGTCGTCAAGAGAAGCAAGCAGTTTCCTTACCACAATGTGAGAAGCCCGAGAACGGGACTTATAAAAAAAGGAAAATTAGACAAGTAGAAACACTGTCTCATTTCCGTTACACATGTCAGAAAGAATAAAACAGATACGGGACAACACACAGGCGGGGTTGTTCTTTCAGACCACAACTTCGCTTACTTTCATGGCGTACAATCACCGGTTCACCACGCTCTTTTAATGAATAAGGTAAAATATGAATTGTTGCACAATTTTGAAGTGGGCCAGTTGGAACGTAATTAATACTTAAAAGTGCCAAACGGAAATCGAGGACAGAAACTAAGTTGTAGTAAAAACATATGGAGCGTGACTGACAACTGAACTTAATTTTGAACACATGAACATTATTTAACAATTGAAGATACCTTATTCGAAATTAATCTTAATTACCTAACTAATAAATTGAGTTACCACGCATTGATGCCGCCGACGTACGATTTCTAGGAGAGAAAGTGTGGAGGCGAGCGGGCTAGGAAACAGCATAATCGAAACACTGAGACAAAAAAAAAAAAAAAAGAAGCCTACGAGTTTAGTTTTTTTTATATAATTTTCTCAGGGTTTAGGTTATAAAGATGTACATTTGCCTTACTTCGAGAGGCTAATTAGTTTACTCGTTTGGTTTGGTTTTATACTCAAAATATGCGTTTTATCTTGCACAATATTACACATACACCTATCAGGTTGGACAGCGAAGTTTAGTGAAAGAGACCGTTACAGGAATGTTCATGCTCTGGCGCGCTTCCTTTAATGCATCATGCTTATTGTTCTATTTACGACAGTCCACGTGTTGCTGATATTTCGTGGAGTACGGATGAAACGCATTTTGCTTATTTGGTTACAGGTATTTTTTTTGTGCTCCATTTCTCCTTACCCTTTTTCTTCTTTGCTTTTGGGCGTACGCTAGATCGCTTCAATGGGACAGTGAATACCTAGGGAATTCAAAAGTGGCCGATAATCGTCTAGAGCTTGTGAAAACATCTATGAATAGAGGGCGATACCGACATTTCAGCTTTTTTACTAATAGGGATAAGGAATCAATTAATTTTCATTCTGAAATAAGAGTCAAAGCGGAGGCGAGTTGATGAATAACAATAAATTAAAAATAAAGCCTTGAGACAAGGAAACATAAATATAAGCACACCACCGTGTCAAAACCAGCAGAGCATACAACTATCATTTACTTCTACAACAGTCTTCTTCATTTTCATCAGTCAGGATGACAAAGAAATAAATTAGATGAGGATGACTAGTTGGGCTAGTTGGTTTCGGCGTATTACACCATGATGACAAAGAAGTGTCGATCTGTATCATATTCTTTGCTACCTGGCCTTTTTTTTTAATTTTATATTCGCGAACGATGATCTTACCAATTCTGCGGAGCACCTTTAACTGCAGCATAATTCGAATTACAAACTACGATGAATTCTACGACACCAGCGAAATTAACCACCGGGCTTCACAGCGTACAGGAACGCCTGTGGAAACTGGTACATCAGTTTTGTGCATTTATGTTAACACTTTATTAAAATAATAAATAATCCCAACCCCCTCCCCCAAACAAACAAACAAACGAACAAGAAGAGTATGGCCAGTTATATTTGGATTTTAGCTCAAGTTTTAAGGCAAGCTTATTTTTTACTGTAACTCAAATTTCTAGCAAGATACGATTGGAAACTTTCTTTGTGACGTTATGTTCCCAGCCGTTCTCGTTGCATGCCCACGACACACCCGAAGTGAATAAATGCTCTTGAAATCAGCTCTATTTGATTAGAGTCAGTTGACAAGCTTCCTAGAACGTGGCGCCATTTCGCGGCACGTCCGCTCTGCAGCGCGCGCTACACTAGCAGCCCGCCCACTGAACACGAGCTGCAGAGTCGGAAAGCGTGTGAATGGGATTGCCCACACTAAAAAGAAATGCATTTTTGTTTTCTTTTGTTTGCGGTATGCATAAAGTTTGGGCGAAAGTCGGCGCCAAATAAACTCCGTTCGAAAATGTTCCTTCTTCCTTCTCCACAGAGGCTTTCATTCTCCGCGGTGGATGGACGCCTGAGGTGGATGTTCATTCTCCGCGGGACACGGCCGCCGTGCTGCACAGACTGCGCACCGCGAGTGCGTTCCCCCCGGCGGACCGAGCTCGGTGACACAACGGGGAGAGCGGCGCCTGCAGAAACTGCTTTGCGCCTACGGGGGCGCGGAACACCCCCTCCGACGCTGCGGAACCTACGCGCTGAGGAGAAAGGAGCTCCTGTGCAAATATCGACAACTCAGCTGCACAGATGAGCTGGAGGTCCTCATCCGCCCCCTACCCGACAAACCAACGGTAGAAAAGGCGCTCCGTGCGGTCGCGGCCTTCCTTGTGGCAACGAGAATGGCAAGATGTCTGTAAATCCGTGAACGTCAAACTCCGCACCCTGCACAGTTTTCACCCTCCATTTTAATTTTCTATCTATTTTCTGTTCTTATTTATTTTAAGACTAAGTTACTATTATTATTCTTTTTCTACTATGCCCTTTCCTTTCCCCCACTTTTGACATACGGGCACTACATACGCGCGCCCTACCGTCCTACGTTAAATAAAAGCTATCTCTCTCTCCTGAATAAAAACCAAGGGTAAATTGCTGCCATATTGATGCCTTTAGAGTGGTTCCTAGAAATTTCTGATTACGCTGCTGTGTAACGAACATTTCCGAATAGCGTATTCCAGCACTGTATTACTGTAAAGCACTACTGGAACGCAAGAGCTTTGCTCAAAGCGTCTCCACCATAAAGAATAATCTGAAGCCAAAGCACGTGCGCGGTGAGCCCTGGAAAACAACCTTCGCACTGGATGTGCTTTTCACAATGAATCAACTGCGACAACAATACAAGCGGGGAAGGACTAGAGCACTGCACGGGCCGGAATTTCTAGGCCCGGCCCGACCCGGCCCGTTAGAGACACGGCCCAGGCCCGGCCCGAGCCCGACAGAATTTTAAATTTCTAGGCCCGGTCCGACACGGCCCGGGCCCGGCCCGAGCCCGACAGAATTGTTAATTTCAAGGCCCCGCCCGACCCGGCCCGATGGCTGTAGCCCGAAGCAACCCATTTCCGTTTTAACCCGTCCTGTATCGACCCACTTCCGAAACGAGCTCCCCATTTGAACCCGTCCTGTTTCGACCCATTCTTTAAACACCCTTCCCATATGAACCCGTCACGTTTCGACCAGTTTCCTAAACGCCGTTCTCGTTTGAATTTGTCCTGTTTCGACCCATTCCCTAAACGCCCTTCTTATTTGAACCAGTTTCCGAAACACCCTTTGCGTTTGACCGTGTCCCGTTTCAACCTACTTTTATATGGCCCTGCTCATCGCAACCTCTTCGCAAAAAGTCTCCATCGTTCTAAGCCTGGTATGCGCACCTTTTCTGTTTAAGAATGCGTTCTGAAGTAGCTTTACATGTCAACGCGTTCTTAAAATATACAACCCTTTCAGGCAAGCTTAAGTTTAATATATTCCTAGTTAACCCCTTAAAACGTTTGTTTCAAGATGGTTCCCAAAACGTGCAAGCGCGGAACGGACTTTGTACACTGCGCGACACTGATACCGCGAACAGGACGTTGGCTCTTTTTTCGAATTTTACTTCGAAATGGTTTTAGTAGGCACCAAAGTATACCACTTAGGTCTGTGGCCCAGATGAGCACTTCTAAAGACACTAATATTTTTGAAAACAGCGTTTTGATTCTATGAGATAAGCATAAAAACACGACGATCGCTTGTTCGCGCTAATATAGTGTCGCGCTCTGTGGAATAAGGGAGTCTTAGAATAACGTACTCAAGCACTTTGGGCAAGCTAAAATTAGCATCGCCATAGGGTTTACATCGCAACGCTATTTTTACGGTACCCAAAGCGCTTGCGTACGTTTTTCTAAATCTTCCTAATAGTGAACTAGATATTTTTGAGAGCGATGAATCAGACAGGTTGACAAGCATATGACTTGGACTTTATTTTGTTTACAACTTATAACACAACCCTTGCTGACACGGAAAAAGCTTGAAGGCTTTCTAGCTTCAAAATGTCTTTTAGTTATTATTTTTAACGACGATGTAGTGAATGTGCACTTCGCTTTTTTGTATTCAATGAACCTAAAAGATTAATGAGCAAACTTATTGCTATCAACAACAATTTATGATTCACGGCACAAAATTGCCCAGGCACGGCTCGGGCCGGCCCGGGCCAGCGCGGCCCGAGAACTTTTTTGTTCAAGCCTGAGCCCGGCCCGGGCCCGAGGAAATACGTGCTACCCGGCCCGAGCCCGGCCCGCGGGCCTGGCCGGGCTCGGGCTTTCGGGGTGACCCGGGCCCGTGCAGTGCTCTAGGAAGGACAGCTTGACTTATTATTTAAATTCTGCCAGCGAACTAGCTCATACGGTTGGCGAGTGTGCAGGAAGCATCCCATGTAGCAAACGTGGGCTCCGAAACTCACCTCCTTCGTAGAACCCACATCGGACCTACTTGGGTTGCGCAACTCGGCTTCTCTCAAGGGACCTCGGGGGCCCTACTTGGGCAGCCCACCTAGGCTCCTGTATTAGCACAATGCGGCTCTGAAAGGGGGACCGATTTGGGTTTCAAGTGGGCAGCCCACGTGGGTTTTCAAAGTCGGGCCCAAGAGAGGCCCGCTTGGGCAGCTCACATGGGTGGCCCCGATGGACGCACAAGGAGCCTATTGGGCAGGCCACATGGGCTTCCCTTGTGGGTCCCACAGTATGTCTACTTGGGCAGCCCACATATGTCGCCCCGGGTTTTTCACTATGTCCGGGGTCATTTCGGTATTTCTCAGCTGGATGGTGTAGGATTTCCCCTTTGGTGGGGGGTCTACCACATAGAAACACAAAAAAAAGTTTCCTTGGGCCCGGATAAAGACGTGTTTATTGACAGAAATGCCAACACGCTTCGCTCTTAGACAATGAAAAGTCTGGGAGCTGGCGCAATTGCCAGTATCACCCGGTCGGTTTCCCGCGCTGCCGCATTAGACAGATTCACGGGAAGTCGGAGGCCCACAAAGGAAAACCGAGCTCCGTAGGGCCAGGGCCTCCGCCGACGAGAGCCCCTGGCACTCCTTCGGGGCCAGCTTATGTAGCCTCGGAGAATGAAAGCGCCCGGGGAGGCTACTAGTAGTCGCGTCCATTATAACTCTCAAGGGTGTGCCGAAGGCGCGTTCACCCAACTGGGCAAGGGAGAGCCGGCCCCTTCGGGGAATTCGGCCTCGTGGTTCCCTGTATCCGAGAGGCCGACGCCATTGTTGACGACGACTCCCACGGCCTGCTTGAAGCTAGGCCTAGATAGGGATAGCGGGAACCCCATGGTTCTCACACTCCCCCCTTCTCAAGGCTAAGGTAGGCGTAAAAATAAAATGGCCTACCGGCTCTCAAAAACAAAATAAAAAAAAAAAAAACGAAACGCTACAGCGAAAGAGCATGCCGCGCGCGAAAAACAAAGAAATAAGAAAACGATCAGCGCGGCACATGCTGAAAAAGCGCTAGCTCGCTGCTTGTCAGTGGACCCCGGGTGCAGCCGAACTCTGCAGCCCACGCTTCTTGGCAGGCTTACCGGGAGTAGCATTGAAATGGTCCGCGTAGTGGTCTGGCCTGGCCAGGGAGGACGGCCCGGACACTCCAGGGCGAAATGTTCGGAGGATCACGGAAAGTACGGCGGCTGGGCGTCTCTCCCTGGGGATGCACCATGTGACACGGGCACTGTCACCGGGTCCGTGACGGGATGCGAACTGCTTGTTGTCGGCACAGGTCCACAGCTTGGGTCTGCGACTGGATGCCACGTGTTGCTAGCCTGGGGACGAGTTCAGGCAGCGGGAGGTTGGCTACCGCCATCTTGGCCAGCAGCCGATGAGCCGGATCTGGACAGGCAGGCCGGCGACGCTGCGGCGACGATGACGCTCCCTGGCGACAATGGCAACTCGATGTGGCCCCATGACTCAGGAACCGCCGGATACTGGAATGCAGCCTGCGCTCTGCCCCCTCCCGTTTCTTTCCCCAAGAGGAAGCTTCGGAAATTCCGAGCAAGGTGGAGCCGTCCAACTGAGGACACTCGACCAATCTCTGGGTGCACAAGGCCCCAGAGATAAAACGAGGCAGAGACAAAGGTGTCTTTCCTGCCGTGAGTCACGTGCATCACACTGGCTCGGCTCGCGAAGTTATTGTGAAAATAGTTCCACGACTCCGCTTAATGTGAACACGGATATCCACATACGAAGCTGACTCGCGTCACCCCGTACAATGGATTTGTTGGTGACCGTTCGACGAGGCAATGTTCTTTGTAGCTGCTTTTGCTAACGATGCCTAATCGCTTCGATTTGCGGGCGCAATGAAATCTCAAATGCGCCACCCTGTCCTTTCTTGATATTATTGAAACGATGCAGGGCTGCAATCGGTCAGGCTCGCCAACATTGTTATTTTTCAAACATGCTAGCTTTTACCTTAGGCTAAAATACAAAGGCCTGTGGGCAGGTATAGCACAGCGACCTAACTTCGAAAAGGCTTGGAGCCGCGTGCTGCCCTGGCCAACGCGAACAAAGGAGAGCACCGAATGCACCTCCCAGCCGCACTGGACAGCCCCCTTGAACTGCAATGTTCGTAGAGGCCAAGCGCCGTAGCACGAGTTTATCCGCACCAGCAAGAACAGAAACCGATCCCAAATAAAAAAAGAAACCCCGCGCCAATAGCAATACAAGACTATTTACGGCACCGATCGGCAACAACACGAGTTGCTCGACCCGGCGAGTACGCTGTCCGGCTGCCAAAACCCGTCTGCTGCAATACGAGTTGCTTAGCGACGTTAGTGGCGAGCGTACTGCCCGGCGGACGCACCGCCCGACTCCGCAGAGTCCGCGAAAGTATTTACAAAGTATTCACATATTTACACGCCGGATCGTTCTGCTGAGCTTCAAAAACTCATCGGTGCTACCGTCGATTCCCAACGAACACTTCGAGCGCCGTGGTTCACGATCTCGTCCAGTGACCGCATGGCGGTCACCTTAATCGGACACGCAATCATCTCGGGACGCAGTTTAACCTGTTGCACTGCCCGGTAGCACGATTACTGCTCCCGGACCCCGCGGCGTTTTCACATTTAACTTCGTTTTTGCGGGGTCGCAACTCGATAGGTGACCCTGAAAGGTTCCTAACGTTATTGTTGCGTGCAATGCTCACTGACTTTTGGCCGGAGTCGATCGTGGGTAAACGGAACATACTAAATTCTAGTAGCCAAAAACCATGCTCACGCCAGCCCTCTGTCCCTTAATAGCGGGAAGGAAAGACGGAGTAAAAGGGTAATCATTTTGACTCACTCAGTTTTCCTGGGGGGCCTTTGTTCCGGGGGTCGCTTGGTCAACCTGATGGCTACTAATCCGTCGACGCGGCGACGAAGGGCACCATCGGCGGTCTCCGCACCCTCGCTAGGCTGGGACCGGGTTGTTCGCAATCACCCGCGCTGCGTAATCTAGCAGTGGGCGATGCAGGCACAGCGCATTTTCTCGCTCCGAGATACGCTTTTAGTTTGTGCGCTGACGGGATGTCCACTCTGGGTGGGCCCCGCGAGCCGTATCGAACTAAAAAGGCTGCGCTTGCCTCTCGTTGCGTTCGAGAACGGGGTTAACCTCGAAAAGCGCAGTGCGCTGTTCCCAGCAAAGTTGGCTGGCGTCGTCCCGAACGGGAATGCCTCGGATGCATTCCGGGTGTTGAGTCACCTCTGTTTCGGAGGGCGTTCGGCCCAGACACTTGACAATTGTGTCTTTGTGTGGCTGATGTGGCCACTCAGCCGTTGAGTGGCAGCGGGTGTCCGGCGTTCGCCTCTCCCTTTGTCCACCTGTTGATGCTTGGCCGGAAATTGACCTGGTTCGCTATCTTAGCGAAAGGAGATGGATGCTGCTGTCTTTGCAGTCCATGGACAGCCCCACGTTGGGCGCCAAATGTGGGATCTCCCCTTTGGTGGGGGGTCTACCACTTAGAAACATAAAAAAAAGGTTCCTTGGGTCCGGTTAAAGACGTGTTTATTGACAGAAATGCCAACACGCTTCGCTTTTAGACAATGGAAAGTCTGGGCGTTGGCTCAATTGCCAGTATCGCCCGGTCGGTTTCCCGCGCTGCCACATTAGGCAGATTCACGGGAAGTCGGAGGCCCACAAAGAAAAACCGAGCTCCGTAGAGCCAGGGCCTCCGCCGACGAGAGCCCCTGGCACTGCTTCGGGGCCAGCTTATGTAGCCTCGGAGAATGGACGCGCCCGGGGAGGGTACTAGCAGTCGCGTCCATTATAACTCTGAAGAGTGTGCCGAAGGCGCGTTCACCCAACTGGGCAAGGGAGAGCCGGCCCCTTCGGGGAATTCGGCCTCGTGGCTCTTTGCATCCGGGAGGCCGACGCCATTGGTGACGACGACTCCCACGGCCTGCTTGAAGCTAGGCCTAGATAGGAATAGCGGGAGCCCCATGGTTCCCACAATGGGTATTGCAGTGCAAACCGTCTTGAACGTGACTCACATTCCCCGTGTGCCCACTGAAACATTACCATTTTGATAGATCAACCTAGCGTCCTGTGTAAGCGCATAAAATATTGGCAATTTCATTTGAAGTAAATAAAGCTTAAAAAAGGTTTTGTTTGTTTTGGCAGTGAAGACAACATAAACCGACGCGCGATTACATATGCGCGAGCGACATATCTTTACAGGACTTGCACAGGACGTTTGTCATGCAGGTGTCAGAAGTCTGCCGGTAACAAAGTGGAAAGTACGGTGAGACGCATCAACGAGCGTCTCGTGGTTATAATATAATAAATGCTACACTGTCACGCGTTCAGGGCACATCTAAATATAATATGTTGCATTTTGATTGTTCTATCGTATAAGCACATCTATATAAACGCAGATAATAAATATTGCTTACTGAAGTTGCTCATAGGGTGTGAATTATGGCTTTTTTTAGTAATAATTTGGGGTCGTTTTATATGTTGGAAACTAAGTAGCTAAGTAGCTCTCTTCGACAACTTGTAAAATTTAAAATTATCTAAACCAAGCGCTGTTCGCACAACGATGTCGTTTTCTCCAAGAGGAAAAGACGACGAAGTGATCTCGGAGTGTGGTTTCCCCACTTCCAGCTCCGCGAGAATTCCTCAAAATTCAGTTCTAAAGACCGAATCCACCCTGAAGAACTTACCTGCACACCACCCGCAAGACCGCCGTCGAAATTCCGGCGAAAGAAGTGAGTTTCCTTGATCATTCGGGCACTTTCCGCCCAGAGCACGCAGTCCGCCGCCAAGACTACTTTGAAACACAAGCCCTCGCTGGCGCGGCGCGCAGTGCGCGCCGAGTTCGCCAGCGTAGCTCGCCACCAGGCACCCAGAAGCCCTCCAACTCAGGCTCCATCGACGACACTCGCCAATCGGGACCCCTTGAATTCACCCACGTCACAATTCACCCACCCAACGTTTTTCTGCCGTCATGGCTCACTTCGCAAACGAGCACTCCCAAGCCCCGTGGAGCAGTCGCCTGCCCACCATGGCTGATTTACGCGACACCACGGCCTAGAAAAGCACCCCATCAGCCCAGAAACGATTAAATCAATACGAGACCGTTATAATCAAACCAGAGACCGGAGTTGACCTCCGTCAAGTACCCCAGACTGAACTCGGCTTAGCCGTTATCACGACCGCTAAGCTCACTACAGCCGAGCGCGGAGAAACCTACATCAAAGTCAGAAGTCAACAAAACTTGATCGCCGTGGACACACAAACCGAGTGCCTGGGACAAGATTTTACTGATTGAATAGCTCCCTATAAAAGGCAGAGACCACGCAACCCGCACCTACTTGGCCATGAAGAGGGACCATGCCCCCGGTGTAGTGCATGGTGTTCAGGGGTGGTCGAACGAGCGGCTAGTTGAGAACAACGGATGCAACGGAAGAAAACTCATACCCGCCCATACCATCGGCAACAGCAATACCGCTCTACTTTTCTCGAAGGACTCTACCCCCCCAAATACGTCACCATAAACTGGGTAGTTAGATGCGTGTACCCCTATAGGCCTCGAAGCCTAATATGCGGCACGTGCTTGAGCATCGGACACAAATCCAAGGTCTGCCCGCAGAAGAACCATCTCAAGTGCTGCCATAAATGCAGCAAGGAATTTCCTCCCGACACCGAAATTGACGGGAGCCACCAATGCACCGCATACTGCAAGAACTGCGACGAGGACCATTCTCCACTCGACCCCAGTTGCCTGGCCCGAGTCTACGCCGACGAACAACACAACCAAGGTATCTTATACCGCAAGAAAAGACAACTACTTGCCTCAAGGCCAATGCCCCGATGCCCAAATGCAAGAGCGCCTCCCCAATCGCGCCACTACCTAGAAATAGCCAACCGGTATGCAGTACTGGAAGACGAATATCCGATGCTACTGCAGAAACAGGAGCAAACCAACCCTCCCGGCACCGACCGCAACGCAGACCAGGACAGGCCCAGAAGACCACCTACCCAGAAGACGACCCACACGCTGGGGAACAAACTTCCAAGAACCAAAAGACGCCTTAGGGCAGGGGCCAGGAGCCCGAGTCTGCCGAGGAGGAGTGACCCATTCCTCCCTCCCCAAGACGATCCCAAAAGCACGTTTGCCAAAACACAGTCGTACAGGGAAGCCCTCATTTAAAGCGAGAAAGAACCCCACAATTTGCAATCAAGCCCGAGCGATCGCTATGGGGATCCAACAGAGACACACACAAACCCCCAAACCCCTAATAGCGCCACCATCACGAAACGAACATCACTCCATGAATCAGGAGAGCATGGAGGAAGCGGACTCGGCAACGACGCCGTCACAACCCCAGTCTGCTACAGAGATAACACTAATCGCACTTGTGCAAATGGTGCACGAACTAACAATTCAAAATCAACAAATGCAACTACGAATGCACCAAATGGACACGAAGATTAATCTTCTCATGAGCCGCAAAAGAGGCCACCAAGACCAAGAGCCACAAGAGGGGACCAAAGTGCATATCCAAGAGATTACTACCCCACAAGAACGAGGACATGAATAAAACAACACAAAGCAACAATAGCACCGCAAAATGGCAATGGAACTGTAGAGGCCTTCGAAGAAAAAAAGCCGAACTCGCTCTTCGCATACAACAGACACAACCCAAACCCGACATTATCCTCATACAGGAAGCCAACGGAGACCTCAACATCCCAGGTTACCAAAAGTTCACTCAACCCAGCATCTGCGTCACACCTAGGAAAAACAAAATCTACAACCGCCCAACAAAGCTATTGCCCCGATAACGACGACAGCTACCTACGTAGCGAAGCAAATTCCATCCAACCAAATCAACACCTACCACCTCAACGATCAAAACCAAGAAATAGTAGGCATCGAATGCCAGCCACCGAACCCATCCTAACCAATTAAATTATTCCACGTATATTGGCGACCAAATACCAAGATCGCGAAAACCCAGTGGATCCGAGACCTGGCTCAAAAAACAAAAGGTCATCGAGTCATCATCGCAGGTGACTTCAATAGTCACCATCCACTCTGGGGAAACGAGAATACAAATCACAACGGCAACACACTACACAATCAAACAGCACAACACAAATTTCACCTCATCAACAATGTCAGTGCCACTACAAAAATCGGCAACAGCGTTGAGAAGGACACCAGCCCGGACCTCTGCTGGTCGAACAACCGCACCGGCATAACATGATCAAATACCGAAGAAACCCTAGGTCGCGACCACTACATTCTCCAAATCGAGGTCACCCAACCCACGACAAATCGGAAGAAGTCTGACAAATAAAAAAAAAACCTTCCCAAAGCGACCATCACCAAATGGGAGAAAGTCCGAAGTGACAGAAGAAAACGAACCCCCCAACAACTTTAGCGCGTGGGTCAGGGACATTGCAGAAAGCATCAAGAAACACACTGCCACACCTACTAAGACCGAGGAGTCACCCAGCATAGATGGACATTTACTCAATCTATGGGACACCAGACACAAGGTGGTTAAGAAATGGAAAAAGAAAAAAAAAAAACAAATCGGTTACTCAAGAAGGTCACTCAGAAGATCACAGAGGAAGCTGAAAATTACGCCCATAATTTCGCCGACGACCAGTGGATTGAACTACGTAACGGATTCAACGGCCAACTCCAGACCACCAGAGTTTGGAACATACTGAACGCACTACTCGACAAAAAGAAGCCAAAACACTCATTAGAAAAGATCAAACTTAAACAGGGCTACAAAAGCGAAGAGTTGGCGCCCAAACTCCACACACTCTTCTACCCCTATATATTCCATACAACCCGGGACCAGGTCAAACCGCCCTCACTGATAACACGCGAATAGCCGAAACGAAGGATCAGACAGCCTCTTTAGCAAAAACGAGCTGTTGACAGCCCTCTACTCTATCAAACAAAACGCCACCCCCGGAACAGGTAGCATAACGTATACGGTGCTTAAGAACTTGCCTAAGAACTTTATCGATGCCCTCCTTAATCAGATTAACCAAACCTGGGAAAGCGGCAACATTCCTCATGAATGGAAGACCGCTGAAGTCATCCCCATCTCCAAACCAGGCAAGACACCCACCGAAATCACGAACCTAAGGCCCATCTCTCTCACATCTTGCGTCGGAAAACTCATGGAAAAGATGGTCCTCCGACGACTGGAGTGGCACCTGCACAACCAGGGAACCTTCCACCAGACCATGACCGGATTCCGTAGACACGTGTCCACACAAGACACCATGCTACGAATCAAACAAGACGTATACGACTATCCAAGCACTTCTGAAACTCGCACGATAATTGGCATAGACATCTTCAAAGCATTTGACAACGTCAATCACCAAGCCATTTTTGACAAAATCGCTGAAATCAACCCAGGCAAACGATTAGAAGCCTACATCAGAAGCTTTCTTTCCAACCGCATCATACGGAGCGAAATTGGAGAATATAAAAGTGAAGAGAGAGTAATTACCACCGGGGAACCACAAAGCGCCATACTATCACCCACGCTTTTCGGCATTGCCATGAAGGACCTACCTCACAAACTTCACGATATCACAAACCTCCAATCAGCAGTATATGCGGATGACACCACGCTATGGTGCTGCAGCGGCTCCCCAGCACAACAAGAACATACATTACAAACGGACATTATAACTACATCCATACATTGGGACTGCCCTGCGCCCCAGAGAAAACCGAGTATGTCGTGGTCCTCAACTCCAACCAAGCACAGGCAGAAAAAATCCGCGACCTCATCCAACTGAATCTCTCAGGACACGCCATCCCAAGAAGGAAAAAAATCAGAATAGTAGGATTTGGGCTGGACCAGATTAGCAAAGCCCACGATTGGGTCCACAAAACCCTAGTATAGATACACCAGATTACATATATGATCAGCAGAGTCACCCGAAAAAGGCACGGACTAGAAGAGCACGAAATCAAGAAAATCATAGAAGCCTTCATTGTCTCCCGAGTAATGTATGGACTCCCATACTACTCCCTCACTAAAACGCAACTTTCGAAAATAGAAATAAGCATACGTAAGGCCATCAGGATCGCCTTAGGCGTTCCAGAATTCACCCCTTTCACATTCTACAAGCCACAGGACTAATGAACACGCTAGAAGAAAAGTGGGGGAGAATGTTGATGGTTACCTGTTGTCCCGAGTGACCGAAAACCCGACAGAATCGAGGGGAGGGGGAAGTGGTGGCCGCTAAGAATTTCGGCGCGTTTAAAAATACGCACTCAAGATAATGAAGGCAATCCTTTGATGCATCGCCCGAACATCCTCTAGGCGAACGCATTCGTGCTATCGCGCAGAACACGACGAAATTTAGAAACTGCGTTGCAGTTTCTGTTTGACGCACACCATGACATATTGTGAGTGGCGCCTTGGTGTCCGTTTGTAGGCTACGACGAGGTTTTTAAGAGAATGTTAATGTAAGCTTTTCGATCCAATGCGGTCCGCTTTAATGCCCCTCTACGACTCGCTCCGCTGTCCATCTCCGGACTGCTTCGCTATTCAAAGCTGCCCACTCCGATATCCGTTGCGTCCCGTTCAGCTATGCGATGCTGTCCGCTCTGCTAACCAATGCTACCCCTCCACTATCCGCTACATCTTCCGCTCAAATATGCGAAAACGGTTCACTCCAACACCCTGTAAGTCCCCATCCGCAATCTATATGTAGCCTGATCCTCTATGCCAGGGGTGGCCAAGCTGCGGCTCGCGAGCCGCATGCGGCTCTTCCCATGTTGCAGTGCGGCTCGCGGCTCCCTTCCCAACCTCCCCCGGCCCCCCGGCTCGCAGGCCTCCCTGCCGGTCACAGGAGATCGTCCCCAAAAAGAAAAATGGAACGCGTTTTAAATTGAAAGGCAGGTTACGGATGGTAGTCTTGTGCTACTGCCTTACGTACAGTTGGACTGCTTTTGACTCAGATAGACTGAAAGTAGTTCGAGTTTCGTTTGATTGCTATGGACAAACAATGCCCCCCCCCCCCCCCCCCCCCGCGGCTCTTGGAAGTTTCGTGGCTTTGTTTGCGGCTCTTAGGCCGGGTCAGCCTGGCCACCCTGCTCTATCCTATGCTTTCCAGACTGCTATGCGCTGCGGCCCACTCGGCTATAAGACACGGTCCGCTCCGCTATCGGCTATCGCTGTAGTACGCGTAATATCCACGATGGCCCAGCGACATTCGAATTTGGTGAGCAGGGATCAAGATGAGACTAACCGACCCGCTTTTAGTTTTACCAAACCGTTTACTTATCAACCGGAAACAGCAGCAGAAGACTGTTGTTAGTTTGTAGTTCCGCTTCATTTCCAAATGTTCGGTAAAAAATTCGTTTTTTTTTTTCTTTTTCTGGTTTGGTCAAAAAACGGTTTTCGCCCGCTTTTCGGCACGGGTTTGAGTTCGGTTGACAGCCTGATAAAAAGCGTAAATTTACCTGTCTCTAATATCGAGAAGGCTGGGCTACTTTGCTCTATTCACTCATATTCCATTGGCAAATAAGTTGCAGATTAAGCACGCGATTCAGACATAACAACAAACAACTCTACTGTTGAGTTGTTACTAAACCAGGAAGTATACGCCTCGCAAGTGGGCTCATTTTCGTCTTCTGCGCATGAAAAAGAAAGTAGCGGTGACGTCAGAACGCCGAGCCCTGATTGGCTGATCGCGACCCCCTATCTGAGCGTCGTCTGTTCGCAACGTCGTCTGCGTCTGTCTTGGCTTTCCTGCGAATTTCGAAAGTCGAGCGAGCTCGACTTCGCCTTTCAGAGAAGGCAGACGAAGTAACTCGAGCGGTACGTTGTTTTTCTCGAACAACTAGCAGACGCGCATCAAGGAGGGAAGTCAAAGAACTCACTGGCGAGGTGTCCCGAGGCGCCGAGATTTGTTTGCTAAAAACCGAGAGTGAGCGTGTTAGTGTCCACAAGTTCCCTCCCAAATACATTTTCCGTCCTTTCGTGTGCGGCGAGATTCCTCCCTCTTTAACGGCGTCGGCGGGCTGGCGCTGTTAACGTCGTCTGCTTTACGTCTGCTAGTCAAAGCGATGGCTCCTTTACCGTTCCTGCGGCTGTCGGAGATTCACCGCTTTTTTACCGGCGAGAGTCATTGTTGCCTCGGAAAACAATGAGATGACAAGAGGAAGAGATTGACCTCTTAATCTAAAATTGAGGTCAGCGATCAAAGTATAAGAAGAGAAGGGTTCACAAGGGTCGCGCGGGCATATTCCAGTCAGCACGCCAGCCAGTCGTGGGCAGACGGTCGACCAGTCGGAGTGCCTGCTAGGCCTATCTGCCGTGCTCGCTTGGTCGTTGTCGGTGGAATCGCGGCCGTTGGAGCTTTTCCCGGGTGTTTGTGGATCCGGCGTACTTGTTCGTCGTGGTCTGTTTCAAGTACCTTTTACTTTTTTCTTGCTGCTTTAAGTCGGGACGCGTGAGAAGCGCACGTAGAGAAATAAGCGTCCGTGGGTCGTCGCGACAGCGACGCTGTCGGCCATGCTGATTTGATCGCAAACGAAGTGCGTAAGACAGCTTCGGAGCTGTCGCAGGATTTCGTCGTAACCTGCGCAAAACTTACGAAAATTTCGTTTCGTGAGTACGAATTTGTTCTCAAGTTGTCTTGCTCATATTTTCGGTGTAAGATCGGTTTGTGAACCTGGCCATTGCACTTTCGAAAGTCACCGGAAAGGTAAGACAAACGCAGACGACGTTGCGAGCAGACGACGTTGCAAAGGAGCAGACGACGCTCAGATAGGGGGTTGTGATCAGCTAATCAGGGCTCGGCGTTCTGACGTCATCGCTACCCCCTGCGCAAGAAGCAGACGAACTTGCCCTCCGCATAGCATTATCCGACGCACGGGATGAAGGACTGTAGTATTACTGAACCCCGGGAAAGGGTTCAGGAGATGACCTAGGCTGTGATCCGAATCTTACCCAAATGGTTCCGAGTTACTCCGACGAGCCGTGTCACGTGACATCACAGATTGAAAACCGCTGACGCGGGTAGGTTTTGAAACGCCAAGGTACAAAACCCTTACCCTGGAGTAAGATCGAGTAAATTTTGGAACTTGGCCCTAAAGAGCTCGGGGAAATAACCAAATTGGACACGATGGAAAAATTATCAGACGAACAAGAACCTTGAAGGACAACAAAATAATACAAATGGGCAATAGTAGAACCATCAACAATCGAATGGACGCGTAAATCTGTACGACGCTTATTCTCTTTTATAGTCCAATATGTTGACAAAGTGGTTAATATTTTTAGCGCTCAACCTAAGTTGTGCATTCATATTGGATATATTTAGTGGGCATAGGAGCCAAGCGGCGAAGGCGTATGTATAACGAAGTGAAAAACTCACTTTTCTAACTTCTTTATATATATATATATATATATATATATATATATATATATATATATACATGAGGCAGAGTAGCTTGAGAACAATGAACCGGGAAAAAGTAATAAGTCATAGATCCGTACTTGCGGAGTTGCTATGCTAGGAGTTTATTCTATTACGAGTTTCGCCAAGAGGCTCGGCTTCGTCAGGATATATATATATATATTAGAATTAGATGTAATAGTTTTTTTTCAGTGTGACCCCAGCGACTATTGTTTTGCGGAAACAATTTAAACCATTCCGTTTAAAAAAAATATTTAATAACAATACCGTATTATCCGGTGAGTGAGTCGCGGACATTTTTTTATATCTACATACATTTACTGTACAAGATGTGGCCGTATTGACATTTAGAAGAAATAAATGTATATCGCAACATGAAAAATGTGTGCCGCTATTGCTCTATTAACAATGGCTTGCTCTTGTAACCTTCAGAACAAGTTTCGAAGCGTGGATACATATGAGTCCGCAGCTGCAGCCGAATCCGTTCTGTTACTCAAAAGAACGCGCTCGTTCTTCGAGTTAACCGGGGCGATCAGCTTTCGACAAGCGTTGTATTTCGATCGACTAAAATCGGCCCTCTCGAAAAGATGCAACAAGCAGTTTCCTTATTACACACCGGGAAACCCGATTATGGGAGAAATAAAAAATGGACAAGTACGCACACCGTCTCAAGTTCAGTTATATATGCCATAAATAATAAAACGGAAAGAGGACGAGACACAGACGAGGACGTTCTTTCGACTCACATCAGTGTTGCGGAGTTGCCACTCCGGAGCTGGAATGATTCCGGAATCATTCCGCATTTTCGCGACCCCGGAATGGAATGGGAACGGAATGGCGGCAACGTTCAGGGGAGCGCAATGGGAATGGAATTAGATGCCTTTTGCCCGGAATGGTATGGGAATGGAATGGGCCATGTTCTTTAAATTTTATTTATTTATTTATTTATTTATTTACTTATTTATTTATTACGTTCAGCTATACCGAGCCAGTCAGGGAGTCGGTTGTTCAGAAATAAAATGAGCGGGAAACTGCGAATCCGCGTAAGGCCCTAGCAGACTTATGCGCAAAAGAAAAAAATGCAATACAAAAAACATGGGTCAAAGAAAAGAAGAGAGGGGGGATGGGAGGGGGGGGGGGTGCGGTGGCGCCTTTCACCAGTGAAGTTCAACACGTTTCCGAATGCGTCTGCGCCTGTAGTATTTATTGCACGGCTGGTACGTCATCAGCCGACGTGAACGTGACCTGCTGCTCTGGAGATCCGATACCCAGGGAGGAGGCCAGACGTGGCCTCGCTGTGCGGACCCAGACTTCGTACACTTTCGAGTCGTCTCGAGCGCGCTGTTTCTCGAAGAGCTCGCACCTGTGCCGGCCATCCCAGATCCCAATCCACGAGGTCTCTGTTTGAATGATGCTAGGCGAAACTTGAAGACTGCCATTCATGCGTTGGAGGCGGAGAGTCGGCAGGAAGGACCGTCACAATTCTACCGCATCGTATGTTTAACCGTAACAAAAGATAATACATGTGCTTCAGGATGCTTCACGTGGTCCACTTTTTTCGAAAATTCCCAATGCAACTGCCTGCATGGTCTTCAACGCGGTCAGCTACAACGAAAGTATGTATTGTCCTTTCATACAGCAGCGTGGGTAAAGTTTCATGTACAAGGCAACACCTACAGATTCAAGAATAATAGTTCATCCCACCGTGACGTCATGTGATCAGTGCTGACAGGGGTGCCCTTATTGGGCAGGGAAGTGATGATGTTTTGATGGAATTTATTTTAGAGGTCGAAGTCTTTTCGCATCACAGGTCAGTCAGACAGGATGCTAGGGAAGGGACCGCGGTCAATCCTTGAGGGAACGTTTTTCAAACCCATTTAGGACTCTTCGTCCGGAACCACTACCTTCAAGGCGAAGGGCCAAGTCTGCGGAAAAGTAATTTCGGGACCAAAAAAAAAAAAGAAGAAACTTGCACTTCAAAATTAAAGCCTCATCTCAGTTGGCGTCTCAAAGGAATTTAAAAAAATGTATTGTATTATCAGTATTTATATTTCTGCCCTCGCTAAAATGTATTATTCTATTTGTAATCCCAAAGACTTTTTGCCTCTTTTTAAAATGTATTTCCGATGCGTATGACGATACATTTTTATAGATATATTTGAGACTTGAGTATCAGTATCTTAGCAACTATTTTCATCTATCCCAGTATTTGCATTTCCAAATACATTTCTGAACATTTCTGCCCAACCCTGCAACGTATAGCAGCTGTCAAGTGACAGCTTTAACGTTTAGGAATTGGAGGAATGGAATGGAGCGACTCAGCCATTCCAGGAATGGGAATGGGCCCAGTGTCCCCATTTCCTAGGAGTTGAAAGGAATGGAATTATCGAAAACTCTAATTCCCGGCATGGAATTGGAATGGAAGGGGGGGGGGGTGCCCATTCCGCAACACTGACTCACATCTTTTACTCGCATGGCACGTAATCGACGGTTCCAGAAGCTTTCTATAGAAAGAGTCAAAATACGAATGTTACAGAAATCAAAAGTGCGACAGTTGCTACTGATAGTTGAAAGCGCAAAAACAAAAACGAGGACAAAGACTAAGTAGGAGTGAACACACGATCGCGTATGACAAGTGGACTGAATTTTGAATCTTTTAACATTACAAGACAATTGAATATACCTCGCTGGAAATAAGTCTGAATAACCTATCTGATAAACCGAGTTACCACAGACTGATACAGCCTATATATGATTTCTAGGAGTGAAAGTGTGCAGGCGAGCAGGGTTAGGAAAAAACCTAATATAAACCAAGAAAAAAAAGAAGTCTTGCTTTTATATATTTATTGGATATAGATTATAATGATAACCATTTGCCTGTTTTTGAGAGCCTACGCAATTTACTCTGGTTTGGTTTATATTTACAACATGTGTTTTGTCAAACGCAGGATCACACGTACATGTGTGATCCTGTGATCCCCCGTCTGAATAAGTGTAATTATCTAACATCTTGTGTACAAATAAAAACACATTTTTGACTTGACTTGACTTGACTTATCACGGTGGGCGGCCGAGTTTCCCGAAAGAGACCGCTTTCCAGAAAGGTCATGCTCTGACATTCTTTGATTACTGCGTCTTACTTGCCATACGCGCGGTTTTCCAAGTGTCGTTGGTATATTATACACTACCGATGTCATGAATTTTATACATTTGGTTAGAGGTCTTTTTGTGCACATTTCTCCCTGCCCGTGTTCTTCTTTAACTCTGGGCATACGTTTGATGGCTTCAACGGTGCTGTGAATACCATGGAAATGCCGATGTCTCCAATAATCTCCTGGAGCTTGTGAGACAATCAATAAACAGGGGGCGATACCGGCATTTCTGTTATTTTTTTTTACTTTTAGGGTCAGAGGATCACTTGATTTTCGTTGACTGCGGGGCTAAGTGCTCCAAGTTTAGTGTCCATCTGTATAATAATCTCGGCTACCTATTCATTTTTTTATGGTCGTAAACCACAATCCTATCGATTCTGTAGAGTACCTTTAACTTCAGCATAATCCGGATTACAAAATGGGATGACTGCTACAACACAATTGTGCATACATAATGCCTAACCGAACAAACAATAATTGTATGGGGAGTTATATTCGGTTTTGAACACCCGTCTTCACGCAATTTTATTTTTACTCTAACTTGGAGTTCTAACAAGTAACCGCTTTTGGAAAATTTCTTTGCGACGATAGGTGACCAGAATTACGGGAGGGTGTAAAATATTGTGGCATTTTTTTTCTGGACACTGCAAACTTTTTAATTACAAGCATGCAGGGAACACGATAATTATTCGTGCCAACGTTTCTGGAATGTTAAATGGGCATTAAAGTTGTTTCTGAGATTGCGTAGGCATATCTCAATCCTCTGCATCAAGGCAATAAAAAAACACGATTTGACTATAGCATTCGATCTGCCTATTAAAAACGATAAAACATTAGATCACACCCGTTTGCAATTCGACACAGAAACAAGAGGGTGTCGTCCGACGTAATACTGGCAATTGAAAGCGATAACTACGTGCGCACGAAGCGCACACATACGAAAATCAAACCGCAGTTGGTCGGCCCTCTTTCTGTGCGGAAAGTCACCATTTGCGTTTGGTTGTCGCACGTTCGACGGTAACCTCTGGGTTTTGCCACATATCAGAGAAGAATGGCCTTGTTGCAGTTTTTGATCCCAATTATACTACAAAAATTAAAGGCATATCAATATAATCAGCTTTTTGTAATATGCTTAGAAGCGGTTGATGGAATTATGCTCATAAATTCACAATCTCACAAACAATTTAGTACCCCTTTGAGCATCCAGTGGTTCTTCAGGTTGCAAGGAATGCACTTCACATCTCTGTATTCCGCTTGAAACATAACTATTAACAGGTGGCTGAGTGGCATGCGTATTCCGAATTCTCCTCATAAAATGAATGGCCGTGTTGCTATATTTATACAAATTTTATTAGAGAAATCGTACACGTACCAAACTAGTATTGTTTGTTTGAGGAACTTTAAAAAAAAAGGTTTCTAGTTTTGACCTCTTTTTCAACAATTTCAAAAATCAATTTAATGCCCTTTTGAGCACCGTTATTTCTTCAGGGTACAACCTAAGCTCTTCATTTTGTCGGAATACGCTTGTAGCAAAACTTTATTTCCGGAGGGTTGAGTCGTAAAACTATATTGATTGCTCCTTTTGAACAACGGCCGTTTTACATACAAATAAAATAAAGTCGGTATTTCAAGGCTTTCTCTTTTCGCGTTATACTCGAGGTAGCTTAAAGCAAGTTCCATTGATTGTTCAGTCATATTAAGCAACAGAGCCCTTGGTCATGAGCCCAAAATATATAAAATTGCATTCCATACAAATATGAAAAAACAAGATTCACTTTAACTCAAAAGGCAAGGTTAGATTGTTTGTGACATTCAGCTTCGAAGCAACTTTGTCATGTGCAAAAATTCCTCATAATACATACGTTAAGGAAACCAAAAGGGCTATCTATAGTTTACATCCACAATCCAATGTAACATAACTGTTTTTATGGCATCTAAAAATAGACCACAAGCTCATGAGATGCAAACAGCTCAAAATACGTTCGACGCAAATAATAAAAATATTAAGTATTTTAACTAAAAAAAATGCATATTAATCTGATCGTTTCGGGACATGTAGCAAGAAAGCACTTGGTCGTGAGCCTCGAGAGCCTAAAAACACAGTCGAGGAAAATAGAAAAAAACAGATATTTTCAACTTAACAATGCACCTTTTGTGATTGTTTCGTGACATTAATGCAAAGAGGTTTTGGTGGTGAGCCTGAAAAGTCTCTAAATTAGTTAAAAATCTTCAAGAGGAGCTATCATAGAGTCAACAAACACCAAGAGTTTGATAATATTTTCTGACAGTCAGCTAGATATTCTTTATATCCGAACCTTAAACTCTTCAAAATACATTCGACACAAATTTCAATAGATACTGAGCATTTCGACATCAAGATTGAAAGTTTTTAAACATGTTTTATGCCATCAAACAACATAGCTTTTAGTAGTGACCCTCTAAATCCTTAAAATGCATCGAAACATATATTTGTACATAAGGCAAATATTTGAAATAAAAACAGAAACTTTTCATAAGGCTACCTAATATTCGGCGCAAGGCTTTTTGGTTGTGAGTCTTTTTACGAACTTTTAGCGCGAATACCTTGACAAAAAGCTGGATTTCATTCTGTCCTCCAAAGACGTATTCTTTAAGGAAGGATTGAACGCAATTTGAATAATTTAAACTGCCTTCAGGGAAATAGGGCCAAAAAGATGAAAGCTAGTGATTGCCGCTTGTGCCACAGGAGAGACTTAGAATGTTTAGGAAACGAATCACAGCCGCCAAATTTGGCTGGTGGGAAGTATTCTTCGCAAGAAAAACGCTCAAGGAACATGACCTTTTCCCGTGACTTTAACTGAAAAGGACAATGGCATTGGATTGCATGTCGATATTCTTTACCTACGCTGCATTCCCTTGGGTTACGGTACCCTTTCTGTATAGCTAACTCTTAGAAAGCTATTCGGCATCTGCCGCAGCAGTCAAAGTCAGTACGCTTAGAATTTCCTCGCGACGTTGATTCCATGTACTATTCTTTCCCGCATGAAGCGTTGCTTGAAACGGCCAGCTGAAGCATCGATGCCAATCCAAATGTAGCATTTCAAAGCCTAATTGTTATACCGCTAGAGCCTTTTCTATAACTCTTGAGGGTTTATTTTACATCCACAGCTGTCACGTTTAGCGACCCTTCCCATATACGAACGCAAGGAAAATGCGTTGGGTCATGTGTTAGACTAGTACTATGTTATATTTTTCCTATCCCAGTGTGACAACGGCATAACCGGAAACTTTCTTTCCTACCAGGTGTCACATGTCATTATCTGTGTTGGCGTCTACTGTGTTCATCTTCACGAAAGGCCTGACCAAATTCACTCAGGAACACTCAACAAAACTTAAACAAATGTCATAAAAGAAGCTTAAAGATTAGAATTCACACATGAACTACCAACTGACAACAGGCTTCAGATCCTGGACTTTCAGATTCTTTTTCGGTAAAACCATACATGTTGGACATACTTACCATTGTCTGCGAAGCGACTAATTCTGTTTGATTGGACCCGTTCTAAAATTATCAATCGGGGGAATTATCCAAGTCTACCAAACAGACTTGCAAGATCCTGTGGATCTAAAACTGAAAGTGCTTTGAGACAGAAGTTGAACGCCTGCAAGATTTTGGTTATCCTTTTTCCGTAGTGTTTGAAGCACCTTAAGACTTGGCACCGTCCAATGCATAAACAAAGTGGTAAACAATTTTTAGCAGTTGTTTCATACATACACACTAATCTAGCAACTTGCAGCTGATAGCTAGAAAATATGAAAAATGGGTGGTCGTCTCAGCGCCGGACGAACTCAAGAAGTTGAGTACAAAAATCAATGAACCTTAAAAATGTCCTAGACTATGCACTCTCCAATATACACACAAGCGTTCTTGTGGGAAAGTGCAGGTAGGTCAAACTATCCCTTTGTTCATTTGCGAGCACGAGAATATGCCATATCTCTTTATTCTTCACAATCAGGGCACCTTGCTATCCACAATACAGACTGAGCCTAAATCCAGGTGTTCACTCAAACTTGAATCCTGAAGCCCTATCACAGCAAGATGACCAGATAAATGCATGACAAATCCCTCATAAATCAAGGGAACATGTGCATAAGCGCGGCTTCTATAGCAGCCTCACGAAAAGCAGCACTTACTAGTTTTTTTTCAATCTAGTGGTGTGATGTGATATATTAAATTTCATGTTTTTCTTTTTTCTATTGTTTTCCTATTATTTACTTGCATAGAAATGTTACTATATTTTTGTGGTGCACATTTGAAGAAAGACGAATGTATATTGATAGACAGTACAAAATAAAAATTGAGGGAACTACTCTAGAATCTGCACCTATTCACGATAGAAATTCTTACGGTTTTCGATGTGATGAAGCAACTAGACAAAGCTTCGGTATTAGATATTTAGAGAAAGTAACTCGGCTTTTTCTCGGATCAAAGATATCATGGCACTTGCTAGAAACCTAATAAACTTATAATTATAATCAATGTATAAAAACAATACTTGATTTCAGCTCTCTCTCTCACTGGATCGAGAAAAACTTGATCATCTTTTTTCACGTGGTATGCAAGATGCATCAGGTTTGTGGATGTGTTCCTCCCTTTCGGTGTTCTTTCGTCCTAGAACTTTTTACCACACCCTTTTCGTAGAACCTTCTCCACACATCAAGTCCTGTTAAAACACATAAAAACAAACATAAACATTGTTTTTTGAGGGAGTCCCACATACATCCCCATACGAAGCTCTCCCAAAAACTCCGAAAAGTGATAGTTAAAATATCACGACTTTCTTTCATAAGATGTAGAAATATTTTGCTCTTTAACTTGTTCACAATAGGCTTTTACGACCTTTGGAGAAGTGTCGACGGTTGCTTCATTAAGCATTTGGTTTTTTTATTAACATTCAATTTATTGTTCGCGGAGTTTTGTTGATATATTTGTCGTCACATGCAATATTATGGCGTGAGTGATATATCGCTATAATAAAAAAAACTGAAATAATATTTTAGAAGTTGTACTCTATACGGCGACTTTAGTAAACCTTGTCGCCATCCGCAGAGTAAATATTTTAGAAAAAATGTGGCATTAGATATTGACAATGGTGAGTTAAGCTTCAATAAACATAGGAAGTTTTTTTATTTCTGTTGTGCACAAATACAGTAGTGATTTGTTGTATATTTTTGAACCAAACGGCCAGTGTCAAGGGAGAAAAAAACTGGGAACTTAAAGGTTTCAAGGTGAATGTTTCTGTGGAACAAAAATAATAGCTTGCATCAAATGACTCATCCGCATGGCAGGGTGAATATTTATCAGAAGTCTGAGTGCATCAAGCGCCTACTGGAAAGTTCAAGTCAAGACTACTATAAATAATTAACGAAGAAATGAGTATGGAAGGGCTTGAACTAAGCTCCTCCTAGTTGGAGTCGCTTTCTCTGCCAAAACTGCCACCCAAGTGGCAATATTGTTGCGGCCAGTGTTCGGACTTCTCACGTGAATTCCAGGATCTCTTTTTATACCCCGCACTCAAGCCAATTAAAGTCTCATTACAACATAATTAACTTCAGGATTAACATTCATATTAACCTGATTTAAAAGTGTATCCACCGAAAGCACACCCGGAAAAAGTATAACCTCCCCGCCTCCTCCTCCCCCCCCCCCTTAACTTGATCGATATTTGTGAGATTATTTTATAATAATTGATAATTTTATATTTTGTAAGACTGTGATATTATTCACAATTTCGAATAGCAAATCAATCGTTACCTGTATTACCCGTTGTCCCAATTGAGAAAATAAGACTTTTAATCGTGGAATATTTCTTATTTAGTTATAAACTAGTCCGGAGTGATTTCAGGCCTGGAGTTGCGATTTGCGGGCACCCACCGCGCGAATGACATTGTGCTAGATATCAAGATATTACTACATTCTTCTTTTAGGCAAGTTCAAAATCAGAAATTTAGGTATGACTCAATACTTATGGTTTCTTTTCATCAAGATGTTACTGCACTCTACTCTTAGGCAAGGTGAAAATCGGAGATATATACTTATAATTTATTTATATTGGTATACGACTCCACAGAGTGTTTACTGCGCACTCTCACAGATAATTTATTTTGTACACTTTCGAAGGCGTGACGTGAGAATGCTTCTCTTTAAATTGTTAACCTAAATCTATGTTACCTCCTGTCAACGTAGGCAATGTAGGAGAGGAAATAAAAAAAGGAAAGGTGGATTGGACTATGAATGTTTGTTCGACCTCTCTGACACCGCCGTGTGTAATTGTCTCGTGTGGGCCGCCATATTAAAGAAGCCAACTCAAACATTTTGTTTTGTATCCATATGTTCACTGAGATCATTTTTATTTATTTTATGTAGCCTTGGTTCCGCATTGAATCAAGTCTACATTTATCCCAATCATCATCAGGGGAGCTAGGCACCGTCATCAGTATTCCCTGGTACCAATATTCGCTCGAACTATCCTTTTTAAATATTCCTTTTTCCCACCCCTATTGAAAAAGGCCAATATGAACTCGGCTTATTGGAAATATTGTATTCCAATGAAGTTGATGGAAACCAATAAAAACTTATTGTTATCCGATTAACCCAATACGCACGATGGGAATTCATATCGGAGCACAATATCCCGATATAGTATGTGGTTATTGGTATACAACAGGATATTGGAGCACAATATCCCGATATAACTTGCGGTTATTGGTATACAACACGATATCGAAGCACAATATCCCGACAGAACTTACGGTTATTGGAATAGAATACGACACCGCGTGCATATTGGTGACTGACATGGACATACTGCGCGGCCACACGATATATAAATATCGGTCGTCGATCACAGGCCCAAAGGAGAATACAATATCGCGTGGATAAATCTCAGAACAAATTCCAAGTTACCAACATGAATTACGTCGGCATATACCGCGGACTAAGAGGATACGTAACACAGTCTTGATCGCCCGTGAAGCAACATGTGGATATTGGTACGCCCACATATACGACATCGCGCAAATGATATTGTAGAACAGCAGGAGTTACCATACGGCAATACGAGAGAGAACGATATTGGAGGTGGATACACACAGAACACAAACGTTCCGCGTTTCAAACACATTCACATTGATCGAAAGCGCAAGTGTACGTACGGCACACAGTACAGACAGCCTCGAGCACTTGAAATGCTAGACAACCACCAAACCATTCAGAATAACTAGCTGGGACACCCGCGACCTACCTTTCAATGAGAAAGCCCAATAACGACGTGCTCATTGGAGTGATCGTTTTCAAACAAATGTTTATTGCAGTTTTAATGCAACAACAGTTAGGTTACCGATGTTGGAACCCAAATCGAACGAGATACGTGACAACGTCAGTTCGCACGATAAAATAATGAGGATTAATGGGCTTGACAGGTCACGTGCTTCTTACCCGCACATTTGTCGATATTGACCCACCTTTCTGGGTAATCCTACGTCGTACACAAAATCCACAACCACACACGAGCACATTTCACCCACCACTCTTCGTCGCCTGTTTCGCAAGATTCACACACTGTAAAAAACGACGGGAAAAATACATGCATTTGCGCCATCAAACGATACGTTACAGACTCGTTTTACGAGAAATGTTTCCATCGTCAACCCGCGCGCGCGAAAGCTCGAGCGCTCGAGCTTCGGAGGCAGTTCGAACTCCGAAGGGAGGCGAGCCGAGCGAGCCGCGAGTAGCCCATCGAGCCAGACAAGCGGCTGAGCTGGCTGAGCGAGCCGCCGAGTGGCCGAATCCGCCGATCCAGCCAAGCCTAGCCAAGCCGCCTAGATTACGCGATTGCGCCATTGCGCAGCGACCGCGCCAACCCGGCGAGACAGCGGCGATGGCGGGACCGACGGATAACGGCTCGTCAAGTTCGTCGCGCACTTTGCTTGTGGGTTCCAAGTGAAACCAACGCACTTTCAATCGCTTCGAAAGGTACGTATAGACGACTTTATTACTTGCAGCATTGAGTGCTTTGGTATACACAGATCAAAGTGAACACTGAAGGACAGAAGGGATACATGACGTTTTGAAATCGCAGCTTATTTGAACGCATGCGTCCCCTGCTGAAAGCGTCTGGCTGTGCTCTGTTGCAGACGTCATTTCGACTGCGTGTACTCTGATGTAACTTCAGTCAGTGTTTACACTCGGGTAGCTATCACTCAGCTTGTTATCTCATGTGCGAAATAGACGTAGAAACCAGCGCCTCGTCTCTTTCGGATATTCAACCTCCAGCCCCCTGGCTCCCAGCGTGCTTACCGGCGCAAACCGCTCGACGTGTTGGATTCGTGGGCACGTTCGAAGAGGCGTTGTTTAACGCTCGCGAGTCGCCGAAGTGTTACCGGAGCTTCTCTTTACGCTGGGCTCTGAGCTCGTACTTTTTTTTCCCTGGTAGACTAAGAGTGCCCACCATTCATCTGTGGTGCCGACTGGCGCCATACGAAGTTGAGAAAAGCTAGCGAGTCTGTCAGATTTTCGTGACGCCGCCCAACTGCTCTGCTACCGGCTGCGCTCAAAGAATAAGGTAAAAAAAAAAGAAAAAAAAAACGCGTTTTATAATTTTCAATTTTTTTTTTTTGCCATGTTTTATTTGTCACCGCAAAGTAAATCGCTGCCGTACATCGGTTGACTCCCGATTACTGTCTCTTCATCGTAGATTGTCTCACCACAATGGTGCCTCGTTGGTGTGATCTTATTCTGATATCGTTACATCTTGCTTTTTCATCTTGGCACACTTCTAGACGACCTTCTACACGTTGCACTCCTTGTCGACATGTCGCTGGTGCTAGAGACAAATCTGAAGTCGCTGTTTGCTCCCTCCTTGGTGCACATATTTCATGTTCAACATCAGGTATTTGAAGGAGGCGCCATGAAACCCTGGAGTTTGTTTAGAGGTACCTCAACATACTGCATTCAAGTGTCGTTTTGTGTGTTATAGTTTCCTACAAAACCAAATTGCACTTTGTTCGTAATATACCCTATAACTGTTCACTACAATTAAAGTTGCTATGAAACATTGGCCACGAGAGGTGACTCGGCCAACGCAGCCTTAAAATTCCTCGCATAATTTTCTTCATGGGTCATTTTGGACATTGACAAATTTTCTTGTGAATAATGAGTGTTATGCACATGTGTTCTATTTTTCGTACAGGTACTTCAGTTAGATAAACCCCAGCAAAGGCAGCAAGACAGTCTCATGGGGTCACACCAAGGATAACTGCATTCCTGCTCGAGTCCCGAGTCTTGTCACCAAACTTCACTGAACATATTGGTACATTCCCTTTCCTTAACCTTTTCTTCTGAAATGTGTTTTTTTTTATTGTTGCTTTTTTCTATTGAAAAAGGGGTAGTACAACGTTTAAACACCCAGTGTTTTTTTTTATTTCTGTAAAATGTGTAGTAGATCGTTTAAACACCCAAGCGTTCATAAATTGTCTCTGTACCAGACAATAGGGTGTCTTATACTCTGTTTCATACTTAGCGTGCAACGCTGTCAAAGGTACTAAAGTGGTGCGCATGAAAAAATAGAAAAAGTGTTACTCCGCGCGTTTCGTGGACAAGTGGTAGAAGGCGCTGCTCTGGCGATATTGACGTCTCAGTGGCCGTGGTTTGAACCCGTTTTACGCCCAAAGCTTTTTTGTTCTTTTTTTTTTTTTTAGACATACTTTTTGTGCAAGATTGTGCGCATTGACGAAGTGCATATTTCAGTTCCTCTTTCTTGATTTTTATTTATAAGTCGCCGAGAGGCCAGATTTCTACCATCTGGTCTGCCGCTTTGCAAGTGTTATTTGCCTCCAGCACCGAGTTATATTTTTCTTTTGTGCAGGGTGGAATGAGGAATCGCCCTGATAGCGGCCTTGTCCCAAAATTTATAATAAAACATTAATCGACAATAGTTGTGGCCTGTACAGTTTATATTGAAATAGCTGTCAAGGGTAGGAATCTCTCCCTCTCGGAGCACTTGCGATGCACCTTCAGGCGAATGGCGTTCTGTGTGAACTCGTCATGCTTGACGGTCCCCGTGCTCGAAACTTTCACGTTGCGAGGTCTTTGCTTCGGGGACGCCACCTTGCCAGATAGGCACTGCGCCTTGCACTTCGAGACAGTACAGGGCACACTCCAGTGTCGTTACTGGCCGTCTCCAGGACTTCACGACCGAATTCTCCGGGGAATGTGTTCTTATACTCCCGTACACATTGGCGATCATCTGCTTGCACTCTTTCAAGATTTTCGCACAACCAATCTTCAAAAACATCCGAGCAGGAGAGGTACTTGAGCTTGCTGCATAAGATGCCATCTTCTCAAAACCAGCCAGTGCCACACAACCCGAAAACCCACAGCGGCTGCCACACGGATGAACACGAAAACAACTTAAGGTGGCTTACATTATCTTTTCCTTTTTCTTGAAAAACATTTGTGCTCCATTGAAATCATAACGCCACTATCAGTTACTAGCCCCGAGGAGGCACATTTTCCGACTTTTAAAAACTTTTTTGCAGGGGACGCACTATCTTATGGGGCGAACGTAGGCACGGTCAGCAATGCAAACCAGTGCGCTAGCTTTGACTGCGTTGCACTCTATGTATGAAACAGAGTATAGGATCGCTTCAGAGGGGGCAACCTTTCCAGCAATTTTGCGGCTGCTGGTGGGTTGTTCCCTAGTTTTCCCTAGATCGAAACAAATTGCTGAGATTGGGTCCGGCTCAAAGCGGACGAGCAACTTTGACTACTCGGAGATGTTTGAAGCGGCAGCAGCCAATCAGGAATGCAATATTTTCACGTGACACCCCTGTGGTCGTGATGATGAGAACTGAGGACTTAGTTCTGGTTTGAAATGGACCATTTTTGAAAATAAACTGTTTCAAAAAGATGAGTTAGTATTCTCAGCGCAATTTAAAGATATAAAAACATGTTTTTAGGATATAACTGTGCGTCTAAATACTGTAAGAAAAATAAAATTTCATGATGATGATGGCAAGTCGTAGCAATTCGGTTTGCTGCATGTGAACGCGGGCGGCCCGTGTTGCTGGTGTTGCGACATGAAGTTGCTTGGCGAAATTGTTCCGTCTGAAGCGGGCTTTAGGGAACTGAATTCAAGGGCCGTGAATCTCTGGGTGCAAGCCCGCCTGGAAGCATTTTTTTTTCTTTTTCGCCTTTTTTAGTATTTAAATATATATATATATATACATATATACTTTTTTAAGTTTTAACATATAGATGCATAATTTACACACTAATTCATTTTCAGAAGCGCGTTTATTCACACTCTGTGGCTTTCTAGTGCTTGCAATAGCTTCTCGGTGAGCTAATGCCAGCTCTGCAAAGGGAGAGGGATCTTCCCACGCTTTGCAGGCTGTAAAGCTGTGGCTTGCACAGCTCTAGTGTGTCACACCTCGCTCACTTGCTCCATCGCGAAGCATAGGTGCTTCATGAGTCGCGCCACACCGTAAGCCCAAAAAACGGTCGGGTGACAAACCTGGGACCATTTGTCACTGCACTCAGCTATGGTATGGTGGCATGGTCGGGGCATGAAGCAGGGGTACAGCTTGGAAATGCTGATATTCATGACATTTTAAACACATTTTTCATTACTTTTGTGTCGAGTTGTCAGCATTCTAAAGGTGAGAAAGCAAGCAACAGCGACAGCAAGAAAAGAAAAATTTAAGACCGCTTTCACCAAGAATCAATTACGAGCACTAGAAAGGCATGGAGTGTAATTAAAACGCTTTTAAAGGTGAATTAGCGTATAAATTAAGTACTTGTGCCTCAAAAATACAAGAAAACAATGTAAATATAGATATGAGGATAAAAATATACACCAGGAGGACTTAAACCAAAACTACATACTGTAAGTTTGAAATTTGACACCTTAAACCACCTGGTAACCACCCAATTTTATTTCCAGGTCGTTCATCGAGGTATATCAATTTTATTTGCAGCTGTCGGCTCGAAGAGAGGTTGCCTTATTTTCATTTACTTTACTATTCCCACCAAATATGACAAGTGATAAAGAATAGAACCTCATTTGGTTGGCCGAGGCACTGTGCTTGCATCAAGGCAAACTAGCCTGTCTTGCTGGGTTCACATTTTGTTTCATCACCTGTTTAGGATTCTGTAGTCGCTCATCAAAAGAAGAAAAAAAAACTGACTAATTCTGACTTATTCTGGTGTGCAGGTACCCTTGGCAGTAAACTCTGCTAAATGGGGCAAAATATAGATACTTTTTTTTAGCAACTATGCATTGTTTTAGCAAAATGAGCTACACTATTTGACTAACGTGAAACAGAACGAGCCTCTTCACTTGGGTCTTTTTTCATCTCTCGCAGACACTATTTCCTTTTGTATTCTGTCCGGCCAAAGCATCTGTGTTACACTAAGACTGGGTTCTTTAGAATATCTACAGGTATTCTTCGCAGCAAATGGCTTCCAATCAGGAACACGAGTTTGTTCTCGGCCACCGAGAGCAAGTGTTTTCAAGGTGAGCTATTGCCCACCTATATGAGTTTTGTATTTCATTCCTCTTGAATGCCATAACCTATGTGTAGTGGTCTTGCATTAGTATTTTGTTGTCTCTCTTCTGCAAAACACCCAAGTTTGACTAAGACCGGGTTCTTTCTTATACATGCAGGCCTTGGTGGCAAGCACCAGCCAATCAAGGCCAGAAGTTTGCTCTTTGCCGCGCATGGCAAGTGTTTTCAAGGTGAGTGATTGACGCCTATCTGAGTTTTGTGTTTCATTCCTCACAGACACTCTATGTCCTGTCTTTATAGTGGTCTTGTGTCAGGCTTTTGTGTCTCTGTCCAGTCAATGCATCTGTGTTAGACTAAGACTCGGTTCTTTAGGATATCTGCAGGTATTCTTTGCAGCAAATGGCTGCCAATCAGGAACACGAGTTTGTTCTCGGCCACCGAGAGCAAGTGTTTTCAAGGTGAGCTATTGCCCACCTATATGAGTTTTGTATTTCATTCCTCTTGAATGCCATAACCTATGTGTAGTGGTCTTGCATTAGTATTCTGTTGTCTCTCTTCTGCAAAACACCCAAGTTTGACTAAGACCGGGTTCTTTCTTATACATGCAGGCCTTGGTGGCAAGCACCAGCCAATCAAGGCCAGAAGTTTGCTCTTTGCCGCGCATGGCAAGTGTTTTCAAGGTGAGTGATTGACGCCTATCTGAGTTTTGTGTTTCATTCCTCACAGACACTCTATGTCCTGTCTTTATAGTGGTCTTGTGTCAGGCTTTTGTGTCTCTGTCCAGTCAAAGCATCTGTGTTAGACTAAGACTCGGTTCTTTAGGATATCTGCAGGTATTCTTTGCAGCAAATGGCTGCCAATCAGGAACACGTGTTTGTTCTCGGCCACTAAGAGCAAGTATTTTCAAGGTGAGCGATTGCCCACCTATATCAGTTTTGTGTTTCATTCCTTTTGGATGCAATTTCCTATGTGTAGTGGTCTTGCGCTAGTATTTTGTTGTCTCTCTTCTGCAAAAGCACCCAAGTTTAATTAGACCGGGTTCTTTCTTATACATGCAGGTCTTGGTGGCAAGAACCAGCCAATCAATGGCAGAAGTTTGTTTTTTGCCGCACATGGCAAGTGTTTTCGAGGTGAGTGATTGATGCCTATCTGAGTTGTTTGTTTCATTCCTCACAGACACTATTTCCTGTCTGTATAGTGGCCTTGTTTCAGGCTTTCGTGTCTCTGTCCGGCCAAAGCATCTGTGTTAGACTGACTTGTAGAGCCCGGGCAGGATCGACAGGTTGGAGCGAGCGGGCAAACAAAACGAGTCGAGAGCGATCGTTCACGAAAGCTCGGCGAAGCCTCTATGGGCGAAGCGAAGTGCGAAGTGTCGTGTTCGGCGCTTCGGCGGGCTTCTGATCAAGGTTGTCGGTCCGTTGCGTGTCATATCTCTAACGTCAGCGGTTTTATGGGCTCATGTCCCAAAATCGTTTTCTCGTGCATAGATTACTTTTGGTATTCATAGATTTGACGAAATAGTGGTATCCGAACGAACTTTACGTCCTTTGACCGTACGTCTGTCTGCACGTCAAAGCTTTCTGACGTACAGTCAGAGACAATCGATGTACAGTCAGAATCACCACCAAGACATCCTGATGGCATTTCGCGGCGGCCGACTGCCACCAGGAAACCATCAGAAAGCCGACAAGCGGGGTCTGACTGGAGTTTGACTGTCGGTCAGAGTAACTTGTTGGCCAATCAGACATGCTTGACGTACAGTCAGGCACAGTCAGCGGTCCACTAGAAAACATTGACTGCCAAACAGCGTTACATTGATGGATTTTTCCTTCGGGTACAAAAAACTAGTAATTTCAGCAATGATATATAGTTGTATGTAAATATGTCCACACCGGAATCATAAAGTTTATACTGCAAAAACTTAATTCCAGAAATGGGTAAGACATGGTATGGGGTATTTGGATGAAATTGTAAGATCATCTACTACTTGGCATTGGTACGTAAAAGTGCACAGATGTCAAAAATTATATGCTATCAATTTGACCAGAGATTGCATAATCTTTGAAATGGCTGTGCTATCAAACTGAGTTTTTATTATTACATTAATGCATCATATAAAACAATATTTTGTAATAATAAATCTACTTCATATAATTACATCCCTGGATTAGTTGAAATCTGAATCCTTAAAGCGTCCGCTCCAGTCCATCGTAAAGTGAAATCCAGTATTTAAAACTGCTCGTTTGTGTGAGGGTGTCGTGCGGAAAGTATCTGGTAAAAAATACTATGTCACAGCTTTTCTGAATAATACAAGGTAGGGTTGAGTATTTGGGCGATGCTAAATGCTGTAGTAGCCGGTTTTGAGTTGGTATAATGAACACCAGATTGACGCGTTCGGCATGGTGAACACAACAACGCGTAAAGGTTTATTGCGTAAAGGTTCATTGCGTATCGTACATAACAAAATGGCTTACACAACATAAGGGCACTGACCGCATGACTGTATTTGATAATCCGGATAACATGACATGGTACTATACAGTTCTCTTTGTTTTGCGTGCAAAATAATTGAATATTCTAAAACTACAGGAGCGGTAGTAGAAACACTGCTAAACCAATCGTTCCAAGTTTCAGCCGTAATTCAAATAGCCGGTTGGTTGTGACATTTAGTTGTTTGACGCCGATTTGTTTGATTACTTTTCTCGGTATGTGCGCACAACGGAGTTGCTCGCAATGGGAAGGAGCTGAGCTAGCTGGTTGTACATACGTAGATTGTGGAAACCAGCTGAACTTACAGAAAAGGGTGAGGAGAGAAAGGAGAAAAGGCATCCGATTGCTGGACTACCAACTATTTATTAACCCTGGGCTTCGTCTTCTACGGGTCTGGTGGCTGTCCTTTTCACGTCTTCTTCTTTTTCTTTTTTCGTGATCTACCTCTATCCTCATGGGCATTTGCGTCTCGGAGGAACTTCTTTTCACTTGTTTGTAGGGCAATGGATGGTGAACTGACGCAGTTGTCTTCTTGTTGTTCTATGGCTAAGGCCTCAAGTAGTCTCCGGCGAACCGGTCTCTCTGGTGAGCTAGGATGCTTACCGTTTCGAGCTTAGCCTCGCACATGCATTCTGTACAATGAGCTGCTAGATGTCCAGGTGCAGCCAGGTTTCTTAAGTTTGCGGCACGTTCTCGCGCTCGGTCATTTATACAACGTCCCGTTTGCCCGATGTAGCTACGTCCATATGACAATGGTATGTTCTATACGACTCCTTTGTCCCATGGAACGTATTCTGTCTCGTGTTTGGTGTTACACCCGCCTGTATTGTTAACTTGGGCTAGATTGATCTTCCTGCACATTGCGTGTGCCTTGTTGGGTGCCGAGCATACGATATTCACGCCGTGTCTGCTTGCGATCTTTTTTAACCTGTGAGTTACCCCACGTATGTATGGGACCACCGCAAAAGGTGAACGGGAGATCTGCTTCGGTGGATCAAGGTCGGTGCGTTGACAAGTTATTTTTATGTTGTGGCCAATCTTTTCGCAAATGGAGGCCAGGAAGGGTTTCGGATATCCGGCCTCTTGAAGCCTGGACATTTGGGATTCAAAACTTTTTACCATCTGATGGGGGAGGTCTTTCTGAGGCTGGCTGAAAGAGCTGCAGTAGCGACCCCTTGTTTTACAATTTTGGAATGCTCGGATTCAAAAGGAAGGAACCCTTTCCCCGATCGCACTTCATATCTCCAACACAAATGTTCTGTTTGGAATTTCAAGGCCAAATCAAGAAACGGCATGGAATTATCAACAGGTTGCTCGTAGGTGAATGTGAGCCCCATGCAGCTTGTCTGGAAATGCCTGAGGGTGGTGTGGAGGCATCCGTCTGCTGATTCATCAACTCCAGTTGTACATAAAATAAGAAAATCGTCAACATACCTGAAAAAAGCGGCAACTCGCGGGTCCTTTAAAACTTGCTGCATGGCTACCCCACGTGCGGTGAGAAAGATGTCGCACAAGTATGGGGCCACTTTTGAACCAATGCACACACCACTCTTCTGGACTTAAGGTCGATTTTGATGGGTTACTACCGTTGCGGACAAATAATATCTTAAAACCTCCAAGAAGGTGTCTAGGCTAACACCTGCTGCCTTTTGGAATTGCGCGAGCCCTTGGTTTTCGGTGGAACTTCGGAGGACCTGTAGAAGCCTTGCTTGGGGGATGGAGTAATACATATCCTGTACGTCCAAGGAAAACCCTGAGACGATGTTGTTTCCTTGTTCCTATAGATATGATATCACTCGCTCAGAGTTTGATATGTGGAATGGGTTCGCATGGTGTATTGTGGAAAGATGTTTGGCCAAATACCTTGAAAAACATGCTTGCCACGTTGTTTTTTCCGACACTATGGCCCGGAAAGGTTGTACAATCTAAGTATGTACAACCAAGTAGCTCAACTTCTTCCCATTGCAAGTTATCCTTCTAGTTACCTGAGCACGTCTTTTGTTAATTTTAACCTCTTCAAGCCGCAAGCAATAAGCCTTTTCATTGCCACCTCTATCTGCCAAGCACGACTACTCACTCGGAGCATACAAAAGAAGATTGTACTGGATGAAGTACAAACCTTCTTTGGTGCGGTTAAACTATCCCAAGGACATGCCCAACGAGTGTCCAAGATCCTTGGATCCGAAAAATGGCGCCAAGTCCACCTCCTCACCGATTTTCTGTGAGTCAAATGTTCTACCTACAATTGTTTTTCCAATCACCTCGCCTTGACAAGGCATGCAACGGAGAACTTATGGGTTCAAAGTTTCCTCCCCATATGGCGTCACCATCTGGAAGCACATCGACAAGCCAAAGGAAACGTTAGGAAAAAACCACCCCACGTGATCGGGAACACACAAATTTCAACAGAAGGCAGACAGGTGGTGGAAGAAGGACCCAAGTTCGCCATCGCCCCCAAGCTCGAGGCAGGAGACAACGTAGCTCTCCTAAGGCAAATAGCCGCCAAGGCTCCCCAAAGAAAAGGCCCTCAAATCATTGATGAGGGCATTCAAGCCTTTGAAAACCTCATACACCAGACCAACGGAAAGGTCAGCTTCAAATCCACCATTCACAAATTGCGAAGCAAAGATCTTAAGTCATGCGTCTCAGACAAAGAGGAAGGTTTTGTTGTTCTTGGTTCAGATGCATATGGAGAAAAGGCCTATCAAGCTATCATCAAGAATTTTATAAATGTTGACGAACAACGGACCAAAGCAGCAAAAGGACACATCTTAGACCTCTTTGAAAAAAATCATAAAACCAGCCTTTGCACCAAGATCAAAGCCGCAAAAAATGGCAAGCTTATGGTTTTTTCTCCGCCAAGACTCACAAAGAAGGGGAACCTTTCCGGGCCATAGTGTCGGAAAAAAACAACATGGCAAGCATGTGTTTCAAGGTATTTGGCCCAACATCTTTCCACAATACACCATGCGAACCCATTCCACATATCAAACTCTGAGCGAGTGATATCATATCTATAGGAACAAGGAAACAACATCGTCTCAGGGTTTTACTTGGACGTACAGGACATGTCTTACTCCATCCCTCAAGCAAGGCTTCTACAGGCCCTCCGAAGTTCCATCGAAAACCAAGGGCTCGCGCAATTCCAAAATGCAGCAGGTGTTAGCCTAGACACCTTCTTGGAGGTTTTAAGATATTATTTGTCCGCAACGGTAGTAACCCAACAAAATCGACCTTATGTCCAGAAGAGTGGTGTGTGCATTGGTTCAAAAGCGGCCCCATACTTGTGCGACATCTTTCTAGCCACATGTAGGTTAGCAATACAGCAAGTTTTAAAAGACCCCCGAGTTGCCGCTATTTTCAGCTATGTTGACGATTTTCTTATTTTATGTACAACTGGAGTTGATGAATCAGCAGACGAATGCCCCCACACCACCACACGGGCCCAGTCCTCGATGGACCCAGCGCACTGCTGTGATCTTTGTGAGGACTTGTGCGACCGTTTGTGCGTGAGATTGCTACAGTGCGTGGGACTGTAGCAATCCCACACCACCACACGGGTCCAGTCCTCGATGGACCCAGCGCACTGCTGTGATCTTTGTGAGGACTTGTGCGACCGTTTGTGCGTGAGATTGCTACAGTGCGTGGGATTGACTTCAGACGAAGAACAGGATGTCTTGTTGTCGTCTGGGTTGGAAGTGGTGGATCCTCCAAGACGAAAGCAGTGAGTGTAAAAATCTGGATGTGTAATCCGATCGCGCACGGTACTTCCAAAGGACAGGACGCAAGATGCCCTGATGAACTACTTCGGCCGTTTCGACGGAGCGGTGGATACCTTGGTGACGTGCAGCGAGCTTTAGACACACGCTGTGGGCATATAAAAGAATAAAGATCGTCCTGGGGGCGCGGGGCCAGCCGGTGCTCGAGGGTGAGCGCGTGCGCGGAGCGAGCCTGGACGCCATCGAAGGCAGTTGTCGCTTCTTGGATACCCGCAATACATATATATTATATTTTGTATATAAGCCTCAGGTATGTCAGGCTCCTAGCGGGTCATTCGTTCAAGACGATAGTTATTACGCTGGAGCATGATAATCCGCTCATAAAAAACGACCCGCAAACAACATTTTGCATAAAAAAACTACAACTGATCCCTAACCCCTTTTCAATAGAATAAAATCGTGCGTGACAATATCATTCCGTTTATTTTCCTACAAAGATTGGCTTAGAATTTTATCTCTGATCAGTACAAGGAGCAGTGATTTGGCTGGATCAAATAAAAGTGTATCCTACGTACTATGTCAAGGCGGTTATTGATCAAGATTTATTCAAAGGTCCTTATGGAGAGAATAAAATTTGCCTTCCGCCTACGTAGTTGGCGGGATCACACGATCGTGATATTTTTTTTTTATTTGACTAGCGCGGTGGTAAGGTTTTTCTGCAATTGTGCCTTATTCGACTTCCAGGTAAAGTATATGACCGAATGTATTTTAGGCCAAAACTGTGTGTGTACCTTACAGCCTTTGCATAACCGCATACGCATGCTGCGCTTTACAGCAACTGCTGTTTAGTTTAATTTGGGCCTGTTGCTATAGTGGTGTGGCCTAAAAGACACAGGCAAGGGAAAAAAAAATTTAACAGCTTCTTTAGTAAAAAAAAAAGTCATAAAATGAATTTACAACCAAAAAAAAATTTGTTGGAGCTATATTCACGGCGCAATAAAAATTTATAGCTGGCGGGCGTGGGCGCAGCGGAAACGTGGCCGGTATATATCACGTGACTGGCCGCCGTTTATCCCATGGTGCTTCCGCTCTTTCAGAAATTTCACATTGTCTCTAAAAGTTACTTATTCATCTTCGTTTTAAGTGAAACAAAAAATGAAGGTTAGTAAGTAACTTTTGGAGCCCAAAGGAAGCTCTTCAAGAAACGCAAGCAGACGTCATAGACCTGTCCGCCGGTGCCCCAAAGCAGTCGAACTTGTGCGGCGACGGCGGCGGCGGCGTGGAGAAATGCGTTGAACAGGCGACGCACAAGGCTCAGGGTGCGGCGGCAGCGTGACTTTGAGGCGGAGGCGGCGGCGCGCGACGGCGCAGAGGCCTAACACGTGACCCGCGCGGGTCCCATGGGTGCCAACTACAGATTCCTTTTCCGTCGTAAATATAGCTCTAAAATTGGAAAAACAAACATTTAAAATTGAAAAAACAAACAAAGGATAAACAAACATTTAAAAAACTGTTTGTTTTTCCTTTGCATATGTCCTTTAAGGCTGTCACTGCAAGAAAAAGCAGCCGTGCTCGCGAATGGCTAGAAAAAAATGTCCGCTGTATCAACTAAAATTTCTAAAGCTAATAATTTTCTTTCACCGCTTAAGACTCCGAAAATTAAGTCTACGGTCGATTTTTCGACACTTGAATGAAAGGCAGCCGAGGGCCTGCGATGAAACCGTTTGCGCTAATTAATTCTAATTTGTTGGCATTAACGCCAAAAATAGAATAAGCATTGAGGGATATTATGACAGCATGGGGTTCTTTTGAGGCCAAGTAAAAGGAGTCCACCAGAGATAACAGCGCACTACCGGGACAAAAGTTTTTTTTTTTTTTTATGGTGGAATACTTGGTTTTCGACTCAGAGTTCCCTGTGCAGTGCTTATGTCGGCACTTTAAAATTCAATGGAGATTGATTGTGGAAGCTCTACTTACGCTGCCACAGTGCATCGAATTCTTGAGAAGGTGGAAACTAACTACCCTGTCAAATTCTTATAAACACACCAACTCAAACCACTAGACCTGCAGCCTGGTTGAGTAGTAAAGAAGTATCAATTCCACCATTGCGCAGTCTTGAAGACAGACACAGAGACGACTACTCAGGCTGACACGCTTTACGCCGAACAAACAACGACGCAACGGAAGTAGAGAAACGTTTGCGGTTGTCTGACGTGCACGGAATATTGCCACACTCTAAGAAAAAAGGGAGCGCGACTAACTCCCTCGGGGGACCAAATCCGCTGCCACCACCATTAGTCCCCTAGGGCAGCTACTGTAACGGGAGCAACTGTTGCGCCCCGTCAGTTAGTCCCTCGCACTAGCACCGTTGGGACGAACTGTTACACCGTTTCAAATGCATCTTGAGGACTAACTGTTAGGCCTTGCACTTGGTCCCCTGGGACCAACTGTTACACCGTTTCAATTGAACCCCGAGGACGAACTGTTAGGCCCTTGCACTTGGACCACTGGGACTAACTGTTACAACGTTTCAAATGAAACCGAGGACCAAATGTTAGGCCCTTGCACTTGGACCACTGGGTCTAAACGTTGCAACCTTGGATTTAGACCTCCGGGACTAAAGGTTTATCCTTTACATTTGGTCCCGAGCCACAAATCTCCGAAACGAAATTGTGGAGTTCAGGTTAAACGTAGCTTTATTGCCTCGCAGATATACATCGCATTCAAGGATGACTGAAGACGAAGTTCCTGGGCGGTAGAATCCACGATAAGCCCAAATTCCGAAGAGTGCACTTGCGTCGACAATGGCTTGGACACGGGGACGGTGGCTTGGACACAGTGTCGAAGCCGATCGTGGTCCCAGCACCGTTTATTGGGGCACCGGCAGCTTCTTGCCTGTTTGCGAGGAATTTGGATTATTAGTAACAGGGCAGCGTAAATACCCAATCGCTTGACAAATATATGATATACAAGTTATAACACATGGATAATAAATTAACAAATGGGCTGCATAAGTTATGCAATGGTTCACATCCAACATGTGATCTCTTGACAGCAGACCAGCGCAATATTAGATTTTAGTTGACCGTTCGCTTCGAATTACAGACCAGCGCGTGCGTGCTCGAACTATGCTTCAAAGTGACGGCACGATCTCCCGCCATCAACGCGAAAGTCTAGTGTACAATCGAATAAATATCTCCATTAATGCCGGTTCTCACAAACTGCGAAGCGCTGATGTAGCGCTGCTTACGTGTCATGAGCTACTTTTCGTCTGCCATGAGCAAGAGTTTTGTCGGTGCGATACAAAGCTGGTGACCGATCCCGTCAGCACGCGCTTAGAGCAAGGTCAGCGCTATGCCTGTAGCGCTCCGCTGCATGTGTGGACAGGCGTTTATGGTCAAGCGATCCTGCCAGGGTCTGCGAAACACACACAGAAAAAAAATAAGCCATAGGTAGAACTGGCGTTTCGCTCGATACGATTGAATATGAGGTCTCTGTGCTGCGTAACAAAATCAGCAACCATGGTGCCAAAAAGAATAGAGCATGGCGCGCGCTTCGCCAGCTAGAGAACGCGCTCAAAATAAAACACTTTCTGAAGCCGCAGTTAATAAATACACCATAAACAGAAGCACTTCGACATACCCTAATCGAGTTCCCTTGACTTGTGACTTCAGAACAGATCAAGTGCAGTGCTTCAGTACCGCCAATCCAAACCGGATCCCGCCATGATCGGAGACGACACAAGGCGACCAGCCTCCGACGAAGGCTGTATTTCGACTTTCAACTTGCTAAAAACAGGTTCTTTTCAAACAAAGACACTTTCCATTTTCCCGACGGACCCCATCTGACATACCAACGCCCAACCTCCCCCCCCCCCCCCCCCCCCCCGTGTACAAGGAGCAAAGAATGCGGGGTAGGGGATTGGGGGGAGGGGGCAGTGCGCGCAGAAGATAATCTCCTTTTCCCCCTTTCACTACACACGGACACCGAAGAGCTCCAAGGACGGCAGAAGGTCGCCACTTTCAACAGGCCGGTCGAGTGACGTACAAGCAAACACTTTTTTTTCTTTCTTTTTTCTCTCTCTCTCTCTTAAACATTTTCAGCTTTCTCGAGTGGCTTTTTTTTTTTTAGTTTGCATTTGTTTTGTATTAGTAGGGTGCTGCCAGGTGTGAGGTTCCGGGCGTGGTTCGTTCTTCGTTGTTCATCTGGATTGTTTTGGAAACCGCGACGACGTTGGCATGAAAGCGTCTGGATACTGCCCCTGAATGTGCTCTTTAAGTGGAACATGCCGTGCATCAAGTGTGTCGTTGCGGATTTTGAGTTCGACATTGTACTACCCAGAAAGGCTTGTCACGCAGGGACGGAGGCGCGTTCCCACCGGCGATGTGATCTAGTCGCGCGATAACTTTCATCACAAAAGCGACCATCGCGGGCAGAAAGCGACGCGATTATAGCAGTCGCTTCTCGACCCGACTTTTTTGCGATGCGATCTAGTCGCAGAGCGGCTGAGCGAATAAACGGCGTTCGGAGCGAGAGTTTTCGAGAAACGACTCGCCAACGAAGGCGTTGGACTCGCTTATCGCACACGCCAGTGTGACCATCTAATTTTTTTTTGCGATGCGATCTACTCGCATCGCGCGACTGCTTATATCGATGGTGGAAATGCTCAGTTTTACCGATTGAAGTGACCTTTTATTTTGACTGCGAGACTCCGGTGTTAAAAGCGTGGCTTCTACAAACTGTTAAGTTTAATTTTAAAAAGAAAAAGTGTGTTAGTATTTGGAGGTGTTGCGTTTGGATAAATGCACATTTTTTGCGCGAAGGCAATTTACGTAAATGGGACTTGTGGAATGTAAACAGATCCTTTTTGACGAGATAGTTGATGAAGTCGAGTCAACACATTTGTTCACTCGCATTCACACAACGCGTGAAGCTCTACCATGTAAGGTCTTAACGTTCGTGGCACATTAAACAAATTCGCCAGTTTCGTCCAAGTTTTGTCAACACTTTCAGCCGTGCTGGGCTGAGTCTCGCCGATCACCAAGACAAGCGAAATAGCATCCGTCCTCCTGGCGAACGTTCCGTTTGCCTTCGGGGACTAAATCATACAGATGCACCCTGTCTGAGGGGGACTAATGTATGCTTTTGCTCGCGCACGCCTCTCGGTTGGTCCCAGTAGAGCGCCGTTAGTCCCCAGCTTTTGCGCACGGTACCTAACTTGAGCCAGATGGTCCTTTCGGGGAGCAACTGGGAGTTCAGAGGACCAAATGCTGCCGTTAGTCCCTTGCGGCCAACTTTTTTCTTAGAGTGCATAACACGCAAGACAGACATAAATGAAAAAAATAGACAATATACAATAATTTAAGGAAAGTTTCACCTTTTTCTTTAACATCTAAATACACAGTTAGCGGGGTTTACAGTCATGCTTTCTGGTTGGCTCACCCAAGAGTGCGGATTTTTTACTTCTCTAAAAGTAGGAGAGTAAACATAAATATGGTAAATGCACGGATGGTTAATAGACTATATGAACGTACCTTCACAAGTGGTCCCTCGCAAGGCTATTTTGCATGTCAAATACCGCATCGAAACGCTTTTTATACAGAAAGTCCTGCCTTAAGGCGTGGTAGGCTTGTTATTTCTTTTAATATTGTTAATGCTGACAGGTGTAGCTTTCTTGAAACATTGTTGAATGTTACTTCACTCGGGTTACTTAACCTTTGTTTGAAGAACGATGAAAGTTGCGAGGGCGCAGTGTCCTAAGATATAAGCCACGCCTACTGCTCTTCAGGATTATCCTGAAACCTCGCTTATAGTGGGCGACAATTTTTTTTATTGCCGGGAAATATGAAAACTGAACGTTAGTAAAACAAGATTGGCAGAGAGAACAACGCATCAGATTCGGCAAATGCGTCCAGATATGATTTATTTACCTGATTTGTAGCAGTCACCGGCGCTGTATTTGGCTTTGGCTTTGTAGAAGTGTAAAAAAAGGCATATCAGAGATATTTTATTTTTTATAACAAAATGCAGGCAGATCGTTTGCGCTTTAGTATACATTAGGTTATACAATTTTGCAACCATACAGTTTTTCTACATTTAGGGGAAGGAATACTTAAGAAATTGAAATAGAACGAATTTCTTACAACTGTTTATGTTTTGAATTACTGAAACCTAATGTTTTAGGGAGGACAACAGATCCTTGACAACTGCTTTTAGAGTGTGTATGAGACGTCAATGAGCTTGCCACGGTTGTGCAAGCCTTAAATATAACGCGGGTTGTTAACGCTGTGGCGTTACTAAGAGAAACAAGAAGACTCCGTTTTGAACAGTCGCGCTTTCGTGTCCTCCAACCGAAATCAATAATTGTCCAAGGCGGGCAAAACCTTTATACGTCTGGTTCTTAAACCGGTAACCAAAACAAGAGAATGTACTCGGCGAACGCTCCTGTGGCACCCGAGGCGTTTATGCGCCGAATGAAGTAAACACCAGACTATTTTTCTATCTCATGCTACATTATTTACTTTGTGATAGAGTAGCAGTTCTTAGATATTTTAAATGTGTTTCTAACAGAGTGTCGAACCGGAACCGAACCGAACCGAAAACCGGAACTGAACCGTTTTTTTTGGCCGAACCGGAACTGAACCGAACTGAAATCTTCGCCGCCATCTTGGAACTGAACCGGAACTGAACTGGAAAAAATATAACGGTAACCGGTTCAAAACGGTTTACGGTAATTTTGTTTTGCTACAAAATGAGTATTTGAGAAGTAAAAATTGGCAGCTTTATTTCTATGCAGTGGTCAAATTGTCTTATACCGAATTGCAATGTAGGAGAAATAGTGGATTTTCGTGGCGCTTTTGTATTGGCACTACGATTTATCATGTTTCACGTGGTCACGTAACGTCATGGTGCCAGGACATGCTGTCCAATAGTGACACGTCACGTGACCCCGTCACGTAGTCGCGTGACTCACCGCGTCAAGTCGACTTAAATCAACCTTACTAAAACACTCAGTTGGGAAACTCCCATAGAGGCAGCTTTGAAGAAGTGGCCCCAATCTGTCTCCGAGCACCGAGCTAATAACGAACACAACGCCACCATTTCTCCCGCAGCGGCCACTCGAGGAACTGCACATAACTTCTATTTTGGCTTTTAGAACAGATACAGCGGAAGACGTTACGGGGGTGCCACCCCCGTCTCCCCGGCGGACCCGCCGCGTCGGATTAGCGAAGTTAAAATGCACCTAGGTCGGGACGCTCCACCTGAAAGCCCCGCTGAGGCATGGTTGTATAAAAACAATATTAATTGTGCCGCAAAACCCTGCAAACTAAAGATTTTAAAAACATAACGCGCGCCTCTTTTTGTACTAAACTCAAATAAATTTCATTCAAAAAGAGTCTTTTCCGTTTGTTTTTACGCAAAAACAGGCTTTCAAAAAGTTCAAGGTGACCACAGTACAGACAAACGATAAAGAGTGGTGCTGTTGTCGCATTTAGCTCGGTCTCGGTGGACGCCACCGGCCCAGGTTTCGACGGCGAGTTTCCCAACTGAGTGTTTTAGTAACGTTGACTTAAATGGAGAACGTCACTAGAGTATTAGCGTTGTTGACGGCGTGACGTCACATGCCATCACGACTTCTCCTCGCTAGTCACGTGACACCATGACGTGCTCGACTGTCATGAAGACGAGTCGAGTGCTCGGGTTCTTGACAATCAGCATCGCCAAACACTCGTGTTGGCTCGTGTTCAATCAAAAATGAGAATAGCCGAACTCTAACAATGTCTAAAGCTCTACCCATGTTCTATATTCTTTGCCAACCGCATCATATGACTGTGATGAGCACTGAGGGTATACTATAATTAGCGTCAGATCACGTGGCCGCTTGTTCTAATAGCGTGTTGAGGATGAACAACTGTTTCTTTTATTTTTGCGGAGTCCGCTATTGAGCGGAGAGGAAAACGAATGGGTGTTTTTGCAAGTTACCAACGTCAAGCATTAGCTCTTAGCAGTATTTACTGTAAGTACAAAAATTGTTGCGCCGAACCATTTTACATATATACATCACTGCGACACCCAAACATGTTTTCGTTGTTGCTGAACTGTCTCAGAAAGTTGTCCCCAACAATAAAAGCATTCAAAGGACTGCATATGGCTTATGAATCAGACGATAAATAGAGCTACAAGTATGTACGGCAGAGATACCTGAAAAAAAAAAAAGATTTTAGTGGCCTCAGTGGGACAGCCGAACGTCGGCAGCCGCTGAAATTCTCGCAGTATTGTTTAAACTTCACAGTTTTGGGGCACAAAATAAAAGAAATGGAGTATTACTGTTAACAAATTACACGAATATAATTGCCAAATTGGCAGCCCCAAACGGAGGAGGGAGTCGCTCAGAATTAAAAAAAGAAATATTCTCTGGAAAGGAAGGGGGGGGGGGGGGGGGGAGAGGGAAGGGGGAGTTTCAAAAGCATACTGGGTATTGTAAAGGTTGCGGGATCACGCCAGACAGTGGATCCCGCAAAACTACTTCGTTTTCAAAATCACTCCTGCAAGTAAGCACGTTTTCGTGGTGATAGACGCTCGCGCCCTCACTCACGACGCTCCACCAAGCAAGAATAATATTTGTTTCGGAATACATGCCTTGCACTGAGCGCGAACCTTCTGCAGCGTTCATTTTGCACCACGGGATTGGACTTTCTAAGCAAAAATAAATATCAATGACCACTATCTTATAGTACGATAATGTCGCTAGCAAAGCATGTTAAACAGTTAAGTTTTCTGGTTAAATGTGATGTTCTCGACACAACATTACGTTTCACCTTAGGCATGAGCCTTGCAGAATTTACAAGAACGAGCCTCGGGCTTTCAGCGTCCTTGCCAAGCACTCGCTCTGGTGCGGTGCAAGCACTGTTCAGGACCACATGCTCGCGCTCGTAGCATCGGCTGCGTCTGGACTGAAAGGGGCCCAGCAAAGCGTTTCTGGACATTTTTTTTTTTAAATTTACATCTCGTTCCCTCGGACTAGTGAGTGAGACTCTAGCAACACATTAAACATAAAATAAATAAGAAATTTAATGCATTTTGAACATAATAGGTGAAAAAAATGTCAAAATTGTGAGCACATTTGTTTTTGTTGGTAAGGACCTTGGTCTAAACTACATTTAGGTGATGACTCTGTGTCTCGCACGGCGACCACATCATGTTCGGCGCACCGAGCGCGCCTCACTCGCACGGGGATGGATGGCGCCCCCGTATAGAGGGGCTTGTGAAGGCTTGGACACAGGGCTTGTGAAGGAAATTATGCATTCTTTACTCGGTTCCTGCGTACTGTGTAGTGAAATTATGGATTTATGTTGGCGCACTGGCACTGATTGCCCTTTGTGCCGTGCGGTTCCTGTTTTTTTTTTTAAACGAGAACATTCCGATGATGACTCAACGTGACAAAAAATACTCGTATAAATGAAAAACTTCCCGCCATAATCTACTGAGCCTTCAAAAATTTTGGAGTAAATTAGAGTAAACACCTTGGTCGTGCTCGCATGCTTTGTCAAACAACACGTTTGGTAACAGTTCCGTAAATTGTTTACAAACATTGCGTAGTTTTATATGAGGTCGGGGGATTTTTTACATCCTGCTCCTGCCTTATTGAAAAAAAAATAATTCTAATGTCACATAGTGGAGCCTAAATAATTATTTAGATGCGCATAAAGGTTTTAGCACTACAAATGGTTTATACATACAATCTCAACTTGTACTGTGAAACATACAAACCTTGTGAGCAAAACAAATTCCTATCTATGATGACATAGTGACTGAAACGATGACACAGTATGATGACATACTGACTGACATGATGACACAGTGACTGAAAGTCAAAGAATTGTAGGGGTTATAAGACATAAATCACTTTTTATCTATACTCTCACAATGTGGTGTCATCCCGTCTTATAGGTAAAAAAATACCGGACAAATATTTTTTGCTTTAAAATGTACATAAAAGCTGAATTCACTGCATACTGCCAAATAACGCTATCTCCCACATCCTGTGTCTCGCTCATGCTCTTAAACTAAGACGAGCGCTGCTTTGCTGATTTCTTTATTTCTTGGGCTTGTTTGTTCCTACTCATCGTAATATGCTTACAGTGTTGTCGCATTCGCATGCTGAAGTAGTAGTGGAGCAACTGGGCAATTGTTTCTTCCTTGTGTTCAGCGCACGGAAAAGTTATTGGGCATGTGTCTAGAACTTTGTCGATTGTGTCCCAGGAGACAGTCTGGTGGCTTTTATTTTCCACGAAGAACTGTTTCGCTTTCTTCAGTAGCTGGAAAAGGTTCTTGTTGGGGTGTATAAGGCGTCCTTTGTTCTTCACCTTTGTCAGTGCTACTTCAGTAGAAGTGATCTTGTCGATGCTGAAAGCGGATCGGCATGCAGAGCAGCGTGTATCTTTTTTTTTTTTTTTTCACGCTCGAAAATTTGGTGACATAATATAGCATGCAGTTCACAGCCTTGGTTTCTTGAGCCTTTTCTGTCCAGACATCTTCGCATTCCCAGACTTCGACATAAATTAGATTGTCAAGCTTGTTCTTCACTTGGTCAACGATATGAGGAGACTAGGTAGTAACTTGCGATCGGCCCTCGGGATTGCACGACGCCACTGCTCCAGGCGAGCGTCATTCGATGGAGCTTTAAACAAGAACACTCGCTCTGCGCAGTTCCGGTACCCCGAATTGCAGTTGGGAACGAAGCACGTCTTTCCCATTCTGATAGCATAACTTCTTCTTCGGGTTAAGGCTCATCTTCGTGCACGATGGTGGCACCGGTGATTGACACCGCACCAAAGCAGAACATGAGGCCAGCCACTGACCGCACACCACCACCACACCGCGAAAAAGGCGAGCAAGCTACGCCCCCCACACCGTGGCCGCCGAGGAGAGACTTCATACCCACGGTGCTCACACCCGAGCGCCCTCCGCGGCGGCGCGGAACAACTACACTTTGTTTCACCTTCTGTTGTACCGCAGCGAAGGCTAGAAGCGCGAGCTCATAGCGTTGGCAGCTGCTTTTAAGTCACGAGAGCCTGTGCCACCGGGATGTGCCCCAGAGTGAGGAGCTCACGCTTGTAGCCTTTCCTGCGGTACATCATAAGGTGAAACAGAATATACTCCTTGTTCGAGGCTAGCTCCGAACACGATCTGGTCGCTCGCTCCCCGCGGAAAGAGCGACCAGAGTCACCACCTAAATGTATTTCTTCCATCGTGGTCTAAACCAACAGAGAACAGAAACGACTGAAGCATGCAAAAACCATGCGCTACCCTGCAAAGTGTTGGAAATGAATATCCATTTATAAATATATGAACGCCTCACCAAGTTACAGGTGTTCCAAGCAAACATGTAAGTGAGAGTTTGTTTTTTGTTAGTGGCGATTATTTACACGTGGAGAGCAGCAGGGCGTTTTCAGATAAGATCGAACAACCATGTGGGGTGACCGTTTTTAATTTTGATGAAAAAAAATATCTTGCTGGCTCCATTTCCAGAAGAATAAAACCAATCCTTGTTTAGAAAAAAAAAAGACAAAGCCGTTTACAACTGCCTGTAACGCGGAATTAGAGCGCAGCTCTTGAGGAGGAGTAGGGAAGGATATTGATGGTTGAAAAAACCCTGAGACTGCGGGTAAACGACACAACACTAAAAAGTCTCTAACACAGCTGAAATTTTTATTTTCGAAACCTGGTTATATAGGCACTTCGATACAAAAGAAAAGAAGGGGAAAGGGTGAGAACCCCAAAGAATGCCACTTTCCACCAACGTAACCTCTGACTAAACAACAAGGACAACAGACTCTGCGTCACGCACTTTTCTTATCTTTGCCCCTCGCTTCCCGACCGCCAAACACACTGGTAACCCCAAGCCCAGTACCACATATACAAAAAAGAAAAAGAAAAAAGAAAAAGAAAAGAACGACCCATCGTCCTCTCTACCCGAAAACCGACAGACATAAACCTTGAAGGTCGGAACTTTTCACAGCCTTTTCACAGCCAGCAACTTTTCACACCCCCTGCTCCCACCTCAGTGTACTGAGGTGGGAGGAGGGGGGAAGGGTATTGAGGGGGGGTAAATTCCTCCTTTTCCTTCTCCCTCCTCCTCCCCTCATTCTTCAATGTCCTCCGGGGGGGTAACCTGACCTCGGAGGGAGGGGGTCACGTGTCGTAACCATGGGGGGAGAGGTCACGTGAACCTGGGGGGTCACGTGACCTCGGGGGTCACGTGATCTGGGGTCACGTGACCTCGAGGGGGGTGACGTGACCTTGGGGGGTCACGTGATCTGGGGTCACGTGACCTCGAGGGGGTGACGTGACCTTGGGGGGTCACGTGACCTCGGGGGAAGTCATGTGACCTGACCTAGGGGGTCACGTGATTTCGGGGGGGGAGGGGGGTGACGTGACCTCGGGGGTCGCGTGATCTGGGGGGTCGCGTGATCTGGGGGGTCGCGTGATCTCGGGGGCTCACGTGACCGAGGGGATCACGTGATCAGGGGGTCACGTGACCTAGGGGGTCCCGTGACCTTGGGGGGGTTACGTGACCTAGGGGGTCCCGTGAACTTGGGGGGTCACTTGACCTCGTGATTACGCCGACGGTGACGCCGCTCAACCTGGAAACGAGCCCCTGAGAGTTGCCCTCTAAAAAAAATTTCTCTTTGCGAAAAATATTTTTAAGCCCCCTCTCAGTCACGTGCGCGTTTTGCGTATCGTATAATTGTTTTTTAAACAAGGTAAACAAGGATTGGTTTTATTTTTCTGGACATGGGAGGGCCTGAAAATTATTTTTTTTTCATCGAAAATAAAAATGGCCTCGGACATGGTGGTTCGATCTTATCTGAAAACGCCCAGCAGCTTCTTTTCCATCAATGGTGTGTCGTTTGCTTCACTCACGTTTTCTTTTTGCAAGTGCCCTTAGTCCGTTGACATGCGCCGATGGTTAAGTGCTTGTCGACCTATTTAGCCCGATCTATTGAAACGTCGGGCTCCCAACTGTTTAGGACTTGGTTGGTGAAAATCTGTATTTCTCAGATTTTCGACCCAACCAAACGAAGTTCCGCCAAACGTTTTTACGTTTAAAACATGCATTTCCATATATTTATTTTTGCAGTAAGCGTCCTGTATGGGATTATTTAGAAGAATAGCATTTACTAACTCTCTTTCTGCACATTTCGTGTATTTGCCTTCATATCTATAATGTGAGCACACCGTCCTTTTTGGCTTACTCCGCGACCCGGTGTTTAACACTGCGAAAGAGTAAAAAAAACACGTTTTCGCAGACTCAACAGATGGCGTATTTTGAATATCGTCCTCCCGTGTTGGTTTCGAGCGGTTATGTGAGCTTCAGAGAGTCAAATTTTTTTATGTCAATAAAAATAAATATTTTATTATTGCCTGAAGACATGACAACATAAATAAAGGGCCGATCATCCTAAAGATATACATCATAAGTAAATGCACACCCAAATCATATAAGATACGCTCTGCAAATCCGTTCCGGCGTTTTTATCCTCAATAAGTGATTTGGAAGAACCTTACATTTTTTTGTTTTTTACCTTGAAGTTGATTTAAATAACATATGCGCTTCTGACACATATTCAACTTCTCAAACATATAGATGTCTGTTGCCTCCGTTATGTAATGAACAAATATTTTATGTGTATCTGGGCTGTATGAAAACAAAGTACATAGAGGCGCGTGGCGGAACTATGATGATGGTGCACGCAAACTGTCAGAAGGTGACCAATCAAATAGCTGCAATGTCGAGTACAGAATGAAATACTACTTTGCTTTATTTAACAAAAATAAAAAAGAAACAGCAAGGGTCCGGCTTATTTGGAATGCGAACGGACCGGCATCTTTTCATGAACAAACCTCAAACGCCAAGCTATGTCGAAAATGTTCCCTTCTGTACGCGCCATCTTAGGCCAGATTCAATTTAAGTACGAAGGTCACTCTTTTCTGCATGATTATTCTCATGCATCATGGTGCTGAGTGTAAACAGTGTTGGTCAGGAAAGCAAGCGTTGCGGTTGCCGCTCAGTGTTCCGATAAAAGGTAGACTGAAAGGGTTTGTTCTAAACCTTTCCTGACATTTTGGAAATATTACTGCTTTTAGCTCAGTTGCGTCGTCGTCATATATATTGTGAAACATGTTTTGTAAACTAGATTTCAGTATATATATATGGCGAGGACATGCCCATTTCATGATTTTAAGTACTACAATTCCTAAGTTCAAGAGCACAACCGGAGTCGATTTGTAATACTGCGACGCAGAGTTGTACCGATCAAGGGCATGTTAGGCGACCTGCCAGACTTATAACCTTTAGATTCAAATGAAATATATGAGACTGGGGTAAAAAAAAAAGAAAAAAAAAAACAGACGTTGAGTTATAAAAGTTAGTAAAGCTTTTTTTTTACTGTTTCATCGAAGTTAAATGACGAAATTTATTTTTGCTACTTGAAAATAAAAGTGCAATATACGAAAGATAAAAAAGGTATATAGTTACTCGTTTCACTGTTAAAATAGTGCCTATTGCCCAAAACACGCGGAAAATATATTTCCAGTTTTGCGGTTCAAACCGGTTCGAACCGGTTCAAACCGGTTCGAACCGTTATTTTTGCTCCCCCGGAACTGAACCGGAACTGAACCGAAAGTCGTGAACCCTAACCGGAACCGAACCGATAAAAATTTCGGTTCGACACTCTGGTTTCTAACGCAGCAAATAGCAGCAGATAGCGCCATATGAACAGCAAATGAACGAAAGTAAGCGACAACCGCAGGACGCAGTGGACAGTCTTATCTTTTCAATGTTGCCTCATTGAAGCTAAGTAAAAATACTTACCGTATATATATAATCAATACGCATCGTACGTAAGATATAACAGAATGTATTTTTGTATAGAACGTATTCATATTTAAATGGTTAGGCAGTAGACACAAGCATTCTTCACAGACAAATGCATGATATCAATACCGATGGGAAGAAAAAGGGAAAAAAAAACAGAGCATAAACTGGAAAGTATGGAAACACTTAACAATTAGCTGCTAAAAGATTAACATTTTGTCGCCACTGCAACTGATTCTTTTGAGCAAATATGAAGAAGAACTGAACATATATTTATTAAGCGGAATATTTTAAGCAAGAACTGAAACTGATTGCAATTAAGAAAGCCTGCATAATAAAATTTGCAAAATCGGAGATAGAAAGGCATTGATTAGTAATTTGGGTGACTTAGTTGGACGTGAATGTCAAAACTATGGAGGTGGTTAAGAATATATTATCTGGATGAAAGCGGAGCTTCATATATTTCATCATGAGCGTTTCCAAGGCGCGGTCATACGTTCTCCTGCTGAATAATATTTCTCGGGTAAACAGCCAACCATGAATGTTATGGAAGAGGAGAGAAGGTCTGCGATGGTCGCAAGAAATTCAAGAGATTGGGTAAAACAAACAAATCATTACAATTAACAGCGAAGCTGTATTTGAAGTTGTTTTTTATATCAGAAAATTACGAATATTTTGCTATAAGGTCGCCGTTATACCTAAAAAACGGTATACGAACTAATTGTAGGAATTAATCAATTCAGTTGAGGTTGAATTCGCTGTCATGCCCTTTCAACAAACAAGACCCCAGGACCGCATGTTGTTACTGATTAATTTTATATATTTCGAAGGAAACACTTTATGTCCGAGTTTGCACGATATTTTTAAGAACCTACAGAAACAAGTCGGCCGCCCTCCTTCCTGCGTACAATACTATGCTTGTTCCAACTAGAGATGAAAAAAATATTTACAAATTACTGACTATCGACCAGTCACAATATTTTCCAAAAGTCTGACAAACAGATTACAGCGCATAACTCGCAAGTTGTAAGGCAGACGTGTAGGATTCGGGGAAGGTTTATTCAGACAAATATTTATGTTGCGAGACGTGTGTTGGTGTGTGTAGACAACAGAAGCTCTCAGGGTGGGGTGCTGCAACTTAACCTCCCTATGTATTCAACAGCGTGAGTGATAATGTTGTTTTAAGTTTTTTTCGGGCACTGGTGTTGATGATAACCTTCATGGCGTTAAAACGTCGCACACCCCATGTTGTATAAACTGAAATATAAATAGAAGAGTTCCGAAGAGCATTTCGATTTTGTTGTGCAGTTCGAAAGGGCGATGTCTTATTCTCATTTATTTTTACTTTACATCTGAAGCCCATGTGCAAAAACATGGTTAGAAGTAGAAAAATAAAAGGCTTTTCGTTCTACAATATTGAAATTAGGATTTAGGCAAATGAGGACTGTTTCGCATACTTTTATACAAAAAATAAATGAGCGACAAATACAATAAAGTTCACTCGCGGATTTCGTTAGGCCACTGGAACTTCAGACAATCTAAATAAGCGTCGAGGATTCGGGCAAGGAGTCCTGGCGAAGACTCCCAAGCAATACGAAAGCATAGAGTGTAGTTTCAGTTCATAAGATTATGTACGAGTACCCTCGAATCACTACCTGAACAGCACATCTTAATGGCCCGGAGTTGCGACTGACTTGGAACGACGAACCAATAGCTGGTCTCACAGAAATTTGCTCGTGCTTGCACGTTCGACAATGTGCTACGTAATTTTGAAGGAAAAGTTGTGGACGGTCTTGTAGGTACTGCACTCCAAGCGAACAATTATTCAAAATGGCGCAAATCGTTTGCCGTGATAATTCTGTTTGACCATAAACAGGGGGACGGAAGAGACCGAGGAACGCCAGCGAGATCGGTCACGCATGCACGCCCAACCGGCCGCCCCCTCTCGTGGTTTTACTAAAACACATCAATGTGAATTTTACCGCACTCACAACATGTTTTGTGGGTACTAGATGGTGAACCCCGACTTCCGCATTTATTTTATGCCAGCTGGTTTCACGCTTTCTTCTCCTAAAAGACCAATATTATCCTATTCTGTGTGAAGTAATTCAGAATAGACTGGCATGCTCTCCAACTGGTTTAATAGTATCCTCCGCAGGGTACCAACCTTGTGAGTTAATAGGATATCGAAAAAAAATACTCAATGTATTTCATTTTTTAGAATGAAGGTTTTCAAAATAATATTTTATGTTTGTTCCGCGTAAAACGTTGACACGTGATCTCTAACGTATCGTTTTACCAGTATGAATTTTCCACTCAGAGTTCAGCGAAATTTCCTCTTACGATACACTCTACCGATTAATCTATTTAAATTTCAAAGCAGCGAAAGCCTTCTTTTTCGAAATTACATTGTCCAGTTTTTTCCCACCAACGTTGGACTACAATTTAAAAGAGTATTCCTCACTTTGTGCACAAGCTGTATGTTATGTAAGACACCTGAAAATATCGAGCATACGTTTATTCACTGTGAAGATGCCAGTTTCTTTGATGTTTTTCAGCGCACTCTAAAAAGGAATAGGGATGTTACAGCTTATTCACTTGTTCCTGAAAGCATCATCTGGCGATAACTTCCGGTACGTCATGGCAATGCTTCTAGCAATAAATACCGCATGGAATTCCCGTTTTGATATAAAAAAAACTAGAATTTGCGCCAAGAAATGTACGATTTGCCCAGTCGTGTGACATTCAAACAATAGTTCATGTCTGGCTGCATTTGTTTAACAGCCTCGAAAATATCAAACAGTTTTAGAAAAGCAAATTAGATTGTATCTAGTGAAGGTTGAATGACCACGTTGTGAACCAAACGTATCATATTCGATGTAACAAATGTACACAAGAAAAGCTGTGGCGTATGTCTGTGGTACAGCCATCGCTTCCCACGCAACGGATCGAGGTACGAAGCCCGAGGGCGGGGCGTGATCTTTTCGAAGATTTTTGAACGTCGACAACTGACACCCTATGGCTTATTTCGTCAAATGCAACACAAACAAGCCAGCTCTTTTTAGCTTTTTTTTTTCTTGTGATGACGCAGTAGGCGAAGGCAGTCTTCCTAATTGAAAAAAAGAAAGGTCGCGAGTTTGTGATGTTTAGTATTCATAAATCCACGCATATAATTTGTTGTTATGACCATCACAAACGCACTACGCCGTAATTCGTGTTGTATGTATGCTTTCAGATGAGAAAGTTGGCCGGCATTAGGTGTTGTCTTGACCCTTGCGTGGCTTCTTAAAAAAAACACAGTGTCGTGCTTTAGAAAGGCTGTTGTTAGGCTATTTTCGGAACTATTCCACTAGGAAGTTGTGCCACGTTTGTTTCTAGGGATCGTTACCTAGCGGGATGTGTGGTTAGGTGAACATACGACGACGTAATGTGACACGATTCCATCTTTGAGCTTAGTTTCAGTAACTAGCGTACCACAGCTCATATCAAGCCTTTTCGAACTTACGAAATGGTTTACTTGCCAGAAGTCAGCTTTTGGTTACTTCTTGATTATCAAGGAAAACCAAGCCATGTGGTTTGCCCAGGCTTCGCAGTTACCTGCTTACTGAACTTTCCACGCGGTCTTTGTCGCAGCCAAACTGAACGTTTAATACTCCTCGCTCAGCCAAGACAGTCCTTTACAGCCCTGGGGGTCCGTGTCTCTATCGTAGCATTAAGCTGGTAAAATAAAATCGTGTTGGAAGCAGCAAACATATTACAAATGCGTGTTCATTAACGATCAGCAAAAGCGCTCGGTACTATTTTTAGGGTTTTGTGTTTGCGCTCGCGGCGTTCGTTTCTATATTTCTTCTGGCGTACACGACGACAGTCATTATGGTAATTCCTGTTCATCGCTTTATATAAACCGAATGTTTCTGAAGTTGGGCCTACGTTATTACAGAATATGTTTGCTTCCAAGACACGAAGATGAAAGGGTGTCACGCAAGCGGACTGTTAAAAAATAACGTTCGAAATTCGAGCGGGTTGCAAACAGCTCGGCGCGTTCAGGCCAGATTGCAATATAGAATATGCGTAGCCGTTTGATACAGCTACCCCTTTGGTTGGGCACCCGTTTGATACAGGTTCCTGTTTAATAGGAGAAATGGTTCAAAAAGGGTACCTTTTTGATATGGCACACATTTGTACAGGCGACCTGGCAACTTAGGTAAATTCTTCGTGAGACCCATATGGATACGTTTGAAATGTGTTGACAAAGCAGTTGCAAATAGGGAGTCTCTGACGCTGTTCGGCTGAAACATTTACGCGATTTGTTAGCTTAGGACAGGGGTCTCCAAACTTTTTGAGGACCTGTCGCACTCTCAAGGGCCGGAAAACAAATAAATATTACAAATAAGTAAAAGCTATATTAATAATACCAGATGAGCATTTAAATAGAGGAGCTCAAGTTAGAGTAAAAACGAGAAGTAATCAAAGGTGGAATAATCCATATACTTTATTTAGAAATTCAGCATATAGGTAATTGTGACATGCGATAAGTGTGACTCAGAAAACTCACCAGGCATAAATGAAAGTGCATAGGAACTACGGAATATTCGCACAGATAAAAAAAAAAAACTAATGAGAACGGTAAACTGTTATGAGAATATGCAATAGTTTTCACACATGACTCATATCACAATATGCACGAGAACGCAAAGGAAATTTAACGTAGTTAACGATTTGAAAAAGGAGACTAAGCACGGTGAACCTGATGATGACAACATACGACTATATGCCACAAAACACTAAGCAGGATTTGAGCCGGAATGCATCAGAATTTTGACACATTCACCCGGGCATGATGTGCAGGACTAATGTGAGCGGTGTAGCTGACACTTCGACTTCATTATTTCGCAGAACTGCGGCTGCACGCTTGATGAGCCAATAATAAGGAGGGACTTCAAGTGTTCATCAGACAGGTTAGCCTTCGACATACAGTCAAGGCCGGAGTTGTTCCGAAACGCGGTTTCTGAGAGTCACGAGCTGTGGTAACGAACCGCGCGTGAAGAACCGAGCCGCATTGAACAGAGAGTGGCTTCTGAAAGAGCGAAATTGCGACTATTTGGAATTTAATAATGCCACAGTGTCCCTCTTATAATCATTCGACCATAATGAACCTGTGAGAACTTACTCATTTAAAAGATCAAGCCTTCGAGCTCCGTATTTGTGTCCAGAGTGGTAAATTAAACTCGATTACAAATATGGAAGCAGCAACAAATAATTATCACTGTGCAGTTTCTAATATAACTCCGCCATAGGGTCTCAGACGTACTTCACACTCCACAAAACCTGTGCGTAATGCGGTAGGGTCAAGACAAGCGTGTTCCTTCGATTTCTAAATTATTCAAACTCTGCATTCGAAACGCCAAGCACTCGTCGCGCTGTTTCATTTGTGAATAATCACGTCGGTCGACGCAAATTGCCCCTATGCCGAACAGCCCTTACTAACTAGCCATCGATCCTTCGCCGCACAGTCAGGAGGTAGGAACCGACCCAGTTGGTGGCTCGAATTCGTTGCTCATGTGGCCTTTTTCACGCTAAGAGAACTTACCAAATGCCATGCGCATATTCACGCTAAGAGAAGTTACCGAATGCCAAGATAGCTCCCCTCCGATAGGGTTTACTACATCTATTCTCGACGTTTGTTACAAAAAGGTTTTTGCATTCCCGCGACAACTTTCTCGCCATAAATGTTGACAACACTCGCTTGATGGGTTTCCGAGCCAGAACATCGCGGAGAGCTTAACCAGCATCGTTGCCTACCTCCACAAACACGTACCCACGGAAGCAAGCAAACACACGCAGAGACAACCACGCACACACACAACACTCGCACGCACGCACGCGCACACACACACACACACACACAAACACACACTCTAACATACCACACTAACACACACACACACCCATAAACACACACACGCACATGAACACACACACAGACAGGCACACACACACACGCGCGCCCGCGCACACATCTATATTTCATATTTTATCTAGATACTGATGGAAATAGGATATGAAAAAAAAAACTGTTATCGCGACTCTAGAAAAAAGATATTGTTTTTAATTTTATTACCTCGAAAGGCTTGCACCATTATTTTTTTGTCAAACGAACATGCATTCCTGCACTTAGCAGAATGTTTATTTATTCAACCCACAGTTTTGATATTCCTGTGACCTGCTCGCCTCTCAAACTATTGGCATTATGTAAAAGAAAGCGGTAGACGTAACAGATGTTTCAGCACATCTTTATATTCCTTCGTATTCATAACTAACCAGAAAAGATTGACACGTGCTGCAATCCATCGAAAACGCCCTTTTGCAAACTCTGACGTTCTAGGCTGTATCAAAACTGAGGAACAAATTTGTATTGTTGAGTGTAAAGATACTGGCGTTTGCATTGCATTTTATTAGAACCTGCAGAGTTTTACGCTTCTGTAAAAGGCGCCTATAGAAGGCAATATGCGCAATATAGGGAAATTTATGTTGTTGTAAACAACCGACTGTTCACCACGTCTTTGTTGCCTTGCAGTATTGACGTTTGAAAAGCAACGGACAGAAATACAAACACAAGCGAATGCATTTGAGAGCGACGACAAGCAATATATAAAGGTCAGCATTAAGAAAAAAAATAGATCAGTTGGAAAACCGATTATTCGGTAAACAATCATCTTCCTTTCATAGAAGGTCGCATAAGGCGATGGGATGCAACAATGTAAACATTATGGCTCAAACATGTGGCTGATCTCTCAACAAATTGCGTGATATTTTGACAACACCTTTTTGCAGTTTTCAGACAGAGCATAGAAACTGCCTTGGTGAACTCTCCTATAGGGAAAGATTTTTAAATCTACGTGTTTCAAACAACCATAATTTATCTAAGTAAACTTTCACAAACAAATGTGGGGTGAAAGTTTCTACGGCACATAATGTTCGATATTTACAAATATGCTCAACCGAAATTTCGATTTCGCAAAATAAGGCCTCAGAACCGTTGAACTGAACGATACGATTTCCAAAGCATCGCGCACACATCGTAAACTCGAAGAAATGGACGTGTATTTAGAAAAAAAGCTGATGATCAAGCAAGGAATCTGACGTCACGATACTCTTGGAAGAGTTGAGAATGATGGGAAGATACCTCGCATCTGTCCTCATCGCTTCGGTTCATTAGCTCGACGGGACGAAGCGAAGAATAGACTGAACGAGAATCGTGTCGTGACATTTCACGTACGCCACGTTGGGATATTGAAACAATCACTTTTCCAAAACTAGAGCCATTCGTTAAAAATACCGCGGCATGAGTGATGTTTTCCGGTTTTGCAGGGACCCACATATCTCTTCAGCATTGTTTTGTTAGCTCCATATTTCAATTCAGCATTCCTTTACGGCGAAAACGACAGGCATAGTTCAAGAACTTGTCCGCGAATCTAAAGGATCATGTGGATTACGCTGATACGTGAGATACAATTGAGTTTAAACCAGCTCAGGAGGGCCGAAATCGAGAACTCAATGCAAAAATTCTGCATATAAAAATGTCTGCATCTCCAAAGCACTTTTTTATTTCGCAGTGCTGTATAAAGAAGTTTCATAGCTGGCTTTAGCTATATATTAAGATGTATCTAATGACAAAGCGTGTGTGGATCACTTTCTGGTACATAGAGTTGACGGAATAAAACTTATGAAACGATGAATTTCAAAGCCTCATGAGAAGTGCCCCATTTTATACAGATGTCAGAACAGAGTGTCGTTACCAGTCAGGAAGAATGGTGGGTTAGGTATTGGTTTCCACGGGATACCCATCGCTACAAAGCGGACAGCAATGAACATTATTCTATCTGCAAGTTTTAAACTAAAAAAATATAAGTGTTTTTAATTATAATTTCAAACCAATCTGGTCAATGAATTATATTATGGTGCTCAGTAAATTATACATTTGGAAAATATTCGTCCCGGCCATTTCCATGAGCGTCGCCTGCATACAGTATCAAAGAGCGCATCAGCTCTAAAGGCCAACGAGGTAGATGCTTCACAGTGATAAACCAAGGCTCCGGTCCATACACGCTATGGACCCGCCCCTTAGGCCGCCATGTTCGTGAACAATTGTCGCTACACGTCCAGTTGCTTAAACAAATACATGACGTCACAGGAAAGATAGCATTGCTCAGGGAGTGGCTGTCAGTAGTAAAGCCGGAGCTTGTCGTATGCACTGCTCGTTGTCGTTTTTCTAAACTAGTACATCTGAGATGCGGTAGCCCCAGTGTGAAGCCGGTCAAATATGACCTCGGATCTTTGCTGGGTACTTTATGTAGCTATAATGTGTAAATACGGAGGAATTTCGATAACACATTTCGATACCGATCGTCTCTGATATTGCCACGAAAGACAGATTACCCTTGCGTTGCTCGGGCTTCGGATCGATGCGGGTATCTGAAGAATACAGTTTTACCCAGCGTCTTTCCAATCTCATTGACCATGTGGACCTCCCTGACTTGCAGTGATCTGTGTGCTATGTATTCGGATACGCTCTTTTACTACTGAAACTGCGTAAGTGGTGCCTTGCAGTGTGCAGTCGTGCCGCTTTGCACGAATGACTGGAGGCTCACTTTGTGCGGCGTACCGAAGATCCGCCTTGAAGCCGATAGTTCTGGTGCCGTGCTAGATCCATGGTGTGCAACATACTAAATCTTTCTCGCATAGACTTGCAGTGTCACCAACTACAGTCCTTGTAGTTCAAGGCCATAAACATGGTCGAGCATTCGTTGAAGTTTACTTTGTCCTCGACAGTCGTCGAAACACCGAAGGAGATGGTTTATTCGGACAGCTAGAGGGTAAAGCAATTCCTCTTCGTTTTTGGTCATGATAAACGTTCCTCAGTCTGTGTTGTATTATTGACGCGCATGCCTGGTCTAGTCGTTAGTCACTTATTGAATCAGTCTTTTGCTATTCTGGAAATTTACAGCCCATGCTCGGCTGTCGTCGTGTGTCGTCGTGTGCTGGGTACATTACGCCATGCTATCATCCTATTACACATTCGAGGAGACTTGAACGCAGCTTTTCTCTCCGGGGCACGGCAGAGCAAGTAAAAGTCGAGAGAATCCGTAGACCCAACCCCGCAAGTAGACCGCGAATAGCCTGAACCCCGAGCCAGATGTCGCTACTAGAAGACGCACCAAAGAACAGTGTCCTTCCAGAAAAATCGAAGCGGACTATCCCGCATAAACCTTTCGCTAAATTATCCAACTACCAGCGACAACGCCGGGAAGCTTGATACACGCACGCTACGCTCTCGACCTCATGGAATACAATATTTCGGGAAAAAAGTGAAAATAAATCGCTATAAAATGCACTTGCAAAAAGGACTTTGTTTGATATATTTGCCTTCGAACAGTTATTGGCGCAGACGCCAGGGATTCAAAGTGTGCACCTACGTTTCCTGATTTTCTTCTTTTATTTTATGCTTCGCTAATTAGAGAAAAGGTCAATATAAAAACATTTGAAGTTACAGCAATGTACGGAAATAAAGTTGAACCTACGCCTCCTTATGTTTCGCGGTGTTTATCGCCTTGACGTTAAAATGAAGATTATGTTCTTGAGTTGAGAAGTGATGGATGTGAAATATATTGAAACAAAATTGTGGTTCTCAAGAATAGATAAGCAGCCAAAAAAAACACATCAAAGTTGAGGAAGGTACCCTAAAATGCCAACAAGGCTATCAGGGATGGTAAACAATCTATGAGTCTCCACATTTTGAAAGCGTTGCAAATATGGCGAGTGTTTTTTGTTTTTTTTCTTACAGATTTGTTTAAAAAAAACGTGAAAGCTACGATTTGCGATTTGTGCGATTGAGTTATACGCCCGGGGGGACATTATGTGGGTGGATAATCTTTGGGATTAGTCGGCTAATTGATAAAAATTCGTTAAGTAACTTATTACTTAACGAAAATAGGCATGTGGTTTCAATTAGAAGCTTGTTGAGCGATATCGAAAACCACTAAATCAGTCATTTTCAGAAAGACTCAGCGCGTGAGAAGCGTAGTATTGCACTAAACTCACCACTCATGCAGCAGGTACAAGGCTAGCGGTTGCGTTAAGGCGCCCTCGCATTTTTTTCGTCTCTTATGTAGCCCCAGGCTTGTACCTGCTCCACGAGTCGTAATCTTGGCGCCCTACTGCACTTCTCACGCGCTAAAAGTCTTTCTAGAAATTACTGATTTAGGGGTTTTGGACGACGCTCAGGAAATTTCTGCATGGAAGCATATGACTATTTCCACTAATTAAAACAGATTTCCAAGACGCTTTGCGGGACGTGGTTGACAGCCAGGATATCATCGGAATCGGCCAATTTCAGATTAGTAACGTCTGGATGGTGGGCTCCGAAAACGCATTGGCCAAGGCTGAGCTTGGGACGAAGGACCGATGCCTAACCATTGACCCAGACACAACGGACGTCAAACAGAAGCTTCTTTGGCTACAAGTTTACTGTGAGCACAAGCGTATTGAAGGAGCACTGTCGTTTTTTTGGCATGGTGCGTTCGTTTGTTAGAAAATAATTGCGTTGTGCGCGAGAGAAAGAGATGGAGACGCATAACAGAGAATTGGCGTTGACCCTTCAAGAGGGAATGAACGCGAGCGACATACTGCACCAGCTCCTGGTGTTCGACTGTCGAAGCTCGGTGCTCCGTACCTGGCCGCCCTCCACTATTTCTACGATGTTACCGAATTGGTCACATTCGTCGCGAGTGCAGGACCACACGATGCGGTGAATGCCGATGCTATGGTCATGCAAAAAACTAATTGCGTCACCGCATGTGTGGACAAGCGCCGACAAGCGAGAAGCAGAGCTGAAAATGTTGTTCTGGAACACCTAATCGACATAAGCGAAGTGTTCGATGCACCAAAATAAGTCATCCCTTCCAGCACCACTCAAAGGATACAGCTCGTAGCCCGACTGCACCGCCCCCCTCCCCCCCCTCCCCTGACGTCACCCCTGAGTTGGCGACGATCACCGCTGAATATGAAGGATCTGAATTGTTTGTGCAAGACTACTCTCGCACATCTCCCATGGAGTATTTGTCAGAGAGCGACTTCCCCCTTTAAGTACAAAGTCAGCGGTTGCTTTACAGGAATCGTTACCTCGGCGAAAGCGCTCGACCACTTCCAGTGGAACATCTGTCAAAAGACCCGCCAAGCACCTGAAAAATAGTCTGAGTCGTCTACCAAGGATACCGCAATCGGCCACAACAGCGACGAGAGAGTCGACGTAAAACGCAGACAAGGGGAGGTTTGTGAGTACCCTTAAAAAACGGGCCACACCGCCTGCTGGCGCAGAGAAGGACGGTGATGAACTACCCTCTTGACAAAACCCTCCTTAGAATTTCCTCCCCTGAGCTTCGCTACCATTTACGTCAGAGGGCTGTGTTCACGTGCACGTCAAACCCAACAGTATAGGGTCGTCTCAAAGGTACAGCTGGACTTTATTGCCTCGGAGAGACAAATATACCGTCCGACGAGGGCACCGGTCCTGCTTTGGAGCCTTTCTTCTCAAGTTATAAGGTATGTGTGAGCTACGCGGATAGCTTGTCGGAAGGGTGCCTTTCGTTCTTGAGGAAGAGATTAGTATACTCATCATTTTTAAACTCTGTGGATCATAAGGGCAGGTTCATATGATGTGAAAATTTGTTTTTAAATGGCATCTCCTGGCAATTAATTCGCCTATATGCCCACAACAATGTTTTACAAAAATGGTTTATTTTTTTTAATATTGTCCTTTTTCTTGACATTAAAGGGCAAGTTGTTCTGTTAGGTAATTTAAATTGTGTCTGTAATATCACTGATAGATCAGTGCCTCGATCCTACAAAATCTGACAGCAGTGGTGACATACTAAACAACCTCACATATGACTTCCACCTATCTCATGTCAGTGATTTTCAAGTTACTGCTAGCCGATTCACTCACATTGATGCATTAAGTAACGCGAGGCTTAACCTAGTTTACGTTTCAAACAAACTTTGTTTTGCATGTGGCTACTTATGAAGTAAAATCTATGACCCCTTCTGATCATTGTCCTGTAAAGGTTCGTATTGAAGCAGACGTACGTAATAAGTCACGTCCAGAATGGGAATTATGGAAATTGAACACAAGGCTTCTTGGCTCTGATGATTTTCAGAATTTTGTTCCGGACTGTTTAAGCAATATGTCAACGAATGAAACATTTAGCATTTTCGCCCAATGGGACTCATTCAAAGAAGAGGTCAGAAATGAAGTGATTACATTTACTTGTACTGCGTTCTTTTCCGCAAGAAAAACGAAACTGCCCCTTTACGAAACTCAATAGTCTTTAAGAACTACAATGTGAAAAACCTGTTGAGTTTCAGGAAGAAATCATTCTTTCTAACAGTCAGCTGCAGCGCTATGAGCAAAATCGCTACAATGGTGCACTGGTACGCTCTAGATGTAGGCGTTTCTTGTCGTCTGAAACACCCTCGCAGCGTGCCATTGACGTTAAAAGGCGCAATGGGCTTTCCAAGAAAATCAAACATTTTGAATACAATGGAATCTTCTCAACCAACGATTTTGATATTATGCGCACATTCAAACCCCAACTATAAAATTTACACCGGGAAGCGCAATCTTCTGACAGACAAAAGGCAGAGACTTTAGTTTCTATGTTGCTTAAAGTAAGTGAAATTCAACGCGAACTACTTAGTGGACCAGTAACTCTGGTGGAAATTTGAGGTGCGATTGATCAGTTGTCTAACTCTAAAACGCCAGGACCGGATGGACTCCCAGCCGAGTTTTACGAAGAGTATAAGGAATTACCGTGCCCATTCTTCCACAAAGTATTTCTGGAAGCTTAAGATTCCAAACGCTTACCACCAACATTTTGCAGCAGCCATGCAGTATTAATCCCCAAAAGTAAGGATACAGATAAACTTACGCAAACTTATGCACGTAGAATGATACCCCCCTATTAGTCTCTGCATTATGGACTATAAGATATTAACGGCGTTACACGTATCCCTTGAGGCCCAGACTGTAAGCTCGTCTAGAAGACATATATCCGATACCTGGTGACCCGTGTTTTGTAGTGGAAAGCGGTATATGTTCGGGCTTGTCCAGTACGACTATACTGGTGGCAGACATTATCCTGCATCTAGCAGAATATAATATGGTAGTACATATATTCAATAGGTACATGCACTATATTGCTAATTATGGAGGAAGCTAGGACACGAAGTTCCACTACACATATACAGAAAGCGTGAGTTATTCTGAAAAAGAAGATATCAATCTGAACAACAATTTTTTACGATGTTAAAAAGAAGGTTATTTTGTTTGGTCTGACTGCTGCTCTGGACTACCTTCACTACATAACATTAGGGAGTTTTCGCAGATCGTTTCCGCCGTCCCGCAACGTTCTCCGCAACCGGCTGCGATACCCGGAACTCTATGGTCAACGCCATCGGCCCGCAGGTGCAGCAGCGGCTTCTTCGTTGTAGAGGAATTAGCGGAGCGGCAAACGCGCTCTCAGAAAAGTCCCTATTATGCGACGTACTGAACTAACTCCTAGATAACAAAACCCTTGTGCTGATAGAGATGTCGTCATCAGTGAAGACCAACGCTGGTCACAGTTTGGACACGACGATTGCGTGAAGGTGCGGCTCAATCTTGACTGACAGCCGCGCGCACCGTTGCACTGGTTTCCATTCTGTGTCCAGCGGTGGCCTCCTCTGATGACGCAAAAAATGTTAGCACTGCGGTATTGTCTTCTGGGCTGTGGTAAGTAGCGACAAGCCCTCCTTCAAGGCACTCCTCTCCTCGCTGTTGTCGTCTGCTAGCCCGTAATCCACCATGTCCTTCCTAACACGCCTAGCATGGCTGTGTTCGAAACCTTCTTAGTTACTACGGCAAGGCATGTAGTTTGGGGAGGTTGGTGGTACATACTGTTTGGAGGGAACAGCGGAAAAAAGACGTGGGACGAGGTCGAAGAAACACACAGACAGGGCGCTGACTTACTACTGAAAGTTTATTGCTCTGAAGAAAGAGAAATAAACACAAAAAGGAGGAAGGGGAGAGAACAAACAAATCAAACCAATAACATGCGGCATCACCCACGCCCACGCTCCGTCACACGAACCTGCCACACTTTCTTACAAAATCAACCTCGTCATTTGCAAGGGCAACCGAAGGAGCGCTCACACACGTGTCAGCTCCGATAGACGCGATAAAAAACGCTTCGTCTATCTCCCTCGCAGTTTCGCTTTTGTGACGAGAAAAAATCTTTATGTCACGAAATGACGGCGTGCAACCACACCTGTCACAATCAACCGCTAGGTTTCCTGAGGGCGAGGGGCGCAAAGAAATAGAATGTTCCCTTGCCCTCACGTTTACACAACGCCCGGTTTGATCAATATACACCCTGCCGCAGGGCAGGGGGATCTGGTACACGACCCCGCTTACACAGGCGACGTACGCTGTGCGATGTTTGACTTCGCACACAACGGAAGGGCGTCCCTCTCTACTAACAGCAGCACAAAGGTGTGAAAGCTTAGATGGCGCCGAGAAGACGACAGGCTGTTTTTGGCTCTCCAAATTCTTATCATCCCATAGTCATACATGCCCTTTCGTGTTTGCGTTTGTCATCCCCTCTTTGATGACACAAAAATCCTGAGGGGGCATGCCAGCAGATTCGGCAGGGAAATCATAGAATCGTTCACCATGACCAGAGCGAAAACAACGTGTCAAATCCTTCCCTCCTGCTGACGAAAACGGAGGTTGAATTTTTAAACTCCGAGATAACCCTACCACCCTGACTTGCACTTCGCGTGTCTTATCTTTCCTTCTCTCCCCCTTCTCTCCCCTACTTCTACAGGGTATAGAGTCGGCTGCTCGCTGTTGAACGTTTACTCGTCTGTTGCAAGTTGAAAGATGTGGTTGTGTTGTCCCTGTTTTAATTGTTTTATTCTTTCTTCATCCATGACTTAAACCAACACGCTCTTCTCCCAAGCATATTTATTTGATTTTCGCCTGTGCCATGGCGTAACAAATGGGAATAGAATAAAATTATGGACTTGAAAATTATAAACCCAACGAAAAAAAAAATGCGTTTTGGAGGATGGTATTACAAACACTGAACAAAGTTACTAGGAGTGGTGGGAGTCTGCGAGATCTTCGCATCTTGCAAGCACAGAAAATTAATACGTAAATCTAAAGTACCTAGTTTAAACTCTACTTGGTGTTGGGGCCAGTATTTGTAGTACCATATCAATGTGTTTGTGTTTTCCGTTGACACGGAAAACACAAACACATTGCAGAAAAAGGCATTGTCGTCCTGCAAGTCTCGTCACAGATCTTGCGCGGAAAATGCTTGTTTGCGCGCGCGAGAGCTAAAAATAAGCATTCCCGCGGGAATTCGCCTATGCCCAACAGAATAAGTGCGACGCGCAAACATTAAAGTGCCTTATAAGGATGAAATTTCAAGTATTCCAATAATACAATTTCGTGTACAAGTAAAATGTACTAGTGACCCAATATAATCTACAGATTTCTCAACCATTTTTTTTTGTGTCTACCGGAATAAACATGCCTCAATTTCCTTCTTGTGAAGCATTGAATATGCCATATATGGGACGCCCATATGTTACTGACATGCGTAAAATACCCAGGGTGTGTATTTAAGGGCTTATACATTTTTAAATTAAAACCTTGACAGCCTCACTAATGCGGCTTGTGGAGTTAAGTAATAGGACCATAGGGACACAATATGAGAGGTGTTCACCGTGTTTATGAGCAGATTTTCTTCTACGGTGTGACTTATATTGAAAATTTTAGCGTTCGTAATGCAGTGTTGGTACGCTAGTGTACATAGACAAAATAATATTATAACTTTAATTAGCCAGGACATATATTATTCTAGATTATAAATTGCAAAGAAACATTTCCTGGAAACATATACTGGCATACGCTCTTGTCATTAAATTGAATTCGGAGTAGGAAAATTGTGATTCATGGTTCCAATGGAATCGTTGAGATTTCTCACATGTTATGGTCAAAGCAGGTGCCAGATAATTTTTGATTCGGTAAAAAATACATTCATGCAGTAATTAAAAAAAAACTTTCGTGGTACTTCACTTTTATATTTCGTCGGGTCAACCCACCAAACGAATTGAACTTGTTTGTGTCTAAATAGAGTGGCATAGGTTATGCAGTTTTTTTTTTTCGCGAGGTTTTCTTACTAAATTACGCACATATCCGCAGTCAGCAAGAAAACGCATGCGTGTGCCGTAGTCTGTTCAGAGACCTTTGGACTTTCGTCAAGCCTAGGTTGTTTCAAAGTCATGAACAATAGGTATTGTTTAGCTTGAAGAGCTGCCGAAACGGCAGTGAATTTTGCGTCGATGCTAAATAACTCTAATCTTAAAGTAAACACGTTGTTAAGAGCAACTGGTATCTGAGGGACGGGACCGGGGAAATTGCTTTCCCGTAATTAATCATAAACAATTTGCATTGTTAAGGATGTTGAAACTGAGGAAATGGCAGTGAAGCTTGTTTGGAGGTTGAATAATTCTCACTTCCCTGTAAAGATGCGGTTCCGGAACAATAATATAGTAGGAATGTGGTCCGTTGCTTTTCTTTAGCGTCATCAACCGACGATCATTCGTGGTTTCAAAAGTGACAAATGAACTTGGACATTAATACATAGGCGCAAATGATAATCCGCTGAAGAAGGTACTGCTTTTTTACACGAGACTATAACGGCCAATGCTTTAAAAATAATAAATGAATGCCAGTATCTCTGTGTACCTATCTGTTAGTTATATTTACCTGCAATTTAATCTGGAGTTCACACATTAGGCAGGTTATTGCCAAAGAGTTTAGAGGGATGTGGTCGGTGCGAAGGACTATGGTGAACTATACACCTGTATCGAAGCTAAGGTCGTATAAACTTCTAATCCACCCTTTAGTATAATGTGATAACATCCTATGGGCCCCCACTCACAGTTGTATGTAGATATGTTGGAAGGGGTTCACAACATTTCGTAGGTTAAAAGTCAAAGTCAAATTTGGGGGTTTTACGTGCGGAAGCAACGACGGACATCTGGCACGCCCCAGCGGAGGACTGAGGATTAATTTAGACCACCTGGGCATCTTTTGACGTGCAACCGAAAGCTCGGTTACACGGCGCCTCCTCCGCAATAAGCCTCCGTCAGATTCCGGGCACCTCAGCCGGGATTCCAAACCGCCACATGGGGATTCGTAGGCCAGCGCTCTCGCCTCGGAGCAACCGAGGCGGCTATTTCGCAGGTTAATATATAATTCATATGACACAGAATCACGTGTTTTACCGTTTTATTCTTCGTCGCGACCGCCTGAGTTGTCATGTCTATTTGAAGGTAAAGCTCCTTAAGTTTTAACAGTGTTTTATACATAACAAAACTTGCCTAACGTTTATATCTATTTTCACTATGACATGAGCCGTGGCCGAAGAGGGCAACAGAGGAAATCGATTAGTGAGACACATTGCATGAAAGACGATTTAATATATTATTTTCCTCCGCGCACATTGCTTTGATTTAAACGATTTTACCCGTAGCGTCACGGGTTTTGTCTCATTTCCTGCATTTTCTGGTGCCATTGAGGAACATTTCATCGTTAGAATCGGCTTCATGAACTTAAGAGCTGATTCTGATCCTGACTTGTTTCTGAAAGTTATTTTCTATATAGAATAATATTCTGGCTATACCATGCCTTGGCCTCGACGAGTTCGCCTTGCAGGATCTACAAAAAAATTAAATAAATTCATGAAAATATTTTTGAATTGTCTCTTATAGGGCTGCAAAAAATATAAATGGCGCACAATAAAAAATAGACTAGCAAAAGCAGTCCTTAAGGAAACCGATTATATCTTTTGATTGACATTTGCATATTTAGTGTTCCATTTTGCAATCGTCAGTCAGAAATAAATTCTCCCACATTGCTACATTTTGTCTCCTTAGAAAAGCAAATTGTATGTGTAGGGCATCTTCAACACACAAATTGTCGTTACACATAACTCCTCGAGCAGTATGTTAACTTGCAGTCGAAAATGTAGGCTAGGCTAATTACACGAGGTTCTGTTTACTAAAATTGCTCACGATCTCGCAGTTTTTAATTGCGGTCGAGCATAAACCTTTTATGTCAAAATGTGAATCAAGGTTCTTTCCATTTCCTCTTGCAACTTGGAAGTGCTAGCATAGTTACAAATTTACCGGGTGATCAGGTCTTTCAGAAGTAATAAAACACTGATATGAGTGAAAGGAGCAATAAGTGTAAATTATTTATTCACGAGTCTAATTTTGTTCTCAATAACAAAACAAGCGCCGCTCCCAAAAGCGAATACTGGAGCAAAGCTTGGCCAATAGCTCAGTACTCTAATTTTGAGAGTCTGCATTCGATTTATGGAAGCAGTCGCTTTTTTCGTCCCTTTATAGGCCGACATACACTTCGCGCTGATCACTTTTGCCCGCCTCCTCCTTTCCACGCCCTCTGCATGTTTCCCAGTGTTCCAACTTGGCTGTCCTCGCATTAGGAGACCTGAGTACCAAGAGAATCACCTTCCCTGCAGAAAACCAAGTTCGCGCGTCGGCATTTATAGTACGCTTTATACTCTTTTTCTTGCTTTTAAATTTTTCTGTAATTCAAAAGTTATGTTTGCTGGGGCTCACAAACTGAAGCATAATGACTGTTATCTGCTTGCGCTCTCCACTCCGCCGTCATAGGGTATATGATTATTATTTTATTTGCAAGTACAATTTTGCGTATAAAGTCAACATATAGTTTCTTTTTATCACAAGGAGCCGGTGTCATATCTGAGCATGAATAGAACCATTTTAATCCGAATCCTCATGATCATAAAATCTTGCATTAAATACAAGAAAAAAAATAAAAGAATCGTAATCAGTACGTTTTCGAGTTTAAACTGTAGAAACGGCCTCAAGAATTGACCCCCTCATGTTCAGCAGTGTTTACCGGCATTATATTAAAATAAATATTTTATTCCCGACATTGTCGTGGCCAAATGAGTTGACGAAACAAATTGTGTGTATGAAGTGCACATTACTTCCCAAAAATGAAACTATGGGTTGAAGGGAAGGCACTTCAAAAAGCGTACGCATTTACTGAGAGTTTTGTGCAATACGCAACTGCTCTGCATTTTGTTATAATAAGCATTGTAAATGAATATGAATAGCTTGTGAACCAAATTCATATTCTACATGGATTTCGGATACTCTTTCAAGTATTTGATATGGCTGCGGGAGGTCACATGGAAAACACTCAACAATGGGAGAAATCGATTACAGTCTGTGCAAAGGTAAAATCGTAGATCTTGAGCGCAAGGTGCTCGTTCACGCAATCGCAAGTAAAAACTAGGCGTCTCCCCTGGAAATGACGTTTGACCAAAATCCTAAGGGCAATGCGCACATATTAAAGTAAGTCATGAGTAACAAATCTTTAAAAACTCCAACGACACGCCTGATGTAAGTACCAGATTTCACAGCCATACTTTTCTCAATTTGCATTGCCATAAACCAAACTCTATAATAATGTGCATTTTTATTCCTCACTTACGCTGTTCTGTCATATATACGTCATCCAATTACCGATGAGCAAATGAACAATAGCACAGTATGAAAATAAAAAAGTCGAATTAAGTGGGTCATGTTTTTTATTGTTTTTCTTGAAAGCGTCGTCGACTTCCTGGGAGAGTTTATGTACACATGCTGTCAAGCCGGCTTCCACGTGGTACGCCACCAAAGAAAGAAACCCGGAACCACACGTTTACGATGCGTTCAAAGACAAAATAATATATATATATATATGTATATATATATATATATATATATGCACGTAACAATTCGAAGCGAGACTTCCGCTCCTGTTTATTGAACATTCCACAAACACAAGGCCAGCTGTAACTTCAAAAAACGCATTGGCCATCTGCGGCAGCAAAACAATTGTCAGGAGCCAGGCTTATCACAAAACGCAATGTCTGAAGCACGAGTATACATGTATCTAACTCTTTTCGATTTCCACTAAAGCACCACACCTCCGGGACCTTGCATTTGCCAAAGTCAAACGCTCAGGTCCAGTAGAATGAGGGGAGCCGCACTGCTATGTGTCGTCTATTAATACCAATCGTGAAGAAGGATTCTCCCAGCCACCACCACAGGGCGCCGAAGCGCCATCTTGTAGGCAGAAGTGCTAACAAAGTTAAGGTGGCAACATTTATCTCCCTAGTCGTCCCGAGAGCACGAAGTCGCGTGGTGCCCCACTGCCCCCTCGTGAATATTCGAGTTACACTAGAAACGTGGCAGACAACACTTTTTCAAACAACGCCAACATGAACATTCAATGCTTCCAGTACGAACCCCGAGGCCCTTTCTACTCTTTGTGCTTCGCATAAGTCTACGGTCTCGGAGGCCCCAGTCAATGATGCTCCGGAGCGTCAAAATCACAACAGATTCCCCCAGGTCCAGGGTGGAATGGTATTTTAACTGGCCGCTTGGTTCTGGCAATGACCAGGAGCCTTCGGCATCCAGTCAAGTCTGGAGTTGTTCAGAAACGCGGCCTCTTAGGGTCAGGAGCTGTAGTGAAGGATCGTGCTTGAAAAACCGAGTCATAGTTAAAAAAAAAATTGCCGTCTGTGAGCAAAGTTGTGACTATTTGGCATATAATATTGCCACAGTGACCCTCTTGAAGTCATTCGACTTTAATAAACATGTGAGAACTTAACTATTTAGAAGTTCTAGCCTTCGAGCTTTTCATGTGTGTCCACAGTGCTCAATTAAACTCGGTTACGAATATGCGAGCAGCAACAAATTAGTTCTCACTGTACAGTTTTTAATGTAACTCCGTCACAGTGTCTCAGACGTACTTCGAACTCCATAAAGCAGTGCGTACTGCGGTAGGGTCAAGACACGCGCGTTCCTTCGATTTCTAAATTCTTCAAATTCTGCATTCGAGACAGAAATCACTCGTCGCGCAGTTGCATTTGTCAATAATCGCATCGGTCAACGCACAGTATCCCTATGCCGAACGCCCGTATTAAAAACCACTTGATCCTTCGTTGCACACCGTCAGGAGTTCGGAATTTCACCAGCGCTGAAGCGGGCGCGTGTTCCAAGAAGCTAGCGGGTGACCGCACACAGAAGCTTGAAAAACGCGACCGCTGTGAGTGAAACTCTAAAACAGTTTTTTTTTGTTGTTTTAAGCGAAGGCCGTATTTTATAACTCAGTGTCTGCCACATTCACACATTTGTAATAAGCAAAATCGGTTGTGTGTAACATGTTACTTTTTTTTCATCTGTTTCAGTTACGTTTACTAACATAAGAAGTGTTATGAATAAACGAGATCAACAATTAACTCTGTTGTCAGCTCAACGAACGCAGACCTAATCTTTCTTACGGAAACATGGCTTAGTAAACATGTCTGCAGCTCTGAAATTTTCCAAGGAGATAAAACATATAATGTATATCGTTTTGACAGAGACGGTAGACATGGGGGTGGCACACTCATAGCCGTATCACAGAGCATACCTTCAATTTGCGTAGATGTTGCTTCCGATCTAGAAATGGTTTGGGCTTGTGTCACTTTAGATAACACAAGAATTTAATTGGGTGTCTGCTACCGCCCCCCAAACAGCGCATTGACATTTATTGATGATTTACATGACGTTATGAATTCGAGTGTTTGTCAGTATCCCAGTTCTATTTTTTTATTAGGAGATATTAAATTTCTTGATATCATGTGGTTTGATCCACCTTCTTTTCAACGTGTTTCAACTCAGAGTCAACTTTTGTTTGGATCTGTGTGGTGTTTCAATTTGACACAGCTGGTAAAGAAACCAACAAGGTATGCCAATAATACAGGTAACACACTTGATTTAATTCTGTCGCCACACCCTGACCTTCTATCTGCCCTTACGTATCTTCCAGGCTTAAGTGATCGCTCGTTGTTAAATTTTGATCTTAAAGTTGCTCCCCCAATCAATAGGAAAAAAGTAAAGCTTATTACTGACCACAATAAAGCCAATTTTGATCCTATTAACCAAAAACTGTGCAGCTATCTGGACATATATCTGCCAGAATTTGATCAGCGAAGCGTGCAGGAAATTGGAGATTATTTTGTTTAAAAGTAAACGAACTGACTGATGCTCATGTACCCGTCAGGCGTATTCAATCTGATGATAAAGCACCTTGGTATACTAACACCCTAAGACGTCTTTCCAGTAAAAAACAGCGACTTTCTCGTTCAGCTAAATTACGTAACACGATAGATCGGTGGGAAGCATACTTTGCTGCTGAGGTCGAATATTCCCAAGCTGTACCTGCCCAAGTAGCACGCCAGAGGAATGCCCAACTTGGGCAAAGGTCTGGCAAACATAAGGGCCCAACTTTGGCGCAGTTAGGTTTTTGCACCATGGCACTCATCAGTGCCAAAGTACGGTGCCTAACTATAGCCTTAGTTGGGCGATCCTAGGGCATGCCAAAGTTTGGCTCTTCTCTGGTACGCCAGAGGAGTGCCAAAGTTGGTGCCATACTTCAGCCATAACTGCCAGAGCAACGCCTAATTTCGGTATTTGGGACGTGCCAATGTTTGACGTTTCTCTGGTCCGCCAGAGGAGCGCCAAAGTTGGTGCCATACGTCAGCCATACCTGCCAGAGTAACGCCTAATTTCGGTATTTGGGACGTGCCAAAGTTTGGCTTTTCACGGGTCCGCCAGAGGAGCGCCAAAGTTGGTGCCAGACTTGAGCCATAACTGCCAGAGAAACGCCTAATTTCGGTATTTGGGACGTGCCAAGGTTTGGCGTTTCTCTGGTCCGCCAGAGGAGCGCCAAAGTTGGTGCCATACTTCAGCCATAGCTGCCAGAGTAACGCCTAATTTCGGTATTTGGGACGTGCCAAAGTTTGGCTTTTCTCGGGTCCGCCAGAGGAGCGCCAAAGTTGGTGCCAGACTTGAGCCATAACTGCCAGAGAAACGCATAATTTCGGTATTTGGGACGTGCCAAAGTTTGGCTTTTCTCGGGTCCGCCAGAGGAGCGCCAAAGTTGGTGCCAGACTTCAGCCATAGCTGCCAGAGTAACGCCTAATTTCGGTATTTGGGACGTGCCAAGGTTTGGCGTTTCTCTGGTCCGCCAGAGGAGCGCCAAAGTTGGTGCCAGACTTGAGCCATAACTGCCAGAGAAACGCCTAATTTCGGTATTTGGGACGTGCCAAGGTTTGGCGTTTCTCTGGTCCGCCAGAGGAGCGCCAAAGTTGGTGCCAGACTTGAGCCATAACTGCCAGAGAAACGCCTAATTTCGGTATTTGGGACGTGCCAAAGTTTGGCTTTTCTCGAGTCCGCCAGAGGAGTGCCGAAGTTGGTGCCAGACTTGAGCCATAACTGCCAGAGAAACGCCTAATTTCGGTATTTGGGACGTGCCAAGGTTTGGCGTTTCTCTGGTCCGCCAGAGGAGCGCCAAAGTTGGTGCCAGACTTCAGCCATAGCTGCCAGAGTAACGCCTAATTTCGGAATTTGGGACGTGCCAAGGTTTGGCGTTTCTCTGGTCCGCCAGAGGAGCGCCAAAGTTGGTGCCAGACTTGAGCCATAACTGCCAGAGAAACGCCTAATTTCGGTATTTGGGACGTGCCAAGGCTTGGCGTTTCTCTGGTCCGCCAAAGGAGCGCCAAAGTTGGTGCCATACTTCAGCCATAGCTGCCAGAGTAACGCCTAATTTCAGTATTTGGGACGTGCCAAAGTTTGGCTTTTCTCGGGTCCGCCAGAGGAGCGCCAAAGTTGGTGCCAGACTTGAGCCATAACTGCCAGAGTAACGCCTAATTTCGGTATTTGGGACGTGCCAAGGTTTGGCGTTTCTCTGGTCCGCCAAAGGAGCGCCAAAGTAGGTGCCGGACTTGAGCCATAACTGCCGCAGTAAATCTTAATTTGTCGATTTGGGGCATGCCGAAGTTTGGCTTTTCTCTGGCTACCCACTGAAGTGCCAAATAAGTGCCAAAAGTGGCAAAGAAGGCCGAGAGGCCAGCCCAAGTTTCAAATATCTCTGGTGTGTCACAGAAGTGCTCTTTCACGCGTCCCAGAAGAGAAATAAATTAAACAAGCGTTGGAAACACGATGGTAAGATGTCATCACCTCCGTTCCCAAGGAGCACGGCAATACTTTGCAGTATCGTGCCAGTGCCGGCCGAAAGTCGGTTCCAATATCCCTCAACTGTCCAGTTTTGTACCACCGTTTGACACCCGGCAGGTATTGCCTTACAGCTGTTTCGCTCCGGCCTAGCGTTCGCGCAATATTGTGCGAAAACTCTACGATGCGTCTGCTTCGTATTGGCCGAACGTCGTGCAAGTATGTGTACGTTGCATGTCATTTGTTGCATATCGAATCACTTATACGGATAAACACATTTTTTTTTATCGCTCCCAGAAGTTTATAAACAACTATCATTGCACACAGTGTATTCTCAACATATTTACAAAGGTCACACTTCTCTGTAAAACGAAAAGCAAATTATAAAATACAATTAACACAGTCCTCATACCAAGAAAAACTCATCACACAAAAACCGCGGAGATTGAGAGGAAAGCAGGACGACTATCAGAATCATGCTTGCAGTGCACTTACTAATAAAAGAGCGATATCATGTAATCCTTGATAGATGCATAATCCAACTCAGGCACCCCACAAACACATTCGAGGATTCGAGGACTGATGTCTTGTCGTCGGCGAAGAGCAGTTTTTGTCGAAGCGTGTCCAACAAACACATCACAAGTATTCCACGAACTCCGGTGCAAAAAATGGCTGTTACCGAAATATTGGCATGGACGTATTCCGACCGTTTACGACGAAAAAACACAGCCGCGTCTGCAGCGCCCGAAAGCAACAGAACACTGAAGAGCAGTTCGAAAACCGGACCTACCTGGCCCGCTTATTTCTATAACTAGGCAAACGGCTAAAACGACAGCCCCAGAGATCCCATCAGCGTGACAGAGAAAGTCACGTGAAAAGTTTCGTCCAAACGTTTTTGTCCTACGCGTCCTCCGTAGAAAGGTCACGCTGGGTCACGCGTTTCGCTTCACCCTCTTGATTTGCTTAAAGCGGCTGTCGCGCTCGCTGACAGCCACACGAAGACACAAAAGCAGGTGGGGAGGATTTGCAAAAGGCGAGGTCGAAGGGGAATCAACAACGCACAAAAGGAAAGGCCGCTTCTGCCAGTGACCTTATCGCCTTGCCTAGTCTGTCAGCGTTCGGCTTCCATTGAGGGCCTCAGAAAGATAATCTCCTTTCTTGAGAGCGAAATAGACGGGGTGGTTATGTTTTTCGGGCTTGTCGCCATCCGATAAGCCTCAATTATTTCTGTCCCCACTCGCTCGCAGTGGCCTCCCATGGCTGTCGTACCGGTGAAATTAGGAGCGCAAAAATACTCCAGAAGCCGGGCGAAGACATGATAAATGTAATACCAAAAACGGCTTGACATCAGAAAAATAACAATTTAATTAAACGTTTCGCCTCCCATGCGGGAGGCATCTTCAGTAGAGCGCAGAGCGAGTGAGAGTCGCACAAAAAAGTTCGGCTATTTAGGCATAAAGTTTGTGTACACGTCCGGCAGGGGGCCACGGTTCTTGTTTACCAGCGATGAATCACTTCCGCGTTTGTCGTTCTGGATGAACCAAGATTCCAGCAGCTTCCTCAGTCCCCACCTTTTATCCCTCGCCTTGTCAAAGTCAAATTGGTGTCCTGACGTCCATGCATGGCCGACGAGTTCGGACTTGAAGCGGGTGGCGTTCGTGGAATTGGCGACATCCCGTGCGTGTTCTTTTAGTCTTGTTTTTCTTTTTCGTTCCGTCTCTCCAATGTAGGAAGCCTCACATTCCTTGCACTGCACCTGGTAGATCACGACCCTTTCTGCCTCTGGCGGGGTCGGGCCTTTGGCTTGGAGATAACATTGGCAATTGTTCTGTAGGGTTTGTATACAGTTCGTACCCCCAACGGCCTAAGGGCGCGTCCCAATGCCTCCGAAACCCCCTTAACGTACGGGATGCACACGACGTCACGTGTTCGTTCGGCTCGATCCGGGCGAAGACGGGACATTTGTTCCTTAACGCGATTGATAAACCGGTCGGGGTACTTACGTTTCTTCAAAGCCTCCCGCACATGGCTAAGTTCTTGATCGCTAACTGTTGAGTTAGATGGGACTGTTTCTGAACGATGAAGGCAACGATCTTACAACTGAACTTTTGTGTTGAGTAGGGTGATGAGAGTGGTAGTCAAGAAAGTTTTGTCTGTCACATGGTTTACCATATACGGATGTCTCCATCTTAAAGAAAGATTCACTAGTTCTATGAATACGTACATATAAAAACGGCAAGGTACTATCAGTTTCATGTTCGCAGGTGAACTGAATTGAGGGGTGGACACTATTCAAATTGCGGTGAAAATTGGTTACGTTCTCTCTGTTAACTATTACAAAAGTGTCATCGACATAGCGACGGTAGAACTTCACGGGGAAATCAATGCCAGACATTACCTTTTCCTCAACATATTCCATGACGAGATTCGAGACGGTTACAGAAACTGGACTCCCCATAGGGCATCCGCTGACCTGATGATATATGTCCCCATTAAAACTAAAATTACACTGGTTGAGACAAAAACGCAAAAGGAGTATAACGTCATCAACAAGGAGGGTTGTACGAGTGGACAACGACTGGTGTGCCAACAACCGGTCACGGGCCACATCAACCGCCAGGGCGTTGGGGACATTCGTAAATAATGAAATCACATCAAAGGATACCATAGCATCGTGCGGTAGCAGGGTCTGAGCGCGTAAAAGTTCAACAAAGTCACGGGAATTCCGGACGCTAAACTCAATGTTTCCCGTAAGAGGGCTCAGAATCATAACCAGATATTTGGAAAGGCTGTAAGTGGATGAACCAATAACATATACAATCGGGCGTAGGGGGCAACCCGGTTTGTGAATTTTGGGGAGTCCATACATCTTGGGTGTCGCGGCGTCAAAGGAGAAGAGATGACGGTATAGGTCATCACTGATGCGTCCTTTCTTTTTCAGCTCTCGAAGGTGGTCAGCTAACTCTCTTTCGGACTTAGCAGCGGGATCTCTTGATAGCCTCACGAAATAGCGACTGTCATTTATAACTTCATACATATTCTTCATGTAGTCATCCCTATCAAGCACAACGGTTCCTTTTCCTTTGTCGGCCTTTAAAGTCATGATGGAGCTGTCTGACTTCAACTCATTAAGAGCAATGCGTTCTTGTTGATCTAAATTTGACCCGGCCGGTTTCACATTGTTCGAAACACTGACAACGCGGCTTCTCGCGAAATTTACCCCTGTGACATCGTGCACATGTCTGAGTTTTTCTTCAATTTCAATTATGAAGTCACGTTTTGGAGCGTACCGTGGAGCAAGGGCATAGTCCAGTCCTTTGGATAGCAGAAATTGCAAGCCAGGGTTAATAATAGTAACATAGGGTACGTGCGGCAGAATTCCCTGCCATAAAAAAAATTATTTGGCTAACGCCAATTTAACGGGAAATAGGTGCAAAGAGTTTTGCGATAAGAAGCGTAAACCGAAAAAAAGGAAAAAAAAAGAAAGACTGAAGGAAAGGAGAAATAAAAAAAAAATCTGGTGACGTGGCCGAAAAAAAAAATTTCTGTTCATGTAATTTTTCTTGTTACGTGACCAAACAAAAAAAAAAAACGAAATAAAAAAAGGAACACGAGAAAAAAAACCAGCCCGGTTTCGAAGCTACGCCCGCTTGATCGTGAAACTAGCGCGCTGTCCGTTGCGCCAACATAACTTTTTTTTGTCTTTCTTTATTGCAAGTTGCGCCAACATAACTCTGCCTGTAATGCTCACGCATTCTCCCATCATAGGAGAAAGCTTAGTTGCCTTCGTAGTTTTTCATGCATGTGTTATTTTTATTTGTGGCAAGAGTTCACGTCCAGAATGCTTTTAGAGTTTTCGAGCAAAACGAGTTTTCTTCATCCGAGTCACCTTCTAGAACCAGTAGACCGCACTGGGTCGTCCGGCTAATCAAATAGCTTTTTTCAAATTCTCTAACGTGCCCGTCCTCGGATCCGAGGTCGCCGTTTGACAAGCTTAACTTTCTTCCACCTTTTAGCCGGAACTCCCACGGCAGCTTTGTTCCGTCCCCACTCCCTATCGAGAGGATGGCTCGCCCCGAGGCTAATCCCATTCTCTAGACGCTCTTTCCACCCAACGATGGCCCTTTCCCTCCCCGTCCCCCAGCTTCGGGAGAGAAGGTTCTTCTCTGTAAAACGTCCCGCTTGTACAGCGGCCTTTAAAGTTCAGACTGCCCTGTCTCGTCCCTTTTGTGTCTCCACTTTTAATGTTTAAAAAGTATCAACACGCTAAAATAGTACAATTTCCAGGATTTTATTTTCATTCCCCAAGTGTGCTGCGGGAGCCGCGCCACGGAGCCCCGGTCGTTTCCGCTCTTTGTTATCGCTAGGATTTGACACTGCTCAATCACAATGCAAGACACGCACAGAGCCACGCTCGCTTTTGCAATGCGCCGCCTAATACTAATATCTCTTGTGGAAACGTGCGTACATCCGTCTTGCGCAGTGTTAGCTCAATTGACAGCACTTTCTGTAAAGGCGGATTCACACCGGGGATGTAAGCAGTCGCGCGATCCAACTAAATCGCATCGCAAAAAAAAAAAATAATAAAAGTAATTAGTTGGTCAATTTGGCGTGCGCGATGAGCGAGTCCAACGCCTTCGTTGGCGAGTCGCTTCTCAAAAACTCTCGCTCCGAACGCCGTTGGTTGGCTGGGCCTCTCCGCGACTAGAGTGCATCGTAAAAACTCGGGTCAGCAAGCGACTGCTCAAAACCCGTCACTTTTTGCCCGCGATGGTCGCTTTTGCGATGAAAGTTATGGCGCGACTAGATCGGATCGCCGGTGTGAACGCGCCATAATGTCGAACCTGTCTCACGGCGCGCCCCGATATTGGCTTGTGTACCTACGCGCGAGTGCAACCTCTGGCACAATTTATTTGCGTTTGCAAAGCCTGCTCCAGCCGCGTCAAAACATTCAGCCAACCTTTGGACTGCAGAAATCAAGAGACACCCAAAATAAGATAAAATTGCCAGCCGAATAAAACTTGATTTCTATTTAATTAAGATGAAGACCACCCGCGTACATCAAATATTTCATCAGCCGAACTCCAAGGCAGTAAGCCTAGTTCTGGCACTTGTTTGGCAACTTTGGCCCGCAGCTGCCAGATCACAGCCAAACTATCGGGAAGCGAAGCCTAACTTGGGTGCTCGTTTGGCGACTTGGGCCCAAAGATGCCAGATCTCAACCGAACTTTAAGGTAGTAAGCCTAACTCTGGCACATTTGTGGCGATTTTGGCCCGAATGTGCTAGGTGACAGCCAAACTGTGAAAAAGTGAAGCCTAACTTTGGCATAAGTTTGGCGATTTTGGCCCGAAAATGCCAAAGCTCTGCCGAACTACAAGGTAGTAAGCCTAACTCTGGCACATCTGTGGCGATTTTGGCCCGAATGTGCCAGGAGACAGCCGAACTGTCAAAAAGTGAAGCCTAACTTTGGCATTAGTTCGGCGATTTTGGCCCAAAAATGCCAAAACTCTGCCGAACTACAAGGTAGTAAGCCTAACTCTGGCACATCTGTGGCGATTTTGGCCCGAATGTGCCAGGTGATAGCCGAACTATCAAAAAGTGAAGCCTAACTTTGGCATTAGTTTGGCGATTTTGGCCCCAAAATGCCAAAGATCTGCCGAACTACCGGGCAGTAAGCCTAAATCTGGCATTTTTTAGGCGATTTAGGCCCGAAGATGCCAGACGCCAACCGAACAACCCGGCAGCGAAGCCTAAGTTTGGCACTTGTTTGGCGAATTAGGGCCAAGATACCCAGACTGTTGCCAAGGGAGGTCAGGTTTGGCACTACGTTGGCTTCTTTGGGCTTTTTAATGCCCTAAACTGCCAGACGCAAGCCAAGTTTTGGCCCAGAACTCGGTGCTGCCTGGGTGACGTCAAAGAAAATTTTTTTAAGAATACTTTACCGAGTCTATTGTTAATTTCTCTTAGCCATGAGTCCGGGGCGTTAATCCTTCCGGCAGAATATCCATCAGTGTTTAATAACGCTTTTTCAAATAGTTTTATTGTAGGTGATGGAAATGTATCTTATGACGTTCCACGTTGTGAGTTTAGCCCTATGTTTCCATTTTTCATAGAGCCTACTGGAATTGTAAAGTTAATTGATTTTTTGAAAGTTCATCGTCCTGTGGAAGCGATAATATTAACTCAATATTTCTAAGACCAACTGAAATGTACTCATCCTTTATTTTGGCCAATATTTTCCAGCAATCTCTTGAGTGTGGAACGCTCCCAATAGAATGGAAAATTGCGAAGATGGTTCCACTGCATAAGTCTGGTAACAAGCATACTCCATTAAATTATTGACCCATTTCGCTAGCAAGTATTTCCTGTAAAATAATGGAGCACATTCTGTACTCTCATATGTTTAATTACCTGGAATCCAATTCATTTTTCGCCCCTGCTCAACATGGTTTCCGTCTCTCATTTTCTTGTGAAACGCAGCTGCTTCATTTCACCCATTGTTTGCATGCTATACTGGACAAAAACCATCAGGCTGACTGTATTTTTCTCGATTTTTCTAAAGCATTCGACAAGGTTAATTATAAGTTACTAATGCTTAAACTTCATTCATTAAACCTAGATCCTAACTTGTTAATCTGGCTTGAATGCTTTCTTACCAGCCGCTCACAATATGTAACTCTAAATGGCATTAATTCATCCCTGACTGATGTTGTATCGGGCGTGCCCCAAGGTTCAGTTTTAGGCCCGCTTCTTTTTCTAATATTCATTAATGATTTGCCAAGTTGTGTTTTTTCCTCCATGCATTTATACGCAGATGACTGTGTAATTTATTGGAAAGTTCATGATGATAATGATGTACGCATTTGGCAATCTGATTGAAATAATATTACTCTTTGGTGCAAAAAGTGGCGTATGGAACTAAACCCTAACAAATGTAAACTAATGCGCGTTTCCCGGCAAGGCGCACGCCCTTCAGAATATACACTAACCGACATTCAACTTGAATCTGTAAACTCATACCGTTATCAGGGTGTTGCTATATCGTCGACATTAACCTGGAAGCCTCATATTGATATAATAATCGCCAAATCTAACCGTATGTTAGGATACCTACGACGAAACTTCAGAACTGCCGCAGTTAACTTAAAACTTCTTCTTTATAACACTCTTGTACGGTCAAAATTGGAATACGCAGACTCTATCTGGGATCCTAACCACGCCTTTCTGCATAAAGCTTCGAACTAGTTCATAATAACGCCGTTCGTTTCATTCTGTCTAATTATAATCGAGCAGCTAGCATATCATCAATGAAGTCCAGTTTGTTGTTACCCTCTTTTTCATTGCGCAGAAAGTTTTTTTCGACTTTGCCTGTTTCATAAAGTGTACCATTACCAGTCGCTGCGAGACCATTTCTTTACATTGCCTAACTATTACTCTTCCCCCCTCGACCATCCGAATAAAGTTGGATTAACACGTTACCAAACTAACACTCTTTTTTATTTATTTATCCCGCATACACCAAACGACTGGAACCACCTTCAAGCAGATATCGCAACTATGCCTGATTATTTTCATTTTTCGCCAATCTTTGTCTATATTTCTGTTTGGTGAGCCAACATGACTCATATTATTTTGTTTATTGTGTCCGTAACAGATATTGCATACTGCTTTTCCCAAAGGCAGTGTGTTTTTGATATTTGAATTTCTCGCCGATTGTTTTTTTTTTTTGTTTTGTTTTGTTTTACCAGTTTGTTTTATTTTTGTTTGCTTTGCCCCGCCCCTCTACAATGCTTCGGCGCTTGAGGGTATGCACAATAAATAAAAAAAAGCTATTAAGAAATTAAAAGAGCGTTTTAAAACACCACAAACAAAAGGCCACACGTGCAACGGATTCGAGCCACCAAACGGGCCTCTTTTCCTCCCAGATTCACGCTAAGTGAACTTACCGAATGCAAGATAGCTCCCCTCCGATAGGGCTTACTACATCTATTCTCGATTTTTGATGGCCAAAGATTTGTGCATCTACGGGCGGCAAACTCCCCGCACTAAATAGTGAATATACTCGCTTGGGGAATTTCCGAGCCAGCACATCGAGGACGGCTTAATGAGCATCGTTGCCTACCTCCGCAATGCGTACCCACGCAATCAAACACACACACACACACAACCACATACACACTGAAAATGTATATTTGCAAGACATATTTCAAGGTATTAACTTTTGGTTCAAAGAGACTTTGTGGTTTTGCACCGCGGGACTTGCATTCTCATCACCCGCATTGGCCACAGAATGCACCGGAGAATGAGTCCCTATGCGTCCTAAAGCTTGAGGAAGACACGGTTGAAAGGGACCGATTTGAAAACGAAAAGAACTAACATGGACATGAATGTCTCAAGGGACTCACTTTTCTTCGTGATTCCGTAAAACGAGGATGTCTTCAAATATCAAAGGGACGCCTTTACTCGCCTGCCACTACCGTCCTCCTGGAGGTAACAGATCGCACACGCAAATCGTCCTAAACCGTCACGATCCATGGGGTCACTCGACCCAAATCACTAGAGCCATGCACAAACATCAGACCCGGTGTTTTCCAAATGCAGGGGCGTCTATTAGGCCAATATGACCATCCGGGCGAGCTCCCCCAATTTGCTCTCAACAACTTCCTACCACAAACGCATGTCCTTAATAGAAACACCTTGGATTCACAAAATTTCCCACGTCTTCTAGGGGACTAGCTTTGTGCCTGCATTACCTAGGCACTTGCGAAGGCCCCAGCTGACCAACGTGCGCTGGTTGCAAAAGATCAATCGTTTAAAAATGGTTGTGCTGATTACAATTGGCTGACGCTAAACCAAATCTAAAAAAAAGGAAAGAAACATTGAAGGAAACGAAAACGTAGTGGTATCTTTTATGCTGAAATGTCAACTGGACGAGAACTGCAATTACGGAAGCTAAGGGCGCTACGTTGTTGCGCGGGGCGTGCCATCCAGGTAACTACAATAACGTCCACTACCAAGCAGAACGGAACTGTCTCTCGTTCGTGCTGCGCGAAAGAATTACCTATATTAACGGAACAAGCGACGAGCTGAGTTCCGCACCTTTGTATTGAATGTTGAAGAAATCGAAACCCAGCTAAGTCTATCGATAACGCATGGGCTAACTCGCATAACATTTTTATTTAGGCGACTGAAACAAACAAATGTACTTACAGTTGGCTGTGCCGGTCGAAAGAGTAAATGAAATGCCTGACAAGGCCGGAGCCCCCTTTCCCTCATGTCTTCCTTCGCGTCACTCAGCGGGGCAAAAACAAAAATAAAACATGCATGGTTAAATCGCTTTCCTCAAAATTGAGGATTATGAGGAAGCATATATATTGAACACACTTGTGCGTTAAAATATCTCCTGATTATACAAAATGTGCAGTAATTAACGCATGTGCTGATACTGTCTCTACGATTGAAGCCATCAAGTCCGGATGGACATTTAAAAGTACACCTATTTTGGTGGAAGGCTTAAGCATGCCGTGGTTAGTACGTATTGTTTCTGTCCTGCACCTGGTGGCTATAAGATTACATGTGTGTTCCTTCGAGAGATTCTGTTCGAAAAAGGCAGTTGGATTACTTCTGACTTCATGATACATCGGTAAAGCTTTAGTTTACATTTTTGTAAGGTTAATATTTTATGCTTCCTGAGAAATGGAGCCTAATGGCTTTGTTATAGCGCGCATTTTATATTAAAGGTTTGAATCTGTTCTCCAGCAAGTACAGGCTGTCTATAATTTTTGCTGTAAAAAAGAGGTAGTATGAGCATTAGTGGATTATTATGTCATAGAATTGTTGGCTTATTCAACTGTGCTATACTACTTTATATATAATACTTGAGATGACGATTCTTGGTCTGGTTATATAAAAAAATAACTTACCCTTTTGTGTAACAAATTGCCGAGGAAATTGAACGAAACTACAGTTTAAATGATGTCGCCATGATATTGTATTGGGATGTGCTCTTGAATACAATTATTCCGTGGCCTAAAATAAAATACGAAAACGTTGTATTCGTAGCATATATTTTGGGCCTGTTTGTTGTGAGCCAAAATAAGAAATTTGTGAGATGTGTATTGTTTGGCGCTCAGTCATTTTTTGGAGTATTTCCGGAAAACATATATACATCTTAGCGCGGCCAGCGTCTAACATTCTACCATCTCCAAGGGGTGCATTGATAACGTCATTGCCGTATAGTAGGAATAAACGCGTGTCGAGAATAAAACCCTGTCCGACACCGTATTTAGTTTTGCCTCTATTTGATCTTGCTTTAGTAATATCTATATATTGCATCCGATTTACAAAATAATTATTAATTAAGTTGACTCCATTCCTTCTATTGCCATAATTAAAAATTTCCCAGCAAATTAAATTTTATCTTTTCTTATGTTTTTTTTTATTATTCAATAAATACTTTATAAGCTGCTGCTCAAAGTTATCAAATATTTTAGATTTCGTAGCTAATAATGCAATTTTCGAAGATTTTGCTTTTGAAACTCGCGCTGTTGCTGCGCAATATTTTTTTTTAAATAATTGAGAGAAATGCTTATTGATTATCCACTTTATCATTATATTAAAATAGACATAACCGAAATGGGTCTATTACTGTTTGAATACTTTGGATCTTTCCCTTGCGTATTGCTCTTATTCTTGGATTTTTTAATCTATCTGGGACCGTCGACTAGGTGGTACGCGCGAGAATTGTTTGGTAATAAATTCGGCAACTCATTTCATAGCTTGAGCTCTCATTCCATAGCAACCCAATGCACGATTCTTCTCTAGCTTTAGTAGCTGGCTGTAAATATCAGTTTGTGTGTTGGATGAAATAGAATTTTGTAATTAGCACTATTTGCAGTGTGCGCAGAGTAGGCGCTAGACTCCAAGGAATGCTCAGTACACTTGT